>NC_135498.1:219126786-219726786 GCF_052857255.1 Amblyomma americanum | reverse complement strand
TAAACTGGAATGCAAGGAAAATTTATGTCTAGAAGGAAAACTGGCAGGGGAGCAAACACTCATTGGCTTTGTATACCTCTGAACAGGAGCTAATGCCAAGGATGAAAACAGGGTATTGGTAGAATGTATTGCAAGCGACATTGATGAGCTAGGAGGACAGGGCGAGATAATTATATTAGGCGACATGAATTCACCCATAGAAGACCTGGATGGGTAAACAGATTCGACAGCAAGTATGCTGTTGGATATGTTTGACAGGCATGATTTACATATCTGTAGCAGCATGCTTGCTGTCGAATCTGGGTCGAATCTGTGAATCTGTGTTTGTGTCGAACTTGTGCGTGTGTGTGCGGAATATTTGTGAAAGGCATGATTTAGACAAAGACGTTGTACGACCTACGGTCGCCTCAGCTCGGTTTCTTTACTTAATTTTGCGTAATTAACTTAGTTTCATTTCAATATTCCAGGACGGCACCATCTGCAAGGCGGTACTGTTGCTATAGGAAGAGTACGGCTGCTCCGGCGCTGGCAAGCCTAAAGGGACCACGCCAATCTAAGGAGGCTGGCTCGAAAGAGGCGGCCGTGGCTTTTCAGGCCGTGTAGCGACCAGAACATGGAGACTACCACCCGTCCAGTGAGACCTCATCGCTTAGTGGGGATGAGTCAACGATCGTGGACGGTGACGAGTCAGTGTCCAAAATGGCTGACGTGTACAACGAGGGCTTCAAGTTGGTGAGTCATCGCAAGCAACGAACGGCCGGGATCCCGGTAGTGGTTGATTTAGGAGAGACGAATCCCATCTTACTTTTCGCGGCCATTCAATCACTGCTGGGATCAGCTCCGATTCGTAGTCGGTTCACCATGCACGGGGCTCTTCAGCTGGATGTCCCTACGGAAGAGCAGGTTGACAAGCTACTGCTGTGCTTTCAGATTGGAGACATCAATGTAACGTGCGGTGGTCCCATTCCCACATGAAGAACACCTGTGTTATTAAGGGTCTACCAAAGTGAAAGACATAAGAGCGCAAACTGGCAACACAGACAAGGAAGGGAACAGGACGAGCGCTACACTTTCAACAGGGTTTATTCAGGGAAGAGCGTATATATAGCCTCTGACCTTATCCATGCTCTTAATCTCAATTTGATAAACATCTACCTTTCACAGATATGCCTCAAGGAACATCATTTCACTGTGCCGGATAATAACCGAGGTATCACTGATGCAATTGTCCCCTCGTTTTCTGATATAAAAGGCTTCCACGAGCTCACGTTCGGTCTTATCACGGCTTTTCAGTAGCACTTTGCATTCAGGCAGTCGGGGCTTGCAGACTATATGTTTCTCTTTCGAGCATGCTTGGCAGTGGTCTGGAAGATGGGCTCCTTTCTTATTCAAAGAATTCTTGTGTTCAAGCAGGCGCTCATTAAGACACCGGCCGGTCTGCCCAACGTACACCTTCCCGCATGTAAGCGGGAACTCGTACACCACTCATTTTTTGCAGCCAACAAGTGGCGTTCGGTGTCTGATTGCGCACTCTTGAATTTCCTTTCTCCCAATACGTGAGCACATTCCGGCTAGTTTTCGCGGCGCTGAAAATACCACGTTGACGCCGTACTGATTTGCCACCTTCTTGAGGTTATGAGAGATGTGGTGTACGTAAGGTACAACTTCCGGCCTTTCCAGCCTTTTTTCTTGAGGTCTGTTGTTTTCGTTGCTACCCTTCAGCTTTTCAGCAAGGTCTGCGTCACGGAGAGAACCAGGGGAGCCGGGAAGCCTGCATTCTGCAACCTGGACACCTGAGATGCAAAGCTGGCGTGCATGGCATGGTGGCAGGAGTTCTTTAGTGCGGACGCAAGGCACTGGGAAGCGATAGCCCTCTTAACGGTCTTAGAATGGTTTGAATGAAATGGCAACAAATCTTTCTTGGCGCGTGGACAGTATCGCCAGCAAACATGTCAAGGGTGAAACGTTAGGGTGAGGTCTAAAAACTGTAATTGGTTATTCCTGCTAGGCAGTTCGTGAGTGAAGGTGAGGCCCATGCTGTTTCGACCAAACGTACCTAAAACATCACCTACTGCTTCGTCAAAACTAAAATCGCTATCTGCCAACAACACCAGGTAATCGTCTACATATCTAAAAACGTGGACTATACAATCCGTGTCAAGTGCTTCACTCAAGGAGCGGTCAATTTCAGATAAAAATATATATTGCAGAGTACCGAGGCGACACACGAGCCAATGCAAATGCCCTTTCTTTGTAGATACGTTTGGTCATTGAAATCAATAAAAGTGGCCTTCAGATAAAACTCAAGTAATGACATGAAGTTGCCAACATTCAAACCAGAAGCGTTTTGAAAAGTCGTGGCTCCATTCCTATCAATGCAATCACGCACTGCAGCAAAGAGATGTTGATGTGAAACCGAAATCCCGGACGCCATGATGTGTTAGTCCTGGGAGGAGCTGAACTCCCGGAAGGAATAGCGGCAGTCCTGAAGGAAGGCCCCAAATTCAGCGTACAAGCCAAACTCAAGCCACACGAATGGCTAGCCCTTAACCGACGACTGGCCAACAAAACAACGAAAGAAAACCAGGAAAGGTGCCTCTTGGACGGCGTTGACACCCTCACTAGGTCAGTCAGAGATCCAAACCCTCACTGCCATCGAGCTAATCCCACGGCGAAGGTCGTTTCGTTTTTTAGAGCGAATGATCTGCAGCTTGTGCAGGCTGACAAAGAAGGTGGTTTTGTTATAATACCGTCCGGTTTGTACAACAAAAAGGCAATAGAAGCAGTCAAGAAAAACTTCAGGTCCATTGAAGTGAAAACGAAGCAAATGAAGAAAGGTGCAGTGTCGTTTTGCGAGGAACTGCACCTGCATAGACTAGCTAGTACCATCAGGAATTGTGAAACGAACTGCCTTTCGGTCTTTTTCTCAGCGAAAACTCACAAGCCGGAAATACCTTTCCGGACACTAGTAAGCGAAAAGAATACCTGGCAACGGCAAATCAGTCAATTTTTGCTCAAGCACCTGAAGACTCTGGAAATAGAAGACCCCTTTGGAACTAAGAACTCTGATGATGTGATAGCCTTCCTTCAGACTAATAGGAACATTAGGTCTGGTTTTTCCATTGATGTAGAAGATCTTTTTTACTCGGTTTCGCATCAACATCTCTTTGCTGCAGAGCGGGATTGCATTGATAGGAATGGAGCCACGACTTTTCAAAACGCTTCTGGTTTGAATGTGGGCAACTTCATGTCATTACTTGAGTTTTATCTGAAGGCCACTTTTATTGATTTCAATGACCAAACGTATCTACAAAGAAAGGGCATTTGCATTGGCTCCTGTGTCGCCCCGGGACTCTGTAATATATTTTTATCTGAAATTGACCGCTCCTTGAGTGAAGGACTTGACACGGATTGTATAGTCCACGTTTCTAGATATGTAGACGATTACTCGGTCTTGTTGGCAGATAGCGATTTTAGTTTTGACGAAGCAGTAGCTGATGTTTTAGGTACGTTTGGTCGAAACAGCATGGACCTCACCTTCACTCACAAACTGCCTAGCAGTAATAACCAACTACAGTTTTTAAACCTCACCCTAACCTTTCACCCTTCACATGTTTGCTGGCGATACTGTCCACGCGCCAAGAAAGATTTGTTGCCATTTCAATCAAACCATTCTAAGACCGTTAAGAGGGCTATCGCTTCCCAGTGCCTGGCGTCCGCACTAAAGAAGTCCTGCCACCATGCCATGCACGCCAGCTTTGCATCTCAGGTGTCCAGGTTGCAGAATGCAGGCTTCCCGGCTCCCCTAGTTCTCTCCGTGACGCAGACCTTGCTGAAAAAGCTGAAGGGTAGCAATGAAAACAACAGACACCAAGAAAAAAAGCTGGAAAGGCCGGAGGTTGTACCTTACGTACACCACACCTCTCATAACCTCAAGAAGGTGGCCAATAAGTACGGCGTCAACGTGGTATTTTCAGCGCCGCCAAAACTAGCCGGAATGTGCTCACGTATTGGGAGAAAGGAAATGCAAGAGTGTGCCATCAGACACCGAACGCCACTTGTTGGCTGCAAGAAAGGAGTGGTGTACGAGTTCCCGCTTGCATGCGGGAAGGTTTACGCTGGACAGACCGGCCGGTGTCTTAATGAGCGCCTGCTTGAACACAAGAATTCTTTGAATAAGAAAGGAGCCCATCTTCTAGACCACTGCCAAGCATGCTCGAAAGAGAAACATATAGTCTGCAAGCCCCGACTGCCTGAATGCAAAGTGCTACTGAAAAGCCGTGATAAGACCGAACGTGAGCTCGTGGAAGCCTTTTATATCAAAAAACGAGGGGATAATTGCATCAGTGATACCTCGGTTATTATCCGGCACAGTAAAATGATGTTCCTTGAGGCATATCTGTGAAAGGTAGATGTTTATCAAATTGAGATTAAGAGCATGGATAAGGTCAGAGGCTATATATACGCTCTTCCCTGAATAAACCCTGTTGAAAGTGTAGCGCTCGTCCTGTTCCCTTCCTTGTCCGTGTTGCCAGTTTGCGCTCTTATGTCTTTCACGAATATGCACCAACAAGCCCAGTTGCAAGTACTTCCTACCAAAGTGGTATTCAGAACGCGACCTACTTGATTATCTGAAACCACAAGGTGTTCTGCACGTGAAACGACTCGTACGTCGTGTGGAGTGTCCAAAAAAAGAATGGGCTGCGAAATTTACCAACTCTATCGTGCTGACATTTGCTGCCAACCAGAGCGCCCCGAAAAAATTGATCTGAGATTCACAAAACACACAGTTGCCGATTTCACTGAAGCTCCTCCACGGTGTTTTAGATGGCAATGGTTTGGGCACGTGGCCAAAGTTTGCACAAAGGATCGACTCTGTAAGCGGTGCAGAGGCGACCACGACATTAAAAACTGTAAGGCCAATTTTGCTTGAGCCACTTGCGGTGGAGATCATCCAGCGAGCTTCGTTGGCTTCCCCTTCCGTTCGAGCGCTCTGAACCGTCGAATATCCTTTATTGCTGGTCCCAAAACCCAACCGACTGAGACGCCTATCGATACCAGGATTAGACGAGTTCCAAGTGTTGGAGTCTGATGATGTTACGTTACCCAACAATGTCCCTAAGAGACTTGAATCCAGAAAAACGCCAAGGTCATTTGTGTGCGAGTTGGTTTTTAGACCTCCAGCAAAAAGTGCCCAAGTTCCTAGGCGACCGGATCACAGCCAGACCCGACGGCAAGGCGGACTCTCATATGCAAAAGTCACAAAAAACCAGCTACTGCGGCCAAGAGTGTGTCCCCGTCGGCATATTTTATCGATGTTGTGAGTGAGTTCTTTGCGCAAAATAAGGAGCTCAAAAATCAAGGTTTGTCTCACCTTCTTCATGTTTTGTTTTGAGCCCTGCGTTCACATGTTCCAGCGATGGCGCCTGGTAACCTGAAGAACTTCCTACAGCTGGTGCTTTCATTAGAATTCCTAATTACCGCCTTCGCAGCGAACTTTCTTGCGATCTAATGTACATGGGGTTAAAGCTCGTGGATCTAATCTTCACCGAATGGTGCCCTTATATTTCAATGGAACTGCGCTGGGGATTTAAGTCGGTTAGCTGAACTAAAACTGTTCTTGAAAGACTTCTGTTCCAGTATTGGCCCTCTCAGAAGCAGGCCTGCCAAGCGGGAGAGATTTAACTGGATATGTCGCCCATAAAAACTGCAGCATAAATTCATTTCCTGCAGGAAGTGCCGTGCTTTACATAAGAAGAGAAATTCTACATGTTTCTCTAAGCGTTGCCAATCTTTGCAAGGATAACTTTGAGGTAGCAGCTTTGAGAATACAGCTCTGCTTTGGAACCCTTTCGATTGCACCCTTGTACGTGTACGGGTAGCATTGGATTAGTTTAAACAGCAGCTCTGGGACCCCTGCCAAGCTCCTCGAATCAGCGAGAAGGGCGGAACGTGACCTCATGCGGACGAAGGACGACAGAGAACTGAAGACGACCTTCAATAGGCTGAATTCTGCCATTAGACGGCACGCGAACAAGCTCTACAGGTCAGAATTGGCCTCCTTCTGCGCTAGTTTGACTGGGTTCTCACCGATGACGAGAATATGGCGAGTTATTTGCAGGCTTGCTGGAGAATCTCGCCCTTCGAAGCCTTTTGAAGCTCTTCCAATACGCAAGGAAAAAATCTATTGCGTGCTTGACAGAGGAATTTGCAGATGCACTCGTACGTGCTAATTCAGGCATGGATATATATACAGGTCTATCATGGACGTCCAGTTCACGCTTCCTGAGCTTCAAACTGCGTCAGTGGCCTGCGGCGCCGCTGTTCACCAGGTTCCGACGGCATGACCAATCAAATGCTGCATAATCTGCCCTTGGAACTCAGGAAGGAGCTCCTCAACTTCAGCAATCGAGTTTGGGAGACTGGCGATGTTCCTCCGTCATGGAAGGTGGCACATGTAGTTCCAGTACTGAAACCTGGCAAAAACATGACGAGCCTTGCCTGGTATCAACCTGTGTTATTGACCTCCTGTGTAGCTAAGTTGATGGACAAGCTGGTAAATGAACGCTTATCGTCCTGTCTTGAGGACAGCAAGGCACTGCCAACATTATGACAGGATTCCAAGGTTGTCTTAGAGCTCAAGATAGCATCTTAGACTTGGTGAGTCATACCGAACACCAGAGAGCTTTCGGCCTTTCTACCTTAGCTATTTTTTTTTGACGTTCCAGCGTTGACGCAGCGGCGTTTTACATTCCTTCTTTGGACTGTAAGTGGTTTGTACGCTTTAATGCTGTCGTATCCTCCACAACAGCCGAAAGTGCTGCTATTGAGGCGGCTTTAGGTAAGTTAGGGTCTTATCCGGCTTAACCTGTTGTCATCCTGATCTAAAATATTTCCTTCAGAGGTTGGAGCGCGGATTCCCTACTGATGCCTCGTCTACAAGCTCTCTGCACGTGGTTCAGGATCTGCACAGAGGAGGCTTTACTCTATATTTCCAATGGGTGCCCTCTGACATAGCAGTCAGCGGCAATGAGGTGGCAGACAGTCTCACCCATAAAGCTCTGTCATAGAATCCATCAAAAAAGTGCCTAAAGAAGGAAACACTCTCAACAGGAAAACGATGCTCGATGATTTCAGTACCCTGTAGAGTGCGCCCCATAACCCATGTGTTACCAAGGGACTGAGAAGGTTCCAGGCGACTCTACGACATCGAATTCCCACGACCTCTTCTCCACTCCTGCCTGGATGCATAAGACGGGCATGGCATCGTCTTCGCTATGTTCCTTATGTGGTTTGTGCTAGGATATCGAACAATATGTTTTGTATTACCCAGAGTACAACATGGAAAGGTATGTGATGTTCGCTTCCTTCAAGAAGACAGGAATTTTTCACAGTACAGTTCAGGACATTGTCTACCCGAGTAGAAACCAGACATGCAGAAGGGAGGCTGCACGCCTTCTGTTAACATTTCTGCAGGACACGGATCTCGTTTCTAAATGGTGACAGCAGGAACGGACAATGGTCTACTGTGACTGAATGTGTGCGTAGATGGTGTCTTCTGGAGATTACCATGTTATACTGCGAGTCAATGTGTGTATGGATTGTGGCACTGCAATGGACCATGTTCTACTGTGACTGAATATGTGCATAGATGGTGACTTCTGGAGTGGACTTTGATGTGGATTGTGTGGAGTGATTGTGTGCATAGATGGTGACTGTGGGAGTGGAATGTGTGCTATTATAAGAGACTGTGTGCATACAGGGGTAGATAGGACAGGTTTTAGGACATTATTTGCTTAGAAGTGACGCTTCGGTGAAGCAATTGCTGGCAGTATCAGCAAGGCTAATCCCACCTATAGCATTGAACACCTGCACTCCACTCAACTCGGGCATGATTTAGCTGTATGCAACAGTACCGATAACTGTGAAGGGCTCATTACATGGAAGGCAGGGAGTCTGCACTCGAAGATAGATTAATCACTTATGTGACATATGTTGTATAATAGACTGGTAGTAATGAGCATAGATGAACATGGTTCCAAAAATCTAGGTATTTACTATTTTTTATACGTCTTTATTTCTGCATAAAATAGGCCTAGCCTTGCGGCAGAAATGAGGGGCTTCATGGGGGTGGAGGTTATTTTATTTATTTTATGTACAGAATACTGCAAACCGAATCGGTTCAAGCAGGAGAGGGTACATACTTTTGTTAGTATGCCTTAGGATCAGCAACAATGGTGAAGTTACAATTTAAAACAAGAAAATATAATAGCAAAAATAAACAAGGTTAGAGAGCAAATTCACTGTTAATAAATTATCATAATTTGTAACCATACTGTCAGATGTATAGGCTCTCAAAAGGTTGAAGAAAGGAGAGGTGAATCATGAGGCAGGGAATTCCAGTCGGATATTGTTTTCAGGAAAAATGAATATTTGTAGAAGCTCGTGCGGGCAAATATTGGCTTGATGCTATGACTACGTTTTTGTCAGGAACGTCTGGTTGTGTCCCTTTCGAAGTGGTCCTGTGGCAGAATGCCTAGTTTTTGAAAATACAAAGAGTAAAAAAACGCAGGCGGGCGGCCTTTCTTCTTCCAGCTAATGGCTCAAGGGCTGCCTGATTTGACATGGCGGACGGAGAGTCCCTTCGCTTATACCTGTTATATAAAAACCTTACTGCTAATCTCTGGATTCTTTCTCATTTTTCAATGTTGACTGCGGTGTGTGGGTCCCATACTATGCTGGCATATTCAAGAGCAGGTCTAACAATTGATTTGTGCGCTTGAAGTCTAAGCGCGCTTGAAGAATTGCCTAAATAATGTTTCAAGACGCCTAGCTGTTTCCTTGCAGAGGAGCAGATGTTGTAGATATGGCATGACAATATAAGATCGGATGTTAAAGTCACGCCCAGGTATCTGTATTCTTCCACTTGACTAATTGTGTTGTCCCCAATGCGATACGTAAATTTCATTTTGTTGATCCTATTCGTAGCACATAAACAAACAGTTTTGTCATAATTAATTGTCATATCCCACTTTTTACACCAGTCTGCAGGAACCTACAAGTTCGAATTTAGGACAAATTTATCGGGTTCAGAATGAATGCTTTTGAAAATAATGCAGTCATCGGCGAATAACCTGGACGACGTGTTCAGTCCCAGAACACCTAACAGGGCCTTTATGTAAATATTAAATAAAACAGGCCCCAAGACTGAGCCCTGAGGAACACGTGAATGAACATCTAGGAAGCGGGAGCAGCAGACATCAATTTTCCATATTGTTTTATGTTTTGTACACAAGTTTCACAAGTACACAAGTTTCAGACCCTTTAATTCTGCCAAATATGTCCTCAGTGTTGGCTCATTATCAGTGTCAGTACCGGGATTCGTTTCCGCATCACCAAATAATAGAAGTAAGAACACAGACCAACAATCAGCAAGAATGCTTATGCACGTCCGAAGGCACGGCAGCATCACCAGACCATAGCAACTGGTACGTAAGCAATGGTATTAATTGTGAAAACTGATTTGCACAACGAGCCATGAGAAATATGACATGTTTCGATGAACGCTCCCGTGCCCCCTGAGCCCATGAAGGTTGCTTGCAACCTTTATAGGGGGATCCGATGACGTCACTGAACTGTGGTTTCAGTGGAGTGAGACGATGATTGTCTTGTCGTAGTCAAGACAACCGTCAGAAGAAGTTGCAGTTTCCCAAGCATTTCTCGATGGAAGGTTCCGCGGTGCCTGCTCCGTGGAAGCCGGGTGCGCAGAACATGGCAGCGGCCTGAAAAGGAGCACGTACACAACGAGCCATACGAAATGTGACATGTTCCGATGAACGCTCCCGTGCCCTCTGAGCCCATGAAGGTTGATTGCAACCTTTATAGGGGGATCCGATGACGTCACTGAACTGTGGTTTCAGTGGAGTGAGACGATGATTGTCTTGTCGTAGTCAAGACAACCGTCAGAAGTTGCAGTTTCCCAAGCATTTCTCGATGAAAGGTTCCGCGGTGTCTGCTCCGTGGAAGCCGGGTGCGCAGAACATGCAGCGGCCTGAAAAGTAGCCCCCGCACACCGAGCCATACGAAATGTGACATGTTCTGATGAACACTGCCGTGCCCTCTGAGCCCATGGTGGTTGCTTGTAGCCTTTAAAAGGGGGATCCGATGACGTCACTGCCCTGTGGTTCCAGTGCAGTGAGACGATGATTGTCTTGTCATAGTCCTGACAACCGTCAGAAGAAGTTGCAGTTTCCCAAGCATTTCTTGATAGAAGGTTCCGCGGTGCCTTCTCCGTGGAAGCCGGGTGCGCAGGACATGGCAGCGGCCTGAAAAGGAGCACCTACACAACGAGCCATACGAAATGTGACATGTTCCGATGAACGCTCCCGTGCCCTCTGATCCCATGAAGGTTGCTTGCAGCCTTTATAGGGGGATCCGATGACGTCACTGCAATGTGATTCCAGTGCATTGAGACACTGATTGTCTTGTAGTAGTCCAGATAACCGTCAGAAGTTGCACTTTCCCAAGCATTTCCTGATGGAAGGTTCCGCGGCACCTTCTCTGTGGAAGCAGGGTGCGCAGAAACGTATCAAGTTGAGTTTCGGAAGAGAAATCAATGTAGAACTGAAGCGAGATGAACAATCCGAGGTTTATTTTTACTCCAAAAGGTAAGTGGAAGCAGCAGCGAAACAAATTGAGAAAGAAATTTTGGAGGATAATGAAACAGAATGCACTTATACCAAATTAACTCGATTATTTGACCTAGAGCCAGCTAAGGTGCGAGTCAAGCCAAAAGGGAAAAGACGGAAATCCAACAGTTGGTGGAGTGAGGGTTCAAGAAGGCGATAGATAAACTTAAGGTAGCGTCCAGGGAACACATATATTCCTAGAAGAGGTGTAGAACCAGAAGCTTGAGGAGACAGAAAATGGGACACATTCAGAAAGTGCAGAAGGGAAGCATCCTATTTGATTAATGAGAAAATTTGAAAAAAGCCGGCCCAGGGGATGTCAAAATTTAATAAAAAGGATAGAAAAGCAGCTCAAAAATTCTGGAAACATCTAAATACAATAAGTAATAACACTAGTTTAGAGCAAAGGTTTATAGTTACGGACCAATAGGGTATTCGGCTGAAAGAGGATGAAGCAATGGAACATATATGAACAAGGATGACCGAAAAATTTAAAGAAATGTTGCACAGAATTTATCGAACGAGTATGGACCGGTTAATGCAATTGCTTCACTTGGGAAAAGAGAATGGGAAAGGGCAAAGAAGAACGTTCCTACTGGCACGTCGACAGGACCAGATGGTATTGCAATTATGTTAATAAAAACCTGGAGCCAAAATCCAAACAAACACTAATACATGTAGTGAACAAAATCATAGTGGATGGCAAAGCTCCCGTCGGATGGCGATTAAGGAGAATGAATATGATATATAAGGTAAAGGGGGAGAAAGCTGACATTAGCAACTACCGTCCCTTAGCAGTGACATTTGTGGTTGACAGGGTGGTGATGCACATTATAAAGGACATACTGCAAGCTTGAATGGAGAACGAGGGGGTGCTAGGGGAGCTATAAAATGGGTTCCGCAAACAAAGGAGGCTGGAGGACAATCTGTTTTCGTTGACGCAGTGTATAGAGATTGCTTAACAGGAACACAGCCCCCTATGGCGAGCATTTTTGCATATCAGGGGAGCCTACGACAACGTTGTTCAAGACGATTTATGGGACATACTGGACACATTGGATGTAGAAGATGGAGGAATTAACCTTTTAAAAGATGTATATAAAGGTACCAAAGTGCTTATAAAATGGGGAAAAATGTATCAGGGCCTATAGAGATATAGCAGGGGCTTAAGTAAGGATGTTCTGTTTGCTTTTTTGTTTATGTTGTACCTGCAAAGGTTAGCAACCAAACTAGAGAGCAGCGGACTTGGCTTCAACCTTTCCTTTTTCAAGCAAGGCAAATGGATTAAACAGTTATTACTGGGACTACTGTACGCGGATGATATAGTGCGGCGGCTGACAACAAGGAAGATTTGCAGAAGTTGATAGACATATCTGTGGTTCAGAGGGAGATATATTAGTAAGGAAAAATCTGCAGTCATGATGTTATTACGTGACGGCAAGTCGAAGAACTAGAGGTGATGACAGATGGCGATGATATGATTTAATGGCGGACAGCCTGGCGCGAGCACTCCTTCCCGCGCCACTGCACAGTTCGTCTTATATTTCGTCACACTACCCGGGGCCGCCGGGGGATCGTCCTGATAGCGAACGAGAAGATCGGCAGTGAAAATTAAATGATGTAGCTGACGATGGGCTTGAAAAATGGTTGAATACAGAAGAAGGAGGTGAAAGGAATGCCGGTACGGAGGATGTGAGGATCGGCGAATGAGTCTCGGGTCACAAGCATGCGGGCCGTAGGTTGCCAATAGTCGACGGCCGAGGTCCTTGGACGCACCGAACGGCAGGGGCAGGGGGGCGGTGTCCTCACGTATGGGCAGCGTCTCATGTCGGTCGTGTCATACATGTCGCGGCAGCGTCGTCAGTTCGGCGTATCTTGTGGTCCGGTGTCACCCCTTCGCGCACTTTTGCGTGCGCTCCCAGACACCCTTAGAGCGTGTGGGGGTAGCGGTCTCGGTCAAAAAGGAGATGCAGTCTACTCAGCGTGGCAAGCTCAGCCAGAGACCAGCTACCAAGTGACAAAGGGGTTGGTCGTTTGGTGCCCAGCTTTCGCCGGTCGCAAGCCAGAGAATGGGTCGGAGCCAAAGGTTCACGAAACAAAACAGTTTATGCAGGAAAGAGACTATACAGATGATTTCACAATCACTCGTATGAGCAGGTGCGAAGTGATCTAAAAATACAATGCAACTCATGCAAAGTAACAATCTAGAGAGATAACAAGTCAACAGAACCTTTGTACCTAAAGTGCACTAACCGAGAGGTACAAATAAACAAAACACAATTTGTTCACCGGGCACTGCGACCGTCCGACGACTTGAGGAGCACGACGGGCGATCCGCGGACTGGAGCACGTTGCCTCGCTGGTCCGTGGCTGCGCGAGTGGTGCTCCCCCGGTTGTAGAGCGGGCGCGTTTCTCATAAGCTTAAACGGCGGCTCGGGCTAACCGACAGCGGTTGCAGTCCCTCCTTTATAGACGCAGCCCGCGTCTGTTTCTTCTTCGCGCCAAGGCAGGCGCGCATATACACGCAATATCAACTGAACAAGCTCCTCCTCGCGCCGGGCGCGCGACCCCATTGGTCGAGCGCAGAAACCACCTTCCAGAACAATCCGGGTCATTCTCGCCACGCAGTCATCGGCGCAAGAGCGAAGGGGGGAGGGTATCACTTTAGCGCGGTCAAGGCCACGCCCTCTCCGTCGACAATGAGTTGAAACTTCTCAGACATTCTAGAGAAATCGACGCCGCGCGTGGCTGTTTACTTTGGCTCCGCGCTGGCGAGCTGAGTGGAAAGGCCAGCAGCACTCGCAAAGTTACGTGCGCTCCGGGGATCCTTCCCCGCTGTTTTTTTTTTCTCTTTTACCGCGCGCGGGCGCGATTGCTTACGCGCAGCGCCGGTTTCTTTTTCGAATATGCGCCGAATTTCGTAACATCCGGCCGGGCGACGGGGCTGGAGTGAGAGGCGAGGTCGGTTCAGGTCAGGGGGGTTGCGACGCAGCCGGACGGGGCGGAGCAGATACCCACGGCCGTTGACCACGGCAGGCGCAGGACGCCGAAGGTACGGGACCAGGATGGCGATGAAGGGACCCCCGCGCTTCACACCAAATGTCACGTGACGGCAAGCCGAAGAACGAGACATGATGACAGACGGCGATGATATGATTTTATGGCGGACGGCCTGGTGCGAGCACTCCTACCTGCGCCACTGTACACTTGGTATTCTACGTCATCGCAATAATTAAGGAAGAGGGCGGCGAGCATACAATACCGGATTTCAGGCTATAAGTAGTGGATGAGTACAAATAGCGGGGATGAGTATCTGACAGAGTATGAAAAATATGTAATGAATAAAGCCAGTAGGCATTGCAGCTGTCGTGAAAAATAGGGCACTGTGGAATTACAGTAGGTATGAAGTGGTAAGGCGGATCTAGAAAGGGGTGATGGTTCCTAGTCCAACTTTCGGCAATGCGGTCCTGTGTATGGGACCACATGTTCAAGCAAGGTTAAAAATCAAACAACGTGGCAT
This sequence comes from Amblyomma americanum, assembly GCF_052857255.1. Classification (NCBI taxonomy): domain Eukaryota; kingdom Metazoa; phylum Arthropoda; class Arachnida; order Ixodida; family Ixodidae; genus Amblyomma; species Amblyomma americanum. The sequence continues at coordinate 219,712,578 of NC_135498.1, read as the reverse complement.
TGGGAAGCTAGCTTTGAGAGCACATGACAATACACCAAATCAGAGGGTACAGGGTACAGGAGCAGAGAAGCTAGCAGTAAGATAGCGTTTGAGGAGCGATTGAGAAAAATGTAGGAAGAGCAGTGAGCTAGGAAAGTTTTCAGATAACTGTACATAAGAAATGTTGACACGAAATGGAGAAAGCGAACTAGAAAATTGACAAACAAATATCTGGACAGCAGGAGGGGGGTGGGCGGCAAATTAGCAGTTATCGGTTGAGAAAAAGTTAAAAGAAACAGAGTGAGCTCTGTGGAAAACATTGATGCTGACAAAATCGACATTGGGAACAGACATTATCTTTCAGCAGGAAATTGCGAAAGAAAATATCTATGATAATTGTAGGGGAAGCTCTGTTGTTTGAGGACAGGATGGGAGTTTTGCGGACTACGACATATATAGTCAGGTACCACGATATAGGCACGTTGTGCGGTGCTTGTGGAGAGGAGGAGGAAACTGCTGAACACTTGACACTTTTATGTAAAGGGCTTCACCCTGCAGTGGAATGCAGCTGGGCTGATTTATTCAAAGCATTGGGGTTTAAGGGCACGGAAGGAAAGGTAGATTGGTGGCTGATTGGTGGCTAAAATTAAGACGAGTAAAATTTCTCAAGTCGCGGCTTACCACCGTCCGACTTAAAAGTTTCAGCCTCCATACATACATACATACATACATACATACATACATACATACATACATACATACATACATACATACATACATACATACATACATACATACATACATACATACATACATACATACATACATACATACATACATACATACATATATACATACGTATGTACGGCGTCTCTCATAGCCTGAGTCGCTTTGGGACGTTAAACGCCCATAAAACCATAAAACCAAAACATACGTACGTACGTACATACATACATACATACATACATACATACATACATACATACATACATACATACATACATACATACATACATACATACATACATACATACGTACGTACGTACGTACGTACGTACGTACGTACGTACGTACATACATACATACATACATACATACATACATACATACATACATACATACATACATACATACATACATACATACATACATACATACATACGTCCACCCGTCCGTCCGTCCTTCCATCCTCGAAATTTCTGGAAGCCGGTCTCCACGCCTGACCAATGGTGACGCGCGCCTGGCGCGAGACTGAGAAGGAATTTATGCTATTAATACTGCGTGTATGTGTGCGCCGGCCTTGGCGTGAAGAAGGAACAGACGCGGAGCGGCCTATACATGAAGGGCGTTGACCGCTATCTGTCAGTCCGAGCCGCCGTTCAAGCTTCAGAGAAGAGCGCCTGCTCGACTCCCGTGTCAGCACCACTCACCCAGCAACGGACCAGCGAGACAGTGAGGTCCAGCCTGCGAGACGGCTTCCTCGTGATCATGCAGTCGTCGGACGGCTGCTGTGCCCGGTGAACAAACTCTGTTTTTATATTTTTGCATATTTGTGTTAGTGCAGTTTAGTCGGAAATCTTTTTGTTGCATTGTAGTGTCTCTAGACTGTTACTTTGCGTGAGTCGCATAGTATTTTTAATCATTTGCTATGTGCTCGTACGAGTCATTAGAAAATCCTCTGTAATGTCCCTTTGCTGTAAAAAGTTTGTTTTGGTTGTGAACTTTTGACTCCAACACATTCTTTGGCTTGCGACCGGGCAAAGCTGAGGACCAAACGACCGCCTTGTCACTTGGCAGCTGGTTTTTGGCTGAGCTTGCCACGCTGAGTCGAGGGCATCTGTTTTTCAAGCGATGTTTATTGTCTCACGGCATAAAGGTTATGAAATGAGAGATCAGTAAGGTGCTTAAATAAATGAAAAAAGGTGGGCTGATCTAATGAAGTGAAGTAGTCAACGATGATATGGACCCTGTGTCCAGGCAGAATAGGAATCCGGATTGTCCGGTGATAGACCCACCGCCGCCAGGTGCCGATTTCTCGTCGGCTTCAGCGCCGGGCAAACCCACAACAGGTGGTGAACATCCGCCTCACAGTCTCCTATCTTGCAGACTGGATACCCGGGGCGGGGATATAAATCTTTGAAATGCGGCCACCAGCGTGTCACAGCTGGAGTTAGGGCAACCGGCCCCGCCCCGTATTCTCCGAAGCGCAACCTTCTCTGCGCGGGTAAGACCACGGGGGAGGGTTACCGCACACGGAAGGATCAGAGCATGTGTGCGGCGCCGGAGGTGTGCTCCTTTCTTGTCAAAAAGGAGGGTGGTGTCTGCCAGTGTGAGGAGTCGTGTCAAAGACGAGGTTGGGGTCGAAAAGCGGGTCGCAGAATTTGCGCGGCTTTGTGCACTCAGGAAGTCACGCGGGACCCACTCATTACGGATTTGCGGCGGGATACCTGCCGCTAGACGATGGATGTCTTGGCAGATTTCTGGGGTGCGACTGACGCGTCGTAGTCGGAGTGTGACGTGAAGGGCGTCGGTGCGAATGACAATGCGGGCTGTACATACGTAGCATGGGAACGGCGGCCACAGAGCAAAGTGCCTCTTGAACCGCAAGCATCTCCGCACAGAAAGAGGAAGGAGGTTCTGAGAGGAGAAACCTTGACGTTTTGTTCAGGGCAGGCATGCAAGGACCCTAAACTGCCGCTGTTGTTTCGCAGGCCTGGATGCTTGCGTCAACGTACATAACGATGGATCCATGCGGCAGATTGGCGTCCTGCTCTGTAATTCGGTCGCGAAACGACGACGCCGCGCGGGTAGATGATGGCCGACGTAGATCAGTTGGCTTGTTGTCGCTTAGCTGCACAAAACGCCAGGGAGGAAGAACTGGCGGGGGCGGCTGTAGAATGGAGTGCGATGAAGCATATGCCCTGAGTGCACACGTTGTGTGTGTAAGGTTTGACTTTAGGCGGCGAGCATCCCTTCGTTGCTGCACCAGCTCATCTGGTGTATTCAGCTGCACATGTTCTTGGAGCGCCACGATTGGCGTAATGCGGGGAAAGGAAGTGATGACCCTCATTGCCTCTCGATTAACAGCTTCTAAGCGACCCCATTGAGCCCTCGTCAAATGCTGGAATTGGGCTTGGTAAATGAGGCGTGGTTACACAACCGTCTGCACCAATTGTGCAACATGAGAGCGGGCTTCAGTTGTTTTAGGAGCAATGCGTCTAATAAGACCCAACGCTTGAATTCCTTGCTTTTTAGCCCGAGAAAGCCAAGCAGTACCTGCTCCTGACTTGCGAATTGTCAAACCCTAGTGTTTTACGGAGGGCATCTCTTCCGTGGCCGAGACCGCTGCCCCACACGCTCTAAGGGTGTCTGTGAGCGCATTCCACAAGTGCGCGAAAAGGGTGGCCACTGGCAACCTTGGGTAACCTTGGAGGGTGAAATATTACATAACTTTCTTCGCTAACCACTTCGAGATCCGAGGCTGACATGGCTGCCAGAAATTTACGCCGGCTCTTTCTTAAGGCTGGCGTTCCATATCGATTTATTACCGAAAAATTGTTCAAAATGTCGGCGCCGAATCTCACCTCGCCAGCTTCACGGCTGTACCGAACGTTGTGCATGATTGTGAAGGACCTAAACCAATTTCAGCTTGCACAGAAACTATTTTGCTTACCTGAGATGTCGAGCAAAACCCGGGACTAATGACTGCAGACCAGGAAAAAGAGATGTTCAACATTCCTATACCAGAAATTCAGCAAAAAGAGTCTGAACTTGTCAATGAATTCGTGTATTTGTCGTACGCTTGGGCAAAGGATAACTGAACTAACAGCAAAGGCCAGGTCCGTTGAAGATGGTGTGGCATGCGTACTCCTGCTGAAAGAAAAGGTACAAAACCTTATCGCCGGTTGTGATGACCATGAGTCCAGTGTACGACACTGCAGGCATTGCACGACAACTTGATGACAGGTTTCGTATCAATAATTCGATCTTATATCGCCTCCCAGTTGCCCAGAATGAGGCTTGTTCCGAGTCGAAACAAAGCATTATTTCTTTGTGCTCTGGGCAACTGGGACTACAAATTGATCCTAACTGTGTTGAAAGGTGGCATCGGCTGAGGAATTACGCATCTGACAAAACGTGACTAATAATAGTTTAGCTGTCAAGCTTCAGAGATAAGCAACGTAAACTCGCCACCTGCACAAGGCTGATTGACAGAAGCACAGGTACCGGTAAAGAATTCCCCGACTCTTAAAATTGAAAGGAAACTGCTGGCATTCTTCGCCCGTGAAAGTGGAGGAAATTTTAAGCTACCGTACAATAAGCTTGTAATGAATAAACTTTAATGTAATATTTTGCAACCAACCCAGTGACTAGATTAACCCATTATCATCGTCAGCCTGACTACCTGCACTGCAGCGCAAAGGCATCTCATCGCCCCGGGAAATCAAGGTGCGCGATATACGTGCGGCAGGACGTCCAGCACACCCTCGTCGGCTCGGCGGCGGCGACATCTGATGCCCAGGAGTGCGTGGTGGTGACAGTGCGCGTCGGTGGTGTTGACACGTCGGTGGCCAGTGTTTATGTGCGTCCAGCTGTCGCGTGGAACGCGCTGTGTTTTCGTGCTGTGTCTTCGTGCTGTGCCCCGCGCCAAATCATCTGTGGTGATTTTAACGCCCACCATAGTGCGTGGGGCAGTGCGCGCCACTCCGCGCGGGGAGACGACCTGCACGACGCAGCAACGCAGCTGGGACTCACCCCCTTGAACACCGGCGAGCCCACCTTTCGACGACGCGGAACAACCGGCTCCTGCATCGACGTTGCCTTCGCATCCAGAGGCATCGAGGCGACATGGCGCCGATCACCATCTCTCTGGGGCTCGGATCATTACTCCATCCTAATTGAACCCACTGCGATGGAGGCGCGCCCCAAACGTGCCTACTCCATTACCAACTGGAGTGCGTTCAGGCGGGCGGTCGACGAGGCGGCGGCCACTGGCGCAGATTTCTTTTCAAGTCTAGTCCGAAGCGCTCTCGCAGCCACCCAACGAGCAGAGGTAAGGGCAGGGCAGCCCACACCTGATATGAAGCTGCTCAATCTGCGCGAGAAGAGAGATCGCGCAGAGCGACGGGCGCGACGGACTGACAGAGCCGCCGACTGGACTGTCTACAACCGCTTGGACGCAGCAGCGCGCCGCCACGCCAACAAGCTATACCGCCGGCAGTGGGCTTCACTATGCCAAAGGATGGAGGAAGATGTCAGCTCGCGGAGGCTGTTTGACACCCTGCGGCGCATCACCGAACCACAGGCAAACCGTCAACCGCTGGCCGCCCTCGCAATCTCCAGCGGGCTCAGCTTTGTAGAATTGGCAGAGCGGTTTGCCGATCGGTTCGCGCCGCCCAGCCCCGCAAACGCCGCTAACATAGCTGCTCCTGAGAGCCCCAGAAGCGACGCCAGTCCCTCGCCCGTCGCCTCGGAAGGTCCATGTGATGCGCCGTTCACCGCGGCGGAATTGAACAATGCGCTGCAGCGCTGCCGCCGCCGCTCGGCGCCCGGACCGGACGGGGTGACATACCAAATGCTGCGAAACCTGGATGCGCAGCAACGACAGATCCTCCTGCAGCAGATCAACCTGGTGTGGGAACGCGGGGAGCTTCCGGAGGATTGGCGAACCGCGGTCGTTTGTCCCATCCGAAAGGCAGGGCGCCCACCTACGGAGCTGAGCGGATACCGGCCAGTGGCATTAACATCGGCGGCAGGTAAGCTCATGGAGCATATGGCGTTGCAGCGTCTGAACGAGCGGGCTGCGGAGGCTGATTTGTTTGACGAGCGGCAGACGGGTTTCCGTGGGATGCGGTGCACGGCTGATTCTATATCGGACGTTGTTACAGCGCTGGAGCATGCCAGGGCAGCAGGCCAGGTTGCGCTGCTGCTGCTACTGGACGTCTCGGGCGCTTTTGACAACGTTCACCGCGCACCAATTCTCGCGGTGCTTGAGGGGGCCGGTGTGAGCGGGCGCCTTTTGCGATACGTTCATGGCTTCCTGAGCGGGCGCACCATGCGCGTACGAGTAGGGGGTAAGCTCTCCAAGCCTCGCCCGGTCGACATGGGCGTGCCGCAGGGCTCTGTCCTATCACCATTTCTGTTTAATGTGGCCATGTCGGTGGTGCCGGCCTCCCTCCCCACGAGCGGGCGACACCATGTGTACATGTCCATATATGCAGACGACATAGCTCTGTGGTGCCGGGGACCACCGGGCGAGGCGTTCCGCGTGCGGGGGTGCCTTCAGGGAGCCCTGACCGCAATCGATGCCAGATTGCGCGGCCTTGGTCTGTCACTGAGCGCGGACAAATCGGTGGCCATGGCCTGCGTTTCGCGCTCGCGCGCGCACCTTGCGCCACTGTCACTGGACGGGACTCCGATTCCTTGGCGTAAGTCGGTGCGGTACCTTGGCCTGGACATCGACTGGCGCCTTTCCTTCCGCCCCGCGGCGACCAAGGCCTGTCTGCAGATGAAGAGGATCACCGCCGCCGTGCACAAGCTCACCGCTCGAGGCCAGGGCATCTCCCAGCAAGCCGCGCTGCGTCTATACAATGCCGCAGCTTTGGGGGCGGTGCTCTATGCGCTGCCGCTCGTCACGGTGCGCAAGCCGTGCTGGAAGAAGCTCGAGCTTCAGCACCGCAAGTCCCTGCGCGTGTGCCTAGGCCTGCCCAAAAACTCGCAGTGCGCCGCAACGTTGGCCGAGGCAGGAGCGTGGCCCCTTGAGCTCCAAGCAGCGCGCAGGGCACTGAATCACATCGACCGGCTTCACCGCGCACCGGACGGCGGCTCGCTGCTGCAGCGTATGCGCTCGCACCCGCGCTCACGAATGGGCGCGGCGCTGCTCGAGTATGAGCAATTGACCCAAGGCCCACCCCCCTACGGCTCCTGCGCGCCCTGGCCTGCTGCCTTGGAGGTACAGCGAGAGATCGTCGGCATCGCGGGGAAAGCGGAGCACACCCCTCTGCGCTGTGCAGCAGCTGGCCAGAGCCGTCATACACGAGGAGCTCCAGGACCATCTCCTCGTGTACACCGACGGCTCAGTGGCCCGCGACAGCTGCTCCCTTGCTGCGGCGGCCACCATCCCCGCCCTGCGACTGCACAGCCAGCAACACGCAACCTTCCTGGGCTCCTCCACCACGGCGGAGTTGATGGGGATCCGGCTCGGGCTGGATCTGCTGCTCACCCTCGGCCCTCCGCCGCCCAGGAGTGCTCTGCTGTGCGACTCCCGCGCCGCCCTCAGCCGCCTGCAATCTAACGGCCGCGGTACCCCACTAGTGCGGGAAATTCGCTCGCGCATCGAGCGCCTCGCGCAGAGAGGCTGTGCCGTGCGTGCACAGTGGGTGCCCGGTCACTGCGGCATCGCCGGCAACGAAGAAGCTGACGACCTCGCGACCGCTGCACACCAACTACCTGCCAGCGATCTGCCCCTTGCGCTGGAGGACGTGCGTGCGGTAATTCACGACCATCTCCGAAAGCAGCACCCCGACCCACGCATCGCGGGAGGTGAGCGCATCGACAGTGTCACCGGCTGTCGCGCACTTACACGGTCGCAACGTGCAATGATCCTCCGCGCGCGCATCGGCTGCGTGTGGCCCGGGGAACGACGGGTGCGTCACGGAATCGCGACGAGTGATGTGTGTGACGGATGCGGTGCAGTGGAAACACTAGAACATCTGCTCCTTCGCTGCTCCGCGTTCGCCGATGCTCGTCGCGATATGCTCGCGGCCTATAGGGCGCAGGGCATACTACCAGACTCCATCAAGACGCTATTGTGGCCGCAGGGCAGTGCGCGCACTCGTGAGCGAACTTTGGTGAGCCTCTGTGGATTCCTCGAACACACGGGCTTGACGTCCCGTCTGTTCTCCGTCAGGTAGTTACACGCAGTGACCGAACGCTCCGCGAGTTCTACCTTGAACGATTAATAACTGGACGCCCCACTCCAGTTGTAACCTACACAGTGCTGTGCGCGTGTGTGATTTAATTTCTCTAAACTGAACTAATCACGCGCACAACCTGGACACATTACTTATTGTGTAAATAGTTTGTACATATTACTTCTCCCCCTGTCCTCTACTCCTGTCCCCTCACCTCTTTCATTTCATTTCTCCATTCTGCCTGCTGTCCTTTATTTCCGCTGCCCCAGCTCAGGTGCTTCAGTATCGATGGCAGATGCCGGGGCTAGCAAAAATCTTTTCCTTCCTTTTTACTATTATTTTTAATAAAACCACTACCACCACCCAGCGCAAAGGCCTTTGCCATATCTTCTGAATTAACCGGTTCTTCGCCAGCAGCGGCCAAGCTATCCCCGCAGAGTAACCGAACAGCCATCAAAGCAATCGCTTAGAAAGAAAGTAGTGTGAGTGATCGGACATACATCACTCTAAGTTGCCGTAGCCTGAAAAATAAATTAAACGAGTTTCATTCGTTGTTACAAAATGACCTAGGCGCAAGTTGTATTCGAAACGGAATGCTGGTTATACAGTTCAATAAGCGACGGCGAAACCATTCTGGCCGACAACAATGTGTATTATCGGGACATCTGCACACATGGCGGGAGCGTTATTGTTCTGGCTCATGACAGCATCAAAGTGCGTTCATTAGTGTTAGCAGCCAATCATGTGAAACAGTGTCGTGCAAGGTTGCATTGCAGATTGGTTCGCTTGTGGCTTTTGGCTTATTTTATACACCGTCTGGGTTAATAAATGTTTAACCTGTATTTGAAATGAATAGTATTGTACTTGGCTTAGGTGCAACACATCTACTCGGCGGGGATTTCAGCCTCCTGAACATAGAGTGAAATGATTTACAGAGAACGTTTAGCACCACATCTCTCCTTTACACTGGCATTCACGGATTCATTTACACCCATTCACTGTTTCAGTACGTACTACCGCGGTGGAAAGAAACACGAACAATGCGGCGCCTACGTTCTCCGCTGTTCAAATTTCTTTTTATCCCGATTTTACCTGAGCGGTGAGAAAAATGGGTTAGAGTCAACCTTGAATACATCACGGCCGACTCTAGAGTCTTTTTGCTACCACCCAAGTAGTAGTAGTAGTAGTAAAGACTTTTATTCGACCATAATTTATAGGCCGAGCATGTCGACCGCCTGGGCGACCAGAAGCCGCTGTTCTTCTTCCCCTTCAGCGCCAAGCCAGTCGAGCCAGGTGGTGATGGATAGAAAGGGTGGGGGGAAGGAACCCGACTGCTGAGCAGCCAAGTAAAGCATGCTAAAAACCAATGTGAACAGCGCAGAGCCTAGGCTCCGCTTTGTTCGCGTTTCTTTCCATCAACCCTGTACAAAGCACCAAAAAGTGGATCCAGCAGTGCGACTGCACTAGGTCTGCTCTTCTGAAATGGTCGTGATCTTATACCCTTGGCTGTCACCGTTCCCGCCATAAGTGACCTGAAAGCGATTTTGGCAAAATTATCCTGTGCTGCAACGCATAGCTACTTCTCTTCAGCTGCACAAAATCCTCTTTTACGAAAAATCTAACTGCCACACTATTTGGCATCCATAAGTTAGCTTTTTCGCGGAATCCCAATCGGCTTTCACATCCCTTGACATAAACAAGCGTGAAATCTTTTCAAAGCGAAATTAACACAGGCGCCCATCCCGAGCCACGTCATTTCGGCACAGCGCCGAAGCGATAAGCGGTGGCTGAATAAGAAACTTCGGTATTTGATAAACAAAGAACGTAGCCTATTCCGTTGGCACTCTCGGTCACCGAACGCAATCCTTCATTCTAATTTGAAAGAAGAGAACAGGATTGCTAGTAAGAAAACAAGGAAGGCCCGAAAATGTACTTACATGCAGAGCCTTTGTGAAAAGGTAGGAAGAATCCAGAAAAGCAAGGAAAAAATGCACTACAAGGAGATTCCTGATGTTATCGATGGAATGAACTGTGCCAGAATACATGAATAAAAGCACATTTCAATTCATACTTCCAGCAATTGTTCTAGCAGCAGACCGACGCAGTGATAGGCGTAGCAGAATATTCTAGTTTTACGCAAATTAGTTACGTAACCTTTACTGAAAATAGTTTTATGTTACTGGTACAGAAGATCAAGGTAGCCTCAGCTCCTGGCCCTGATTGAACTTTTAATCACATCTTAAAACTGCAATTTCTGTGTCTCGAAGTTTCCTTGCGAGCATTAAGTTGAGCGCGGCCGCGAACAGCAGGCATACTGTTCGGCGACCGGCGAGCACGCTTGGTGCTACGCCACCACCGGGTCATTGAGTCCTTCGTGGGCGCAGGTCAGCCCAGTAAACATTCTTCCAAAAGCCGTTTTCGTTGTCTTCATTGTCTCCGGACTGCCGTCACCACTACATGGTAGTATGGCTGTTCTGTATGGGACCCCTACACGAAGAAAAACATAAATTAGCTTCAGCTTGTCCAGAAATGCGTAGCACAGTTTCTATCTGGTGACTGTGACTTCTGCAAAAATTCTGCAATGATTCGAAACGAACTGAGTTGGCTAATTCTAGAAAAGAGAAAGAAATGCCTGAGATTTTGCCTTCTTTATAACATTTTTTAGGAACGAACCGGCACGGATTAGGACATATTCATTACGAAACCAACGTATGAGCCTCCTCAAGCGGATCACTGAATGAAAATCCGAGAATACTGATGTAGGGTCAATATATTTAATTACACTTTCTCCCCAAGGACAATCAATGACTGTAACAATTTACCAAAACACATTGTCAACGCTTCTCCGGCGTCTTTTTCTACTCAACTGAAGCGTTTCACGTCCAGTCTCTTATGCAATGTTCTGTCACCAAGGCGCTTGGTGCAGCGTCGTCTTTTCCGACGCTTTACATTGTATATGTTCTTTGCTCTCCTGCTGTGTCTGCGCATGAAATATGTGCAATGGTATGTCTTCCTTTTTCTTGGGCTATTCTTGTTTAGTGTTGCTTAACTAAATTTCCGCAGTGTCTGAAGCCATACTGTTTATGTATGTATGTATCGGTTACAGTTGCTGATTCCCATTTTTATGTATATTCCTCTACCCTGTAATCATGCCCGTCCGGGTGCTATAGGTAATAAAAATGAACAGAAAAACTCAGCGTCATACTTTCTGGAATCCTTGGGCAACGCACACGCACAGTACTTCGCCCTCGTCTTTGTACGCGCCTACGGCCGTGACAGTATTTAAAATAAACTCCTTCTATACTCATGCCATCACAGCGTGACCATACTCATCACGCCACAGCGGCAGTTTTACGAGACGGGAGCCCTGGAACTCTACCTGGCAGAGACGACCGAGTGTACCAAGAGCTAAAGTAAGCCTTGCGGGAGCTAGCCTTCTCCGCAATCGCTTCTCCGCATTGTGAGAAAAAATTACGAATAACCATGGAATAAGAAGAGAATCAGATTCTCAATAGAATCGCGTTTATAATAGAATCAGAATAGACTGGTGAGTGAAAAGCAATGGATTTAGAACTGGTATTACTGATGGACTGACATCACCCAAGGCTTGCATGATAAGCGTCACGTGACAACAATAACTTGCAAAAAAGTTGCCTGCGTAATCTAAAGGTCACGTACTTGCAAAAAGTTTCCGAGGTAACTCATTGGTCACGTGATAATTTTAACGTGACAATGGTTACTTGAAAAAAGATGTTGCTGAAGCTGAAACGCAAATGCTTTCGCATTTCTCCAATGCAGCAGATTGCAGTGCTCTACAATTTTTTGTGCTAGCGTTTTAAAAATCCACAGAGAGTGTTTACTACGTTCAAGTCAGTGCGAAAGCAAGCATTTGCTTTTTTTTAATAGAAGTGCGAAAAACGGGGACATCAAGGGTAGAAAACACAGGACAAGCGCTTACTCTAACTAAAGTTTAATCACAGGAAACAGGCCAATATAAGGGAACAGGCAACACCCGAACAACAAAACCACAAGACACGTGTTGCTACTTTGGGTGAAGATAGGCAACCTTACTGTCACGGTGGAGCAGGGATGGTTTGCAGACGCACAATCTTGATTGTTTTGTTTCTAATTTGGTAGGCTTCGACGATTGCCCTGGTCAATTGGTCGGGGTGTTTATACAATATGTCACTATAGTATAAGGAAGGAAAACATGATTGACGCTCTCGGCAATGATAAACTAAATTAGTAAAGTGGGTGGATCTAATGAGTTAAGATGTTCTCTGAGCTTCTCTGAGATATGGTTTTGAATTTCAAGAATTTATGCTGCGTAGAAGACGGCCATGAGCGGGCAGACGGAAGTTTATGGGGACTGCGCTCTGCAATGCCCAGCGCGAGAGCCTGGTGCAGCTTAACACGAGGCATGTTCGAGTGCAGTGATAAGCTACTAAATGTGGTTTGGAGGTACGTATATCAGGATATAGTTGCAGCCGAAGACGTGTCGTGCTAAGCGGGGAGGGTAGCGGCTAAGTACCTGGTGGTGTTGCGCTAGCTCGTCCAATTTCTCCCTCTTCTTGCCTGTGCCTGCTTCCATTCGAGGGTGATTGGTCGCGCGACGACGTCTCATTGTCTACCTCTTCTCCCTGCCAGGGGCTGTACTCCTTGGTCTGCCTGTCTTCCCCGGGACAAGCTCCAAACTGATGCCTTCTTTCGCAGTGGTGTTACCAGAATTCCTGTCGTTTTAGTTCCTCCCGATGGAGGCGCGATACGGTTGAACAACCCGGAGGCAGTATAGGCAGCCCTTCAAACTACATCGCCTCACTACATGCGGATCACTGATGTGCGGCAGTTCGACAGAGGTGGAATCTTGTGCAGGTCACCGGACAAGGATTGAGTAGATGACCTGTTGAAGTGTACTTCCTTCGCCAATCACCCGGTGAACGCATTCATACTGCCTCATCTAGCATGTTCCAAGGGCTTCGTCCGGGGGGACGAAACCTTTTGGAAACGCTTGAGAACCTCTCGTCTGCAAGCGTGATTGCTTTTATCGATGCAGCAGAAGGTCGACGCAGTAAAAATTCCTACTGAGTTCGTTGTAGCCACATTTGCAAGCGATAAAAGTGTGGCCATTGGTATTTCGTGTGGGTGCATGTAACTCTGGGCCCCTTCAGTGTCAGAACTCCTGAAGATTTGGCCACAGCGGCAAAGCTTGCAAATCGGGCCTGCGTTGCTGTGCATGTGGCGAAAGTCGTGGTAGGGGGGAATGTCCCGAACACCAATGTTGTTTGTGTGGTAGTGATCACTCTGCTAATTCGCCTGACTGTCCTGCACGAGCTCAAGAAGTTCAGAGCTAGAGTTAATGGACAAACGCCGATGAACGCGGCGAGGAGCATTTGCCTCCTTCAAAGAGAGGGCCGCAGGCTAATGTAGTGCGGGCGCCAAATGGTCACTAATAATGGATGCCAGTTGGTCGAAGGCAATCACAGCGGCAGGAGAAAAAGATGACAAATGCAATGGAACGCTTAATGGAAACCATATCCCCGTGCATTTCCCAGGCCATAGCAACCCAGATGTGTAACCAGCTGCAGGTGTCCACCGCTCCGCTATTGCCTTTTTTGGCTTCGAAAGCCTGCACCTTCTGTGGTCACCAATTGCGCTCCACAGGGCCAAAGTCAATATGAGTGACAAACGACCTCTGAAGCCTCTCTACCAAACACCGTTATGAACGCATCCTCTATCGACTGTGTTGATATGGAATCGGATATCCGCGCCCAGAAACAAAGTGGGTATCTTTTGAGTATTGCAGCTCCGTCTTGCCCACAATCGAAATAAAAAAAATCACTCTAGTCAAAATCCCAAAACCAGGATTCTAGCAAAAGCAGTAGCCGCTGCGGTACTCCCGCTATTATAGGGTCGTTAAGTGTACTTCAAAAAAGACGAACTGCGCAACAAGAACACGGACGAAAGGGAGGCAGACACACACTAACGCAGACTTACAACTTTACTAAAGGAAGGAATACAAGGCAAATATATATAGCGATCCCCAACGCACTTCAAATCTGATCAATATGGCACGTGACAATCTGCCCAGGCGATAAACAGACCACACAAGAACCAACCGCTTACAAGATAATCTTATACCGGGCCGGCCCTTTCTTTGAAAACAAAAAGCAAAGGAACACCTAGCGACAGTGCACACTTGAGAATTACGCGTTCTGCAAAGTAAGGAAATTCATAACAAAAACCACACCACTGTAGCCATCTGATACCACTGAAGCTCGAACCGCTTACAAGCGCAGGTGCTGACACCAAAACCAAGAGACGAAGCACTCCCCCTTTTGAAAGCAAACAAAACGGGAAACAAAAACAACCACATCGGTCAACGTCAAAAACAAAAAAAAACAGTGAAAAAGGCACCAGGTCAAAAGGGTAAAAAACCATGAATCAGCTCAAGAAGCTACGTCACAAAAACAGTGAAAATAGGCACCGAGTCATTTAAAAAAACAAAAAGATGAAAGACGGGACAACAGTTTAAGACAACAACGGTTTTAAAAAAGGGGGGTGAATGAAATCCAAAGCGTAGGAAAACATCTCAAACCATGACAGAACCGAAACAAAACTGAGATCGCTAATGAAATGAACAACGAAAGCATCAAACGCAATCAGGAGGCACTGCTCAATCACCAGGGCACAAACAGGCCACTAGGCTACACATGCCCCCGCAAAAACGAAAATTCTTTGGATGATAAGGAAATGGAAGCCTTGCTAACACAGTTGTCCGTAGTGCCGATGTAAAATGTTTCGACGACGAGACGCTCCCATTTGTCATTCAATCTGGCCAGAAATTCCGTCTTTTCGAACCATGGTACACAGTCCCGTTGCTTCATTTTTTGTGCAGTCCGCGCAATGCTTAGCCAAAAACGCTCCATCGTTGTTTGCCACGCTCAACCGGTGCTCCCTTGCTCTTTCATTAAAGCATCTGCCGGTTTGGCCTATGTAGACTTTTCCGCAACTAAGGGGAATGCGGTAAACAACGCCGGAAACGCAATCTTTGAACTTCCTTAGATGTTTGATTTTGCAAGGGGTCTTCTTAGTGTTCTTCATCATCACGCACACCTTGGACAGTCTGCATGGAGCCGAGAAGACAACGTTGACGCCTCCTTTTCTCGCCACTTTCTTGATGTTGTGCGAGAATTTGTGGATGTATGGAATCACATGGGCCTTCTTTTGCTCGGCGTCTTCTTTGTCTTTGCGTCCTCTCTTAATTTTTTGAAGCACATTTTCACACACACTCGAAATGACGTGCGGAGGGTATCCAGCTGCTAAGAACACTAAGAAGACCCCTTGCAAAATCAAACATCTAAGGAAGTTCAAAGATTGCGTTTCCGGCGTTGTTTACCGCATTCCCCTTAGTTGCGGAAAAGTCTACATAGGCCAAACCGGCAGATGCTTTAATGAAAGAGCAAGGGAGCACCGGTTGAGCGTGGCAAACAACGATGGAGGGTTTTTGGCTAAGCATTGCGCGGACTGCACAAAAATGAAGCAACGGGACTGTGTACCACGGTTCGAAAAGACGGAATTTCTGGCCAGATTGAATGACAAATGGGAGCGTCTCGTCGTCGAAACATTTTACATCGGCACTACGGACAACTGTGTTAGCAAGGCTTCCATTTCCTTATCATTCAAAGAATTTTCGTTTTTGCGGGGGCATGTGTAGCCTAGTGGCCTGTTTGTGCCCTGGTGATTGAGCAGTGCCTCCTGATTGCGTTTGATGATTTCGTTGTTCATTTGATTAGCGATCTCAGTTTTGTTTCGGTTCTGTCATGGTTTGAGATGTTTTCCTACGCTTTGGATTTCATTCACCCCCCTTTTTCAAAACCGTTGTTGTCTTAAACTGTTGTCCCGTCTTTCATCTTTTTGTTTTTTTAAATGACTCGGTGCTTATTTTCACTGTTTTTGTGACGTAGCTTCTTGAGCTGATTCATGGTTTTTTACCCTTTTGACCTCTTGCCTTTTTTCACTGTTTTTTTTGTTTTTGACGTTGACCGATGTGGTTGTTTTTGTTTCCCGTTTTGTTTGCTTTCAAAAGGGGGAGTGCTTCGTCTCTTGGTTTTGGTGCCAGCACCTGCGCTTGTAAGCGGTTCGAGCTTCAGTGGTATCAGATGGCTACAGTGGTGTGGTTTTTGTTATGAATTTCCTTACTTTGCAGAACGCGTAATTCTCAAGTGTGCACTGTCGCCAGGTGTTCCTTTGCTTTTTGTTTTCATAGAAAGGGCCGGCCCGGTATAAGATTATCTTGTAAGCGGTTGGTTCTTGTGTGGTCTGTTTATCGCCTGGGCAGATTGTCACGTGCCATATTGATCAGATTTGAAGTGCGTTGGGGATCGCTATATATATTTGCCGTGTATTCCTTCCTTTAGTAAAGTTGTAAGTCTGCGTTAGTGTGTGTCTGCCTCCCTTTCGTCCGTGTTCTTGTTGCGCAGTTCGTCTTTTTTGAATTATGATCAACCAACTATACCCGACAAGTCCTGTTAAGTGTACTCCAGTGAAATTGCCCTTCTATATTCACATCTTGGGCAGATTTAAAATATCTATGCAATCAGCTTCTACCGGATTTACCTGCGTTATAGGAAACATGACTCAGTGCAGATTTCAATTATCATGTCAAATATTACCGTTCAATCCGACTTGACCGGTCATGACCAGGGGGATGGTTGTTAGGGCTAATCTCCTCAAATTTTTGCCACAGGGGATGTATTTCTTTTCAATATGCAGACAATGAATGTGAAATCCTAGTGGTTGATCTCAATATATCCCAGGTCAAAAGCCCTTTCCTCTAGGTAATGCTTATTTCTCATCAGTTGAGCATGACACTCGGCCTCTTCACTCACTCAAGTCAAGGAGTCGATCTCATGTTTTATTAATTGGAGACCAATTCGCACCATGTCACGGGTGGGTTTAAAATAAATAGCTTTGGCTCTAGACTATGGTATGGCGTTTCTGACAGAAACATTTTCTGTAACAGTTCAGGATTGCCTGCATTTGTATGTGGTCAATGGCGCTTTGCCTTAGAGTTAACATTTTTCTCGCCAGGAGTCTGTTACGTCTTGGGCGCCTGCTGACTGTGCAACAAAGTGATCATCTTCCGATTAGTTTCAAGCTTTCGTGTAAATTAACTATTTCCGAATGACAACAGCAAGACGGCAATAGGGGATAGTTGGTTGTACATACTGATGGAAATAACGCGCTAAACTAGGAAAGAGAGGACAAAAAAGAACGAGGTATACAGAAGAAGCGCGACAAGAGCGCTGCTTCATAATTTATAGTCCATGTAAAGACACCCTAAACAAAGCTCCCACAGTCACTTCAGACCCAAACGCCGAGACAAGTGCCGAATGCAAGGCAGCACATCTATGCTCAGTGAAGCATAGAGCAAGGCAAAAGTCTGAATTTTTTTTCAAGGGAACCAAGGGTACAATCGCCAGTAATTGGTGGATTGCTGAGCGCACGCATGCATATAGAGGACGGAAAGCAGGCTGGAAGAAACTTCTCGTCAATCAATACCCAAAAATTGGTTGGATTATAAGTACTTCGTAGCAACACTTACTGTCTCCCACGCAAATGAGGAATATAATACAAGTCATTATGATTTTCTTTCAAAATCAGGAAAAAACGAGTTTAGTTTCAATATCATGAGTAGCAAAAAATTGGTTCCGCCAGATGTCAACATTGAATCCCTCACTCAGTGTCCTGCTGACATCGTCCAGGCTTTAGAGGGCATTGCGTGTGGCCTCGAGCTTCTCTTTACATCTGCTCTTTTTTCTCCACCTATACTGACCGGCACCTCAAGTGATTTTATTGAGGCCTCTATGCCTGAGCTATCGCAAATTGTTCTCCGCCTAAACCTAGCGGCTCCTAGCCACGATAAGATGTATTGACCTATGATCAAAATTTTGTTTAACGAATCCCCTGAAGACCTATTGGCTACAGTTAACGTTTCCATTAAAGGCCCTTGGATACCCCATGAGTGGCGTCTTGCAGAAATAGTTTCACTGCCTAAACGGCAAGCGGAGGATTTTACTTCAGACAACGTGCGCCCTATTTCATTAACATCGAACCAGTGAAATTCGTGGAAATGGCCCTGCTCTGTCGTGTCATGTATTTCTTTTCTGCCAAATATATTTTGTATTCGTGAAATTGGTTTCAGACCAGGCTGTTCGATTTGGTTTGCTGATACTGACCTCGAGAGTCGTATTAATTTAGCTCGCAACAATAAGCAGTTTGCCGCGCTTGTCACTTTGGATGTCTGTAAAGGCTACGACTGCGTTGAGCACTCGACGTTGTTACAAAGATTACAGTACCTTAATTTTCCTAACTATTTTGTAGCCTGGACCTCTGCTTTCTTGGAAAACAGAGAATTTTATTGGTGCCGAAACGGTGATTCCTCTAGGAGATTTTGACAGAGAAGAGGCGTACCGCAAGGGTAAGATCTCTCCCCTGTTATTTTTAACATCTTTCTAAGCTCAATTCCATGCATTCATAATGTCAATACTTATGTGTACTCCAATGATATCGCATTTTTTGCCTCCGCAAGTGATATTCACACTCTTCATCAAACCTTGCAGAAGTACCTCAATGTTCATGATAGCTCGTTAGGAAGAATTCATCCCCCCCTCAATCTGAAGAAATGCGCATTGTTTGTCTTCCCAGTTTCTCATCCTGTAAATATCTGCGTGGTCTATAGAAATCACATCATTCCTCAAGTTCAGACGATGAAGTATGTTGTGGCAATGTACGCCACTACTCCATCCTGGTGGAGACACCTTGAGCAAGTTTCTGCAAAAGGAGTTCGGGCCATGGCATCCTGCGAAGGCTTTGCAGTTCTAGGTCAGGCATTAGAAGGCACACACTTCTGCTGATTTGTATTTATTTATTTATTGCAAGTACCTACAGCGCCCATGAGGCATTATTGTAAGGGGATATAGCTACATACAACACATGCAAAGAATATATTGGGAAACATCTCAGCAAGGTAACAACAATAATATAAGTAGACTAAAAAATACGTAACATAGATCGGCACAGCGGTGCTAAAACGTACGAGACCTGGAAGAAACACATCAGATCACCATTTCAACAGCCCTTTGGAATAAAGGTGCACAAACCATATCATTCGGAAGCTTATTCCTGTCCAGAATTGTGTTAGGAAAAAACAAATACTTAAATACATTAATGCGGCATTGAAAACTCTTAATCTTTTTCGTGTTGTCTAGTCTCTCCGAAATGTAAGATGGTTGCTTTAAATAAGTGTTTTTATTAATACCGGTACAATCATTGTAAATGCTATGCAAGAACTACAGCCTGCAAATTTTTCTTCGGGTTGCTAAAGTCTACCAGCCAATACGGTCGCGAAGTTCTGAGCTCTTTATATGAAAATGTATATGAGCTCTTTATATGACCTTATATGAGCTTTATATGAAATTTATGTGAGCTTTATTGAGCTCTTTATATGAAAACCTTTACAGCACCGTATCATGGGGCTGCCATCTTTGAGCACACGATCACGCCGCAATTACACGCCTCCTGACTGCTCGGCACGCGCATCTTCGCGACGGCTGCTGCGCTCGATGGTTCGGTTCTGACAGGCAGTGTTTCGGCTCACACGGTTCTTAAGGAGAGGGCAGGCGACACTATGGTTTGGCCAAAGCTTCGAAGGACATGTGAGAGCCCTGTTTGATCCCTTGAGGCGTGAAAACGTGATCGGGCTTCATGTCACGGAGAGCCGCTCAGCTTTTCCTCTTCGTGCCAAGGGATGGATCGCCTGAATGCTTGTCTTTGCATCCACTGAAGGCTTTGCTGAACGTATACATTGTTATTATCTAAAACGGCAAGGTTTAATGCTCGCAGATCGTTTTCGTGCTGTGTACATGCATGCAGACACCGCCCTAAAACGCTCACATGTACATCGTAGGCATTTATTTACAACCTGTTCAACAGTAGCACGATCGACATCATGTAATGCACGGACTGACTGTAAGCGTTGTCTCCTCGCGCGGCTGTACACTGCATAATCTGCAGTAGCGGTATGTAGGAGCGTAATGCATCCTTAGTTGCTGTTCCCAATTCGTCCTCGGCTGCTCCTGTTACTAATGGCCGCACACCTTAACCTACGAGCAATGAGGTCTCGCTGCACACTAGGACGCAACTGCACAGCATCTGAAAGCACAAGTTACGGTTTCGGTGGCGGAACAGCTTGTTCATGCGGCTATGTTGGACACTTGTCCTAGCGGAATTTCCAAGATCGAAACCTTTCTTCCCATTTTGGCTATCTAGCACTGGCGAACGTTTTTGTTGCGTTCGCTCGTTCGGAAGGGTGCATGCCTAACGGGCACGACAGGGGAGTACGTCCTTGTACAGTTCGGTTCCGTGGTGATGGGAAACGATCGCATCCCACACCTTTATGTCTCCGTCGCATTTCTTGCAATCCACAGCACAGCACGCATTTCCTCTGCCTTTCCGCATATTCCTAGAAAGATTCGACAGCCACCCGCGATATTTTCACTGCTGCGTCTAGGCGTAGACGCTGGCGACTTACGAGGCCGGTAATAGCGCCGTGTTCCTAGCGCACCCAAGGTAGATGTATACTGGTAGCGAAGGCTCCATAGACGCCCATTGGTCCTAAAAATGGCGGCTCATGGGCACTTTAGCGCCCCCTGGATTTTGGGGGGCAAACTACGCAAACGTGACGTAGAATGACGTCACGCATACGTATGCTTTTGGCGCGAATTATAAAGCGGTCTTTCTGTAGAATTTTTTTTTTCAGGAGGACACAGGGGCGCAACAAAAACACACGGACATAGAAGTAGACAGGGACGAGCGCTCGTCCCTGTCTACTTCTATGTCCGTGTGTTTTTGTTGCGCCCCTGTGTCCTCCTGAAAAGATATGAACCAACACGCCCAAATACAAGTATTTCTGTAGAATCCGCGTTTTCGAGCCCGTACCTCTCGAAGGTTGCTGCCTTTCAGCGCACCCCAACCTTTGCCAGTCAAATGTGCTCGGGTTCCTGCTAGCTATGGCCTTGTTAATGTGCAATTGGGAACGCAATGAAAGTGACTGGTAAAGGAGGGGCCGCATAGAAAGGCAGCAACACTTCCAGACACTGGCGAAGCATGCATGATTCGTAGTGCAAATACTGGTGCTAGTACTTTTGAGAGCTTTTGAGTACAGCAATGTATGATGTAAGGTATGATGCACAAAGCACTGGCTCAAGTGCACAGTTCGCAATAGAGTGTACGGCAAGTATGGTTTTCATAGTTTCATATTCATTGTTTATTGCAGCAACCAAACAAATACAGTCACAAAGCACACCCTTGGCACACAAAAAATACATGTCACAGGCTGCACAAGCAGTATTGTTTAAGTTGGCTAATCATCTCAATAGTCACAGTGCAGAAGGAAAAAGCCCTGAAGTGCCACGAACGTAGTCAGTTAGGAAATTGAAAAGTATAGAAAACAATGCTACGACAGCTTCAATTGAAGCAAACATAACATGACATAAGTAGGCGCATCAACACAGACCATAGAGCACACTGGGATTATTCTTCACATTTAATTTCTTCAGCTGAAAGAATATAGCAGGTGCGTTTACATCTGCAAGGCAATGTTAAAGCCAGCTTTCGTACACCTCAGCACTGAAAGTGTGTGCCCTGCAGTGTAGTACATAAATATCCCCGAAAACATGAAGCCAAGTACGCACGAACGGGTTACAGCCAGCTATGAAACACGAGCGAACAGCCCGGCGAAACCATATCGAAGCTATCGCGCATACCTAGAGCAGACGACACACCTGTGAAAGTACAGCGGGAATCGGTGTAGCGTGACACCAATGGTACTATCCACGCTGTCGCAGCGTACCACGGAGCATCGTTTCTTCACATGCCGCAAGCTCATCTTGAAATGAAGCGCTAAGCGCTTCAAAAGAAGAGCGCGAAGCGTGCAAAGACGGAAAAAAGACTTCGCACTGGCCGCACGGCCGCACGCCGAAGGAAACGACAAAACCGAGAAAACTGCCGCAGCGGTGCAGCGGGGTGCAAATCTTACCGAACGGTGACAAAGAAGCGACGTGCAAGGACGACGAAAACTTCACAAAAGGAGCATTTTGAGACCAGCGAGCTAAATTTATACGCGTTACCAGGCGCGCCATCGCAGACAGCTGGCGATAAGAGATCGCTTCGTAAGCTCCCACCACTGTGGCCGGGTTAGCCGGGTATCGAAACAAGGCCTGCAAAGACGCGCTGTAATGCACCGCACACTCATGAATAGGGGGCAGGTGAAGAGTGTTGCAAAAATACAAAATTTGCCAGGTTTTAATAAAATGACTTACCTCTTTCATAAAAAAAGGTGCTAATATATTTTTTCTTTTCTATTGGCAGATTACATTCCAATTTTGTAGTTTTATCATTTATTTATATGAGTGTTTTGCCCCCCCATCCTCTGGTTTCGCTGCAGTCGCGCTAAACCACTTTTCGGCCCAGCCTTCGCCACCACTATAAATCCGCCTTGGCGCACCTGCGGCGCTATGTGGTCTCAAACGGAAGAGCCGCGCGCTGCAAACGGCCTATAAAATGTACGTCCTACCGATGGATGGATGGATGGATGGATGGATACGGCTGAACCCTTTACATCGGGCGGTGGCTCAAGCCACCTAGCCATGTCTTGTGAAATTTTACTCCTGTCTTGCTTTTAGCCACCAATCAGATAACCTTCGCTTGGTTACTTCTAACCTCTTAAAATCCACTTTCCCTTCACTATCCCTAAACCCCAATGCCTTGGGTAAGTCAGCCCCGCTGCCTTCCACTGTAGGGTGAAGCCCTTTACAGAAAAGTATCAAGTGTTCAGCCGTTTCCTCCTCCTCTCCGCACGCAATGCACAAAGTGTCTATCTCCTGGTACCTGACTCTATACGTCTTAGTCCGTAAAACTCCAGTCCTGGCCTCAAACAGCAAAGAACTTCCCCTACAATTATCATAGATATTTTCTTTGACAATTTCCTGTTTAAAGGTCCGGTATGTTTCCAGTGCCGTTTTCGTCAGCATCCCTGTTTTCCACAACGCTCTCTCTGTTCCTTTAACCTTTTTCTTAACCGATAAATGCTGATTTGCCCCCTTACTGCTGTCCAGATATTTGCTTGTCAATTTTCTAGTTCGCTTTCTCCATTTCGTGTCAACATTCTTCATATACAGGTATCTGAAAACTTTCCTAGCCCACCGCTTTTCCTCCATCCTTCTCAAACGTTCCTCAAATGCTATCTTACTGCTAGCCTCTCTGCTCTCGAAAGACGCCCATCCCATATCACCCTGTACCCCCTGATTTGGTGTATTGCCATGTGCTCCCAAAGCTAACCTCCCTACTCCCCGTTGCCTAATTTCCAGCCTTGCTTGAACATCTGGCCTCATACACAGGACCGCATTCCCGAAGGTCAGGCTAGGGACCATCACCCCTTTCCAGATCCCTCTTACCACCTCATACCTATTGTAATTCCACAGTGCCCTATTTTTCATGACAGCTGCATTCCTACTAGCTTTATTCATTACATATTTTTCATGCTCTGTCAGATACTCAACACTGTTATTTATCCACACCCCAAGATACTTGTACTCATTCACTACCTTTAGCACGAACTCCTGTATTCTATGCTCGCCGCCCTCTTCATTAAATGTCATGACTGCAGATTTTTCCTTACTATACTTGAAGCCTAATCTATCTCCCTCTGTACTGCATATGTCTAACAACTTCTGCAGGTCTTCCTTGTTGTCAGCCATTATCACTATATCGTCCGCATATATTAGTCCCGGTAATGTCTGTTTAATCAATTCCCCTTGCTTGAAAAAAGATAGGTTGAAACCTAGTCCGCTCCCCTCTAGCTTGGCCTCCAAACCTTGCAGGTACAACATGAACAACAAAGGGGACAGAGGACATCCTTGTCTAAGCCCCCGCTGTATCTCTACAGGCCCTGATACATTTTTTCCCATTTTATGAGCACTCTGTTACCTCTATATATATCTTTTAAAAGATTAATTACTCCATTTTCCACATCCAATGTGCCCAATATGTCCCACATATGCTCCTGAGTAACGTTGTCATAGGCTTCCCTAATATCCAGAAATGCTAGCAATAAGGGCCTATGTTCCTTTTCCGCAATTTCTATACACTGTGTCAATGAAAATGGATTGTCCTCCAACCTCCTTTGTTTCCGGAACCCTTTCTGTAGTTCCCCTAGCACCCCCTCGTTCTCCACCCAAGCCTGCAGTCTATCCTTTATAATTTGCATCACCACCCTGTAAACCACAGACGTCACTGTTATGGGGCGATAGTTACTTACGTCTGCTTTGTCCCCCTTTCCCTTATATATCATGTTCATTCTACTTAATCGCCATTCATCGGGGACTTTCGGCGCCATCTGCGTGCCAGAGTTCGGCGCCATCTGCGTGCCATCAGCTGGACCTTCGCCGTACATTGGGTGTTTGGGTTTCAGTGGCTGCCGAAGGATGGCGCTACTACTGCACTCCATGAACGAAGAAAATTCACCGGAAACGTAATTCGCTACTCGCTTCACTGGGATATCTAATTTTCATGCTCGTAATTAAGTTATTCATGCACGTCTCAGAACATACCACGAAGATACGTTTTTTAGACATAAGCGCATTAACCAGACGCACCTTCGTTCACTTCTAAGAGGCGAACAGTAGTAATTAACTTACAGTATTTAGGGGTTCCCTTGCTTCATTATCATATTAGTAGCCGTGAATGGAGCATCGCAGACACAAGCCGAAGTTTTCTGGTGTCCACAAGTTTATTAAAATGACTAGTTCAGACAGGAGGCAGCGGGCCGCCGGCAAGCCGAGATGGCGCAGTGCCGAGATCGTATCGCGTAGCCACCGAATTCTTTTCTGAGCGCGCCCGCCGAGCGTGCTGTGATATGTCGTCTTCTTCTGGATTCGGGCACAACGCTGCACGCTCCATGGGCCTCCTTGAGATTCTCACATCTCGTTAGTTAGGAGACAAACCTTGGCTTGGATGGGCCAGAAGCTGTCTCTATTTGCACGAGCACAAGTTTGCCACATATTCTTGGTTTCGAATCTTATCTATGTCATACAGGTGTTGCATTGTACAAGGAAAAATGTAGATGCAAGGAACAGAATTTTTGTGTCTTTTGTGCGGCGTTGCCAAAGAGAGCCTATGCGTCGAGACAGTTTGTTTCTCCCTCTAGAGGTTGGTGGAGATGTCTTCAGCACTTGTTTCTTGATCATCATGATTGAAGGTTTTTCTTTTTTTTTTAAACAGAAAACCATTCGTTCCTCCTAGCTGCGTTTAATAAACGATTAAGTGCTTGTTTACGTGTTCTGGTTGCTCCGACTGGCCATAGGAGTGTGGGGTCTTTGGGACGTTTTCTTAAAGAAGTCGTCCGCACATTCCACTTCCTCACTGTACGGTTTTCCTTGGAATTCCTATACAGGTTATCCTGAAGAGAGGTTGCAAAAGCTCTAACTGGGACGTTGTTTCCTGGTTAAAGAATGCAGCGCGAAAAGACAAAGACAAACGAAGTGCACAGGACTGGCGCTTCTTCATTTGTGTTTGTCTTTTCGCGCTGCATTCTTTAACCATGATCACTGACCTACAAGCCCAAACAGCCACTTTAGTTGTTTCCTGTACCGATGTACTGATAGCTTCAACAGGTGTGCGTTCAATCCGCCACAAAGACTTTCTTTTTCAAACTTCACACGTCAGCTTTACCACTTAAAACGTGGCTTCATGAAAAGGAGCCTTTGTTCCATAGTCAGTGAACTGTCGTTTGTGCTAGCAGCAAGAAACCATTGATCACTGCTTTGTGGTTTGTAGTGATGCCCTGTTTTTTTTTTTTTTTAGCGGGCGGGGGGCATTCTTCAACGACATTCTTCAACGAGCTCTAAAAAAGGACATTAAGATTACGCCGCATGTCGGATCGCCACGCAGAGCCGCCACGTTCATCGAAGTCTCTTTTCAGAGAGCAGTGTGCTATGGAGGAGGCGTTTATGCTGCGCAGGATCGACCGTCTGCCTGGCTGCCGTTACTCGATGCATGTGTGTGTCGGAAAAGCTCTCGAGCTGTCGCGAAAGCACTAACCCAACCTAACCTAACCTAACAAGGGAAAGCACGGGCTGCCGGGAAGGACACAGGCACGAGGGAAAGAAACAGAAAATACGACGGCACAAGCGCTGACCATACATGGCAGGATTAGGTGAGTAACGAAGTGAAAGAGCCCGCTGGAGTAGAAATCAACTTGAAGTGGACAAGCTGTCGGGGCTAGTTGGTGCTGGTTCATTGTGGTTGACAGCGCATAGACACACGCACAGGGGAGCGAAACTGAGAAGACGATGACACAGCGCCTGCGCCGTCGTCTGTTCTGTTTCTGTCCCTTGACCGCGTGTCTAAGCGCTGTCAAGCACAATGTGTGTGTCTCGTGGAATTTTGATGTGCAAGCAAAGTGAGCGAAGAAGGCTGGAGAGCTTGTGTATGACGGGCTGCGGAATGCGCCCTGGTTTAGTCGGGCCTGAAGCTTGTCAGAGTGGGTGTACTTACATGCAATACAGAAAAAAAGAACAGTCATGGTTGAATGGCCAAGGGGCGCAAGGGCTCCTCCAGCAACCTTCTCAAAGAGGTCTACCGGCGACAACAGAGCAAAAAAATGCTTAATAGATTCCGGCTCACGGCAAAACGCACAAAGGGGAGAGAGCACCAAACCCGATCTGTGCAAATAGAAATTTGGAGGAGGGATACGGCACCCCAGCCTCGTCAGAGATACTTCAAGCTGCCGAGACCGACAAACTTGCCTGTTCCAAGAATATCTGAGGTGATGATAATCCGCCGATGTTACAAGTTTGTCTTGCGTGCTAAAAAACACACGCCGCCGAAATCTAGATGCTGTAATATAGTCTCTAGCCAGGATGATAGGCAACACGGCGCCGCTTAGGGAAGCCTTTGCGAGATTATCAGGAATCTCATTTACTGTAACACTGCTGTGACTGGGAACCCATACTAAATAAACAACTCAAATGCGGAGGAAGCAGGGACAAGAATGTGTTGAAAATGGGACCGTCAAGATGCGCGGCGAGGGACGAACACAGAGATAAAGAATCGGTAAATACTGCCACTGCGGTAATAGAGGGGTCTAGCTTGCGTAGAGCAAGTACTACTGCCAGAAACTGTGCTTGAAAAATAGGGGTGAAATCTGGAAGGCGCAGTGAAAAGGACCAGTCTAAATGCGAACAGAATATTCCCTCACCTGCGTTTTCATTGCACTACGATGCGTCAGTTGCTGTTGCAATATTTTTAGATAGGGTCCTTAGATGATCGTGTACTAGACCATTTAAAATACATTGGTGCAAAAGATTTGAATTTTGGGGGAAGATGTCCCATTTAAAGGCTCAAGTAATCTTTGCACAAACGCTACGTGTGGGGTATGAAAACGAGACCAGGGGGCACTAAAAAAGGAGGTCGGCTGGCAACAGAAAATGCTTTGTGAATGGTGAAAATGGGATTCGCAGATTCTTAGGTAAGTCTGCACAGTTAAAAATGGAAGTCGAGATAAGAGAGGGGGAATGCGGGCTTCTAGGTACAGCACAATGGTAGCCACAAACTTTGGGAGGCCGAGGCACATAGAAAGTGCTTCCCTCTCCAAAAGAACGAGACGAAGTTTGTATGTAGCCGAGCCTGAAAACAACACAGATCCAAATTCTAAAATTGGCCTGACATACATTTTGTAAATCATTAATAGCGCATCTCTTAGCATGCCCTACCGGTGACTACACAGTCTACGTAGCATGGACAATGCGCGACATGGTCAATGTGGGTCGCCAGGAGTGTTCTCGTCATAAATGACCCCTAGGTATCTTAGGGATTGAACCTGGGGTATTGGTTGTAACTGGCAAGTGAGAGAGACCACTGCAGGATTCTGTAGAGGGAAAACAAGGATGGCGCACTTGCTAACGTTTAACTTCAGCTGTAACCTGCTCAGCCAGTGCTCAAGTGTACTCAGATATGACTGCAACAGACTATGCAGGGAATCTATATCCGGCGCAGCCGCAAAGTACGCACTGTCGTCCGCATAGACGTAAGTGCTTTCATGGCGATGGAGAGGAATTGAGCTCAACAGAATATTAAAGAGCACAGGAGAAAGAACAGCTTCTCGCGGCACACCTCTTGTTTGTTTGTACCTCTCTGAATGCACACCATTATGGACGCAAAAGAATTCCCTGTTATAAAGAAATGCAGATATCCAAGCAACTACATAATCTGGAAAGTGAAGAAACTGTGGCCTATGTATTAGGATGGAGTGTTCTACACTGTCGCAAGCTTTGGCGACGCCTAGCGTAACCAAAGCCGCGACCTGGCGTTGACGACAAGCAAGGAGAATTCTGCTCTAAAGATCAGCATGTGCACTCCATATCGAACACCGTGGCCGGAATCCGAGTTGACAAGGGCTGAGTATATATTGCTGTCCACGAAGGCTGACACCCGAATTAGTAACACCCTTTCTATTAATTTTACCACGTTTGGTTTTAAAGAAATTGGACTAATATTATCCATTTCATAGCCTCCACCCTGATTTTTCAGTAAAGGAATCCCCTAAGTCCGCTTCCACTCAGGAGGTAGCCAAGCTTGCTTGATGGAGTAGTTTATGAGGTTCAATAAGGAGTCGGGAGACTCCTCATAGAGAATCTTGAGCATCTTTGTAATGACACTATCAGGGCCAGGAGCAGCCGCTGGTGATCTCTGGAGAACTTGAGAAAACTGCGATAGATTAACTTGTGAGGCATTAATATCTGGCACCACTGACGCAAAGAACATTGGTCGCAATAGCAGTAGAGACGAAAACCGCTCTTGCAGGCCCGTGGCAATTAATTAAACCGCCTGGATAGCGTCTTTAGGTGACATACTCGATGACAGCTGGTGCGCAGTTCTATCTGACTTCTTTTTCGCCTTTGCCGATCGCAGCGTAGACAGCGCGGTCGTGAAGGGGACGTTTTTGCACATTTCGATCGCGGTTGCAGCCTCGCGCTCCGAGGATAGCATGGGGCAACCGCGGGAACCCAGCATTCCTACCTTGATTCTCAGGCTGCTGGTCTAAAATAGATTTATTAGCAGTAGGCTCCACTTAAGTAAAGACAAAAGCAAACAGCGGGGCTAACACGGGTTTGCGCAGCTGGTCACGTTTGATAGTAAATAAATCTGATATATGAAATTGTGTCAGGTTCATCCTCATATCTTTGTTCTCTGACAGCGCGCCTCGGATTCTTTTTGCAGACAAGTAACTGCAAAAAGTAAGACAGGTAAGGGAATACGCCTGCTTAGAACAGGTAGTGACAGCAGATCCGGGCGACGAAAATTAAATAACTAGAAGAATAAGAATGGGGTGGAGCGCATATGGCAGGTTCTCTCAGATCATGAATGGCAGTTAAGCAATATCCCTCAAGCTGTATCTTACCGGCACTCAGCTATGGGGTAGTAACGCGCATGCTAATGAAAAGCGTTTCATTTAAATTGAGGCCAACGCAGCGAGCGGTGGAAAGAGAAATGGTTGGCATAACGTTAATAGAGAGGAAGAGGGCATAGTGGGCCAGGGAACAAACGGGGGTTAATGTCCTCCTTGTCGAAATCAAGATGGAAAAATGGGCTTGGCCTCTGCATGTGGCAAGACAAAACAACCTATAACGTTAAGGGTAACAGCTTGTATACCAAGAGGGAAGCCTGGCAGAGTGGCGACGGAAAGATAGGTGGCAGGAGGAGATTAAGAAGTTTGTGGAGATAAAATGGCCGCAGCTGGTACAGGACACAATTAATTGATGTGCAGTGGGCGTAGTCCGGCTGATGATGATGACGATGGTCTCAGCTTCCCGCAGCCGGTAGCGAAACGCGTAAAACTGCTCCCTTCACGGGCGCGCTGTCCATGCGGCAATCTGGCACATGGGAAAAAGCAGTGAAACCAAAGTGCGCACAAGATATCATCAGCCACCCGCAAATGCACTGAGTATAATCTCGCCGCCGGGCGCTAAAGCTTTGGGCCGCTGGCGTCAATCTAAGCCACGCTCTCCGTCGTTCGTATTAAGTGTGCGGGCGGCTGTACGTTTGCGTTAGGGGCGGACGCTGCGAAACACCGTCGTGCGCTCAGTGAAGTTATTTTTAAAATGCACTCCCGGCAGACAACGCAATATAAAAAAATGTAAGAGGGATACTCTCTTTCAATTTCATATATTTCGGCCTTGTAGAGATAAATACAGAGGAGGTGCAGAAAACGCTGACAGATACCGATTGACGGACCCGCCGCGGTGGCTCAGTGGTTAGGGCGCTCGGCTACTGATCCGGAGTTCCCGGGTTCGAACCCGACCGGGGCGGCTGCGTTTTATGGAGGAAAAACGCTAAGGCGCCCGTGTGCTGTACGATGTCAGTGCACGTTAAAGATCCCCAGGTAGTCGAAATTATTCCGGAGCCCTCCACTACGGCACCCCTTTCTTCCTTTCTTCTTTCACTCCCTCCTTTAACCTTCCCTTACGGCGCGGTTCAGGTGTCGAACGATATATGAGACAGATACTGCGCCATTTCCTTTCTCCAGAAACCAATTATTATTATTATACCGATTGACAAAGCCGCAGCCCCATTTCACTTGGCGGCTGCTTGAGAGCAACGCTTTTAAATCTTATAGAGTTGCGCAGTTTAATAACAGATATAGTATATTAGGTACACTGAAGTTTCATCACTTCCTTATGAAAATTTTAACCGTGATTACATATAACAATGCGCTGGCACCGTTTTGCGTCTACTAGCCTTCAGTACAAGAGTTACCCGCTCCCAGAGACTCCCATGCGTTTGTGTGCCATAGGTTCAACTCCCGTTTCATGGCTGACTCACGTCGCCACTAGCGATTCTGTGCCACATCTCACGCATATTTGAATGCAAACGACTCCGTGCTTATCAGAAAATTTGGAGAGTCACAATCTCTGATCCGAAATCATATCACTGGGTAAGCTCTCATGTCATTCTAGGGGACTACGTAGTATAAAGGAAGTGATGCTGTATACGGTCTGAAGGGGAACAGCCTGAGCCGCGCTTGGAGTCGTCTCGAGGCATTCAAATCCATTCTATTCTAATTCTATTCTGCTGATTTCTAGTTGGTGCAGTTGTGAGCACTAGTACTGATGCTCATAGCGAGACTGTAGCGAAGAAGGGAACACACGAAGGTGAAACAAACAGCACGAGCGCTAACCTCCAACTAGGTTTATCCACCAAAGAGATGCTCATTTTCAACTTTCTCGGAACTTTCTCGGAAGTGCTACATAGGCCAGACGGGCCAGTGCCTGAATGAAAGACTGCGGAAGATTCGAACAAAAGTTGAAGCGCTGATGGGAGGCGGTCATTTGGCGGCCAGTTGCCGCAAGTGCAAAACAATGAAGCATGGAGAAATAGAGGAACGCAGGAGAAATAGAGGAACGCAGCACTCGCGTTCTGAAGCGTTTAGACAAGCAGGTAGATAGGAAAATGTTTGAGGCTTTTTGTATGAAAAAAGCAGGACAGAAATGCGTGAGCACCCCTTCAATAGCCCTCGCGAGTAAAGAGATTGCATACCTGGCAAAAAGCACGCGCTTCAATCTATTTTTAATTAACTTTTTCTTTTTGTTTTGTACTCTATATGTCGGCGATAACCAGCGATCGTGTTCATCAAGGGTTTTTTGTATCGAGCACGCGCAGATGCGCATAGTGATTTCTTCTCATACGTGTGCAACAAACTGCAGTTGAAGTCTAGCGTCTGTCCTGTGTGTTTTGCTCTCTGTACTTTGTGTGCATTTTACGCTAGTAACATGCCGCAGTCTGTGGACCCTTAAAACCTGAGTCGCTTTGGGACATTAAACCCGCATGGGTCGTAAACCTATATTCTGCGTTATTTCTTGCGGATATATTGATGGCCACTGAGAACTTCCGAATGCTAAGCAATATGATGGCGGCTCAGTGGAAAGCAGATCAGACAGTAATAGTTTGCACCCTGCGGTACTCGTTAATGTCGGCGCATATCTCTACTAAGAAAAACAACCCGAATGTTAGCAGTGATGATTTTGAGGGCGATTGTGAAGGAGGGCCGATGATGATGTCGAGAGCCAGGTAATTTTTTGAGTGTGAGAGCGCGGAAGGACCAAGTATTTTATGGCGAGGTTGGGGAAGGAAGGCATAAATTAGAAAATTTGTCCATCTGTGCTGATGCGTTCAGGACAGCATCTTCATCTTGCCCATTTCTTCGCGCTCTAGCCTGAACTGTTCAATCTCTGTTTGTGAAAGTGCGCTTCATGGCTCACTCACACACGTTCCTACATCCGCTGTTGGAATCGAAAACGGATCAAGGATTTCTCTTCCTTCTCCTTTCCGTTCAACGATGTCTGCTTTATGACACTATGGCTCGCATATTTCTCCGCAGCAGTTACAATCCGAGGGTAGATTTCCGGACTGTATTTTACCGTAGTCGTTATAAAGTGGTAGTCGCGCCGTTCTAGCACACATGATAGACTGTCGAATGCATCGATTTTCTCAGGATATTGGAGTCTGATATGTGATCTCTGGCCTCCAGCCAATAAACTTTTACATGCGTGTACAATTTCAGACTCCTTGTGACTTGACACTCCTCTTTTACGCGGATGAATTCTCTTTACCTTAAAGACAGCCTTCATTTACTGCTTGCTCGCTGCTTTTTTTCAATCCGTGCGCTACTTCATCTTTAGCTGGAATGCCAACAGGCCATTATTTCGTGTCCAATGAAAACGACTCCTTAAAAGCGCAACAAGCAGTTTCTGCTTGTGTTGTGCGTCGTTGTGCGCCAATAGTATTGTTCTGTGCAATCGCAGTAAGCGTTTCAAAAATGTCCGGCCAACAATCGGCCTCGGTGCAATTGCGCTGTTATATTTGAAGTGGTCGCCATTCAGAGGCTCAGCCCCTGGCTGGTCTGCACCAAGATCACCGTGTACGTGATGATGGCTCCGCCCATCTGCGAAGAAGCAAAAAAGAACCAGTCATGATTCGCGGACCTGCGAAGAGAAACGGCGGAAAGCAAGAGGCATTGGTGCTCACGCAAACATTGCTCCATGACATTCGGCTCTACTCTTGCCCGCGTTTGTCGAAAATATCTTTTTCTGATGACATTGCGACTTAGCCCAGAACACTACCAATTTGAAGAGGGAGCGCTTTTCGAGCAATTTCCCGAGGGAAAAAAGAGAAGCATCGCAAGCTGGCGCGCCGCCTGCGTCTTATCACACACTGCGCGGAATGCTTTACGCGCAGCGCTGCCTTATCAAAACGAGCGCAATAAGCGCCTGTGCAAATGATTTCAAACACCACGCCATTGATACCAGAAGGGCAAGTGTCAACATGAGCACCCATGTATGTTTGCAAACGACAAAACCGTACATATTACTTACTGTAGGAGAATAACTAGGAAAATAAGAATGGGGTACATATTGAGATCATATGGAGAAAAACTACCTGCAATGGTGACTGCCAGACAATTCAAGACGATCTAGATTCAATACACGATTGGTGTAAAAAATGCACCATGAATTTAAAATTAGAAAAATACCGTGTGTATGAAAATCACGTGGAAGAAAGCAACGAATGGTTCTCGCTATATCATAAAAGGCAAAATCCTAAATGTAGTTCACGGGTATAAATATTTAGGAGTAAATCTCACCTCATATTTAAGTTGGCACCGGCACATAGATTGCATTGTTGTCAAAGCTTCTAAATCCCTCGGCTTCTTACGCAGGAGCCCTAGCAATTTTTCCCAAGTGACCAGGAAACTTTTATACAAGTCAAAAGTGCGCTCCGTTTACGAATATGCCTGCCCGGCATGGGATCCTCCCACTGCACTCCATAAATATAAGCTTGAAAAAGTGCGAAACAGATCTGCTCGTTACGTTCTAGGTTAGTCAGCCAAGGATATATTATTTAGTGCTACACTTTGTAAACAAGCAATAGGCAGGGATTCATTACAGTATAGCAGAGTTGTGCTTCGTTTGAAGCTCTTTCATGAGAGTTAACAATACCGAACTGGTATCCTACGTGAAAAATGCATCTTTTCACCTCATTATGTGTCCTTACGTCTGGATCACGACAAAAAATCTGAATCTTTCAGTTCTTCTTTCTTCCCAGAAACAATTCGACAATGGAACCGATTGCCCTCATCTGTCATTGCCTGCACAATTAGTGACGCGTTCTGCTCTTCTTTAAAAGGACTGGAGACTCTGAAATTACCCGCTTCTCCCGCCTTTTTTTAATTCTTCATTTATGGCTCCATTTCGCTGCAGACAATGTTTTTTGGTTGCCACTAGATGTGATAACCTTTCCCTGTTTTTACCAATGCTTGTGTACGTGTGTGTTCCCGTTTTGTAGTTTTTTCTTTCTTTCCTTATGACTTTTCGTATCACTGCTGACATACTTGGCGATTAATTCTGATGATAGCCTTGTCCAACTTATTATGTAAGTGCATGGGTGGGTTCCCATTTCGTGCTAGTTCTAATGTCATCCCAATGCAGTGATGGAAAGGGGTCATGTCTCTTTTCACTAATCTCAAAACGATTCTCCCGAAGCTTTGTCTTTTTTTACGTGTTCGTGACCGCGTTTTTCGTTTTGTATTGTACTCTATACTTTTGTATTTGTAAACCTACCCCCGTCCCTCTATTGCCGAATGGCGCTGTGGATATCAGATAAATAAGTAAAATAGATGAACCACTCAAGCGAAGACTACACACCAATGGTGTATTTTCAGTACTCACCTACGGGGCGGAAATGTGGAGGCTAACGAAAAGGGTTCAGCTTAAATTTTTCTTTATATATTTATGCAACCCTGCAGATCTTAAGCCTTTGGTTCAAGCAAGAAAGAAGTACATAAACCAATCTCTACATGAACTGATTTATTAAACGAATATCGGATAAGTTTTGGTACGTATGTTGAAAAAGCAGCGTCCTTTGGGAAAGATGACAGGTGTAACGTTGAGAAACAAGCACAGGCCAGAGTCGATGAGAGTACAAATGCAGGTTAATGAAATTCTAATCGAAACCAAGGAGCAGAAATTGGCTTTGACAAGTCATGTGATCAAATGCAGGATACGTGATGATCGTTAAGGAAACGGACTAAATTCCGAGAGGATGATCTGGTTTATGGGGGTTTAACGTCCCAAAGCGACTAAGGCTATGAAGGACGCCGAATGCAAGGTTCGCTTCAACCGCCCGGGCAACAAGAAACCAGGCACCACCGCCAACTGTACCAAAGAAGAAACGGAGGGGGGGGGGGGGGGGGAAGTGGTGGCCGACCCACCGAGAGTCACGCAGTCCGCAGTGGTCAAACTCGAGAGGCCGCGCTAACTCCCGCTCCGAATCCAAGTCCGGAACGAGGAAGAGCTCTATCCCACTTAACGGAACGAAGAGCAGATCACCGTCTTTCCCACCCCTGCGCAGCGGAGGCCAAGCCGCATTCTAAAAACAGCTCGGATGGGACCCGCGATCTCCCTCCTTGGTTAGGGAGAATAACCAGCTAAAGACACAGCTAGAAAAGCAGAACAAACATATTCAACAACAGAGCCAACAATAGAAAACCTTAGCAAAGAGATGGAACTGCTAATAAAAAATCAACAACCCCTGAAAAGATGGATATCCCTAGAGACACCCCTACTCCTACACCAATAGCTAGCCCACCAAGCTCCCCCACACAAGGACTCCCCGTGAAACGCAAGACCAAAGAACCGAACTCTACCACAAGACAGCGCAGTGTCCCTCGAGACAATCTTTAGGGCTATTAGCATTCTGAAACAAAAGAAAACACGTCCAAGGAAACCAGAACTTGTGCAGCAACAGTATAGCCGCGTGGCAGTGCTCGAGCGAAATGTGAGCGCACAAGATGCCGTCATCGCTCACCATCAGGGCAGCCAAGGCAAACTCTACCGAAAGCAAATTCAACCCACTCGCCCCCACTAAGCTAATCTATGATGGAAACAACCAGCAAGGAACTTAGAGTATGGCAGTGCAACTGCAGAGGTTACCGCTCTAAACGCAGTAACCTTCTGCTCCACATACAATTCCTTCCCGACGCGGAGATCCCAGCGGTCATCGTGTTGCAGGAAACGCATACCTCTGCCAAACTCTTCAACGGCACACCTCACAACCCAAACACAATAACCAGCCAGCAGATAGCCACCCTTGTCGACAGAGCCTACACCGCTACACATCACCTAATCGAACTAGAAAATATAGACTGCCACTTGATTGAGCTCATTCCCACAACCAGAAGAAACCTTCGCTTATTCACCCTCAACACGTACAGCGCCCCATAATGCAGCGGAGGCCCCCACTTCGCGGTAATTAGAAAAGCGCTAAAAATCACAGCGAAAAACCCGGGACTACTCTTAGGAGATTTTAACGCGAAACACATAAACTGGGCTACAAGCACAACTGGAGAAAGGGCTCACAAATTTGGAAATTAATGCAAAACGAGGGCCTAACATTCGTTAACGAAACGCAACAGCACACGCGCACAGGAAGCAGGGGCACGCCCCAAGGCTAAGTTTTATCTCCACTGCTCTTCAACATCTTCCTCACACCCATGGCCCAAAAATTAGAGCGCATCCCACATCTATCCCATTCCTTCTACGCAGATGACATAACCCTGTAGACGACGACAGGAAATGTCGGCGAAATGGAGGAAACCCTCCCAGCGGGAGCGGACGCGGGAGCGGAGTGCGCGGCCTGTATAGGCCTCGCATGATCGCCTACCAAATCCGAAATCGTGCTGCTCGACCCGACCGTGGACCGTCACAAAAGGGGAACCCTTTATACAAGTGAAGGTCGACGGCCTCCCGTCACAGAGCTGCAGAAACTCCGCATTCTGGGAATGTTCATGAAAAGCAACGGCCTCAATACAGAGGCCAGCTCCAAACCCACCGTCATGACACATCAATTTTTTTTTGAGTAGATGAAGCGCAAAAAAACACAGCACACAGGAAAGGAAGACACGAGACAGGTGGTACTTGCAACTGTTTATTGAAGTCAAGAATGGCTTATTTATAGCCAAGAAGAAGGCGTGGAAGAAAGGGGACAAAAACAATATAACAAAAAACAGGTAAATGACTGGTGCGAGGGGAAGGATACTACAGAGGGGGGAACAAAAGTGATTCAAATCTTTCTAAATTTATCTAAAAATACACTTTCATTCTTATGAACGAACAGCGATGGGGTGCTGACACAGGTACTCCCGCTTTTTTTAATCCGGTGGGCTTCTAGCATTCAACGGGCAGTCTTATCTTTACTCCTACATAATATCCGAGTTTCTTGGGGCATCGC
The DNA here is from genome assembly GCF_052857255.1 of Amblyomma americanum. NCBI lineage: Eukaryota > Metazoa > Arthropoda > Arachnida > Ixodida > Ixodidae > Amblyomma > Amblyomma americanum. The sequence continues at coordinate 219,675,283 of NC_135498.1, read as the reverse complement.
CTCACAAATTTTTTGCTCTTCTTTGCCGCAGACATTGCACTGATGCGGCAAATGTGATCCGATGCCTGTTCTTAGCGAGCATTTATGCTCCCATAGGCCTCCATTAATACACCGGCCCGTCTGGCCGATGTACACCTTTCCACAAGGCATCGGGTTGCTATAGACTACCCCCACAGCATATTTCAGAAAAGGGTTTGCATGCTTAGTTTCACATTCTGCTGATTTTGCATCGTCATTTCCAATCTATCGACACAGCGATGCAAGTTTTCTGGGTGCAGAGAAGACCACCGGGATGTAGTATATTATGGCAACATGCTTAAGATTAATGCCACTTTGTCGGAGTATGGAATCACCACAGAATTGATTTTCTTTTCAGATACTTCACCATACTCGCTCTTTTTTTCTCTTTCTTTTTTTTACCTTTTGCAGCAATGCTTCCATCACAGAGCTAATCACCAGGGAAGAAATGCTTGCCTGTTTAAGCTTTTTTTATCTGTGCGTCAAAGCTTTCCTGTACATTATCACAGCACGATTTCTTAAGAGCTGAATCAAGGCACATGATGGTAATAGAACGCTTCACAGTTTTCGAGTGTGTCGAATCGCACGGCAACAATTCTTTGCGGGCACAAGGACGATACATACAGCAAACACCTTCGTTAGTAATGGTTATATCAATAACTAAGATCTGTAATTTGTTTTCTTTCGCTAGTTCATATGCAAAATCCAAACCCTTAGCAAGTTGTTTAAAATCAGATAAAATATCCTGCACAGTTTGCGAGTAAGTCAAGAGCGATTGTTTCGTCAATATAATTAAAAAAATGTCAACGTACCTAAAGGTCTTCAGAACTTTGCCTGCGTCAAATGCGACCGATAGGGTACTGTCAATGCCCGCAAGAAAGATGTCGCACAGTACGGGAGCGACGCATGAACCAATACATATACCACGTTTTTGCACATACATTTGATTGTGAAAGGCAACGCTTGTCGAAGACAAATAAAGCTCTAAGAGGGCTAGAAAGTTATCTACAGATATACCGGCAGTATTTTGGAAAGACATCATAGCGTTCGTTTGTATGCAGGCTACGACATATGCCATCAACTATGCATGCGGTATAAAATAAAAGAGATCAACCACATCTACAGAAAAAATACAACCTAGTGACTTGCTTTCCCGCAGAAATTCAATTACTGCAAGACTGTTTTTGACGCCAAACGGATCTTCTAAACCAGTGTATTGAGCTGCTTTAGAAGGTAGCGCCTAACTTGATTTTGCCAGGCACCTCTTTCGCTCACTATGCACCTGAAAGGTACACCTTGCTTGTGTGTTTTCGCAGTGAAGAACACATCCAAACTATTGCGCTTGGTGTCCTGAATGCCTTTTGCGAGCTTCTGCAAACCGAGTTGTTCACATAAAGAAATTGCCCGACTTTTTACCTTTCCAAGTTTCTGTTTAGTGGTCTTGAAGTTCGTCTGGATAGCTTGGGCTGCTTTTTCGTTGAACATGGGTGACGGCAAAACGACGCAGCCTCCTTCTTTGTCGGCCTGCACGAGTCGTAGGTCATTGTCCTTGAAGAGATCTACGACGAGTTTCATTGGAGATTGTTGGAGAGGCCCGTTAGTAGGCACCGTCCTGAAGAGGCTGTCAACACCGTCGAGCAAGCACCTTTCTTTGTCCTCCACATCGACTTTGTTGGAAATCCGTCGATTCAGGGAGAGGAGCTCATGTTCCGGGATCCTCGGCTCAAGGCTGTACTTCGAACCCTTCTTGAGGACTTCAACGATGTCGTCCGGAATGTATGCTCCCCCCCCCCCCCCCCACATCTGAGGAGCCGTGCCGCCGTCTTGGACTTCTTTACTTCCTTTGGGTAGGAAAAGCAGAGTCTTTTGCCACAAGAATTCTGTGGTCTGCGCTGCTAGTTTCCGCAGAGACTGTAGCTTCCTGCCGGCGATGGTCATAGGGTCCAGAAAAAAGCACAATAAACGAAGCCGATTGTAGAAAACACGAACCTATCTCCATAGCTCGGATCGTTAGATCCGGCACGTCCTTTTAACATGACCGATGGAGGGTCTGGCGAAACCAAACAATGCGGCGAGTTCAAGAGGTATAAGTCCCTTCCTGATGCAGAAAACATAAACCCTCGCACGGCACGTCGTAAGGGCGATATGGCAGATCACCAGTGAAGGTTGCGGCGGACTTGAAGAGACACATAGAAAAGGGTCCACTGTAGAATAAAGGTATTTCAGTAGAACAAGTTCTTGGGAAAGTTGGTTCATAGCTTGAGTAGATGAAGCGCACAAAAACACAGCACAAAGGAAAAGAAGACACGTGACAGGCGCTACTTGCAACTGTTTATTGAAGTCAAGAATGGCTTATTTATAGCCATGAAGAAGGCGTGTAGGAAAGGGGACAAAAACAATATAACAAACAACAGCTAAATGACTAGTGCGAGGGGAAGGATACTACAGAGGGAGAGCAAAAGTGAATCAAATCTTTCTAAATGTATCTAAAAATATACTTTCATTCTTATGAATGACAAGCGATGGGGTCAAAAACAGTCTTGCAGTCGTTGAATTTCTGCGGGAGAACAAGTCACTAGGTTGTATTTTTTCTGTACATGTGGTTGATCCCTTTTACTCTATACCCCATGCAGACTTGATGGCATCTGTCTTAGCCTGCGTAGAAACGAGCGGCGTGATTTCTTTCCAAAATACTGCCGACATATCTGTAGATAACTTTCTAGCCCTCTTAGAGTTTTATTTGTCTTCGACAAGCGTTGCCTTTCACAGTAAAATGTAGGTGCAAAAACGTGGTATATGTATTCGTTAATGCGTCGCTCCCGTACTGTGCAACATCTTTCTTGTGGGCATTGACAGAACCTTATCGGGGGCATTTGACGCAGGCAAATTTCTGAAGACCTTTAGGTACGTTGACGATTTTTTAAATTATATTGACTAAACAATCACTCTTGACTTACTCGCACACTGTGCAGGATATTTTATCGGATATTAAACAACATGCTAAGCGTTGGGATTTTACGTATGAACTAGCCAAATAAAACAAATGACAGTTTTTAGATATTGACATATTACTGACGAAGGTGTTTGCTGTATGTATCGTCCTCGCGGCCGCAAAGAATTGTTGCCCTATGATTCGACGCACTCGAGAACAGTGAAACGTGCCATTGCCATCATGTGCCTTGATTCAGCGCTAAAGAAATCGTGCTGTCATAATGTACAGGAAAGCTTTGATGCAAAGATAAAAAAACTTAAACTGGCAGGCTATCCTTCCCTAGTGATGAGCTCTGTGACGAAATCATTGCTGCAAAAGGAAAAAAAAGAATGAGAAAAAAAGAGCGAGTATTGTGAAGTACCTGAAAAGAAAATCAGTTCTGTGGTCACTCCATACTCCCACAAAGGGGCCCATAATCTTAAGCATGTTGCCATAAAATACTAAGTCCCGGTGGTCTTCTCTGCACCCAGAAAACTTGCATCGCTGTGTCGGAAGATTGTAAATGATTATGCAAAATCAGCAGAATGTGAAACTAAGTATGCAATCCATTTTCTGAAATGTGCTCTGGGGGTAGTCTATAGCATCCCGCTGACTTGTGAAAAGGTGTACATCGGCCAGACAGGCCAATGTAGTAATGAACGCCTAACGGAGCATAAACGCTCGCTAAGAACAGGCACCGGATCACATTTGCCGCATCACTGCAAGGACTGCGGGAAAGAAGAGCGAAAAATTTGGGAAGCGAAACTCCAAGAAACTCGGATATTATGTCGGAGTAAAGATAAGACTGGCCGTGAACTGCTAGAAGCCCACCGGATTAAAAAAAGCGGGAGTTCCTGTGCCTGCACCCCATCGCTGGTCATTCATAGGAATGAAAGTATATTTTTAGATACATTTAGAAAGATTTCACTCACTTTTGTTCCCTCTCTGTGGTATCCTTCCCCTCGCGCTAGTCATTTACCTGTTGTTTGTTATATTGTTTTTGTCCCCTTTCCTACACGCCTTCTTCTTGGCTATAAATAAGCCATTCTTGACTTCAATAAACTGTTGCAAGTAGCGCTCGTCTCATGTATTCATTTTGTGTGTGCAGTGTTTTTGTGCGCTTCATCTACTCAAGCTATGAAGCAACTTGCCCAAGAACGTGTTCTACTGAAATGACATATCAAACCATCAGGCCAATCAAAATAGCAAACAAGCACCGAGGCATGCGAGAACAAGACCTCAGGTGGTTTGTACAAGGATTCTTGATAGCAGACTGATACACTCACTCCCCTATCTTCATCTCACAATGATAGAAGCGGAAAGAGTTAATGTGCTAATAAGACAGGCCTACAAATCGGCCCTAAATCTCCCACAAGGGACCTCAAACAATAGTATCCTCCGCATGGGGGTTCAAAACACTCTACAAGAACAGACTGAAGTCCGCCGCACAGCACAGTTGGGCAGACTATCCTCCACAAGCGAGGGCAGACAAATTCTAGCCGCATTAAAGATTCAACCAATGTGTCCCCTTCGAACAACACCCACAACATTCTATTCCTGAACAAATCAAGGAAAAGCTAATCGTCCACCCACTACCCAAGAACGTATGTACACCCAACCCACAACCGGGAAAGACGCGAAGCACGCGCCGAAGCCATTGTATACCACACTAAACACGAATGACACGAGATGGGAGGTTTATCAGTGTTCGTCCGCTTTAAAACTCCGCATCGCCAGACGAGAACACCAATAAGACGGTTCACATGATACCATAAACACCGAAACTACACCAGCTAGAACTGACGGTGTGTTAACGATGTTCGCAATCCTTCATCAGCCGTCTCTAACGGAGTGGTTGTCGCCATTCCGAACCTTCCGAACGGTGAAAAAAAAAAACACCGTACGGCAACTGAGACGGAGCGAGGTCGAATTGCTGCTGCTGTTCAAAAGAACGCGCCAGTGGAGCTGTGGACCTTTATCTGTTTCGCTTAGTTCCGGAACGAAGCAGCAAGTTTTGGTTTCGGTCGAGATGCAATCGACACCAAGCGGCGCAAAGGATCAGAAGACGGCGAGAGAGTCGTTACTCGTGAGTGCTGAACGGATATCGTGAGCGGCACTGTGCGTTTGCCGCCGCTGCTGCTTTTCGATGCGCGACGGAGAAAGGAATGATGGATGCTTAACCGAGTTCATTGAAGTGGATATCGTAAACGACGGCTGAGCTTGCCCCTCGCTCTGGTTTGCGAATGGCGGTATGGCGCCGTTGTGAGCGAATTGAGACAAGCGCTGGTTTTGCCGCGCCCTTGGCCAGCGGGAGAGAAATTTCTACCGAGACACTGCTGCCCGGAAGGATATTCTTGAATCCCTGCCGTCTCACATCCGTCTCGCCGGCATGGTAAGTGATTTTGCGTCTTAAATATCGTTGTACGATAAAGACGTGAGGCCTGTGTGGAGCGCTGGAGCACTGTGCTGCGGAATGAAGCAAAACATTAACGCAGTTTTCTTAACGACGCGCTGCAAGTGTATAGGTTGTTTTCTATGACTATGCACCACCGCTTGAGCGCCTGCATTGTCAGTCAATCCCACTGCCTGCGTTATAAGTTCGCTTTCATTCCTCAAAGCACCGCACGAGCGCTCTGTACAAGTCTGCTTGCGTCTGCACTGAAGTGCACCTTGCAAGCGGCTGTAGGTTTTCGGCATCTTTATTTTAGTGGCATCCGAAGCATTTGTGTCTTTTTAGTTTGGATATGTGCAGCATTTTTGGCCACTCTTAATTTCATGCATGTTCACAGAAAGAGGTATGCGGCATCGCTATTAACATAAACAAAATCAGGTTGTTTTTCTAGAATGCCATGGTTCCTTACAAAAAACATAATTTTGCTTATCGTGCGCGTCGCAGCAAATGAATGTGCTCAAAGCTTCTGAAGTGCATACTTGTATTCTGCCGTCATAGCTTCGGCCGCCATATATAGAATTCCAATCTGATCATTTGTTGCTTTCAGTCAATGACGCAATCTCTTTGTCACTGGAACACGAGATGAAGCGAGAAAGCAACGGCTGGCAGTTCTTGCCTTATGTTCTGCGGTTCGTTGCGGCATAACTTCGATGGGTGCAGTATAAACGTGCTGTCACTATTTGTGCAAAATATAACAGCTGCTTTAATTTCAAAGCATCTCATACCTTATTGCCTTGTTCACTTACTAGTACTGGAGTCAGTAATTCAAACGACATACATTTTATTCATAATGATTTGTTTGGTATCAAACCTGACTGGACATTGTTTTATCCAGGTTCTAATCCATGAAGCACTACAAGATTGTATCAGTTTAATCTACAAGCTGTACCAAACAGTTCAGAGTTAAGTCACAAAGAAAGATGCCCCCTGCAACACTTGTAGGTATTTTTGTGCAAACGATTGGTGGACATGCTGAACAACTGAAATTTTTGTACGAAAATAGCAGCTCAGTGTTTATCTGAGCCTCTGATAACTACCTTTTAGGCGCAGAATTTACTCAAATTTAGGCTTTGATGTCACGAGCTTTAGCAAACCATGGGTTTTGTGATTATTTATTTTAGAATGGGGCTGGCACAAAGCGCTGATGTTTCGTTATAATGCAAAGAGGCGGAATGCAAACAGTGACAGTAAGGAGCTACTGACCCCCAAAGGATTTTCTTTAAAATTCAGGCATAGTTACTTTGCAATTAGAAAAAAGGCAATAGTAGGAATAAGGAGCCAGTGTAACTGCTGGAACTATGCTCAGTTCTGAAAATAGAGTACTTTCATGACTAAACCAGATACAGCGTACTGGCACGCTGCTATTTTTGGATTTGCATTGCTACTGTCTCATTTTCACGCGTGTTCACTACCATTCTTTTCAATAACGAATATTCCAATGTTGAGACTGTTGTGGTTTCTTTAGACTTGCACGAAACTATGGAGAGGCGATAACCGTTATTTGCTTTTGTGACTGTGGTTTTGTCATTATATTGACAAATGGTAATGTGGTCTGGATACGGTGCAGCTATTTTTTATTTTCAGTTGGAAAAGAGTGCTTTGTTTTAAAGTCCAATCATTGTAGAGTGCTACTTCACAAGCTGTGTATAATGGCGATATACACTTTGAACAACACCATTCAAGTTTTGTATCTTTAGGTCTTCATTATACACAAACAAATATGATTCATGGGCAGTACTGATTATTGCTTCGCGTGCTGTTATAGGTGCTCAAAATGTGATTCCCTAGAGAACATTTGCTTCTTTGATGCTCAGCAAAAATTCCTGTAGTCGCCATATGTATCAAATGTCACGGTTAAGGCAAGAGTGGTAACTTTCGTGTGCAGCTATACCTTTCGAATGCGCACTTTGTATCACGCTCCCTAATGAGCAATGGCTCACCATTGTTTCTTTAGCCTCTAGTTCGATTACAGTTAGGCTCTTGCTGCACTGGTTCTAATTAAATGAAATTGAGCAGCTCAGTTTTATTATAGCTAGAATATGGTTTTCAAATCTTTGGAAGGGAGGCCATTGCAGCATTTTGTTTAACTTTTGCATAGTTGTGGTGGCCCACTAAATGTGATCATGGCTCTAACGGACAAATAATATGTACAGCCGTGCCTCTGTAATATGGACACTTTGGTTTCTGAGCAAAATTCTCGCAAAGTGATTCATCCATACTAACGAATCATGAATAAAAAAGTTTTGATACAAGATTTGTCACCAAGGTCTCCTGCACATAGTGGTGGGCAATGAAGTCGAAGCTAGACAGTGTTGATAGCTCCAAGTACATTAGCCTGGTTACCATTATCTTTAAAAATTGGTCAGTGACATGTTTGAACCTTGCATTTCTTTGACTTTATTTTTTGAAAAATTGGGCTGAGCATGGTTTTTCTATGTAAAATTTCCCACTTTGAGGAGGGGAGACCATCCCCTCATGAATTTAACCCTAGGATAGTGTAGTCATAATGTGCATTATACTGAAATGCGATAATATTTCTTTGCACTTCTACAAGTGTTAAAAATTTCAGTGATATTTCGTTTTTTAATTTTGCAGGACCAAGCACTTACAGCATGCCTCCTCACCTATCAAGGCGCAGTTTTCCTGTTCATTGGCCATCACCTTCTAGTGAAAACCTCATCGCTTCTGTGGGGATTCTGCTGTTTGCAGCCTTCTGGGTGTTCGGTTTGGAAACTCTAAAAAAGGCACTCTGTCTGCTGACCTTTCTTGAGAGTGCTTTTAGAGACTTGGCCTAAAATAAACCACGCTTCGATGGTTTTGAGCTCAGCGGTTTTTAAAAACCACTTCGTCTTTCCTTCACAGCTGCCTCTTCTATCCGCCTGTACATGTTTTACATGTCTAGTTTTTTAGTACTGTTTGGAACACTGGGAGTGGAACACAAACTGTGCTGCTGTAACTTATCAATGTTAACATGATACAGTTGGCCAGAGTGAAGAAAAAAGAAAGCAATATCAGCATGAATCTGTGAGAAAACTGATGTATAGCCTTTGTCAAAAAGTACAGAGCCAACGGGTTTGGCTTCTAAGCCATGTAAGAAGGCCTCTGAGCATCCATGTATGTCCAACATTCACGGTGATCAGGGCAAGTTTTTCTGTACCTTCAAGACATCTGGAATGCTAGCGGTGCACAACAAGGCTCAGAAGCGAATTCCTTGGGCTGTAATCTTTGACAAATGCTTTACTCGCATTATGTGACAGCATGGAAAGACATGACAAACAGCAACATTTCGTTGACCCTAAGAATCATCACCCTACTGGTTTCTTCTCCCTGCATGGGCTAATCATGGTTTTTATCTTTTTGTATCTGGCTTCTACAGCTTCCCGGGAGCACTGTCAGCATTTTGTAATTTTTTGTTTTTTTTATAGACTTCCCGTGATCACCCGTTCTGCCCCATGACACATTTGCTAGCATGTATACATATCCTTTAATTAGAACAAAATAATAGTGATAATAGATTGGGTGAACAATTAAGTTTTCAAGCAAATACGTCCTTAGACACAGGTCTTCAGAAATTCAATTACTTATTTAATCATAACGTTACTAGTCCTTAGTCTGATCAGTTGCCATGGGAAATTTTCTGGAATTTGTCTTCACTTCGTCCTAAAGGGAAGGTGATGAATGCCTTTCTCCCAATCAAACAGGATGCCTGTGTCCTTAATGCTTTGACCTTAGCCATGTGTTTTTGCTTTTCTTGTAGTGCGCACAGTCAGGTATAATACCAGGTTGTCTAATTCCTTGTGTTTCAGCATTATTCATTATTTGTTAGCTACATTGAAAAGCATGTGTGCATGTGTTTCTGTATTCTAATTTTTTTCCATATAAGTTTTGAATGCTGCATTTTATTTCCGACAGACTCCTTCAATTGGGTGGCTAACATATTTTTCGGGGCACATAAACTTTCTTTAGAGCACAGACCTCCATATATTGAGTGTAAAGCTTTGTTTTGTGTTGTTTTATGTGATTGTGTGTTAAATTTAATGTATTTTATACGTTTTCTAAGGTTATGTTCGTCCTATGTGTTTCTCAAAAACAAACACAAACGTTAGAGCTTGGATACTTGTGATATTTTACTGTAGATGTAGTGGGCTGCTTTAGGATGTCTGCTCAGTATTTCTTTTACTGTAATTTGTAATCTGCATCTTGAAGTTAGCCACTTGGAATTACCCACTGGGAATTGTCTGGTGCATAATATTTTTTAGCTAATCTTATCTGATAGCACCAGTTATCCTGAAGTGTAGCGAAGAAGTTTTCAAGACAACTCGGCATTGTTTTTCAAGATTTGCTAGTGTATCGTTTTGATTACTTTTAGGTGCTGATTTCAGGTTAGTCCCTATCTCTAATACCTGTCCAAGAATTGTGGTTTCAAATGTTGTTTATTGTCCTCCACTTAAAAAAATGAAATTGTAATCTACAGGTCTCCGTGACATCTTGTTTACTTCACGCAGACTCTTCCATTTCTTTTCAATTGAATAAGCTTGACATGATAAACAGCCTTTTAATGCTGCTGGTGTTAATATTTCAGATATGTGTGTAGGTTAGTAACTGACATTTGTGATAATCCAGTGCTATTTGTAGCGGTGGTCTGTGTAATTAAGTGTTTTCGAACATTCAGTGGAATGAATGTAAGTCGCATGCACAAGTTAAATTGCGAACTGTGTTTTGAGGACGTGCTAGCAACAATGTTTTGTAAAGGGCTTAAAACGGCAGTCTCGGAAAAAAATTGTGCAACAAACTTACACAGCTACCTTGTACTATGAAGGTAAAATCCAAGAACTATATTTTTGTTCGAAAATAAAACCACGGAGCACAAGCTATATGCCATGTTTTCGTGCAATCCTTACTGCGAATCCTTCTGCTTTTATCGACTTTTGAGGACTTATAGACTGGATGAAAATAGTTCTCGAAAAATATTTTCAATGCGCAAGTGGAGCACGGAATTCAAAATTTTCTTTATAAAAGTCCATTATGGACTGCAAAAATAAGTGACAGCAATCAACGGATTTTAAGGATACAATATAGAAATGCATTCTTTATAAAAACTTCTAAAGGCGAACAGATAGCAAACATTATTTGTCCAATGTGGAGCCGCCCGCAAGTGGCTTGTGCAACATTCAGGTTCTTTAACTTCAGGGATTCAGTTTTTGGACCACAGTGAACAGATGGTATACTTTTACGAGAAGAAGAAAAAATGTGTTGCAGGAATTTGGCACGTAGATCCGTTACCACGGTTTTGTTTTCAGTTTCATTGCCTGTCTTCGCCCCAACTCTGTTTTTCTTGCCCATTGCGAACCACCCCGTCAACGTACTTTAGACTAGCGCCGGAGCCATGGTTTGTGTATTTTTACAGAAGTGCCGTATACACAGTGGAGTCTGATAAAAGACGTTTTCTTGCCGCCGCCGCCGCTGGTCTCGTTTTGTTTCCGCGATGTACGGCAGTACGCTGCGACGTGACTGCGACGTCGTGTGTATGCGTGGCGCCACGATCGTGCAACGCAGGCATCCAGCAGGAGGTGAAGACAGCGGTCCGATGCACTTAGTATCCAGCGCTTTTTCCCTCTTCCTTACAGTACTACTTCGTAACGGCATGGACGGAACGGGGCTAGCTATATCTCAACATTGAAGTTCGATTGGGCTTTGTTCATGATTACAAAGCGCATTCGAACCTGATTATTGTGTTTAACAAACTAGCACCTTTCCGCCTATATAGTTAGCAGTTCTAGTACCCCTGTAAGAAAGAGCAAAAATGCAATATAGAAAAACGGACCGCTGTCATCACCTCCTTCTGGATGCCGGCGTTGCGAAATATTGGCGCCTGCATGCACACGACACCGCAGCCACCGCTCAGCGTATCGCCGCGGTTGAAACGTCCCATTGGTAACCGGAAGTGCATCGTATTTTTGGGTGTAAAAATCTACACCAAATATGCTCCCATTGTCAACCGCAAGTGCTTCGTATTTTTTGGTGTAAAAATGTACACCAAATCTGCTCCCTTCGCCAACCGTAAGTCCTCCGTATTTTTTTTGGGTATAAATCTGCCCAAGTGTAACGGTGTATATCGAACCTCGATTTCGGAGGACGCTAGAGGACAAGCCAAAAACACCCATCTGGGTTAATTTCTGTTTAGTGTCTAACGACGAAGTGCCCACGCGGCACCGGGACTGCTCTCGGCGAGCGCGTGCTTCGTGTCGTGGCTGCTGGAACGCTGTCTCTCTGTGAACGCCGTTCTGCGCTTTGTGCTTTGTGCCGTGCGGTGCCTTGTGTTTTGTGCCCGAAAAAGCCATTGCAAGCGGTGGAGGTGGACTCTCATTCCGTCCTGGAGCTGAAAAACGGCACCTATACAACGAAAAAGCCGAAAGACACCGCCCAGCCGTCACCACCGCCTCGAGCACCTGTTATCTACGCCGGCATGCCGCGGCAGCCGGACATAGCTGTCTTTAGCGGCACCGGCGACAATGATATCGAGGACTGGCTGGCGTCCTACTAGAGGGCAAGCGCGCACAACGGCTGGGACGACACAGTGAAGCTCAAAAACGTCATATTCTACCTCGCTGACGTTGCCAACCTCTATTTCCGAAACCATGAAGCGGACATCACCACCTGGTCGGCATAAAGACGAATATCACTGAGGTATTTGGCCGTCCTCGTCTGCGCAAGCTGCGCGCTGAGCAGCGCTTGCGTGAGCGTACGAAGCAGCGGGGTGAGACCTTCACCAGCTACGTAGAAGATGTGGTGGCCCGGTGGCAGCATGTCAACTGTCATATGTCTGAGGCCGCTAAGGTCGGGCACATTATGAAAGGAGTTGACGAGAACGCCTAAGCCCTAAGCGTGGTGTGACACGACCTCAAACGCAATGACTCGGGCTCGAAACAGCAACCACCTCCCTCGAAGCGGAAGAGGCGGCCATAGCACTGGCCATGGCCTCATCCACCGCCACACTCATAATGAGCGGCTCCAGAACCGCAATACACCCAAGTCAATACACTTCACTTCACTTCACTTCACTTTATTCACCTTAAAGACCCCCTTCAGGGGGTATTACATAAGGGGTGGGTTAATATGTTGATCAACAAGTACAAGTCATTTCTTTGAAATAATTGCTTAGCGTATCTGAAAATGCAGACAGGTGTGTGATGGCAGCGATATCGGTGGGGAGGCCATTCCAGTCCACAACAGTTCGGAGAAAAAATGAACCTGAAAACGTTGCAGTACGCGACACAGGGCGGGCGATCTGAAACGGATGGGCAGTGCGGTGAGATATGCGGTTCGGATGAGTAATGTAGGGTGGTTGATTTAGAGAACTATGGAAAAACTTGTGGAGCAAATAGAGGCTGGCAATGTGGCGGTGGTCTGCGAAACTTTCAAGAGCGGAATTCTTCTTCAGAGCTGAAACGCTGGTGGTATATGAATATGCAGAGTGAATGAAACGAATGGCGCGGTTCTGAACTGATTCGAGTGCATTTCTTAGGTATGCATGGTGTGGGCTCCAGATGGGGCTGGCGTACTCAAGTTTGGGTCTGATGAGGGTTTTATAAGCCAGAAGCTTCACGTGTTGCGGCGCATGACGAAGATGACGTTTCATGAATCCTAGAGATCTGTTAGCAGATGATATGATTGTGGTAATGTGTGTTCGCCAAGAAAGATCGCTGCAGAGGGTGGCACCAAGATACCTAAACGATTGGACGCTTTCTATAAACGAGTTAGCAACTGCATAGGAAAAAATAAGAGGGTTGTGTTGTCGATGAAAGGAAATGAGTTTGCATTTGCTAGCATTTAGCGTCATTAGCCAGAGGTCACACCATTTATGGACGCTGTTAAGGTCGTTTTGAAGGGCCATTTGATCAGAAATGTTAGTGACAGTGCGATAGATTACGCAGTCATCAGCGAAGATACGAATTTTACGTGACACATGTGAAGCTAGATCATTAATATATATTAGAAACAAGAGTGGGCCGAGCACAGATCTCTGAGGGACGCCAGATTTAACAGGGAGAGCGCTTGAACGGTGGTTGTTAATAGAAACGAACTGAGATCGGTTAGCTAGATATTCTTTAATCCATTGCAGAATATTAGGGTGTAAATTTAAAAGGGCGAGTTTTAGTATTAGGCGCTGGTGAGGTACCTTGTCAAATGCCTTCGCAAAATCTAAAAATAACGCATCGGTCTGCAGGTTGCGGTCAAGGTTAGCATGCACGTCGTGAGTGAAGATTGCCAGTTGGGTTTCGCAGGAGAGCCCCCTACGAAACCCGTGTTGAGCCGGATCAAGGAAGCTGTTTGAATCTAGAAAGTTTATGTTATGGGAATAGATGACATGTTCCATGATTTTGCAAGGCACGCTGGTTAAGGAGACGGGACGATAATTTAGCGGAGAATCCTTTTGACCTGATTTGCGGGCCGGGATGACCCTCCCCACCTTCCAGTCGTCCGGTAAAGTTCCTGTCGACAGCGATTGCAGAAACAGTAATGAGAGATAAATGGCAGAAATGTGTTTTGTGTTTTTCAGTACTTTTGAGTTCATTTCGTCCACTTCAGCGGCTGACGAAAGTTTAATTCTGTCGATAAGGTTTTCGATACCCTGCGCTGTGATTTCGATGGGAGACATTCCTGGCAGTGTTAGAGTAGGAGGAGTGGGCAATGGTGAGGCAGTTTCGTTTGTGAAAACAGATACAAACGCGCGATTAAATATTTCGGCACATTCAGTATCACTGGCATCCTCGCCTGCGGCATTCGTTAGAGCGATGATGCGAGTTGCTTGCGGATTTATTATTTCCCAAAACCTCCTGGGGTTATTCGTTAGGATTTTTGGTAGATCAGTTTGGAAAAATGCTTGTTTGGCGCAGCGAATTGCATTGTAATACGTGTTCTCGGCCTGATAGTACCTATCCCATGCATCTGCGTCTTGGCTCCGTTTCGCTGCACTATAAAGTCGTTTTTTTCTTCTTTCTAATCTCTTAAGGTTGTGTGAAAACCACGGTTTTTGGCGGTTTGCTCGAAAGCTGATAGAGGGAATAAATGTGTTTGTCAGTTCTTCGATCTTCTTTTTGAAAATCGACCAGTTATCGTTGACAGACCGGTGATGAAATGTGGATTGAAAATAGGGCAGGAATGCTTCTAGCTCGTTGTTGATTTCTTCGTAATTGCCTTTGTCGTACATACGGATGGTTATCTTGAACGTTTGGCGGGATGTGGGGGAGAACTTGAATATGGCATGAATAACCTTATGATCACTGATTTCACGCAGGTAAGTAATCGATGATAAGCTTTCAGGGTTGTTGGTCAGTATTAAGTCCAGAATATTTGAAGATCCGTGAGCGACGCGTGTCGGTTCGAGCACCATTTGCGTCAGGTTAAAGTTCAAGGTTAAACCTCATTCAAGCTTCAATCAGCTTTATCAAGCTTCATCGAAGCTCATCGAAGCTCCGTCAAGCTTCAATTTCTTCATCGTCATTTGACGCGACAGCAACTTATAGGTGGCACTGGCGGCGCAGAAGTAGAGTCTATAAATACTGTGTTTCAAGTAAAATATCTAGTTGCAGGTCTAGTGTGTGTCCCGTCTCTTACTCTTACTTTGGTCCCTGTCTGTGTATGCGCTAGTCAATATGTTTCACGTCAATACAAACCCGAATGCTCTCTTTGTTGGGATCCGAGAGCAAACTTCGAGCACATACTATTCTTACGCGGACAACTCCAACCACCTTCTCGCTGAAACCTCACAGACCTAGAAGGTTGTGAGATCACGGTCTCTAGCTTACAGGCGGCCTCACAGAAAAGGCTGGTGGAGTGGGCGGAGAGGGTCGCCCGAAGTCATGGGCTGATGGCCACCACCCGGGGTTAAGAACCAAGACAACCAAACCTCCCCTAACGCCTTCCCTTACTTGGTTCATCAATGAAGTTTTAACCTACCTACCGTAGTGAAGGGCTCTGGATAGTTTGGTCCACCTGCCGTTCTTTAACGAGCACTGACATTGCACAGTGCACAGGCCTCTAACAATTCGCCTCCATCGAAATGCGACCGCCGCGGGCGGGATCGAACCCGCGTCTTTCGGGTGAGCAGCCGAGCGCCATAACCAGTGAGGCACCACGGCGGCTCAATTCCAAGAGGAAGCAAGCGTATCAGGGGGCGGCAGCGAGCTATACGAGGGCATAAGGTTAGGGAGTTTGGAGGGATAAGATGGCCGCAGCTGGAGCAGAAGAATATTAGTTAGAGGGATGTGGGAGGGAATTTGTCTTGCAGTCGGCATAGTTACGTCATATAGTTCCTAAACATTACTCAGGGGGAAAGCTGGTGACACTCTCTATGCAAGTTCCTTAAACGGCACTCCATCCACCGTTAGAGTGCCGGAAGACTGCATGGCGTACTTGGTTTGGCCGTAAAACATGACTGCGACGGCCGAAATAGAAATTTTCGCAAAACGTACATTGCAAGAAAGCGCTGTTTTGGAGTCGTTTTGTCCTGTAATAAAATATTGTCACTGTACATCCCGTACAGTGACTTACAGTGACGTACAGTAAATTAGCATAAAAGCGTATAGGCGTAAACGACCACCAAATTTGCCCATGGCGAGAGAGGGCTTTCTCGTCATGCCGCCAAATGTAGCGAATCGTGGGAAATATTTTTTTGCGTTTAACAGGCACAGTTTTTACAGTAAACATTGCTGAAAAAAAATAAAACTGAGGTCTTAAAATACTACACTTTAGAAGCTTCCGTTTTCACTTGTGCAAAATAGATACGTTTCATTGGTGTGGTCTAATATTGCAGGACGCGCCCTATGTCCGCGCATAGGATATGTTCCTGCCGCCAGAAACTTGCCCCAAGCCCCGCTTTTCTATGAGAAACTAATTTGCGCGCACTACGTGCCGGCTCTCGGCATGTCGTGGCGCTGCGTTGACAGGTTTTGCCAAGAAAAAGGAATTAGGAAGCACAAACCTCTCCTACCACTAATAAGAGGCGGCCGTGCTCATGCTTACTAGTGCAGCATGCGGGTATTTGTGTGAATTAATTCTTGAAATGGAACTCGTTCCTGCACGCAATGCGCGTCCACTGCCAGCGTTCGAAATGAAGCAAACTCAATTCTCAGCGGGTACGGTTAACATAAGTTTCGCTTGTCGAACTGCTTTGCGCTTTTAAAGTGTCTCCGAGACTCCAAAGAGAAATGTGCCGAGTTCTCTCAGCAGCAGACTGCCGTGTTTTAAGCTAAAAAAACCTTGTTCCCTTTTTTCACATTTCAATGCAGATTTAGCACAGGTTCCCGCTGAGCAAAACCCAGCTTGCGGCGTAAATGGCTTCCACTGAGGAGGACACTAAAATTAGGTCTATCAGGCTGCAGACACTGGGCTCAGCTCACTTCGAGTCAAGCGCCTTCGGATGCTACACAACCACAAAGCGCACAAAACATCAGTAAAAATACAGTGATGGAAACGAAACTGAACAACCAAAAAAAGCCAATCTTTAGCGAAGTCAGCAAAACTACTAGATGTCAATCCGGTGTGCTTTCTTCCCGGTATGCCTCGGGCGACCATGGAGGATGAAGTTAAGAGCTGCCAGCTTTCCCTCTAGTGTACATTATTGTCAGACTGTCAAAAGAAGGAAAAATAGTGTCCCTGCCCGTGCAACTAAGTATAACGGGCTAGTGTACAGTAATAAACTATGACAGCCTGATGATGACTGCCGGCACCGGAAATTTACGTGATGAGGGTGTGGAGAAAGACAATTAATTTAGGCGGTCTCATGTTTCAGACGACCCATGTCGCGTAAACTTTTGCTGCCGATGGTAATTTGGTGGATCGAAACACACAGGCACCGCTCCTCTTCTGTGTATTTTGCCGGTGTGTGTTTAGTATGATGCCACACTATGAAGAAACTGATAGTTAAACTTATCTGCCCTCCTCCTGATGGGAACGGCGGGTAACAGTACGAAGAGTACTTCAGGCCTTCGTCCGGCGACACGTTGCCGGTTGGGGCAGCAATTCTAGCTTCTTAGAACAGAACTTATTTGTTAAAGACGGCACTGACATAAAAAAGGCAGGTGAGTAAAAGGCAGTTTAAAAAAGGCTGTTTAAAAAAGGCTGTTAAAAACGGCCGAGCTTGAGACTCAGCGCGCTCGTCCGAAGTCGTCGTTTCCCGCGGGTTTTAACCCCTTCGATAATTGGGCGGAGCTTGAGTAATCTAGCTCTCGCCCAATTTGGACCAATAGCAAAGCAATTTCATCGTATGTACTAGTGGACGGAGCCCAGGGCTCGCCGGTCCGAGCACAGTGGAATGCGCAGCTCTCACCCTAAGCGGGCGTCACGCCTCGACGTACATTCCTCGATTCCCCCCCCCCCCCCTCCCCGGGCATGATCGCTCCTGGTAACAGGTGCGGGGGGGCATCGGCCCCGTGGGCTTCCACTTAACACTGATGTAGATGCAAAAATTGCCACAAATAAAGTTATGAAAGCTGCGTGCATGCTAGACAAGAAAGAAATGCAAACTGTACAGAACAGCTTAGTATAAGGGAGACGAGAACAGAAACATGGCAGGCTTCTAAAGACGCACATGGAAGTAACGATTTGTAATGTGCTCGTTCTATGTTATTCGAACTTATCTTGAGTGACATACGCTGCCAATGTTGAAACAAGTCGTAGAACGTACGTGCGGGCTAGTTGGTTCATTCCAGACAAAAGGGAGGACTGCGTGAATGGAACAGAACAGGTGAAAGAGGAACGAAAGCGACAGCACAGGCGCAAACTCGTTTTTGTGGCGATTATTAGAGATTATCTTAGGTGCTTTAAAGTGCTAATGTTGAAACAAGTGCCAGTATGGGTAGAAGGTCGGGTAGATCCTTTTTTTATCGGAAAAAAATGTTTTGGTTTTGGCTGCGTTAATTCTCAGTGAGGCTTGTGAACTCCAAGTGAATATTTTACGCAAGGTATCATCGGCTTGCACTGTTTATTTGCATATTGTTTTAGCCGTTAAAAATATGCTCCCTCATTCTGCATATTTGATAAATTTAGCGTTATTGTCAACGTTCAATATGATGCAAATTCAGGTCGTTATTGTCAACGTTCAATATGATGCAAATTCAGAGATCAAAGACCGTGGGTCCCAAAATGCTGCCTTTCGGCACGTCTGAGCGATTGCAATGCATATTGTCACGGTGTTGGTGACAAGACAGGGACCCGGCAAGAGACGGCTCGGCAGCACGTTCTTCGTTGGGAGAGAGTGCGAACTTCAACGTCCTTCAATACGCGCGCAACCAGCGTCATCTTTTTTGCCTCAGCGCCACCTGGCATTCCTCCCCTCTTAAAAAAACATGTGCAGAAGAGCGCGCGAACACAAGCACACACAAACACACTCAAGCATACAAGAAAGGCTCGAAGTATGTGGAGGGGTCAGCGTGCAAAATACGTCTTCATGCGTAGAACATGGACGATCTCTGCATGCGGTAGTCGACGGCTTCTCTGCTGTGAGAGTGCCGCGTCCGGTAGTACATCGTAATTAACGTCATTGACGCGCCGCAAGACTTTATAAGGACCGAAATAGCGACAAATGAGTTTTTCGGACAAGCCCCGGGTATCCATACCCAAACCTGGTTGCCAGGATTGTAGAAGACTTGTCCGTGCCGGAGGTTGCATCAGCGTGAGTCTATCTTGTTGCTCTGTGATGTGAACAAGTGCTAGCTGACGAGCCTGCTCGGCTTCGTGGGCAAACTTCTCAGCGTCAGCTGAAAGTTGGTCATCAGTTGCGCAAGGGGGCATTGCGTCGAGCATCGTCTGAACCTCTCTGCTGTAGAGGAGGCGGAACGGTTTGAAACGGGTCGTCTCTTGAACTGCCGTGTTATAGGCGAAAGTAACCTACGACATGATCATGTCCCAAGTCCTATCTTGCACATCGACGTACATCGCCAGCATGTCCGCCATGGTCTTATTGAGCCGCTCTGTCAGCCCATTTGCCTGCGTGTGGTAAGCAGTAGTTTTACTGTGGGTCGTACCGCTTAGCTGAAAAATTTCGGCCATCATCTGGAAAGTAAAGGAGGCCCCTCGGTCGGTAATGACGTAGGTCGGGGAGCCGTGCCGAAGTACGATCTGGTTCATGAAGAAATCTGTAACCTCGGACGCTGTGCCACGAGGTAGGGCTTTGGCCTCGGTGTATCGAGTGAGGTAGTCTGTGGCAATGATGATGTACCGGTTATCACCCGAGGACAAAGGGAAAGGGCCAAGAAGGTCCATGCCGACCTGATCGAACGGGGCAAGCGGTGGTGCAATATGTTGGAGGAGCCCCGGAGGCTTGGCGGCCGGGGCCTTACGGCGCTGACATTGCCGGCAGCGCTGCACATAGTGTTTAACAACAGTGGCAAGTTTGGGCCAGTGGAACAGCTGGCGTATTCTCGAAAGCGTGCGAGAGTATCGCACGTTGCCAGAGGTTGGTTCCTCGTGGCACGTAGAAAGTATTTCCTCTTGAAGTGTTGTCGGCACGACGACGAGGCACGTTTGCGAACTGGAACCAGGGTTCTTCTTATAGAGCAACAATTCGTTGCAGAGAAAACGACGACAGGTGTCGAGAAAAACATTTAGGAACGGTGGCTGGCTGACGTTCCAGATAATCGATGAGGGGTCGTAACCCTGGATCGGCGCGCTGCTGGGTTGAAAAATCAGAGGAATGGATAGACCCAAGGAAACTGACGTCTTCGTAGTTGTCGGTTGTTGCGAGTTCGACAGGCGCACGAGGGAGGGTGTCGGCGTCTTCATGCTTATGTCCGGACTTATAGACAATGGTGAGGTTGAACTCCTGCAGGCAAAGGCTCCATCGCGCCAGGCATCCAGACGGGTCACGCAGGTTGGCCAACCAACACATGGGGTGGTGGTCAGTGACTACTTTGAAAGGGCGACCATAAAGATAGGGCGAAATTTCGCAGCGGCCCAAATTATGGCGAGGCATTCTTTTTCTGTCGTGGAATAGTTAATCTCCGCGCGCAACAGAGTGCGGATTGCATAAGCAGGGACTCGTTCAACGCCATCCTGGTGTTGCACGAGAACTGCGCAGAGGCCGATGTTGCTGGCGTCGGTGTGTATTTCAGTGTCACCCCGCTCATCAAAATGGCCAAGAACGGGTGGCGTTTGAAGACGCAGGCAGAGCTCGGCGAAAGCCACGTCTTGCTCGTGGGACCAAACAAAAGGTGTGGCATCGCGGGTGAGTCGAGTCAGCGGTTCCGCGAGGTCAGCGAAATTTTCGATAAAACGCCGGTAGTAACTGCAGAATTCTAGAAAGAGCCGAACAGCTTTCTTGTCACGTGGGGGTGAAAATTCCGCAACCGCTGCAAGCTTGTCGGGGTCGGGCTTCACGCCGGTGGCGCTGACGACAAGGCCGAGAAATTTCATCCGCTGGTAACCAAGGTGGCAATTTTGGGGCTTCAAAGTCAGGTTAGCTGAACGAAAGGCTTCGAGGACCGTCCGCTGGCGTTCAAGCTGTTGACTAAACGAGTCGGCGAAAACCACCACGTCTTCGATATAGACTATAGGCAACAGTGCCATTTAAGACCGGCAAGGAGAGTGTCCATCATCCGCTGAAAGGTGGCAGGCGCGGAACAAAGACCGAAAGGTAGGACTTTAAATTCATAAAGGCTGTCGGGAATGACAAAGGCCGCCTTCTCACGATCCCGTTCATCGACCTCAATTTGCCAATAGCCATTTTTTAGGTCGATGGAATAAAAATACCGAGCACGTCGAAGACGGTTGAGAGGCGTCAATACGTGGCGATGAGCAAACGCCCTTCTCCATGACTGCGTTCAGCTTCCGGTAATCGACACAAAAACGCAGAGTGCTGTCTTTTTTTTAAAGACGACGACCTGCGAGGACCATGGTTTGTTGGAAGGCTGGATAAAGTCATCTTCGGACGTCTCCATAACTTGGGACTTATTGACTTAGCGCTCTGTAGACGATACGCGATAGGGGTGTTGACGGATTGGTTGCATGTCATCGTATGTCACGATGTGGTGCTTGGTTATGGTAGTTTGACGCACTTTCAACGAGGAGGCGAAACACTCTCTGAATTCGAGGAATATTGCACACAGCCATCTCCGTTGGCTGGTTGGCAGCGCGGAGTTGACATCGAGGCTCTCGAGGGAGAAAGGAGGCTGCACTGGTTCTCAGGAGAAGCACAGAAACCTCGGAGTTGGCAGCAAGTACCTGTGACGGGCCACTATTAAGATGGATCAGACTGCGGGCCACGCACACGCCTTGCGTCAGCAGTAATGAAAGGTTGGTTTCGGCGATGGCGCCACCGTCATGAAATGATTCGCACTCAACCGTGATGAAGGCGCTGGTTCGAGGCGGCAGGGTGACAGTGTCCGTAGAAACTCGAAGCTTCTGGCTTGGTAGCGGTGCATTGCTGAGGGCGACAGCATTCTCAACTGAAAACGTGACCTTGTTATCGTGTAGGTCAATAATCGCCCCATATTCACGCAGAAAATCGACACCTAAGAGGTCGCGCGAACAGTTATTGAGAACAAGACAGCAGACGACAAATGTGGACCACCGGATTTGAACTTGGTCAGTGCACATGCCGAGAGGTGCAATCAAATGACCGCCCGCAGTGCGAACGTGTGTGCCAGCCCATGGCGTGAGAACCTTTTGAGAATGGTGGCGAGCTGGCTGCTTAGAATTGAATAATCAGCACCAGTATCTAATAACCGTCGAACGTGGCGACCGTCCAGTATCACAGGTATGTCTAAGGAAAGCCGCTCGCGAATTGGAAGCTCCGGAGGGGATGATCGGGCACATGCGTCGTCGTCGGCAGGCTTTGCCACCGGGAATTCGTCGGCGTGGCGTGTGCTTTCTGATGGCGTCAGTGCGTCGGAGGGATCGGAGAGCGCAGGCGTAGTAATCGTCGAGGCGCCGTCACGTGTCAGCGTCGATGTGTCGAAGCGAGCGGGTACTGCGGACCTCGAAACCATCGAAGCGTCGTTATGTCGAGGGAGCGTCGCTGTGTCGGAGTGAGCGGTGACCGCGGACTTCGAAACCATCGAGGCGTCGGTATATCGTGTCCGAGTCGATGGGGGGTCCCCCGCACAACCATGTCCAGCGAGCCCACCCCGTAAGGTCGCTGGGTGCAGTTTTTTCCCAACGTGGGCTGGGCGACCGACCTTGTGCCGCCCCAATCAAAGTCTCATTCCCGGTTAAACGGAGAAAAGCAACGTCAAAAATAAAGTGGGAATGAGAAGTAGCCTGTACCTGCCGAAGCATCACCAGGCTTAAACTAATTAAAGAAAAATGAACAAGACCCAATTGGCCAAAAGTTTAATTTGATGGAAAAATCCAATTATAAAAATAAAGTGGTGGGTACGGTAACTGAAACGGTGTCCTAAGGGCGCAACGAGCACAGAGGGATAAAAAATCCCCGCGCGAGCTGATTTATTGATGAAAATTGATTTTAATTCAGAATGAGGGAGCCCAAAAGAAAAAGAAAAGACAAATAGACACAAAAAGAAAGGGAAAGGAAAAGAGGAGAATGAAGAGTTGAAATACATGATAGTAAAGAGACGGGCAGGAGATGAACAGTAGAAGAGATCTGCAAAAGATAAAAGACAAAGACACAAAAGGAGAAACGAGGTGAAGAACAGAAAAATTCCTGCCGGAAAAGAAAATTAAAATAAACTGGAGAAAAGAGCAAAAATGGGAAGAAAGAGCAAAAATTCTAAATCAAACACACACACACACACAAAAACACACACACACATAATCACACAAACAGACAAAACCGCGCCATGTGGTTCTGAGAGGAGGAAACGACAATAAATCGCCCACCTCAAATGGCCAGAAAGGCTCCGCGGAAAAACCACAATGCCGCGGGAAAGAAAACCGCGGCATGTGGCTCTCAGAGGGGCGGACATATGAAATGTCCACCTCAAATGGCCAGACAGTTCCCCCGAGAAAACACAATGCCACGAAAGGGAGGGAAAGAGAGAGGGAGAGAAAGAAAAGAACGAGAGAAGAACAAAAATAATTGTAATAAAAAATAAACAATAATAAAATAAAAAAGCATAATGCAAAAAACACCATTGAAAAAAAAACAAGATATATGCAAATGAAAAGAAAACCCACGGATGCTCCCATGGACGCGCCCAGGAAAACACATCGGGAAAATGAGAAAACTTTTCTTTCGACGACTGCCCTAAAAAGCAGGCCAAAGAGGAGAGGGCGCCAAAAGGACGCGCCCTCGACAGAAAGTTTGGCCCGAGTTATGAGGGCCTGAAAAAACCAATAAGGCCAAATACCTGTCTGGTGACAGAGGCGACCGGAAAGGTTCGGAAACAAGATTGATCCCGAACAAAATTGTCTTTGTAAACAAAACCCGAAACCCCAAAGAGGAGAGGGCGGCTCTAGGACACACCGTGAACCCTGAGAAGGTTTAGCAGGAGTTTTAATTGCATAAACCACGGAGAGGCCACAACGGCCGTCCGGCAGCAGGGCTAACATAAAAAGGCAAAGGAGCACTATCGTCTGCCGCGAACATAATCAGGAAGAAGAGCACTGACAATAGACACAATTTGGCACAAGATGGCGGACGCACGGCGATCATCAAGCCATCTGCGCCAAAGCGCAGCAGAAGGCGGTTCCCATGACCGGGCAACCTCGCAACCGCATCGCGTGTAAATGGACACTGCGTCAATTAATGTAGAACGCTACCTTCAGGAGCGCCACACGGACACTTCGGAGAAGGCGCAATCCTAAACCTATGCAAGTATGCTGGAAAACGGCCATGCCCGGTCACGAGAGAGACGAGAGGGCGCGAGGGCGGAAACGATAGAGGTATGGAAAAAACGTCGGGCACCCAGGAAAAAGTCCCGGTGCCCTCGTTAAAATCGCGCCACCATACGCACCACCTGGCACGAACTACCGCGCGAAAAGCCACCCGAACAGAGGCCCTAGAGCGCAGCACGCGCCTCACCCGCGGCGACAAACTTGCGCGCGAGGCCACGACGCCTACAATTTCATTGCCGAGGACACCGGAATGTCCCGGCAAGTGAAAAAGTTTAAACGGTTTACAGGCCTGCAGGGCCGTAAGGTCTGATTTAAGCTTATCAATATTTGAATCATGCGTGGCGTACGTAGCCAAGGCCGTTAATATTGCCTGGCAATCAGTGTAGAAACAAACAGGCGCCGCACCCGGAAGCGACCGCGCGAAGGTGACCGCCTCCGCAAAGGCGACCAGCTCCACAGCATAGGAAGAGGTCGCACCCTTCACCCGAAAGCGGCCAACCGCCCGAAGGCCACCGCGCAAGCCGAACGCTACAAAAGCGGCGCCTGTAGAGACTGAGGTGTAAGCACCGTCGGTGTAGATGTGGTGCGCCGGCAGCAACGCCGCAGCCGCCGCCGCCTCCACATCAAAACGAAAGTGCGGAAAAGCTACAGCCTCCGAAGGGTGCCGTGCGGAACTGTCGAAGGGCTCCTCGACCTCGACAGCACGAAAGGATCTCGTCCCGAAAGCTACGTCCTGCCGACGGGAGAAGAGGTCAAACTCCGCATTTAACCTGTCGAGGTCAATTGCCAAAGGTGGGGAGTGCAGAAGAATCTGTAACGCCCGCGTGCTCGTTGTGGAATAGGCCCCCGTCAACATCAAAAGCGGGGACCGCTGCACGGACACTAAGCGAGAGCATAGGCCCGAATGGGGATGCTCAGTCCACCAAACGGGCGACGCATAGGAAAGCGTTGGCAGAACGACCTGGCGGTAAAGCGCCCTCAGACGAGCAGGCACCGGCGTGCCGCTTATGCGCTTATGGACTGAAGCCAACGTTGGTCTTCAAGGAAATCCGCGATGGCCCAGGGTCGTTTGCTATAGCGGGGTCGAGGAGAATCCGCATGGAGCCCCTCGAGGCCCAAAAGGCGGTAGGGGCAGTGCCGATACAGATGACCTGGTTCGCCGCAGTGAAAGAATAGGGGGCGTCGGTCGGATGTGCGCCGCATGTTGTTTTTGTGCACTAGCGGTCGGGGAACTTTCACGTACTGCAGCACGGGTGCAGGCGGCCCCGGCACTTCAGCAGGAGCCAGAACGAAGGACGCCGAAGCCTGAGCTGGGCACTGCATGGCTTCGGCGTAGGTGAGGCGACGGTCAGACGAGACAGGAGCAGAGGATGGACGTTGAGGATGGAGATGATGGAGATGAAGATGGACGGTATGGAGACTGAAGTAGACGTTCCTGAGCTGGGCGGCGTTATCCCACTGGTTGAAGCCGGCAACTCGTTCGTAGTACTGCAACCAGTCTTCCTCGTCCTCAAAGATGTCGCCGTGGAAGCTTAGGACTTCGGGATGCGGGGTTTCTGGAGTGTGAAGTAGGGTGTGGGCGCCCCAGGCATTGAGGTGGTCGCGCCAGACATTGAGGCGGCGCCAAGTTGTTCCGAGGACGTACCCGATGGGTCAGGCTCAGGTGGTAAGCCTCGAATCTTGACGGGTACAGGACTGGAGCGTCGGCTAACCGTTGGGGTACGGGACATGAGATCGATCCCACCTCCACCAAATTTGTCACGGTGTTGGTGACAAGACCGGGACCCGGCAAGAGAGGGCTCGACAGCACGTACTTGGGTGGGAGAGACGGCGAACTTCAACGTCCTTCAATCCGCGCGCCACCAGCGTGAACGTCTTTTTTGTCTCAGCGCCACCTTGCATTGTGCAATGAGGACCTGGTAACTACTAGCTGTTCTTGGCGGTGCTCTAATACGTTACAATAAGTCGAAGGTAGTTACCGCGAAAAGCACAAGGTGGCACGTGAACACTCTAATGGTTAGGTTAGACGCAAAAGTAAACACACCCGAAAGCAGATTGGACAGCCGTCGCCGTAGCTCAGTTGGCAGAGCACAGGAAGCGTAACTCGAAGTACGATGGTTCAGATCCCATAAGCGGCACGTGGTTGTTTTTTTCTTCTGCTTTATGGTCATTTATTTTCAAGCGATAAAATAATCACTAGTAATCTCTATTGATCAACACCAAAAAATAAGAAAGGTCCTCTATGAGCCTTGGTTTCTGCGGCTTTTTGCTTCCTTCATAGTGCTAAAATTTTGTGCAATAAATTTGTGTGATTCTTAGGATTCGAAGCTCGTAAAGAACGCAGGAAAATGCCGAGAGAAAGTGTTCTTCTCTAAAGTTTAAAACAACTTTATTTATTGTTAATAAAGCATTTTTGGCTGACATTCCTTTGGTGAAACCAAGCGGCGAATCTGAGATTGCTTTGTCCTTATTAACAGCACTACAAATACGAAATTTTCATTCTTTGCTAAAACATTTAAGAAATTTTGCGAGATTGATATTTGCCGACAATTATAAAATTTATTTTTTCAACACTTTTACAAATCGCTATAATTTTGGCAGTCTGCAATATTTTCGGTAATATTCCAAAAAAAACATGAGGTTCATTATGTATTCTAATCATGGTGCAAACATCTGGCGCGTACACATTGCTCGAATTACTTGGAGACCATCATTTATTTGCCTTTATTACTTTTTAAACACAGCAGTAATGATGCAAACCACGTGGTTGTAACAGGGGCCGGATAAGAAGTTTTCACAATATTTTACCAGTACTGTTTGCACAATGGCTGAAATGTGTCCTGTCTGCAGAGAACACGACGCAACCATAAATGCATCAGCGAACAGATAAGTGGAAAAGGGTGTGAAATCTTCAGTTATAGCATCCACAGGAAACTCCTGTCTTATGTTCTGCAAGGTAGAGAGTCGTTTTCAGATTTCTTCGTAAAGTAAGCAATTTATAGACTTTCTCTTCACTTTCTCATCTTTAATATTCACTCTATTTCTTGAAGTTTTAAACTTGTAAAGATCAGCAGTATTTAGTTTTCAGAAATTCCTCATAAAGCATGTCGTTCTTTTGTATCGCTTCAAAGAACTTCATATCATCTGCATTCGTCTTGTAAGGAAAACAGTTAAAATACTCTCTCTAAGAGCAGGAACAAATGTAGGTAAGCTTCGTTTGTATTCGTGCTCTCATAGACACGGCTCCAGTAATTAAGTAAATTGGCAGATGAGCCAACACACCACGGGTTTGCGCTTCTCGACATGCGTCAGTAAAGAAGTTGTCTAGCAGTGTTGACGTGCCGGTTGTAATGCGGGTAGTCTCTTTTATGACGTACGCCAGTGTATTACCATCCAGTACAGCAAAACCTCTTGCTGAATACTTGACGTTTCAGTTACGTATATATTGAAGTCGCCATCTGATATACCTTGCAGGTTATCATCATCCACCCAGCTAAGAAAAAATAAAAAGAAAGGTGTGGTTGTTTCCACCAGGTGCCACTGTAAAAAGCAAAGAATACCAGAAGAGGGCAAATATGGACTGGTAGGTATATTTTTGAAGAACTGGATAAAACACTGCAACGGAAGATGAGACAAGAGAAGGAAAAGCACCAGCGTTGACTAAAAACCACATGGTTTATTGCTACAGGTGAGGAAGCATACAAATGAAATGAGATGAGTAAAAACACAAGAAAAACATCAAAGAAAGATACCGGACAACCACACAACCTGACTGAAAAAAGGCGCGTCACTGATAAAGATACGCTTGTTCCTTAGGTAAAAGATTTATCGATGGGCTCCTGAAACAGGTGTTACCTTGCTTTTTCATATGGCAGGCCTCCGAAATGAACATCGGGGTCGCATCTTGATACCAGGCGATTATAGTGGTCCGATTTAATGCGCCTCGCAATCTTTACACTTTGTGCAATGCAATGCAAGATGGTTTCTGCGTTACTTGTTCTCTATATCTTTTGCGTGTTAACGTAGTCCATCGTTTATGCTGCGTCCCGTCTCACCGATTCAGAAATTGCCGCATGAGGTCGGTGTCTTGTAAGCAACACCGACATGACAGTGGACAAACTTCCGCTTATGCTTCTTCTGGAAGCCTCTTGTAGTGAAAGCTACACAGCCTGCGAACTTGCGATTTCACTGTGGCGCTCCTGAGGAAGAGGCACAGAGCCGTTGCCTAGCAACGGCTCTAGCTGGCGGACTCCGCGCGCTGGCCGCGTCATCTGGCATGACGTCACACCACGCACCTCGCCGCGGAGCCGCCCTTACCCGCCCACATCGCTTATCCGCTAACCAAAGTATTCGGTGGCGCTATCTATGGGAGCCACTAAAACCCCCCGCACAATAACTGAATTAAAAAAAAAAACGTGTGTCAAGGCGGGGGATCGAGCCAGGGCCTTTTGTGTTTGAGGCTGAGACGCTACCACTCCGCCATGACGGCTCTTTATTTTCTTTATTGCATAGAAATAGTGCCGAAAAAAAGCCCAAGCACGCTTACGCCACAAAACATCAGGCCACCTTACCCCTCCATGACCGCTGCTTCCAAAACATCAAAAGTCTGGGAGGCACAAACATGCATCCAGATAGGGGAGCCGGATAGGCGGCTCTTGCAGGGCAGCATATACTCCCCGCACCAAAACGCTTTGTTCACGAAGCAAAAATTTCGACGACTGTGGTGATTCAGCGTGGCGGTTCATCATGCAGCTCTTCCAGAGACTGAATAGTCCCAGCAACATAAATAGATCATATGACACACCACTGTTTTTCTCCAGTGGCAAAAAACGGGGTCATAACTAAAAATAAATCGTACTTACCGACGGCTGTTAAATTACACATTTTCAATTCACTTTTCCTTTCACATGTTAACTACTGTCTCTTAGTGTTCCGCATGATAACGCTCACTCGAAACTGATTAAGCCATGCATTTTTTTCTTCTGCCATCCAGGCAGCACTCACGAAAAGTTTTCCCCTTACGATGCAGAGCAGCGTTGAGAGACACGTCCAACGTCTTTACAGTGCTGGCTACTCACCAGCACTGGTGCGTAGCGTTTAAGAGACCCTTCTCCAGAAATAAAAAGTGCACATCAAATACGCAGGCAAGCTAAAGTAAGAAAAACGACCTCTTCTGGCCGCAATCCCTTATCTGCGCGAGCTCTCCCATAACTTAAAGAAGGTTGCGAAAAGGAACAATGTTAATCTTGTATTCTCGGCGCCGTGCAAACTGTCTCAAGTGTGTACTCTGCAGGCAAAGCAAAAGGAAAAGGTCTGCCCTATAAGGCATGTAGATCCAATCACGCATTGTCCTAATGTGTCATCCACGAGATACCTTTCAAGTGTGGAAGCGTGTATATTGAGCTAACCGGCAGATGCCTCAACGAGAGATTGCTTGAACACCGTCGGAAGTTACGTAACAAAATTGGCGGGAACTGGACGACCATTGCAAGACTTGCAAAGGGTGCGAACCATGCTACACGCGCACGGTTATCATTGCACGTGCGAGGACCGAAATTGAAAGGGCCATTATTGAGGTACGGATGATCGCCAAAACAGGAGACAACTGCTTCAGCACGCCTTCAATTTTACTTTCAGAGAAGGAGTCCAGCTTTCTAGGTTCACTGTTATTACGTCTCTGTTTTGCATGTTAATTGGAATAAGTCATGTTCTTAGAGCTTTTTAACATTTCTGTGACTCTGTATGGCTTGGAGCGGGTAACTCAGCTTTAGCGTAATGGGGCCTACCGACTGAATTTGCGTACCTTGATGATGTCCTCATCGCCAGCGCTATGACCGAAGATCATGAGCAGTACCAACGTGCTTTGTCCAAGCGTCTACAGCAGTAAGGCCTGGTTGCGAACGCCTACAAGTGTGTTTTTGGTGCATCTGAGCTCGAATTTTCGGGTCATCAGATATCCTCAGAGGGTATCCGCCTGTGGGATGCCAGTCTTTCGAAGGACGAATCCCAACATAAAACATAACTGTTTATTGGCGACGGCAGCGCACGAGCATACCGACGCTACGCTCGTCTCGGTAGCGGAAAGAAAACAGCCCCCTTCCCAGCTAGGCAGCCTGTTTTTGTGCCACCGTCGGTGACGCAAGCCTGGGGTGACGCAGTGGTGGCGCTTTGTCTTATCGGCAAGGCAGTCCAGCGTGTGGCTGTGTTAGGCTGGGCCGGAGGATGACAAGGTGGAGGCTGTGCGGATAGTGCGCACAGTAGGTCGCCACATCACCCCCCCTCCCCCTACGCGGAGTGGAGAGCCCTCAGGGCTTGTAAACATAGGATGTGTCGAGAGTCGGGCAGGCCGTCCGGGGTCCGAGGACGCGGCTCAGGCGGACGACTCTGGCTGTGGCGCTGCGGCCGAGGTTACGGGGTGCAGCGAGGAACGTGGAGTGGCAGAGCTGCCAGGAGGGTCTGGGCCGCTGGGAGGGCCGGGGCTGTCGAGAGGGCTGGGGCTGCCGGGAGGGCCGTGGCTGCCGGGAGCGCCGGGGCTATCGAGAGGGCCGGGCTGTCAAGAGGGCCGTGGGCATCGGGAGAGCCGTGGCCGCCGAGAGGGTCGTGGGTACCGGGAGAGCCGAGGCCGCCGAGAGGGCCGTGGGCACCGGGAGAGCCGAGGCCGCCAAGAGGGCCGTAGGGATCGGGAGAGCCGAGGGTGCCGGGAGGGCCGAGACCGCGAGGATGGTGGGGGCGCTGGGTGTGTCGAGGCTGCCGGGAGGGCCGAGGCTGCCGAGAGGGCCTAGGCTCCGAGAGGGACGAGGCTGCCGTGAGGGCCGAGGCTTCCGTGAGGGCGGAGGCTTCCGTGAGGGCCGAGGCTGCCGGGAGGGCCGAGGGCACCCGGAGCGCCGAGGCTGTCTGCAGTGCGGGGAGCGTCAGGAAAGCCGGGGCCGTCGGGATGCCAAGGAGCGGCGGGAGGACAGGCGCAGGAACCGGTTCAGCGTAGTTGTTAGGCAGGGGTGGCGGGGAGGCGGCCAGGGGTTGCCGAGGTGGGCAGATTTCCGACGAAGGGGCATGGGCGAGAGCTAAGCTAGGTAAGCTGCTGGCGGCGGCGACAGCGGGTTTGCAGCGTCGTAGAACGGCAGCGGGCAGTAGCAGACGCCGAAGTCCGCCAGAATGGCAACGCGCAGCTTGTCGTATGGCCGGCTGCCCAAGGCAAAGCAGGTGATCCGGCGCAGCAGGTCTTTCGGGAGGATATCGCAGAAGACTGCGTGTTTGAACGGCTGGATGGTGATGCCATTCAGGTACATCGCAGCCTCGAACTGATCGAACCACCCGACGATGCCTTGAGGCCGGAACGCCGGAAGCGGTGTGTCGTGGCCTGGGTCCTGCCAGTAAGCCATCCAGAAGCGCAGCTGCTGTAGAAGGTGCGCTCGATACGTCACCAGATGTGGGAGGATGCCGGCGTCCGGGTCACCAAATGTGGGAAGTCGTAGGACGCTGAAGGATGGCGATGCGTTATGGTTCGTTGTCCGGGTCATCAGATGTAGGATGCCATTCTGTCGAAGGACGAATCCCAACATAAAGCGTAACAACTGTTTATTAGCGACGGCAATGGACGAGCATGCCCACACTACGCTCGTCCGGGTAGCGGAAGGAAAACAGCCCCCTTCCCAGCCGGGCAGCCTGTTTTGTAGTCACCGTCGGTGACGCAGCGGCGGCGCTGTGTCTTATCGGCAACGCAGTCCAGCTTGTGGCCGTGTTGGGCTGGGATGGATGATAACTAGGTGGAGGCTGCGCGGAAATGTCCGCAGAGTATGTCTCCACACGCCCTCTCGCGTCCGACGTCCAGACCATCGAGAATTATCCCCAGCCTACTACACTACGCAACTTACAATTCCTGGGGATGGTGAATTTTTCCAGGAGCTTTATTCCGCACTTTGCAGACCTGCTTAACCCGATCACCACAATGTGGAGGTCGCCCGGGAAGGTGACCACGGCCACATTTATTGAGGGCTGCCAAAGAGGAGACAGCCGAGGAGCGGCTGCGGAAGCGTCCGGCACTGGCCAAGGTCCCGAGCGTTCCCCAGCGCGTGCTGGGGACACTTCGTCCTTTTCGGCATCACGCGCACTGGCAGCCGCGCGGGTCGCTACAGGATCAAGGCACCCGTACTGTCACCGAACTTCGTATTTCCGTTTCCTTCAAGAATTGCTATGAAGGGTATGTTTAATATTCCCGCCGCGTTTGCAATGCCGCGGTATATGAGTACCCGTGCCTTTTGTTAACGCGTGATTATGGTCTGCTAGACGATCAATAATACATCGGCCAGATCAATAGTACATCGGCTAATGTGCGACTTTCTGAACGTTAGCTAGATGGGATGACACACGCCCACCACACACTTTCGAAGCGGTTTGCATACTTTTGGTGACTTTTTAACATCTTTGATTTGGTGGGATCAGACTTTCAGCACAAAGAACTAAGTTTCGTGCTTCAAACATGACCCCTCCAAGTACCACAGCGCTCGGTACATTATTCTTCTGTGTTGCAGATAACTAAAAGCCCTTTACGAATATAGTTCGCTGTCCTCTGAGTGCGATGCCATGTCGACCGCCAAGCGCATATATTCGCCCCTTAGTTCAATTTCAGTTTTGCGGGCACAATATCGCCAAATAAACAGTCTCCTTTCGAAAACGGCCTGTCTTCCAGCCTGTCCGACTTGATGGATGGATAAGGCTGAACCCTATGAATCGAGCGGTGGTTCACGCCACCTAGCCGTGACGGGTAAAACTTCACATATCTCGATCTTACCCATCAGTCAGATTACCTTCGTATTTCTACTGGTTAAAAATCTATTTTTCCCCCACAGTCCTTATACCCCAATGTTCTAAATAATTAAGTCCCGTTGCTTTCATCTGTAGGGTTAAACGCTTTAGAAAGAACTATCAACTGCTTGTCTGCAGGCGTTTCTTCCTCCTGTCCACTGGCGCCAAGGAACGCATCCATGTCGTGGTACTTGAATGTGTATGTCGGCGGGTTAGATGGGAATTTGGTGATACGCCGTAACCAGGCCAACTTTGCTAAAAATGGTGCAGCCGGCGAGACGCGACATAAAGTCCTGGATGTCGGGCAGCGGATAGCTGTCGTGAACAGTCTTGGCATTCAACGCCCGATAGTCGCCAAAGGGACGCCAGTCACCGGGATCACGCTTAGGCACTAGATGCAGTGAAGACGCCCAGGTGCTGGACGACGGGCGGATAATGCCTAGCTGCAGCACGTTTGGGGATAGCTAGACGGTCTCCAAACAAGCGGCGTAGTCGAGCAGCTGCGGGTGGACCCCGGGTTACGATGTGGTGTCACCGTCACCAGGCGCCTGCGTGAGGTTGCATGGTGAGTGAGTTAGGAGGGTAGATGTGTAGGCCAGTTGGTGAGACATGAAGGAGCTTCGTCTTCTTTCTCTGTCCCGTGTCCGCTGCGGTGTCTAGCTCCTTCATGATGAGCGAGGTTGCATGGTGAGGTGAGCTCCGGGAAATCCGCCAACACTCTTTGAAACTTAGAGGAAGCTATCAGCGTGCGGATGCCCATGAAAGCAAGGTCGGACAAGACTCTCGAGATGGAGAGATGAGTCAAACCGTCGGTAAGGCGCCGATGCCGCACGCTGACGTCCAAATCGAAGTATGAGAGGAAGTCCGAGCCGATGATCGGGTGAATCGCGTCTGCGATGAGGAAGACCCTTGGAAAATTGCGGCGATGCCCGAAGTCGAGGGTTAGAGATCGTAGTCCGTACGTGGCTATAGACGAGGCGTTGGCAGCACGGAGCGAGTGCCCTGAAGACTTGGAATGATCAGGCTTAGACGGTGGAACCACGCTGATTTCATTGCCCGTGTCTATAAGGAACCGGGTGCCGGAGAACTTGTCAGTTACCATAAACAGGCTGCTCGGACGACCGGCGGGACCACACTCCGCCGTTAATGATCCTGGCGGGCGGGATCCCGGCCACAAACAGGACGGCGTACACTTCGTGGCCCGGTGTCGAAAACACCGGTAGTACTAGCAGAGAGACGGAGGGCTGGGATTCCGAGCCTGATGTGTGCGCGAAAGAGAGCGATGATCGAGACGAGGCGGCCGAGTCACCTCGGGTGGGCTGCGGAGTGCGGCGACTGAGGCGGCAAGCTCATAGAGACGGGCCTCAATGCGCGAAATCGCCGGGTCTGTAGGCGGCAAAACAGCAAAGACGGACGCGGAGGTCACCTCTTGAACATTATCGGCGAGTTTAGCCAGACGGTCGAGGTTGACGTCAACGGCTACCGCAAAGACGAGGCGGATGGGCTACGGAAGGCGTTGGAGGAAAAGCTCTCGAAGCAACGCTGAGTGGTTGGAAATATCGCGCTACCCGAGAAGCTGTCGCATCCGACGCAGAAGCTGGGAAGGGCGCCGGTCGCCAAGGACTTTTTCGGTAACGAGATGCTGGTGGCGGGTGCGTTCCGCGGGCATAAATCTCTGCAGCACCTTGGTTTTCAGGTGCTGATATGGTGTAGCGCCCATGGGGGCGGAGAGAACGTCGGAGAGCTCGCCGGCAACATGAGGAGGAAGGCTCTAGGCAACATGGTAGTAGCGCGTGGTCTCCGAGCTGATGCAGGAAAGGCGAAAGTGCGCTTTGATCTAGCGCAAACAAATTTGCGGGTTCTGGGACAAGAAAAGTGCCGTGGCTGCGCCCGATTGCCGTTGCATCGCCGGCGTCCTCCTCCATGAATGCCTCGGCGCCAGATGCGAGGCCGTTACTCGTGCGGCCGCCCGTCAC
Organism: Amblyomma americanum; assembly: GCF_052857255.1. Classification (NCBI taxonomy): domain Eukaryota; kingdom Metazoa; phylum Arthropoda; class Arachnida; order Ixodida; family Ixodidae; genus Amblyomma; species Amblyomma americanum. Next base: position 219,640,269 of record NC_135498.1, on the reverse strand, counting down.
GTTTAAGCCCATTGGTCCACGGCATGCTGTGAGCGTGTCCCAGCAGACACATGCAGTCCACCACAGCCAGTCCCCCGCCTCGCACCACGCTACGCCTGAAGTAGCCGCCCACCTGAGCACCGGACAGCTTGGCCCGTCGTCAGCTGCGCTAATCTGTCGACCCTCGACAAACTATAGCTTCCTCTGCTGCGCCGCCCTTCATGCGCCAGTCATCAGCTGCTGCACCAGAAACGCTTGCACTGTGTCCACTTAGCGGGCAGACCCACATTCCTCACCTGCCAGTACGCATCCCTCGACGCCCACTGAAAGCTCGGCCTCAACTCCAATGCCAGAGTCGCCAGCCTGAGCCTCGCCTTTGGACCCCGGATGGCCTGCACGACTCTTGACACATACCGACTTATCATCTGGGGGGGGGGGGGGCTATAACGACCCGCGCGGATGGCAGCGCGCGTGATACCGAAAAGGACGAAGTGTCCCCAGGACGCACTGGGGAACGCTCGGGACCTTGGCCAGGGCCGGACGCTACCGCCGCCGCTCCGCGGCTATCTCCTTTTTGGCAGCCCTCAATAAATATGGCCGCGGTGACCTGCCTGGGCGACCTCCACAATAACATATAGCGCTGCATGGTACGACGGCGGCTTAGGTACGGTTAAAATTGCGCAGTGGCCCGTTGTAGATTTCTGAAATATTTCCACGTGTTCCACTGAGAGCATGCTTCGTATACTAGGCATGTGGAATGATCCTAAATTAAAGCGCGATTATACGTTTTACTCTGTGGCAATGACGGATGCTTCGTTACAATCAACTGTGTGTCCTGTTGATGCGTTCTATTACGCCAAAGAATTAGACGCAGAGCAGTCATTCGTGACGTCATTCTGATGCTCTTTGAGCTTCCTGTCTTAAGTTTTCCGTCTCGTCAATATGTTCTGTTATGTTGTACATCGCGCCAGGGTATCTTCAGAGACCTAGATGGTTTTTGCCAGGGCCAGCTGCTGGCAGGCACATGAGAAATAAGCGCGATAGCCTTTCAAAATATGTGAGTGTTTCGCTCACTCTGGAAGCGTAAGGAATGCTCGCTTTCTTGGTTTGTGCGTTTTCCTCTTCTTGGCCAAGCCTCTCCCTTGCGCTCTTGGTTTTTCAGTGCCTGCTGAGGGTATCCGTTGTTTTGAAACTCTTCCTTCACTTTCCCGGTTTCGCAACGGCGTTTTCCGGTGCTCGAGCACCTGGTGGACTCACGATTATAAAGCGATTTGACGGCCGACCGCTTTTGTCGAATAAGACGTTCTGGCTGAAAAGTCACGTACTGTCTAGGGGGGGGGGGGGGTAGTGGTGTAAAATATTTATTCTACTATTTACAAAAAGATGTTGGTAGGATCGGGCCTGAAGGGCCCGGCCCTCACAATCATTAAGAGGGATCCCTAGTCCGGGACACCTGTGGCTTTCGCGGCAGCTTGGGCTTTTGTCGCCAGGGTTCTTTGGTCCTGGATAGTTGAGAAACCGAGCAGGGCAGCCTCCCAGTCCCTCACGGGTCGGGGTCAAGCATGCGTCTGTTTTCGATACACTGAGGTTTCAAGCGTGGGGTTTCTCCTCTGTACGAGGACATCCGATGTGGACACCTATATGAAATTCAATCGCGATCCAACCAAGCAAATTGAATCCGAAGTGGAGAATGTGTTGACTGAAGTGTTCAAGTACGTACCTCCTGAAAAAAACAAATGTATAACAAGCTTCTCTGACAGAACGATTCGGCTCCCGCGATCTACGGAGTTCGAAAAGTAGAGACGCCACGTGTACCACTGCGACCAGTTGTAGACCGCAGGCGTTCAGCACTGTACCAACTGTACCGAGATCCGCACCAAGTTCTTCGCCCACTAGTTGCACAAACGACGCGGGTAAGGTAAGATGCGGCTCTTCAAATGAACAGCGTTATTATTAAATATATTGTAACGAAACTGGGTGTACATGTGTGTTTCGTCTTCTTGGTTTCAATATATAATTAGGTTAGTTATATCGCAGTTACGTCCGATACAATCGCAAAATTTAGAAGGTTGGTTGCAGGCCAGTTGGTAGGACGTTGTGAGGAGAAAAAGCACAAAACAGGACGGGGCTGGGGCAGACGACAACACAGGGCGACAACACCGCCCCGTGTTTTCGCCTGCCTGAGTCATGTCCTGTTTTGCGGTTTTACCCTTCAAGATGTCACTATAGCAAAAAAAAAAAACCGAAGTATAGCTAGTTAAGTCCTTACGGGTTGTAAAGACACTTTCTTTCTAGAATTCGTAGTTTCGATTGAAACAGGGCTGCAGCCAAACACGTGAAATCTAAAGCTATGGTAATTATGCAGTTAAAGTATGCAATCATATTGAAATGTTAAATTTTTCCGAAGCACCATAACTCCGATGTAGAGTTAGTTGACATTTTGGTTCACAAAGGTTGAAATGTTTGACTCGGTGCAACAAAAAAAAATTGATGCAAATTTTAATTCTTTCTCACTTCAAAGGTACAAGAATAATTGAAATTCCACATAAAATATATTAAAAACATTCACAAGGCTAATCCCGTTGGCAAAAAATACGAAGCTGAGAAAGTCGCATTTGAAGTGTGCGTGCCAGCCTTTCAGAGTTGGTTGTAGAGGCCTGAAAGAAGAGCTGAATTTGGTCGTTCCAAAGCTATTTCACATTTGTGAGTAGTACCAGGTGGTAGGGAAGCGGCCGACCCTTCCAACAAAACCAAGATGGCGGGCATCGGGGACGCGGTTCTAGAAAACAACGTGCACGAAGTCCTGCCGCATTTCGCTCCGAAATCGTCATTTACGGGACGAACTATAGATATTATAGCAGTTCGAGGTCGAATTGAGACCTTCAAACATTTTAGGCAGGAACATTGGAGTGTACCGATGCCGAGCATGCCATTTTTGCAAATTTGATATTTCGCATTTTTTGATCATTTCAAGACCCGCGTATGCCTTTAAGGACTCTCGTCACTTTGTGGAATACCTAAAGTGAAAAATTAGCTGCGGTTTAACTACTCCTGAACCTGGTTAGAGACCGAAAGCTGTTCTGTATCGGGTAAGTAGGCGCGGCTTGGCGTCTGTAACGTTGAGTGCGTTCCGCACATTGGGTAGGCAGCGCTCCCACCCCGCCATCCTGGCAGGTGGAAGTTAATGGTTGATCGCGAGAGGTTGGTCACCCTAGTCAACGCTGCGGCCTATTTCCTCAGTGCCGCGTGTCTGTGACAGCGCTGTCAGCGCTAATGCATGCAACCCACATGTCTCTCACACCACCGCCACGTACCTCAAAGCGCAATTGAGGCGTCCACTGACACCCGCCGCGGTGGCTCAGTTGTTAGGGCACTCGGCTACTGATTCGTAGTTCCCGGGTTCGAACCCGACCGCGGCGGCCCCGTTTCGATGGAGGCGAAACGCAAACGCGCCCGTGCGCTGTGCGCTTTGCGATGTTAGTGCGCGTTAAAGATCCGCAGGTGGTCAAAATTATTCCGTGCTCGCCACTACGGCACCTCTCTTTTCCTTTCTTCTTTCACTCCCTCTTTTATACCTTCCCTAACGGCGCGGTTCAAGTGTCCGCCGATATGTGAGACAGATACGGCGCCATTTGTTTTCCCCAAAAACCAATTTTCCATTTTCGTCCACTGACCCTAGGAGCAGTTATGCGCCCTTCCTTTCGTAAAAATCGTTGGAGTTAATATAGTCAACGCCAATGTCAAAGAACACAATGAACCCCGATGACCTATAGAAACAGAGGCGAGCACTCGGTTTCGGTGGCGGCGTCGGTGGCGGCTGAGTGACTTCATAGCTGTCAAGTGGTTCAAGGTACAATGGCAGAATATGAAACTTCCGACGAAGGCTCAAGGAGCATGAGATTGACGTCATGAACTGCCGCTCTACGTCTAATGCTGTGGCGGAACACATCAACAGGACACACCGTTGAATAGGACGAAGTATCCGTCATTGCTACAGAGAAAAGCTTAAAGCGCTTTCTTTTAGGATAATTCCAAACACAGAGCACGAAGCATTCTCTTAGTAGAACAAGTGGAAACATTCTGAAATTAAAAATTGCTCACTGCGCAATTTTACCGTTCTTGCATCACCGTCGTTCCACGTAGCACTGCATGTGATCAAAGAAGCCGTACTGTCGCCGAAACGTGTTATTTCTGTTTCCTCCAAGAGTTGTTGCCGAGGGTAGGTTTACTACTTCCGCAATGTTTACAATGACGTGGTATATGAGTACCCGCGCCATTTGTTACCGCACGTTTATAATCTGCTAGGCGATAAATAATACATCGGTCAGTCTGGCCAGAGTATGAATTTCCGCAGGTTAGCCTATTAGGTTAACCGGTGCTCATCCCACACTTTCACAATGGCTTGCTTGCTCATTTTTTTCACATTTTACTCTATTTGACGTTCACTCGTATCGTGCCCGCTGTGAGGAAACATGTCTTGTCTGTCTTCCTTGCATGATGACATTTTTTTGCGCTTCGTCTTCTTACGAAGTGCATAAATCTCGACCCTCTAAAGCTGCGTCCATTCCGACATGTTAGGCGTACCATGGAAGTAAGGTAAAGCGTTTCTTTGTGCAGCTTACCGATATGAGGAGAGTAAGGTTAACCTTGAAGAACCCGCAGGCACTGAAGCACATTTGGTCCGAGTCCAAGCAGTCGTGAAGGAAGCGGACCTGCAAATTGAAGGTGCAGTGAGAGAAAACACGCTTTGCCATTTCTGTACAGCTAGGATCTGCACAGTGCCGGTCAGCAAGAGATAGATGCTTGTGCTGGCGATAGAAGAACCTTTAGCTGCAAACTACTCAGCATTCCGCGCCTGTGATGTTAAGAAGAAATGTCTTAGCGAATTATTCCAGCAAAGCTGTTATAGATAAAGCTATGTATGTTCATCAGCCACACTTCATATTCCCACATTGTGATCATATTTTAAGGTACGTGAGATCAGATGTCGAGCGCTGATCAGAACCCTTTATTTCCTTATGTCATTTATGTGTGGCAATAACCAGAAATAAACGTGGTCGAATGCACATCTGTGGAATCGTTTCAAATATTACAGCTTATATTGCCGCGAAGCTTGCTTTTTGTCTGATCTTCTTATCGCGGCAGGCACACCGCATTATCAATTTTCTGGGATGCGAGACGCGACCAGAGTAATCTCGATTTTTCCTAGCCTCGCGCAAGTGTGCCTACTATGTTCTGGAACTTTCCTTGCCGCCTTTAAAGTCGAGCACGGCTAAGAGCGGCGGGCATTCTGTTAGTCGACGACCGCCGAGCACGTTCGCTGCTATCGCCGCCGCTGAGTTTTCAGAGCTGTTCTTAGTGGGCGTAAGCCAGCCTATTAAAGTATTCTCTTACGAGCTGCTCTGTGCCTTCCTCAAGACCGGACCCCAGTCGGTGCTACGTGACCCCGGCGGAGTTCCCGTCACCACCTCGTGACATCTGGTGGAGGTGCTGGGTACATGCACCCAACCCAACCTGGAAGATCCACCGTAGAGAACGAGAGCCAAGAAGATCCCGAGGTACGACACAGCCGCCGTCTTCAAGGCCTGCAAGCTCAGCACGGATTACTACCGGATCCTACTCGACAACGACAACAAGCTCCAGCGCCCACCATGACCGAGCCAGCGACGTCCACCCCTGTCATGCTCCACCAGCCACGGGTGCCTCCAACCTTCCACGGCTACCCTGGCGACGACCCGGAAGATTGGATAGACAACTTTGAGAGCGTGGCTACATTTAACAGGTGGGAAGATGACATGAAGCTCCGCTATGTTTTCTTTTCCCTTGACGGTCCTGCAAGAACGTGGTACGAAAACCACGAGACTACCTTGAAGACCTGGAAATTATTCAAGTCTGAAGTCGTGAAGGCGTTTACCAACATTCTCCGGAAGGAAAAGGCGCAGATGCTGCTGGACTCACGGATGCAGCACCCAAACGAAACTGTCAGCATGTACGTCGAAGAAATGCAGCGACTTTTCCGCCGAGCTTACCCGAATATGACGGAGGAGCAGAAAACCGGATATCTAATGCGGGGCGTAAAGGAGTCTCTTTTCGCTGGCCTCGTACGAAATCCGCCCAAGACTGTCGCCGAATTCGCCGAAGAAGCGTCAACAATTGAGAAGACCCTGGACGCCCGCACAAGGCAGTACAACCGACCACCGCAGGTCTGCTCCAGCTTTCCGGACACGACGACTACAACCAGCGACTTGCGGAAGATCATCCGTGAAATCGCCCGCGAAGAACTACGCCGGCTGCTGCCATCATCTTCACAACCTCAAGTAGCGAGACTGACGGAAGTCGTCCGTGAAGAAGTGCGGCATGCGCTTGGCTCCCCTTCTGCGACGACTGAACCTCAAGCTCCAGCCATGAGTTACGTCGCTGCAGTACGCAAGCCCGCGCCTCGACGTGCCACCCCAAGCCCTATTCGACGTTAGCCAGCAGTGCTGGACCGCCGCCCTCCGGGCCCCGCCCACCCGACCTACGAACAACGTTCGGGCCTAAGGAAATGCGACACCTGGAGAACCCTTGACAACCGTCCGCTGTGCTTCCACTGCGGTGAAGCCGGTCACGTCCTGCGTCACTGCCCGTTCCGACGCATCGGTCTTCGCGGATTCGCCGTTGACGCACCACGACCACGCTTCGGCCAACATCCACAAGAAATCGACGACTACCTGCGCCGCGACGAATACGTGTCGAGCCGATTTTCCCGCTCACCCTCGCCGCGAGCCTCGCGCTTCACGTCGCCCTGCCACAGCTACGCAGCGGCTGTGCGAGGAAGGTCCCCCAGCCCCCGTAGGGGAAACTGAAAACAGCAACCTTAGGAGGTGAGGTCGCTTCCCGGCAAAAAAACGAAGACCCCCCAACGACGAGAACTCACGGCGACGCCGCACCGACGACGACACGACGCAACTTAGAGGCCCCCAGGCCACCGACATCGACAAGCCCCTGCAGCCGCAGTCGCAATCACCGACCAAGCCGTGACCCGACGCCGAAAGTTACGTGCAACGCAAGAGCAAGGACTTCCGATCTAGAGGTGACTGTCGACGGCCGAAACGTTACTGCTCTAATCGACACGGGAGCTGACTATTCCGTGCTGAGTGGTTCCTTCGCCGACCGGATCAAGAAAGTGACGACGACTTGGGATGGCCTGCAGATACGCACAGCAGGCGGACACCTCATCACGCCATCAGGAAGGTGCACTGCGAGACTGACTGTCAACGGACACACATATCCGACAGTATTCGTCGTACTTCAGAAATGTTCCCGTGACGTCATTCTGGGGATGGACTTCTTGACACAGCACCGCGCAGTCATCGACCTCAAGTCCAAGTCCATCACGCTTTCGACGGACGAAGCTTTACATCCGAAAACGACCCCAGAGCAGTCAAAGGCCCTCAGTGTTCTCGATGAAGAACTAACCATCCCACCCCGGTCCAGCGTCACCGTCCCCGTCTGTGCAAGAAATTTCGAAGACGCAGAAGGCATCATGGAGGGAAACACGCAGTTGCTCTTAGACAGACGACTTGGCGTCGCAAGAGGCATCGCTCTTTTGCGGCATGAAAAAGCCGAAGTACTGGTCACGAACTTCAACGAAGAATACCGACACCTCAACAGAGGCACTACAATTGCGTTCTTGGACGAAGCAACTGATTTACTGGACGCCTTCATCATCTCCGACGAACCTGCAAATGCCAGCCTAATGCAAGGCCATGCTCCCACGTTCGCCATCAACCCAGCATTACCCCGGGACCGACAAGAGAAAATCACCCTTCTTCTTCAAAGTTACAGCGAATGTTTCGCCTCGTCATCAAAGGTGCGACAAACGACGATAGCCAAACATCGAATTATAACCGACGAACACACCAGACCTCTCCGTCAAAGCCCTTACCGTGTGTCGCCGCGAGAACGACAGGCCATCCGGGACCAAGTAGAGGAAATGCTTCGCGACGACGTCATCCAACCTTCGAAGATCCCATGGGCGGCACCGGTCGTTCTAGTGAGAAAGAAAGACGGTACTCTTCGATTCTGCGTCGATTATCGGCGACTGAACAAGATTACGAAAAAAGAAGTCTACCCCCTCCCGAGGATCGACGACACTCTGGACAGGCTCTGCCACGCCAAGTATTTCTCGTCGATGGATCTCAAGAGTGGATATTGGCAGATTGAAGTCGACGAAAGAGACCGGGAAAAGACTGCCTTCATCACACCGGACGGACTGTACGAGTTCAAAGTCGTGCCATTTGGGCTTTGCTCCGCACCCGCAACTTTCCAAAGGGTAATGGACACAGTGTTGGCAAGCCTCAAGTGGCAAACCTGTCTCGTCTATCTAGATGACGTTGTAGTCTTCGCAGCGAGCTTCGAGGAACACCTCCGGAGGCTGAAGGCAGTACTCGACGCAATCAAGTTATCCGGACTTACCCTGAAGCCTGAAAAGTGCCGGTTTGCCTACCACGAAATATTGTTTCTCGGCCACATCATCAGCAAGGATGGCGTGCGTCCGACCCGCAGAAGACAGCCGCCATTGCCAATTTCCCGCAGCCTCATGACAAGAAGGCGGTCCGCAGATTTCTGGGATTGTGTGCTTATTACAGACGCTTTGTGAGGAATTTTTCGCGCGTCGCGGAACCTCTGACCAAGCTCTCCAAGGCAGACGTACCATTCACATGGAATTCGGCACAAGCGGAAGCCTTCAACGAACTTCAGCGTCTCCTGCAGTCTCCACCGGTGCTAGGGCACTTTGACGAAAACGCCGAGACAGAAATCCATACCGACGCAAGCAGCTTTGGTCTAGGTGCCGTGCTCGTACAGAAAAACGAAGGAGTCGAAAAAGTAATAGCATATGCAAGTCGTTAATTTTCGAAAGCAGAAGCGAACTATTCGACCTCTGAAAAGGAGTGCCTTGCGATCGTCTGGGCTACATCGAAGTTCCATCCCTACTTGTATGGACGCCCGTTCAAGGTTGTGAGCGACCACCATGCATTGTGCTGGCTGGCTAACTTGAAGGACCCCTCTGGCCGTCTCGCTCGATGGAGCTATCGCCTCCAAGAATTCGACGTCACGGTGGTCTACAAGTCTGGGCGAAAGCACTCCGACGCTGACTGCCTGTCACGAGCCCCTGTCGACACGCCGCCAAACGACAATGACGACGACGCTTTCCTTGGACTGCTAAGTTCCAGCGACTTCGCACGACAGCAGCAATCTGATCCTGACCTACAGCGCCTGCACGAATATCTTGAGGGGAAGTCTCCTTCACCTCCTGCCCTCTTCAGGCGTGGACTATCGTCCTACTGTCTGCAACAGGGAATCGTCGTGAAGAAGAATTTCTCACCGAACAAGGCCGCCTACCTTCTCGTCGTCCCGAAGAGCCTTCGGGAGGAAATTCTGCAGGCTTCGCATGACGAACCAATGGCTGGCCACCTCGGGTTTACTCGCACCCTCCGCCGAATCCAAGAGAGATATTACTGGCCTCGTCTATCCTCCGACGTCGCGCACTACGTTAAGAGTTGTCGTGAATGCCAACGCCGGAAAACGCCACCGAAAAGACCAGCAGGGTTCCTGCAGCCGATGCGACCGCCATCAAGACCTTTCCAGGAGGTCGGCATGGACCTGCTTGGCCCCTTCCCAACATCAACGACAGGCAACAAGTGGATTATTGTGGCGACCGATTATCTCACTAGGTACGCCGAAGCAAAGGCCCTCCCGAACGGCACAGCAGCAGAAGTCGCCAAATTCTTCGTCGAATCCATTCTTTTACGACACGGCGCCCCCGAAATACTGATAACAGACAGGGGGACAGCGTTCACGGCGGAGCTAACCCAGGCCATTCTGCAGCACAGCCATACAAGTCACCGGAGAACAACTGCGTACCATCCGCAGACAAACGGGCTTACAGAACGCCTCAACAAGACCATCGCCGATATGCTTTCTATGTACGTAGACGCAGAACACAATACATGGGACGTCATTCTTCCCTATGTGGTGTTCGCCTACAACACCGCTGTGCAAGAGACCACCCAAATGACACCATTTAGTCTCGTCCACGGGAGGGAGGCCACGACCACACTCGACGCCATGCTGCCCGACGTTACCGACGAAAGTAACCTCGACGTCGCCGCCTACCTGCAGCGCGCAGAACAAGCTCGACGACTTGCCCGTGAGAGAATACAAGACCGGCAGCGCACCGACGCCCGACGCTACAATCTTCGAAGACGCGCAGTGCAATACAAGCCAGGCGATAGAGTTTGGGTTTGGACGCCGATTCGCCGCCGCGGACTGAGTGCAAAACTTCTGCGCCGCTATTTCGGCCCGTACAGGATTCTTCGCACACTGGGTAATCTGGACTATGAAGTCGTCCCTGACGGAGTTACAGCATCCCAGAGACACCGCACACGCTCAGAAGTTGTCCACGTCGCCCGTCTGAAGCCTTACTATTCGCGCTAATGACTCTTTGTGTTTACATTATGAGTATTTATTTTGTATGCTCTGTATCTTTATGTCCGTTATCCCTGTTTTTAAAAATCGGGTCGATGCTTCTTTAAGGGGGGAGTAATGCCGCGAAGCTTGTTTTTTGTCTGATCTTCTTATCGCGGCAGGCACGCCGCATTATCAATTTTCTGGGACGCGAGACGCGACCAGAGTTATCTCTATTTTTCCTAGCCTCGCGCAAGTGTGCCTACTATGTTCTGGAACTTTCCTTGCCGCCTTTAAAATCGAGCACGGCTAAGAGCAGTGGGCATTCTGTTAGTCGACGACCGCCGAGCACGTTCGCTGCTATCGCCGCCGCTGAGTTTTCAGAGCTGTTCTTAGTGGGCGTAAGCCAGCCTATTAAAGTATTCTCTTACGAGCTGCTCTGTGCCTTCCTCAAGACCGGACCCCAGTCGGTGCTACGTGACCCCGGCGGAGTTCCCGTCACCCCCTCGTGACAATATTGATTTTGTTTTGATATTGTCTCACCCCATGTATCAGTCAGTCATTTAATCAATCAGCTTTTATTCTCGCATACCATGTACTGCGAAAAAAAGAGACTGATGATAAAACAGCTTTAATGCGGCTTGATTTAGCTCCAGTCACCCATCAGCAATGACGAACGATGCATATGTATATTAATATAACAGTGAGTTTGGCACTTGGTGGTAGAAACATAATTTCGACCACCTGGAGTTCTTTAACGTGCACCCACTTTAACGGGCGCCTTTGCATTTCGCCCTCATCGAAATGCAGCCGCCGCAGACGGGTTCGAATCCGGGAACCGCGACTTAGTGGCCGAGCGCTCTAACCACTGAGCCACCATGGCGGGTAACACGTTGCTTTCCTTATCCTCTTGCGCTAACCACCTGGCGGCGATCTTTTGCTATGCACAGCGCGGAAAAATCGCTCATAGCAACCAGGAACATCCCTCAACCAGCATCATCATCATCACCATCTTCAAACTCCCACTGACGTCTCCCACTCACCTCCGATTAACCCTTCCCTGTGCCAGCTTCCGATCTCAGCCGACACCTGACCTCTGCTGCACTTACCTTTTCTTGCACCCTACTCCACTGTTCTCCGGTCCTCAACTCTTGATCGTTTGCTGACGCACTCTGCTCTCCGCCTGTCATCAAATATTGCCCTTTTAATTTCGTCACCACTAATCGGTGCCGCTATTGGATTGTGCGTTTGACCGTCCCCAAGCGACACATGGGCTATAAAGGGGACGACGCCGTAACAAAAGATAAATTCAGACCACGAGCGGTTTACCTTTTCGTCTCCATGGGATTCAATCTGACAACACCTCCTCGATCCTTGGTCCTGTATTTATTTATTTTTGTTACCCTTCAAGTTTTATCACTAGGTGAAAACTGACAGGATACTGCTATGCCCACAGCATGACAAAAGCCTCTCCCATTTCTCTCTAATTAACCCTGTCTGGTGTGAACTGCGACCACCTGATCCCAGCAAACTTTTTAGCATTCACTACCTGCCCTAATTACCACCTCCAGCGCCTCGCTACCAACTTCCAAGGTATTCTCCATTCACTCTTGCCCCAACTATTCCCAGTTCAGGCATCGGAATACCTCCTGTAAACAGGCGGTGAATAGCATCGGCGGGATCTTGTCTTCTTTCCTGACGCCCTTTCATAGTCCAATTTTAGTGCTGACTCTGTGGAATACTATGGAATCTGTGCAGTTGCTATATATATATATATTACAGTAGACCACGCTTGCGTAGAGGTGTCCACGACCACACAGTGTCACCAGGAACATAAGAAACTTGTTGGTGTCGGGCGTCGTAGCGGTTTTTGGGACACTCTTGCGTAGATAAAATTCAAACGCGGGCAAGCTAGTGAGCTTCTACAGCTCTGCAGAATGTGGTAGCTAGAGAAGGGTCATCATGAATGAAAAATGGCAGTATGGTGTCGAGGCCACAGCCACGCGAGCGAGCATAGAGCAGGCAGAAGGGGCTGTAGCCAGTTGTCTCAAGTTGCGCTGTGTTGCATGCATGAGTAATTAACGGGAGGACGCCATCGCAGGTCTGCAGCGACGTACATAGCCAGCATGGTGGTGAGCTTCCGATTAGTACGTTCTACCACGCCATTCGTTTGGGGATCATATGGCGTCGAGTGGCGAAAACTGCGCGCATTGAGGCGGAGAAGTTCTTCGACAACGTCCGCTGTGAATTGGCGTCCACTGTCACTAATGAGAACTGCAGGAGGAACGTGGCGAAGAATGATGAATCGAAGCAGCAAATTAGATACTTCAGACGCAGTAGCGGCTGGTATCGCGGCTGTCTCACATTAACGGGTTAGGTAATCTACGCACACAAGTTTCGATCATTTGGAGGACCACGCGAAAGGTACAAGAAAGTCAATGCCAACTTGCTCAAACGGTGCTGTTGGAGGAGTTACTGGCCACAGTTTTCCCGGTGGACTTGAAGTCGGCATCTTAAAACGCTGGCATTGCGCACAGCTGGCTATATTGCGATGGATAGTTGAACGCATCTTAGGCCAGTAAAATCGTTGTGTGCGGTGGAGTGTTCGGGCCACTCCCGAGTGCCTAGACGTGGCGTCGTCGTGCATCATTTCAAGAACTGTAATGCGTAGGCTTTTTGGCACGCCAAGAAGCATGCGCGCTCCCCCAGAAGCGAAATTCTTCTTATAAAGCTGTGCTTCGCGAATGCAAAAAGTGTTTTTTCGGGAATCTTTGGCGGCATGAAACAAAGAGGTTTATGTTGGGTCTTTACGTTGTCTCAGTTCGGAAAGCTCGAACATCGGGGAAGGCTTCTGAAAGTTAAGCAAAGTATACATATAAGTTGTCTGCGTCGTCATGAATCGTTTCAAGCGGCAAACGCGAAAGCAAATAAGCATCTCAGTGTTTATGGCCGCTTCTATGCGCCAAAGTGAAATTACAATCTTTTAGGCGCAAAGCCCATCGAGCGAGCCGTTCACAGGGCTCACGAAGACTCACTAGCCAGCAAAGCAAATAGTGGTCGGTCACGACGGTGAAAGCATTTTTGTACAGATAGGAGCGGAAGCGCTGCAAAGCGAAAACAACGGCGAGGCATTCTTGCTCGGTGAGCGTTTAATTCCTTTCGCGCTTCCTCATCGAGCGGCTGACATATGCTACCACGTGCTGATCGGGGCCATGGCCTTGTATAAGTACAGCTCCGACACCGATACTACTTGCATCAGTGCGTGCTTTATTCGGTGCTGATGGGCAGAAATGGCGTAGGATGGGGCCCGAGGTCAGAAGAAAGTTCAGATGACGGAAAGCTGCGTCAGACTCGCTGGTCCAATTGATTGGTGCATCTTTATACCGCAGACAAGTGAGTGGGTAAGCGATGTCCGCAAACCTTGGTATAAAGCGTCGAAAGTACGAGCAGAGGCCTAAAAAGCCCTGCAGCTCTTTTATTGATTAGAGAACCGTAAAATTTTTGTCAGCTTCAATTTTCTTGGTATCTGGTCGAACAACTTCTTTATCAACTAAGTGATCAAGAACAATTGTTTCACGGTTCTCAAAATGACATTTCCTTGAATTCAGGACAAGACCATCTCCTTCCATGCAATCAAGCACGATATCCAGAAGGCTGTTGTGCTCACTTAATGTTTTGCAAAATATTACAACATCGTCCAAATGCCATAAACAAATTTGCCACTTCAGTCCACACAGGATTGTATCCATGAACCGCTCGAACGCATTACATAATCCAAAAGGCATAACTTTAAATTCATAAGGACCGTCTAGTGTTATGAAGGCCGTTTTTTTATCTGCTGTGTGCATGGGGATTTGCCAGTAGCCTGATCTCAGATCAATAGAAGAAAAGTATGAAAGCATTGAAGACTAAGGTTGTCCTGACTTGACTAGCTATTACCTTAGTAAATACCTTATAAGCAACGTGCAGTAAGTTCATCGGTATGTAATTTTCAAGTCATTGGCATCTCCTTTCTTATGGATTAATATGATTTGGGTTTGGTTTATGGGGGTTTAACGTCCCAAAGCGACTCAGGCTATGAGAGACGCCGAAGTGAAGGGCTCCAGGAATTTCGACCACCTGGGGTTCTTTAACTTGCACTGACATCGCACAGTACACGGGCCTCTAGAATTTCGTCTCCATTGAAATTCGACCACCGCGGCCGGGATCGAACCTGCGTCTTTTGGGCCAGCAGCCGAGCGCCGTAACCACTCAGCCACCGCGGCGGCTTATGGATTAATATGATGTCAGCGTTCTTCCAAGAAACTGGTACAAGTGAGGTCACAAGGCATTGTGTATAGAAGGTGGCAAGTTTTTCTCGCACTATCTCCGCTTTGTCCAGCTCTGAATATGCTGTGACCTGATCCTAACCAGCTGCTTGTCCCTTTTCATTGCTACAAAAGATTTCTTTAGTTTCTCTTTCGCTACAGGCTGCATGTCCCATTGCTGTGTGGGCTACTGCCTCTCTCATTAACATCCCGATTGCATTGGGGAGAATATATTTTTACATAACTCTCTGGGTACATTAACGTTTCAAAGGCGTGAATTGCTAGGCAAGTTGGTAAATGTTCAAGCTATAAAGAGCCGCGAAAAAGAACAGGACCAGGAGAATAGCGTCTTCGTGTGTCAGAGTGTGTCTTCTCCTGGTCCTGCGATCTTTTCCCAGCCTTTTTGCTCTTCGAAATTAATATTGTATTCATATTCCTGATAATATGGCCTTCATTTTCGCGTAGCGATTAATCCTGGCTTCACCTTATGCCTACTTTCATTTTCACAGCCTGTAGGCTGCCTCTGTTAGACATCATGTACTCGCAGTGCTTGGAGACGAGGACACAAAGGACGCAACCGCAAGTGTGTCCCCGTTGTATCGTAGCCTGCAAGATCTGCGAATCCATGATGTCTGAAAAAAACCAATTAGTTCAGCAACACACCTCGTTTACCTCGTTATTTATATCATACACGAAACTCTCGACATTAAAGTTCCTTATGGCGGCGACATTTATTATCGATTAACTTTAATAACTCTGCTGTTCTCTTCTGCCTGTGCGGTTAGAAGCCTTCATGCTCTGGGGTTTCTTATTAAGGTCTTTCTTCTGCTCATATAGCTGGCCAGTATTCTTTCGAACCAACCTACCGCATAAATCTATTCTGTATTGCGTAATTATAAGCGTCAAATTATCGTTCACTGGTGCAGAAATTAGGTCGTTGTCCTCAGCTAAAGCCGAACATCTGTTCTGCAAGGATATCCTGAATTCCTCTGCTCTACCTCTCACATCTAACTCGTTAATGGGCTCCCGCTTCACCAGTTTCTTCCTTTCCCTCTTCAGGTCTCTGCTAATTCGAGACCTCACCATTCTGTAGTCCTACAAAGCACCTTTCTCGAGGACCTCCACAGCCTGCACGATGCGATGGTGAGCGCAAAGTATGAAGTCAATTACATTTTTATTCTCACCATTCGGCTCCACCGCGTCCATTCACTGTTCTCTCGTTCAGGTATTCTTGATGCATACATTATTTCGCTCTGCTAACTCCACTAATACCTTGGCTCTTAAGTCGCCCACCAGCACAGCATAGTGTGTCTTTATTTTTTCGTACTGACTCCACATCTTCATAGCAGCTTTTCACGATCTGGGCATCAAGGTTCGATGTAGCTATGTAGGCCTACATAACTACCACCAGCTATTTCAAGAGCTTATGCCATTGTTGCCTACAACTTGGTTTACAGTCTGATTCTTCCCTACTTTGGCTTTGAAGTCGCCAATCAGTACAGCGTAGTGTGTTGTTTATTTGCTCGTGCCAAAAGCACGTCTTCACAAAAGCTTTAAAAAATGGACTAATCAAGGCTGCATGTAGGAGGGCAGGCCTACAAACTTCCAACCTGCTTTTCAGGAGCCTATGCCATTGTCACCTACAAGTTGGTTTCCAGCCTGCTTCTTCCCTACCTTCGCATTGAAGTCGCCCATCATACAGTGTATGGTGTTTACTTTTCTCATGCCGACTCCACGTCTATATAGCAACTTTCAATGATCTGGTAATCAAGGCTTGATGTAGACCCGTAGGCCTACACACACCTCCCACCTGCGATTTCTGGAGTCTATGCCATTGTCGCATTCAAAATGGTCTCCAGATTGCTTCTTCCTTTCCTTGGCTTTGAAGTCGCCCATCATACAGTCGGACATGTTTACTTTCCTCGTGCCGACTCCACTTCTTCACAATAGCTTTCGCAAATCTGGTCATCATGGCTGGATGTAGTCGCGTAGGCCTACACAACTCCCGCCTGCTTTTTCTTGAGCCTACGCCATTATCGCCTTTTGCTTGGTCTCCAGCCTACTTTTTCTTTACCTTGAGACTGTAGCCGCTGATCAATGTAAAGTGTTTACTTTGCTCGTGCTGGCTCATAATTTGGACGTCATCGCTGGATATAGGTGCGTAGGCCTAAATAACACCCGCCCGCTATTTGTAGAGCCTACGCCATTTTCGCCTACTGCCTGGTCTCCACCCTACTTTATCGCTACCTTGGCACTGTAGCCGCTGATCAGTGTAAATTGTGTACTTTGCTCGTGCTAAGTGCTCATCTTCATAATTGCTTTCGACGATTTGCTTATCAAGGCTAGATGTTGCTGCGTAGGCGCGCACATAACTCCCACCTTCTATTTCTACAGCCTATGCGATTGTTGCCTACTACTTGGTCTCCAGTCTACTTCTGCCCCACCTCCGCTTTGAAGACGCGCATCCGTATAGCGTTATGAATTTTTAATTTGCTCGTGCCGATTCCACGTCGTCATAATCGCTTTCGAAAATCTGGTCATCATGGCTAGCTGTAGTCGCGTAGGCCGACAAAACTCCCACCCCTTATTTCAAGAGCCTATGCCATTGTCACCTACTGCTTGGTCTCTGGCCTGCATCTTCCCTACCTTGGCTTTGAAGTCGCCCATCATACAGTGTGAAATGTTTGCTTTGGTCGTGCTGACTCCACATCTTCATAATAGCTTTAGACGGTCTCGTTATCCTGGTTGGATATAGGTACGTAGGCCTACATAACTCCCGCCTATTATTTCTACAGCCAATGCCATTGTCGCCTGCTAGTTGGTCTCCAGCCTGCGTCTTCAATACTTTGGCATTGAAGTCACCCATCAGTACAGCATAATATGTTTTAATTTCATCCTGCCAAATCCACATCTTCATAGAAGCTTCAAATGGTCTGGCTGGATGTATCTGCGTAGGCCTACATAACTCCCACCTCTTATTTCAATAGCCTATGCCATTGTCGCCTGCTAGATGGCATCCAGCCCGCTTCTTCCGTACCTTGGCTTCGAAGTAGCCCATCATACAGTGTTAAGTGTTTACTTTGGTCGTGCCGACTCCACATCTTCATAATAGCTTTTGACCATCCGGTCATCGTAGTTGGATATAGGCGCTAGGCCTACATGACTCCCACCAGCTATGTCTACAACCTATTTCATTGTTGCCTACTAGTTGGTCTCCAGCGTGTGTCTTCAATACTTCGGCACTGAAGTCACCCGCCAGTACAGCGTAATACGTTATTAATTTCCTCGTGCCGACTCCACAACTTCATAGCAGCTTTCGATCATGTGGTCATTATGGCTGGATATATTCGCGTATTCTTACATAACTCCCACCTGCTATTTCAAGAGCCTATGCCATTTTCGCCTACTAGTGTGTCTCTAGTGTGCTTCTTCCCTGCTTTGGCTTTGAATTTTTTATTTTATTTTATTTATACAAGTACCTACATCACCACAAGAGATTTATTGCAGGGGAACAATTGGAGGAAAATGAACTGGTGACAAAAACTTAAAACAGCTAAGGACAGTTGGTAAAAGCGAGAAAGTAACAAAATACGTAACATCAATAAGTCATCTCGACAACAAACGGTCTTCAGTATACCGCAGTGCAAAATTACAACACACAAATGGAGAGGGTACACTATCACATGAAGCGCAATGCCAGCCACACGATATGAAGTAAACGGTATGATATAAATCTACGGCACAGTGTGTGACAATAAAGAAAGAGAATACGAATTCGTTTTACATTCACCAGTGCTTTTGGGAAGCCTATTCCAGTGTGCGGAAGCATGCGGTAAAAATGATTCCAATAGACATAAGTACGACAGCGCTTTTAAGGAACATTCAGCTCGGGATAACATGGTTTAGAGAAGTGGGGACGGAGAAAAAGGAGGAGGTCAAAATTATTAAGAGCATAAATACTCGGTAGGTTACGTAGGAAAACCTATTGGTCGCCATCATAATCCGGCCCCTCTCAACCAGTGATGTCAGATCGGGATTGCTGTCCAAGTCTGGGTTTTCTTGACATTCCGATACTGTGATAAAGAGTGTGCCAACTGCTCCACAGGAGGAGCAGAACGAGTTGTAGGTGCCTGAATACCATTTACTCTTCAAGTAGGGATTGGGATGAGTATTAGTTTGTAGTCGCCTGATTATGTGCTCTTCAAATTTACTAAGGGTTTTGCGAGGAAGAGGATATTTCCTTCTTATGTTCTTATACTACTCCGTAATTTCAGCGTAGCTTAGTAAGGGTTAGGTGTCGTTAACTGTGTCAGAGAGAGGCTGCGTGCCAGATGCTCGGAGGAGGAGAGCTCGAGCAGATGTGTTGGCCGCCTCATTGCCCGTCGTTGAGAGGTGCCCTAGCGTCCAGAAGATCTCGACGTTGGAAGGATTAGATATTTTCAAACTTTCCCAAGAGGAAGCGCCAACGCGACCTCTGAGGTAATTGCGTACAGCTGCTTGTGAGTCGGACATAACCGTTGCCTCGCTGTTATTTGATATCGCTAGTGCGATACCTGCTTCTTCAGCCGATGTGGTATCCACCAAGGCTACCGTGCAAAGCTGCTTCTTCCCTGCCTTCACATTGAAGTCGCCCATTAAACAGTGTTTGGTGTTCTCTTTTATCATGCCAACTCCACGTCTAGATAGCAGCGTTCGATTATCTGGTAATCATGGCTGGATGTAGACGCTTAGGCCTACACAAAACTCCCACCTGCGATTTCTGGAGTCTATGCCATTGTCTCATTCAAGATAGTCTACAGAATGCTTCTTCCTTTCCTTGGCTTTGAAGTCAGCCATCATACAGTCTGACATGTTTAATTTCCTCGTGCCTACTCCACTTCTTCACAATAGGTTTCGAAATTCTGGCCATCATGGCTGGATGTAGTCCCGTAGGCCTACACAACTCCCACCTGCTTTTTCTTGAGCCTACGCCATTGTCGCCATTCGCTTGGTATCCAGCCTACTTTTTCGCTACCTTGGCACTGTAGCCGCTGATCAGTGTAAAGTGTTTACTTTGCTCGTGCTGACTGCTCATCTTCATAATAGCTTTCGAAGATTTCGTTATCATCGCTGGATGTAGGTTCGTGGCCCTGCATAATACCCACCCGCTATTTCTAGAGCCTACGCAATTTTCGCCTACTGCCAGGTCTCCAGCCAACTTTTGCGCTACCTTGGCACTGTAGCTGCTGAGCACTGTAAAGTGTTCGCTTTGCTCGTGCAGACTCCTTGTCTTTATAATAGCTTTCGATGCTTTGGAGGTCATCGCCGGATATAGGTGCGCAGGAGTACATAGCCCCATCCTGGTATTTCTAGAGCCTATGCCATTTTCGAATACTGCCCTGGCCCCAGCCTACTTTTTCGCTAACTTGGCACTGTAGCCTCTGATCAGTGTTAAGTATTTACTTTGCTCGTGCTGACTCATCGTATTTATAATAGATTTCGACGATTTGCTTATTATCGATGGATATAAGTGCGTAGGCTTACATTACACCGCCAGAAATTCTAGAGCCTGCGCCATTTTCGCCTACTGCCCGGTCTCCAGCCTACTTTTTCGCTACCTTTGCACTGTAGCCGCTGATCAGTGTAAAATGTTTACTTTGATTGTGCTGACTGATCATCTTCATAATACCTTTTGATGCTTTGGTTATCATCGCTGGATGTAGGTGCGTAGGCCTACATAACACCTTCCCGCTATTTCTAGAGCCTACGCCATTTTCGCCTACTGCCTGGTCTCCAGCCTACTTTTTCGCTACCTTGGCACTGCAGCCGCTGATCAGTGTAAACTGTTTACTTTGCTCGTGCTGACTCCTCGTATTTATAATAGCTTTCGACGATTTGCTTATCATCGATGGATATAAGTGCGTAGGCCTACATAACACCGCCCGAAATTCTAGAGCCTTCGCCATTTTCGCCTACTGCCTTGTCTCCAGCCGACTTTTTCGCCAGCTAGACGGAGGTAGAAAAAAGGTTAGTGTTGCGCGAATTAGACACGACAGGAGAACAGGAACAAACACGACAATACAGGCGCAGGCTTCCAACTGTTTGTCAGAAAAATCATGCAGCCACAATTTAGAAGAAACCTTTAGCCAGCAAGTCCAACGTTTTTACGCAGCTGGTTATCCGCTCCACCTCATCACCGCAGCCTGTGAAAGCCTGTTACAGAAGCTTAAAGGCCGTAAAAAGAATGAAAAAGACAAGGAAAAGCCATTGCAGATGATGCCCTACAAACACCGAGTATCCCACAACATCAAAAAAATGGCGAACTGATATGGTGTCAGGATATTTTCGGCACCGATCAAGCTGAGCAGCGTCTGCCCTTTGCTGTCGACAGAGAAGAGAACCAGGCCGCAATGCTATATAAATCACGAAAAGAAGTTCACAAAGTGCGATTCGTGGCCTGTGCGCAAAATTACCCTCATATGCGGTAGACTTTACATTGGGCAGAGTGGTACGTGTTTCAATGAACGGGCAGGCGAACATAACTTGGCAGTGAAGAACAATATGGGAGGTCATCTGGCACATCATTGCAAGAACTGTAAAGGGAAGGGCAAGGGCACGAATAAAGTACTTTGCAAGCGAGTTTTGCACAACACTTTTTGTTTAAATCGAGAGATAAGACGGAAAGGGAGGTGGCTGAATCCTATCACTTCGTAAAAAATGGGAGAAAATGTATCAGCACTCCGTCTATTTTGCTTTCAGTGAGTGAAATCGCGTTTTTAGAAGGCCACATATAATTGTTTCATTTGTCCTAATTTTGTTCCTTGATGTATGTATCTTAAGGCCGAAAATGTAGTTTTATCAGATTTTATGCTCACCTTTGCACTTGTTCTTTTTTTCCGATGTCATGCTTCTGAAGCAGAATTGACATCTGAGCTAGTTGGTTTTTTATTTTCAAAAATTATATAAAGCGCACTTCGGACAACAGACAAGGGAGACCAAAAAACACAAGCGCTTACTCGCAACTGCGCGTTTATTCGAGAAACACACAAAAGGAAGAACAATGACAAACAAAAAATGCTTCTTTTTTCATACCTCATGCCGCTCTTTTACCTGATTTTAATCTCCACTTTCCACGTGTTGTTCGTTGTTTTCATGCTCTCATGCCGATTTTTCTATATGTCACACCATAATTTTGTCTCGTTTTCATAGTTTTTACTGTTGCTGTCTGTTGAATCACCTGCATTCTCATTCCGCGTATTTTTCACCCTCTTTACTCAGATTGATTGTTAGGTTCCTTACTTTTTTCTTTTTCTCATTTTTTTTTACATGGCTAGTGTCTGGGGACATGCTGACTGAGTACTCTGTGGTGGTCTATCGGCCCTGCTGCAACGTAACAATTTGGTCAATGTGGTAGATTTTAATCAGGACATGTATGAATGACAATGATGGTTATGTGTTACGGTTCATACCTTATATAGCGTTTGCCTTTCGGTCTCGAATAAACAGTTGGAAGTCTGCGCCTGTGTGGTCGTGTTTGTTCCTGTTCTCCTATAGTGTCTAATTCGCGCCGTACAAACCTTTTTTCTGCAATGAACCAACTAGCCCGCAAGATCGTTCTACTTAGACAGAGATGTTACTCAAACGCAACATGTTTCCCCACCTCGTGGCGCAGAGTCACAGCCACGGTAGGTTCGGACGAAATAGGCAAAGGCAGAACACACGAAAGTACACTGCAGAAGAATGTTCTAGCCGATAAAATAGATGTTCGTTAGGCTCAACTGCTAGTCGTCGCCATCGACCGGCGTTGGGTTCGGCGGTCAGCAGGCAGCAAAGGAGCCCCTCGGGAGCAATTACAGGGGCTAGTTAGTGATTCATCGGGTGGAAAGAGCGAAGCTGCATGCTTTTACCATCGAAGAAAATTTTCTTGTCGTCATCATCATCAGCAAAAAACCGCAGAAGTGGAAAAGTATCCAACAGCATAAAAATTGTATATCATACTGATCATGAAGGAGTCGGAATATTAAAAATATAAAAAAGAAAAAAGAAATAAATGAAGAATAAAAAGAAAACTACAGCATACAAATACAGGATACAACGTTTCCCGAGGTGAGTTCTGCAAGTTGGTTTGCTGTGTTCACGACTTGTAAGATGTCGTTGAGTTAACAAAATGTTCCTTTATACTCTGTGAGTAATGGTTATACGAAACACCAAAACCTGCAAATTTCCTTCCGTTAAATCCGGTTGCGGAACGTTTGATCTCCCTCCGAATCCCGTTTATGCAGGTTCGCCGACTCTTGTAAAATTCGCGTCAGCACGGATGAAGGGGCCGGCTGTTAACGTTTCTGCAGAGACAGAAACCATGCTCACCACTTTGCCGCGTAAAATCGAGGACGACCGTTCGATTATCGTAAACATTAAGCAGAAAATGGATAGCAAAATTTCCTACCTTTCGGACTCGGTTTCAAAAGACACGCATATGCCGTGGATCTCAGAGATCCAAACCCTCACTGCCATCGAGCTGATCCCACGGCGAAGGTCGTTTCGTTTTTTAGAGCGAATGATCTGCAACTTGTGCAGGCTGACAAAAAAAGCGGTTTTGTTATAATACCGTCCGGATTGTACAACAAAAAGGCAATAGAAGCAGTCAAGAAGAATTTCAGGTCCGTGGAAGTGAAAACGAAGCAAATGAAGAAAGGTGCAGTGTCGTTTTGTGAGGAATTGCACCTGCATAAACTAGCTAGTGCCATCAGGAAGTGTGAAAAGAACTGCCTTCCGGTCTTTTTCTTGGCCAAAACTCACAAGCCGGAAATACCTTTCCGGACAATAGTAAGCGAAAATGATACCTGGCAACGGCAAATCAGTCAATTTTTGCTCAAGGACCTGAAGACTCTGGAAATAGAAGACCCCATTGGAACTAATAACTCTGATGATGTGATAGCCTTCCTTCAGACTAATAGGAACATTAGGTCTGGTTTTTCCATTGATGTAGAAGATCTTTTCTGCTCGGTTTCGCATCGACATCTCTTTTCTGCAGTGCATGATTGCATTGATAGGAATGAAGCCACGGCTTTTCAAAACGCTTCTGGTTTGAATGTGAACAACTTCATGTCATTACTTGAGTTTTATCTGAAGGCCACTTTTATTGATTTCAATGACCAAATGTATCTAAAAAAAAGGGCATTTGCATTGGCTCGTGTGTCGCCCAGGTATTCTGTAATATATTTTTATCTGAAATTGACCGCTCCTTGAGTGAAGCACTTGACACGTATTTTATAGTCCACGTTTTTAGATATGTAGACGATTACATGGTCTTGTTGGCAGATAGCGATTTTAGTTTTGACGAAGCAGTAGCTGATGTTCTAGGTACGTTTGGTCGAAACAGCAGTAATAACCAATTACAGATTTTAGAACTCACCCTAACCTTTCACCCTTCACATGTTTCCTGGCGATACTGTCCACGCGCCAAGAAAGATTTGTTGCCATTTCATTCAAACCATTCTAAGACCGTTAAGAGGGCTATCGCTTCCCAGTGCCTAGCGTCCGCACTAAAGAAGTCCTGCCACCATGCCATGCACGCCATCTTTGCATGTCAGGTGTCCAGGTTGCAGAATGCAGGCTTCCCGGCTCCCCTGGTTCTCTCCGTGACGCAGACCTTGCTGAAAAAGCTGAAGGGCAGCAATGAAAACAACAGACCTCAAGAAAAAAGGCTGGAAAGGCCGGAAGTTGTACCTTACGTACACCATACCTCTCATAACCTCAAGAAGGTGGCCAATAAGTACGGC
The DNA here is from genome assembly GCF_052857255.1 of Amblyomma americanum. Lineage (NCBI taxonomy): Eukaryota > Metazoa > Arthropoda > Arachnida > Ixodida > Ixodidae > Amblyomma > Amblyomma americanum. Next base: position 219,615,773 of record NC_135498.1, on the reverse strand, counting down.
GTCAACGTGGTATTTTCAGCGCCGCGAAAACTAGCCGGAATGTGCTCACGTATTGGGAGAAAGGAAATGCAAGAGTGCGCCATCAGACACCGAACGCCACTTGTTGGCTGGAAGAAAGGAGTGGTGTACGAGTTCCCGCTTACATGCGGGAAGGTGTGCGTTGGACAGACCGGCCGGTGTATTATTGAGCGCCTGCTTGAGCACAAGAATTCATTGAATAAGAAAGGAGCCCATCTTCCAGACCACTGCTAAGCATGCTCGAAAGAGAAACGTATAGTCTGCAAGCCCCGACTGCCTGAATGCAAAGTGCCACTGAAACGCCGATATAAGACCAAACGTGAGCTCGTGGAAGCCTTTTATATCAATAAACGAGGTGACAATTGCATCAGTGATACCTACGTTATCAACCGGCACAGTGAAATGATGTTTCTTGAGGCATATCTGTGAAAGGTAGATGTTTGTCAAATTGAGATTAAGAGCATGGATAAGGTCAGAGGCTATATAAACGCTCTTCCCTAAATAAGCCCTGTTGAAATTGTAGCGCTCGTCCTGTACCCTTCCTCGTCCGTGTTGCCAGTTTGCGCTCTTATGTCTTTCACGAATATGCACCAACAAGCCCAGTTGCAAGTACTTCTTGATCTCTACAGAGTTCGTAGCCTGACAGGGCTTCACAGGGACCGGAAGGCTAGCAGTCGCACATACTTTGACGCATTTACAAATAGGTTTAATCGTCAATAATTTTTTATCCTTTCACCAGTGTCCCTTCTACGGAGAATGTGGAACTATCATTTGCACCTAGCGCACTTCTGCAAAACTTGCAGATAGAATGCGCAGTCCTGAAAACTGAATAAAGTTGCATGGCATCATGGAGAAGCAATACGCTCTTGAGAGTCAGCACCGTTCTCAGTGTCTCCCTTTTTTGACGTTTCTAGCTTTATGAATAAATCATTGGAATTCGCTTTATGTGCTTGCTTACTGCTGTCTGCTGTTAATTTAGATAATATGCTACAAGTCCGCACTCTATAAGGCTGAGAGGATAGTATACTCACCTGCTTTGAGAAGCTGTCTGGAAGTCCGAGAAAGTTCATAGATTGCAGGACCCATTTCATTTTGGACGTCTGAAAGAAAAAATGAGCCTCTGAGAATTATTTATTCACGTTAATGATGCAAACATTAGTGGCAACAAGATTCTGTGGGAAGAGTTGGCCCACAAGACGTGAAGCACGCGAGGTGCCGCCAGCTGGACGCCAGACAAAGGCAGCCCAGAGAAGGCCTTTTGGCACTGAACCGGACCAAAAATGCGCTCTGCATCCAATATTCAGCGCCGTGTCCTCTCGGTCTGTCCACTCGCTGTGCGCCGTAACAAGACGAATGCAGCAACACAGGGCGGCTGGTTCACTTCAGTGCAGCACTATGCACCAATGCAGGATCAGGAGACGGTGAGGGTACAAAGCGAGCATCTGTTAAACGGACTACCCACTATATTTCAAGTGGCCATAATTAAGAAATGACAAGACAAATACGCGCGCCTGCACATTTTGAAGCCATCCCATACCAGACTCTTTGCGTGGGAATGTAACAAAATGTTTCAACGGCCTAAAGCAACGAGCTTGCAAATTACTTGCTTTATGAGAGGCGCAGTACGTTCATCAACATAGAGAGAATCGATGCAGATGCTACGAAGCTGGCCTCTCGCAGCTTCTCGTTGGCTTGGGATTGCATATGTGTAGTACACACGTGCTATAAACTTCGCTGTGCGGTTTCTCCTGACACGGTGTTCCCTAAATTTGCCAGTCCGTAAACGAAAATTAAGGCGTAAGCGGGATATCTACCCCTGTGATTCTTAGAGCGTCCTGTGTAGTCCTATTTACCATAGAAACAGCTGGCTGGTGGAACATTCCTTGGAATAGGTGGCGTGGGCACCCCCGTGGAGCGAATAGGGAGTTTCGTATTATGCCTTTTTCGGGGCAGAGGCGAGGTAAAATGAACGGGTTGTTTTTGTCATGTTATTTTACTACTCCGGATGCTCACGCTTATGTCAGCAAGCGCACATGTTGAAATAGAAAAAAAAACAATAGAGGAACACGAAAGCTAAATTGTATTGCTTGTTGTTTCTTCACGTCAGTAGCACACATACTAGACAGCGCTTCACACGTAGATGCTGATTCTGAAGAATCAGGACAGAAGACGGCTGCTTTTTATAGCTATTGGCGCGCCAGCCTGACCAGTGACGTCGCAAGTCAGCTTGCTTTAAGAGAAATTACACATCATTCAAGAGTTTCATTTGTATTTATGGCCGATAGCGGTCTCAGGCTCTCTTTATACGCGTGCCGCGTCGGAGCGGCGGTTAAGGATTAGGTTGCGGTTGGGTGTAAGGTTCCTCTTGGAGATCAGGTGGCGGCACAGCGGAATAAGCAGGCTCACAGCCCGACTGGGTGATGCTGCGGATAGGTGGCGAAGTGCGTTCTGTTGCAGTGCCCGAGTCTTACGGGGTTGCAGTAACCTCGGGCGACAGGATATGAAGCTCGCTGCTCGGATCGCGCACGTAAGGGCTGGTCAGGCGTCACTCTATCTTGAAATGTGCGCGGTTGGAGGTGCGAGGTAATACGAACAAAGTCCGTCGAAGCCTCAAAGTCCCTTCGCAGTCTGAGATGTCCGAAATGATGCAGCAGCCGCGGTATTCTGCGGGTCAGGTCGGACACCTCCATGGCCGACCAGGTACACGAGCGCCAATGCCTGACGTCCACCGAAGCGACACTTGTACGAATAAAGCACCAGACCAGCGCGTTTTAGACAGTCCAGTACAAGCGTTCGTTGTGCTCATTGAATGTCTGGCCAAAAATGACATCACCGAGGTAGCACATGCAAATTTGCCATTTAAAGCACCGTAGTATCGCGGCCATAAATCGCTCAAAAGTTAGAAGCATTGCATAGCCCAAAACGCATAACGTTAAATTCAAAAAGACCATCCGGTGGGATAAACGCAGTTTTCTTTTTGACCTCAGGTGTATAGGGATCTGCCAATAGCCCGACCGTAGATCGACGGATCATAGAAGGTTAATTGGTTTGATCATAGAAGGTTGCGGCCAAGTACTATGCCAGAGTGGCCAAATCCGGCTCTGGTGAGAGAGTGCGTTGTCGGTTCTGGTCACCGAGATCAGGCCGCACTCCAGGCCTGGTTATGCAATTCCATCAACAAGGGGATTTTTTTTTTTTGAAACTTGGTGGAGAATTTTGCGGCCCCAGGATTCGAACCCGGTCCTCTTGCACACGAGGCGAAAGCTCTACCTCTACGCCATCGCTGCGCTGACGCATCGCTGAGATCGACGGATGAGAAATACAATGCAGAAAATGGGCAGTCTATGGCATCATCAATCCTGGGAAGTGGGTACACGTCTTTCTTTGTTGTAATATTCAGATGGCGATAGTCCGCGCAAAAGCGCCATGTGCCATCTTTCTTGACCGTAATTACAGCGGCGGCCCTCTTTTATAACACCGTTTTGCAACATATCTCGAACTTCACTGATGGCCTGGCGTTCTGTTGGCGAAACTCTATACGGCTTCTGTCAAATCGGATGTGAGTAACCGGTGTCAATACGACGCCGAGTACGTGACATGGGAATGTTACCTGAGCCGCTGAGCTCCGAAAAGTCAAAGATGGACGAGCATTTCACAAGCAAGGTTTCCAAAGGCATCATGCTCTGCACTGTTCACAGATTTGCTAATGATCCGACGCAGTTGTGAGTCAGTGGCTGGAGCAGCAGCAACTTTGGCTGATGCGTCGGCAACCGAAGCTACCTAATCAAGGCCATCTTAATTGCACGTGGCGATCTTCATGTGAACAGGCAAAATCACAGGTTGGGAAGAACAGCCTCTGGTCCACAATTGTATCTTGCCCCGGAATACTGACACCAGGCAATGCAGAACCAGAATCAGTGTCTTGGCGCAGTTAGAAAAGAGAGCCACCACTGTGGTATCGAAGGGATCAGAAGCACGGCTGGGACATGAAACTGGGACGCACATTATAGAAAACGGGGGCACACTGGTATCCCCTTATAGGCAAAACACATCTTATCGAGCCGGCGTATCCTCTAAGAGTCCAGACGGAAGGGAACCGTCAATGCTGCTCCTCAGTGCGACAGTCGACCGTTGCGCCACACATTCGCAAAACGTCAATGCCTAGGATAATATCGGGCATGCATCTCGGAAGCGCTGCAAACTACGCTGTAAGAACCGTTCCCCTGAGGTACACCACAGCCTTGCATATCCACAGAGGGCAGAAGAACTCACCGCCAGCGCCATGAAGGTTCGCACTGCGGTCTGAAAGAAACATCACTTTTCGGCCTAGCAGGTTCGTAAACGACAAACTCATAATCAAGATAGCTTCACCCGTATCCACTAAGGCCATTGTGGGCACACTATCCACAAGCACATGAACTGCGTTCTTGCGCATAACAACCGATGGAGGAATTTCTCTACGCAGCTTACAGTCTCACCGGCCTCACCTCCACTGGCTGCGCTGGCTAGTTTCTCGGTGAAAGAGAAAACATATAATTAGGTGATTAATTCGATGGAGCCGGGTGGTCGGGGTCCCTAGTCGTGAGCTCCATGGGGAACTTCGGTCGGAAACGGGACAGCAGCTGTGTTTTCCGTCGGGCGCCGTACCGCGGCCGAACTGTATTTTCTGGCACCTCGCCAGCCTAGGGCATTCGATGACTGAAGGTTTGTCATCTTCTCTAGAGTTTCCTGTTTTCTTGTGCGTCCCAGCGCATCTAAGTACATCTGCACTGTTACGTAAACCATTTGTCGGCGACATATTTGACAGAGCTGGGTAGCTTCCCATGTATGCTCCCTTTCGTTTAGTGCATGGCTGTGGAGCCACAACCATGCTGGGCGCAGTGCTGCTGACACATGGTACTGACCCCCTGTTGGGGGTGCTGCTAGTCACGCTGTGGCTGCCTGCCAACTCGCACGGCACAGAATCTGGCACCAGCAAGCCCACGACGCTCGCCACTAAAACCTCCGCCACAAAGATGCGTGTTACCGGCCCGGCGAACAAGTCTGGGTGTTGAGCCCAATCCGCATGCATGAGTGCTTTGAAACGCTTGTGCTCCGATACTTTAGCCCTTACGAGCTGCTCCGCCAACTCAGTGAGGTCAATGATGAAGTTTCCCACCAAGGAACAGTTGGCTCCTCCACTACTAACCCCTCTAGTTGTAACGTGCCAAGGAAAACGACGCTTACAGCTACATGGCCGGTGCAGGAAAGCACCCAGGTTTATTGAGAGCGCGGCTAATAAAGCCATGAACGCAGCGCGCTGTACACACTGCGCATCAATGATGCGCATCCGCGCTTATATAATCAGTACACGTGTCCGATACATCCTCCCTATGGCAACACACAAAAGAGACTTAGATACATATACACATTTGCCAAAACTTATGACACTTACTGAAAATGTTCATCATAATGAAGCTTCTGGGGAGGCCGGACGACACGAGTCGACCTTCTAGTAGCCTGCGTCGGGTGGATGCCAGTCGAAGGATCGCCGTCACTTGCTGGTAGCATTGATCCTACGGCTGATTCTAGAGATGACGCCTCGGTGGCTTGCGCTGTTGGTTCAGCTGGTGCTTCAGGCGCCGGCGCACGGGAGCTTTCACAAGGTGGAATCTCCTCGCAGTCGTCATCACTTTCGCCGCTATACTGTTCACCCGTCCTAAGTAGATGTCGGCGGTTTCGCCGCAGAACCCGGTGATCTTGCATTAGTACCAAATATAAACGTGGAGCAGTTTCACCAACGACCTTTGCTTTTGGGGACCACGCAGTCGGATCCTAAAGCCTCATCTTCGTGTCTCTGCGCAGTATTGGCAAAGGCTTCCCGGCCCTGGCTTGGTGGTGCTTCCTCACAGGGGTCCGGGACATCCTACCGAAGTCAGGAAGGTTAGAACGAAGTCGCCTTCTTTGCAGCACTCACCCGGAGAATGGCCCTCTTCCAGTGGCGTTGAGCGATTGGCTAGTAAACCCAGCCAGAAGTCCTCCATCGCCTCTCGAGTCTTTTTCAGGATGCGCTTTACGATTTGGACACCTTTCTCAGCCAAACCGTTCGACTGCGGATAACGGGGGCTGGAGGTTACATGGTTGAAGTCGTATGTTTTGGCAAATCTGGCAAATTCATGGCATGAAAACTGGGGTGCGTTATCCGTGCAAACTTCTACAGGTACGCCGTACCTGGCGAACATGGCGCTAAGGGCTGCGATCGTAGTTGCAGCAGTTGTGTCGTCAAGTTTCTCAACCTCAGGGAAATTTGAAAAGGCGTCATAAGCAACCACGTACGAATTTCCACCATAAGAAAAGATATCTACGCCGACCCTATACCAAGCACATTTTGGAACTGGCCGCATTAAAAGTGGTTCATGTGGTTGCCTGTACGCGTACTTTCGGCGGGTTGCGCAGCTTTCTACTAGCGAAGCTATTTCGCCGTTCAGACCGGGCCAAAGTACAAGAGTTCTGGCCCTCTCTTTGCACTTGTGCAACCCGAGGTGGCCAGCATGTATTCTGTTCAGGATGCTTCGTCGCATACTCTTTGCTATTACAACTTTCGAGCCCTTCAGCACTATTTCATTAACGACTGACAGCTCTTTCGCAAAAGGCTTAAGTTCCCCGTTCACCGGCTGCCCGCTTGTTAAGCTCTTCCTCACGGCCTGTAGGTATACGTCACGAGACGTTTCTTGCTGCAGTAACCGCTGCGTTTCGGAAGTGACCATGTAGCCCAAGGACTGTACCGCATGGATCTCCACGTCGTCGGTGGTATCACAAGTAGTGCCAACTTGAGCTTTGCCCTGGTCAGCCGTTGAGCGTGACAACATGTCAGCGAGAACCAGCTGTTTCCCGGGAATGTACTGCAAGACAAAGTTGTATTCTAGTAGCCGCAAAAAGAATCTTTGCGCTCGCGGTGGCATGTCGGCGATTTCCTTTTGCGCGATCGCTATAAGCGGCTTATGGTCTGTTTCGATAAGCACTTTTCTTCCGTACACCAACTCGTGAAACCCTCACAGCCAAAACAAATTCCGAGTGCCTCCTTTTCAATTTGTGCATAGCTTTGCTCGGCTCGGGTTAATACACGTGATGCATACGCTACCGGTCGCCGATCACCATTGTAGCCTTGCAATAATGCTGCACCGACACCTTCCTTTGATGCGTCGCACGTTATCTTAGTTTCCTGTTGCGGATCGAAGATTGCAAGTGGGGGGGCGGTAGTCAAAACTTGCGTCAAGATTTTCCACTCTTTCGCGTGGTTTTCTGTTCATTGGAACTCTGCGCGGGACATGATAAGCTCTCGTAAAAGCGTCGTTCGCTCGGACAACCGTGGCACGAATTTGCTGAAACAGTTCAGCACTCCCAGCATCCGCTGGACGTCAGTCTTGGACGTTGGTGTCGGCATGTTCGCCAGGCTTTCGACAAGCTTTGGGTCAGGCGATATGCCCGTTCGGCTTATGACATCACCAAGGAATTTGGCTGATTTCACACCAAACTTGCATTTCTGCGCGTTGAAAGTCAACCCTGCTTTCCCGGCAGCCTTAAGCACTTCCGTCAACCGTTCATCGCTTTCTTTTTTTATTGGCACGCCAAACTAAAATGTCGTCAATGTATACCAGCACCCCAGGTAGGCCCTTGAATACTTGACTCATAGTTTGTTGAAATACCTCCGGTGCGGACGAAATGCCGAAGGGCAGACGCTAAAAACGGTATCTCCCACACGGTGAAGAGAAAGTGCAGATCTTAGATGTGCGCTCGTCAAGCGGTATCTGATGATAGCCGGAGTTCGCGTCAAGACAGCTGAAGTACGCGGCATTGGTTAAACGGGCTTCCAAATCTTCGCGCGTAGGAAGCGGGAAATGCTGCCGCTTTATGTAGTTGTTAACAGCTCTGGGGTCCATGCACACCCGTAGCGTGCCATCTTTCTTTTTTGCCAGAACTAACGGACCGGCCCTGTCGGTAGGCTCGGTCAGTTTAACAATTATGCCAGCATGTACCATTCTTTCAAATTCCTTCTTTAGAGGTTCTTACAGTGCCAAAAGGGACTCGTCGAGCTGGTTGCACGACTGGCACCGCTACAGGTTGCAGGACCATACTGTATGCCTGCTGCAAACAACCTAGGCCCTCGAAGACATGCCTGAATTTCTTGAGAAGTCCGTCGTTGGAAAGCTTGTCTGTGGAGTCTACTTTACGCTGGACCAGCCCCAAAGCCTCACTAGCTTCCAGCCCGAGTATGACCTGACGGCAATTTTTCACAACAAAAAATGTGACCGTAGCAGAAGTATTACGAAGCCTTACTTCCTGCGTAGACGTTCCATAGCACGCTATGGTACCGCCATTATACGCCCTCAGCACCGAATTTGTTGGCTTCAACTCTTCAGCTCCCCTCAGTTGGCGGTAAATTGACATGGGAAACAGGCTTGCTTGCGACCCCGTGTCCACTTTAAAGCTTATCTCGCGATTGCGAACTTGGGCTTTAACCGTCCAATCCCTTTCCCGAATAGATGTCGTGATCTCGAGAATGTCGAAGTCCTCGTCTTGCTGTCTTTTGACTTCGCTGACTACCGCTGACGCGCAACTACTTGCAAAATGGTTCAGCTTGTGGCACAAACGACACCTCTTTCCAAACGCTTGGCATTTCTTCGGTTTATGCCAGCGGTCGCAGTTAAGACAGTGAAACTGTTCTTTTTCTTGCTTCCACTCTTTTGAGGGTGGCGCCGTGCGCCTCGATACGGCGTCGACTCTGTCTTCCCCGCTACGCCATACTTCGTTTCGCTGCGCTGCCGTCTCCGCTGCTTTACACATTTCCTCTGCTTTTTGAAAAGTCAGTTGGCTGTCCCGAAGCATTTTCTCCCGTAGTCTAGGATCGTGTGTGCCAAATACGATCTGGTCTCTTACCATGGATACTTGCAAAACGCCAAAATTACACTGCGCTGCTTGCTTTTTCAGGTCACGAAAAAATTTTTCAAATGGTTCACCCTCCGCTTGCTTTCTTGAACGGAATAGATATCTTTAGTGCACTTCATTGCTCGCTTCGGCACAATATGCATCAAACTTTCTCACCACTGTACTGTAGTCGGTCTTGTCTTCACCCAGGGCGAACTGGAAGTTGTTTAAGCCGTCCAGCGCGTCGTCACCCGCCATGCTCAGCAGGAGGGCCGCTTTCGATGCTTCCGTTACCGGCTGGTCCTTTGCCGTTGTTGCCTACAGAAATGACTCAAATTTCTGCTTAAAACGCTTCCAGTTTTCCGTGACGTTACCCGTCAGCCGCAATGGCTGTGGTGCCTTCAGCAGGTCCATTACGTGTTCTTCGCTTGTACGATTCCCCTCAGGCGTCGACAGGCAGCGGAGCAACTTCTGACACCATATAACGTGCCAAGGGAGACGACTCTTACAGCTACATGGCCGGTGCAGGAAAGCACCCAAATTTATTGAGAGCGCGGCTTATAAAGCCATGAACGCAGCGCGCTGTACAAACTGCGCATCACTGATGCGCATCCGCGCTGATATAATCAGTACACGTGTCCGATACACTAGTGGCGCCGTACTGCGGCCGAACTGTATTACCCAGCACTTGACAAGAATATGGTACTTTAGGGGCTAGTGGTTCCTCGTCTTCCTCTCTCGAGCTCGCTGCTGTCTTGTGCATCCCAGCAAATCTGCATTAACCTGCACTGTGTACAACAACCATTTGTCGGTTACAATATACAGCCAATTACATTAGAACATTTCATTATGACATCAAGTTATCGGCTTCCGGCATGAATTTCGGAAAGGCTTTTCTACGGTCACCCAGCTCATATTCGTAATCCATAGTTCTGCTCGGGTTCTTGATAATTCCGACCCTAATAGACGTCGTATTGCTCGATTTTAAAAAGCTTTTGATTTAGTTCCGCACAGTGAATATATCCATAAGCTTGAAACTATTGGCCCTCCTCCTTTCATTCTTACCTGGGTTTCTGCTTATTAATCTAATCACTTTTAAGATGTCAGTGCCGATGGTCACTGTTCTGAGAAACTTCCAGTCACTATTGGTGTTCCGCGTGACAGTGTCCTTGTCTCATAATATTTAAACAGTGCTATAAGCAACAGGGATCATGAACGAAGGGAACACACACAACGGCGCTGATCTTATAGCTAAATTTTACTTGAAGTAAGCACGTCAAATTACACGTACACGAGAACTACGCACATGCGCATGGTCAAACACAGATGTACTCATTAAAATGCAAATAATGATAACACCGCATCAAAGGCTCGTGCTGTTATCACCGATATGCAACAGACTCATTTATTTGGAGGGTAGGGTTACTGACGGTGTGCTGATGCAACTGCTTGTCTTTCTGGTGATATGGAAGGCCTCTGCTATCTCCCTTCTGACGAAAGAAGAAGGCGCCGACCAAAAGAACAGATGGGATGACGTTTCGGCTCCCCCACGGGAGCCTTGTTCACAATGAGGCATAACGTAGCTTCGTCCTTTATTTATACACGGCGCATGAGCGACCCCAGACACCTGGCGTAGATTCAATCAATCAATCAATCAATCAATCATGTTTATTTAACATCATGACGATGTTGGGTGCGCCGACAAAAAGCCATTGGGAAGGCTTGACGAGGCCGACGCACCCCACAAGGGCATTGCAGTGGCACACAACATGTTAGTACTTCGAGGGATAAAAAAAAGGAAAAGAACAAAAGTAACATATTTGGCATTAGCTGTAGATCAATTCGGACTCCTTATTTAGTTGATGTGGGAGAGCGTAGCTCAACATTTGATAACCATAATTTGTTCGCATCCTAGGCACATACCATTTGGGTGTCGCACGTGTAGTGTACTTTGGCTCATTGCATTGTAATCTTGACAGATTTAGCATATTGCAATTATTGTGATTAATACCGGTTTTATACCGTTGTAGTAGTAAAACATCGTACAGCTGTGGCAAACGGATGATTCGAAGTTCATTGAAAAACGGTTCGGTGTGTTCTAGTCGAGGAGCATTCATAATATTTCGAACAGCTTTCTTTTGAAGAAGATACAAGCGGTTAATATTTGTAAAAGACGTGGTACCCCACACCAAAAAACAATATTTTATAACAGCGGAAAAAAGTGCACTATACAACATTTTCTTGATACTCTTCGGCATGAAATATCTCAGTCGACACAAAATACCGACAACCTTTCACAGCTTTTTCATCACCATGTCAACGTGATCATTCCACCTCAAATGCTCATTAAAAATAACACCTGAACTTTTGACCGCAGGGACCGTTTCGATGAGCGACTTACCGATCCTCAAACAGAATGGTGGCATATTTGTCAACTTGTTACGAGGCCGGAAAAGCACGGCCTTCGTTTTTGCAGTGTTTATGTTTATCAAATTATTTTGAGACCATTCTTGGAGTGACTAAACATTTTGTGGCTTGTTTCTCAAGATCTGGCAGCTGTGCAGCTCTAAAGAATAAAGTGGTGTCATCAGCGTAAATCACAAAGGTCGGAAGATTACTAATACAGACGATGTCATTAACATAAAGAAGAAACAGCAATGGTCCCAAGATGCTACCTTGCGGGACACCAGAAACTATGTGTCTAATATCAGATAAATCATTGTTTATTTTTACTTGTTGCGATCGAGCACTTAAGTAAGACTGAATTATGTCAAGAAACTGTCCGCGGAAACCGTAATGCTCGAACTTAGTTAACATTATTTTGTGGTTAATGCGGTCAAACGCTTTCGAAAAATCGATGAATATGCCAAGAGTGAGAAGTTTCTGCTCGAAAGATTCTAAAATTAGCTCTTTTTGTGTCAGCAGCGCGGTTTCCGTCGAAAGGTTCTTCCTAAACCCATGCTGACTGGGCGTTATTATGTTATTTTTGTCACAAAAGCTAGATATCTGGTTGAACAAGATCTTTTCAAAGCACTTTGAAAAAACAGGTAGAATAGATATTGGACGATAATTTGACAGACTGTTTTTGGCTCCACCTTTGTGAATAACTGTGACCTTGGCAAACTGCATTTTCTAGGGAACACTGCGTGTTCAAGTGTTCAATACAGCTATTGAAAATACATTCTAACACAGGACTAATTACATCAGCGCCATATTTTACTGGTGAAATTTTCAGGTCATCAATATCACACGACTTGCCGTTACGCAAAGCTAGAAGACAATTTTTGATTTCGTTCGCATCAGTTGGAGACAAGAAAGCACTGCAAACAACCCGCGAGTCAAGACACTTCATGTTCATAAAATTGTAGCTCACGTCTGCCTGAGACACAAAATAGTTATTGAAATCATCTGCTAGTCGTTTTCCACTCACTGTTTCGTTGTTGACTAAAATTTCAAGTTAAATTTTAATTTAAACTTCAAGATTGGGGGCAAGTTCCCGTCATTTCGATTGAGCGTGTGCGCTGTCGTCTGAATAATCAGTGATTCCAGATAGAGCCGTGACTTGCTGTCCCTTTCTTTTGCAATCACACGTGCCTCGGCCCAGTCTATGTTGTGTGCGGCGGAAACCGAGTGCTCGGCAAGCGCATTTTGATCTGCGCGCCGGTTTCTGACGTCACTCTGGTGATCCCGTATTTTTCGTTCAAAATCACCCGACTCGCCGATATACACAGATGGGCAGTCCGCACAGGGTATCGAATACACGACACCTGAGAACTTTTCTTTCTTTAGCTTGTCTTTGACGTGCACAAGCTGACTCCTCACTTTTCGAGCTGGCACATGCGCGGTCTTAACTTCGTAGGACCGTAATATGAGCGCCAAAGGTTCGCTGATGCCAGGAACATAGGGAATCGCGGCTCGTTTCTGGGTAGCGGGACTAGCTTGCAGCCTAAGACGTTCCATTTGGCGCTCTACGGAGTCCATGACGTGTACTGGATGGCCACATGTGGACAAGTCACGCAGTACACGCACATCTTCAGCAATCTGGTCTTCTCCTCTGGAATATATTTCTTTTCGTCGGAGGAGCGATGACACCACAGAACGTTTCTGGCAATCAGGGTGAACGGACTTAAAATGTAGGTACCGGCCGGTGTGCGTGGGTTTTCTGTAAATGGTGAAATTTAGACGTGAGGACTGTCTGGAGACGAGTATATCTAAAAATGGGAGGCGGCCGTTGACTTCCTCTTCAACGGTGAACTGTATGCTAGGCACCAAACTGTTGATGTGAGTAGTAAAGTGATGCAATGCTTCTTTCTTCAGGATGCAATAGCAGTCGTCCACGTACCTCAGGAATATTTTTGGGGAAGGCGTGAAGGACGCTAGAGCACGGCCTTCGATTTCTTCCATGGCCAAGATCGCAACTGTCACAGAAATTGATGCACCCATGGCGGCTCCGTGAATCTGCCTGAACGGGGCATCCTCAAAAGTGAAGTACGTGTTTGACAGGCAAAATCTCAGAAGGCGGGTCAGGTCATGCACATCTATCGGGGTTCTTTCTGGCAGTGATGGGTCTGATTCAAGGGCAGCGGTGCATGCTTCCACGGCAAGGTCAATCGGCACACTTGTGAAGAGTGACTTTACGTCGACTGAAACCATGATTTCTCCGGCGTTGATTTTAAGTTTTTGAACCTTTTAGATGAAGTGCTGGGTGTTGCGCAGGTGCGTAGGGCTCCTGCCGACGAGACGAGAGATAACTCTGTGCAGAAACTGGGACAGATTCTGAAGCGGCGAGCGCGTAAAATCCACTATAGGGCGCAGAGGGATGTCAGGCTTGTGAATCTTTGGCAGGCCGACCATTGTGCACAAACAACACTTCCGTGTCGACAAAATACGGTGTGCATTTACAGGTGAAGCAATGCCTGGCTAGGCTAGGCTCTCTTTTTCCTGAAGGAATTGGCGTGCTCCATGAGGCGTACATTAATACATCGGCCGGACTGACCTATGTACGTAGAACCACAAGACAACGGGATCTGGTAGACAATGCCAGCCCTGCAGGGGACATATTCATTGACTTGGTTGATGTTACACACTTTTCTCTTTCTATGTCCATCGCTTTTTCTTTGTATTGCGGCCCCTACTTTACATTGTTTATTAGGAGCTGAAAAAAGAACATTAACTCCGCACTTAACCCCCACTTTTTTAAACCGGTTTGACAGGTTGCGAACATATGGCATCACAGTCACCCTCTTTCGTTCTTTTTGACTAGACTGCACATCCGAGGTGCTCTCAGAGGACTTCAACGCTTTTAAGAAAGCACTTTATCAGTACTTGATACAGTAACCGAGTCCGGGTATCCTGCTTCGCTGCACTTGGGCTAGGAAACTGCTGCTAATTTGATGAAGACAAGATTTATTTACGGCCATACAGTATACATACAGAGTATACTGAGGGGCCAGTTGGTCAGACATATAAACAAAAACGTAGTATATGGACGGGACGAAGAAGGGCGAAGACAGGACGGTTGCTATATTGTAGCAGCCGTCCTGTCTTCGCCCTTCGTCCCATCCACATGCTACGTTTTTGTTTATAACATACTTAAACAACTAGTAACAATTCTAGCTTATACAAGTTTGGAATGGAACGACTTTTAGTTCAGTAGGGGCTTCTCGCTTCGGGGGGAATATTGCCAACACACATGGTCTGCTTCAAAAGTCAGTTTTAAATCAAGAAATTGCAAGCCATTTTGCTGGGGGATTTCATGCGTAAACATCAGTCGCGAGCCATTTTGCGTAAAAACATCAAGAACTCGTGACACATATTCAAGATTCAGGGGCCTTCCAAAAACCAGGAAATCATCCACGTAACGGAAAATGCGTGTGACTGTTCTGGCTAATTCATTCGACACTTGTCTATCAAGGCGGCTCAGTAAAATATTGCGCAGGATAGGGGCTACCCTAGCACCTATGCAGACACCCGACGTATGCATAAGTACTTTGCTTTAGCACATACTGTAGGTGTTATTGAGGTAGAATGACAACAGTTATAGAAAGGACGCGATTGGAATTCCGCAAGAATTCTGGAAGAGGCATTCATCGTTGTCTTCAGTGATACATTGCTGAACGTATCTTGAGTTGGATTTGTGGAAGTGAATAGTATAAATCAACTACATCCACGCTAAAACCAGAGCAAGGACCGGGATTTTTATCCCTGAGGAACCTTGCCACAGTTTCCGAGTTGGTAACCATGAAAGGATCCACTACCTTAAGTGCAGAGAGATGTCTGCACGGGTAAGTATATACAACTAATTGCCAAGAGTTGCGCCCAGAAACTATTGCTCTAAACGGAATATCAGGTTTGTGAGTTTTTGCCGCAAACAACACTTCAAGCACTGAAAGCTCCGCTTCGTTAACCTTTTTCGGTAAATTTTCTATACTGAAACTCTCCAGTAAAGCCACTACCTTCCCCTTAGATCGGGCAGGAATTCTTTTAACACTTCTGAAATTCTTCTGAGCCGGTTCACGGGCTTTTTTGGCGAACTGCTCTTCAGACAGTAGAAAAAGAAACCCCGCTTTATCCGACTGTGCAACGCGTAGGTGATTTTCAGACAAATAGTTGACTAGGTAAGGAAATTGATTATGCTGTCCTTTCGAGTGTCCTTGTCCCAGCACTGTTTTTATCTACACTGTCACAAACTAGAGGACGACAAAGTAGGCCGCGGCGCGGCACGGAGAGGCACAGAGCCTTTCCGTCTTGACAGCGCTCGAAAAATCGAGGGATACTCCTATGAGCCGTTCCCTTTTTTATTCCACCATATATTACAGAAGTGCGCTTTCACAGGGTCTCTGGATGCTGTGGCATTGCTTTTAATGAGAGGGTTGATTTTTAAAAGCGAAGTCCGCCCTTGGTGGACTTACTCTCCCGTTCGTCTCTAATACTCTCCACTTGACTGAATCACGCTTCCAACGGTTCCAGCGTCTCCACTACTTAAGCTACGGGAATCTCCTTGCTGCAGCGGGTTTTTAACATCTGGAAATTTCTTGGAGCGTGTGGATGTGCAGTTCAATTAGGCAATGTGAGGTGTCAATGACCCTCCTGCGCTGCAGAATACCGCGACAAAATTTCCATTTATGCCAATCAGTGTTATATTTGACCAACCTCTGTGAGCCTTGTGGTTAAATTGAGTCGATAGATCACTATTTCCTCTTTTGCCGTCGGTTCGCTTCTCTTCCTTGAGCTTATTTGGAGATCCCCCTCGCTCGATTGGGGCTTCCTCTATCTATTCCGATTCTCCTCTTCTTTGTGGCAAGCGCCAAGGGATATTCCTTGAAACCAGTGTGCGATTTTATTCACGCGTAAAAAATTACATCAGATAGATTCCTCGGCTAGAATGATAATTCAATGCTTTTTCGTTTCCGTTTTTTGATCTCTATTTTTAATCCAAATTTGAGTCTGGGCCACAAATTTATCCATTTACTGCACTCCTTATCCATGAGTGCGTTTGTATTACCAATGCACCCTGGCCAATCCTCTGCCCTGGGTATGTGCCTTTAAGCCTGAGGTCATCGTCATCATCGTCGTCACAGAGCGCTCATGCTAGGCCCATTCCATCGTTCCATTAAATGATTCCATCGCCATCTGTCATGTATTCCTCTCTTCATCGGTTTGCCGTCAGGTAACATCTGGTGTAAGGTGCTGAATACCTTCATCGTCCCGGCACCGGAGCCCAGGAGCCTTCTGTCCACCGAGGTCTTCTGTGGAGTGCTCGTGCCTTCGCACCTGCCGTCCAGGTAAACCTAGATGCCGCCTCTCTCCCTTGCCCCGACCAGAAGACAGGACGACCGCCGCCACTGACCTGAGACCCCACAGACCACCCACACATGAGAACTGACGACCTACGGCCCCACTGAACCGAGAACGCCGCTCCAAACCAGAGACCCCCTTTACCTCCCCCTTCAACCCCCCCCCTCCCGCCCCTGCCGTTCGATGCGTCCACAGGCCTCGGCGTAGAGTTCCTGAGACCGGTGGCTCCTCAGTCTTCGTGGGCCTGGCTTCATCCGCTCATCATCTGCTCATCTCTCATCGTCACGGCAAGCCCTTCATCTTCTGGTATCTGTTCATCCTTTCTACCACGCCCATCGCCACGTCTTACGTTTCATCGTCATTGCATTGATCGCATAGTTCTCACCGTCGGGACGATCGCTCGGCAGCCCTGGGTAGTGTAACCGACTAGGACGACAAAGTGGGCCGTGGCGCGCACGGAGCGCTCGCGCTAGGCCCATCGCCATCTGTCATTAGTCCTCTCTTCATCGACTTGCCGTCACATAAAATGACATTACCGACATTATCACTCATCGGGTTCAAATTGGGTTGTTTGCCGCCGTTGTGTTTTGTTTACTGAAGTATGATATTCCAGGTGACCAAATTTTGATTAATTATTTTCTACATAATATTAGAGAATAGTGTGGAAGTGGGCAATGAAACTAAATGCTGCCAACCGAGTATTTATGCGGATCACCAACAGAAGAAACAAACATTCCTTTTCAAGTAATCTTCCCACCCGGCACTTTTCAGAACTGAAAGAATAGAAGTACCTTAGAGTAACACTAACGAATAATTTTAACTGTAATGAACATATTAACACCGTACGTCCCTCTTCCTTTCGTAATCTCCTGCTAAGGTTAAACATTTGTTATAAACACCATGATTAGACCAAAACTAAGGTACGCGTGCTGTGTTTGGGATCCTTGCACAAAGACTAGCGTTAATGCTCTAGAAAGAATTCAGCGCAGAGCTGTTCGGCTTATATTTTATAAATGTTGTACCACTGACTCGCCATTTGCATTAATGCTTCAACTTAATATACAGTCCCTTAAAGCTCAGCGCCGAATACAAGGATTAATATTTCTCTTTCTACTCAAAATAAAGAAACTGTCAATAGCTTCCAATTTGCATATTCTGCCGATAACAACCAGGTCAAGAAGAATCGGCACACTGAATCGTTAAAACTTTACTTCGTCAGAACAGACGTCTCTCTTTGTTCACGCGCATCATAACCGAGTGTAATCAGCTACCATTATCTCGTCACTCGTTGACAATGATGCCATAGAAAGGGCCTTTTATTTACCTGCTGTTTTTGTTCATATCTTGCTTCGTATTTTTCATTTGTTGTGGTTATCATGGTGCCCCTCCTACCAGGGACGTTTATTGGGCCTGCAGTATGCTCTAGATAAATCAGTTGAACACGATGAAAGACTACTTCAGTGGCGCTCTCATGCGACACTGCCACAAAATTTCACATACATGATTGCTAATGCAGGGGGTAATGTTCAACAATCTAGCAAGGGAACGTCAGTTCACAATCGGCGACGAGGGGCTGGAAGTGGTGAACGAATGTGTCTACTTAGGGCAGGTAGGGACAGCTGATCCGGATCCTTAGAGGGGAACAACTAGAAGGATAAAATTGGGGTGGAGCGCATATGGCAGGTTTTCTCAGATGAATAACAGGCTACCAATATCCCTCGAGAGGAAAGTGTACAAGAGCTGTACCTTACTAGTACTTACTCACCTATGGGGTAGAAACGTGGAGGCTGATGAAAGGGTTCAGCTTATGTTTTAAGGACAACGCAGTGAGCCATGGAAAAGAAAATATGTGTAACATTAAGAGCCAGGGAGAGGGCATAATGGGTGTGGGAACGAAGCGGGTGAATGACATCCTAGTCGAAATCAAGAGAAAGAAATGGGCTTCGGCAGTGCATGTATTGCGAAGGCAAGATAACCGCTGATCCTTAAGGGTAACGGAAAGGATTCCAAGAGAAGGCAAGCGTAGCAGGGGGCGGCAGAAGGTTAGGTGGGCGGATGAGGGGTGAAACCGTATGATCAGGTGAAGCACCTTGATTTCATTGTGACAACTAGTCTTCGTTGGGAACCATGCAATAAATGGATTCCTTGAAAAGCTAAAGGTAAATTTTTTATATGAGGAAGAAATTGCTTAACGCACCAGCTCACATTAAACTCACCGCATATAATGCTTTCCACCGACCTGCCTTGGAAAATGCCATTATAATCTGCAGCCTCTATCAAAAATATTTGAGAAAGTAGGGTGTATCCATAAACTAGTAGTACGATTCAAAAGAAAACAGTTCACAGAAGTCTGTCTGGTTGTGAAATTAATTTAGTAGAAAGATGACTGACGCCAACCAGGTTAATCTTGAAAAACACGACGTTTCGCGACCGGCTCGGTCCCTTCTTCACGGTGTGACTACGGGCGAGGCGCAGCTTGGCTTTTTAAGCCCTCGTGATGAATACTTCCGGGTCAATGGCCGCAATCCATGGATGTAAGACGAAGGAAGTGTCTCCAGGGAGCGATTAACTGCCATGGGGGCGTCGATATCGGTTACAATGGTTAATTTAGCCGTGAAAGACGTCGAAAGCCGGGCGCTTACCACCTTCAATCCGAAGCCAAAGTTGTTCCTTCGATATTAGACGACTGATTTTGTGTGGTGAAAACGTCAGAAATAGAAAACCTCCTAATCCATCTAAATTCAACTGAACCGGCCATACAATTTAGAGCTGAACGTGAGCAGCAGGGCAGTCTGCCTTTTCTAGACGTTCTAGTCACAAAGCACGACAAAGGCTTGTGGTTCTCGGTATACAGAAAACCAACCCACACGGGACGGTACCTCCATTTCAATTCGAATCATCCCACTCCCCACCAGGGATCTGTCATTACATTTTTATTGAAGAGAGCCGACACCATATGTTCTTCACATGAAGAAAAAAGAAACGAGAAGAACCGAGTAGTCTACGATCTCCAAAAAAATGGGTACTCCCGTTCATTCATCCGACGCGACAGCCAAAAACAAAAGAGAAGAACAAAAACAGCTCTATTTCTTCCCCAAGCACACACCAGAGCCGGAAACGGGTTTGCATACCATACGTGGAGGCGTGAGCGACACGCTGGCTCGAATTCTCGGTAAAGAAGGGGTGCTAACAACGCACAAACCGGTTACCACCATCGGACGCTTCCTTCCCCGCCCGAAAGACCGTCAGCCAAAAGAAAGGGCCCAAAGGGTTGTGTACAAGATTTCCTTCTCAGTCTGCCCGGCCTCGTACATGGGGGAAACGAAGAACTACGCCGAAAGAATTAGGCAACACAAAGCGGACGTCCGACAAATGAAGCGTCAGCGCAGCGCGGTGGCCGAACACTGCGAGGAATGTGACCAGCGAATTGACTTTGACGGCCCTATTGTACTGGAGACCGAAGCTAACCAGCGCAGGAGGCTTCTGCTGGACTCGTGGCACATACAGCAGACACGAAGGAATGTTAATCACTCCCTGGGGACACTTCCTTCGTCTTACATCCATGGATTGCGGCCATTGACCCGGAGGTATTCATCACGAAGGCTTAAAAAGCCAAGCTGCGCCTCGCCCGTGGTCACACTGTGAAGAAGGGCCCGAGCCAGTCCCGAAACGTCGTGTTTTTCAAAATTAACCTGGTTGGCGTCAGTCATCTTTCTACGAGCAGTACGATTTATTAACTGACAACACAGAAGAGTAAGTAACCTCATCGGTCGGGAAAATTTACAAATACTGTCCCAATGCAAAATTATCGCAATACAAAAGTTCATATGCCTCCTGTTTCACGGGCAGTTTAAAAACATAGAAAGCATAAATATGACTGACCAAACAAACCAACTGGCCCAAATTCATGCTTTATTTCAATACTTGCACCGTCTTTTGAGACATTCATAAAGGACAAAGTATAGTGAGACAGTTCGTCAACAGGTTAGCTGTGTAAATATCCACAGCTGTACTCAGTTCCCACATGGCATTTAATTCTGGAATAATTTGCGCGATGATGCTGTATCATGTACGAATATAAATTCATTGTTAAATATATTCAGAACATTGACTTCATTGTGTAATAGTCTCTTTTGCCTTCCCTTATTCAGTATAAGTGCGAACACCCATTTCGCTTTATGTAATTTGTGTAGATGGTTTGTGTGAACATCCTGCATGAGCCGGCGAAAGGCCTCCCTTGTGTTAAAGAAATAAATAATAAAACGACTGGGTCACTGAGCATTGATGACCTGAATAAAGGCAATAAATCATTAAAGGGAACCGAGAACTGTCCACATTACGGCGCCTCTCTTTCTTCGTTGACATCCTTCTCCAGATTTTCAGTCACGACGTGACTGAAGTGACCGCGAAGTGTGAGGCAGCTGCAGCGTGTTTCGATTGCTCGAAACCAATATTTATGTTTCTATTGCACTTTTCATATAGCAACTGGGAGTGAGACTGATACTGCGCCTTTCATTTCACGTTAAGAAATTATTATTATTACCAGGTAGGCTTCAATTGCCTCTTAGTTTAAACTCTGTATTTTGATATTTTTATTTCTCCTGTACCGCTCATGTCTAAAAACCTTTCGCATTCTGCGAATGCTTCTTCAAGCCTGTAGATCCGTTGCCGAACATAGGAAGTTTTCTTTCTGTTGTAAAGTTATTTGTTTAAGCTTGCTTTCAGGAGGTACATTGAATTCATATAGGCTTTTGTTGATGAAATCTGCCCACTTTGTCATGTCTTCAACTCTGTTCGAAGCTTTCTTCTCGTTCTGTCCTTGACAAAGTGCACGGAGTAAGTAGCAATGACCTTCCAGTAAAAACAACGTGTTCGCAGAAACTGGTCGAATATTTTATGCGCATTGCAGAACTTTACGTTCAACAAAGTGTCTTGTTAAGCTAGTTAGTTATGCACTCATCAAAACCAGCTGTTTAAGACATGGGCAGAAAGGTGAGACACACTCACACAATGTTTAGTGACCGCCGAGTTGACAAAAGAAAGTTGAAAATATTTGGCCGCAGTAGAAGCCTCTGCTCTGCATAGCTGCTTGAAATTTTCGGAGCTTGGAAAGAACATGTTTGGTATCGTTTAATTTCTTTTCTTAATTTCAGTTTTAAAAATGAACCATCAATGAATATCCCGAAAAACCATTAATGAATCTAGCACAGTTCGAAAGACACCTGAAAGGCCAAAAGTTAAGATCCTTCTCTCCTTCCACCGATTCGCTGCTGAGCTTCAAATAACTGAATAAGACTTCATTTCAGCTTACTGGGAATAGAGGACCGTCACAATCTCGAAAATACGTTTTATTCGGTTTTTATGTATGCTTCCTTTACAGGAGATATCCCGGGCCGGCCTATCGTTTCGATCAATAACACGCCTACAGAGAGCTTGTTCAATTTCCTAAACCACTGCCTTACAGACATTCCAACCCTCCTTCCTTCTTTTCTCCAGGACACACGGCACTTTCTCCGAATAATGAAGTCGCTTAATGACGCAGCCATTATACCAGCGGATAGCATACTGGTTGCACTCGACAACGCCGGTTTCTACACAAGTATTCCTGTATAAATGAAGTGATCGACGCGCTCTCGAACGCTCTGACACAATTCCGCACCCGCATGAAACTGAACTGTACCTCCCGGGACATCATGTGGTTTTCACGCTCACCTATTTTGAGCTCGATTCTTCACATTGCCTTCAAGTATTTGGAAAAAATATGGGCACTAATTTCGCACCAACTAATGCAAACATTCTTATGGGGCTACTGGAGTCTAAACTTCGAGATTCATTTTCAGAAAAACCTGCTCATATACCTGCGTTACATATACGGCACTTTTATGATATAGGAACAGGGATCTGAGACCCTAAAAGCATTGGTATCGCACCTCAATTGGTATTACTGAAGCATGAAATTTACCGTCCTTTACTCTACAGCGCAAATCCATTTTCTCGACGCTACCATCCTTTTAGAAAATAGCCAGCTTAAAACCACACTCTACAGGACGCCTGAAGACTGACAGCAATACTGGCCATCATCCAAGGCACTGTAAGCGAGGAATATTTGCAGGACAGGCAACGAGCATGAGAAGAAAACGTATCGACAATTATAACTATTTTAAACACGCTAGTAACTCCATTAATAATGTTTTCCAACTAGCACTCACTATAAAATGAGGCGAGGTACTTAAAAAACGAACAAAAGCTAACAGTGAGCGGCCTCAGGCACTGAAGGAATCTTGATGCAGCTACTTAATCTCAAAGAAACCAAATCTCCGTGCCCTGATGAAATTCCCGACGCTTTTCTTAAACGATGCGCTGAATGGACAGCTCTTACTGATATTCCAGAAGTCACTAACCTCTGGCACAACCCCAACAGGCAGGAGAGTAAGCAAAATAATCTCCATATTAAAAAGTGGTCATGGAAAGTGCGTGTCAAACTACCGGCCAATTGCGCTTGCATCCAGTAGTTGTAAAATCTTAGAGAACATTGTTTCCAAACATATTCGTAAACATCTAGAGACAAACAATTTCCTCAGCAAGTGCCAGCATTGTTTCCGTCAGGGACTGTCAACTGTCACACAACTAACTGAACAGTGCACAATATCAGTGAGGCACTTATCGCAGAAGTCAAATAGATATAATATTCCTTGATTAAAAAAAGCATTTGATTCTGCTATACACGACAAACTGGCACTTAAACTAAGAAATGTATTAGGGAATAATAGTATTTTTTGATGCATAGAAGCTTTTACTAAAGATGGACACCATTTTGTCAGTATTGAGGGATACAGGTCGGATGCATTCAGCGTGCTGTCTGGTGTGCCACAAGGCTCGGTCCTTGGGCCCTTGCTGTGCTTGGTGTATGTAAACGAGCTGATTGAAACGTCATCTGTGGAAGTAAAACTCTTTGCAGACGATTGCGTTATTTACACTGAAGTAAAATTAGTAGCCGATCAAATTAAACCCAAGGAACAATTAAAATAAATCAGCGACTTGTGGAAGGACTAGCAAATGTCTCTCAACTTGAAGAAAACCGTATTATGACAATTTTCCATAAATGTGAATTCCTGCAATATAAACTACAAATTACAAAACAATGCTTTAATGAAGGTCCCAGAATGTAATTACTTAAGTGCAACAAATTATTCGGAACTTGCATGGACCACGCACATAGACACCATAATAAGGAAAGCAAATAGAACGTTCAGGGCACTTAAAGGGACAGTGAGGAGAACTCTATCAAATTTTTTTTTGTTAGCAAAATCTGATAGTTCGGCAAGTCATCGCTTTGTTGCTGCTTGTCCGAGAGGGAAAGATGCATTTATTTCAAAGAAATTTGGATTCGAAGTTGAAAAAGTTTTTCCCACCACTCCGATTCAAACTCGGAAACTCTTATGACGTCACGGCGCAATATTTTGACGTCATAGGACGGAATGACGTGAACGTGACGTAAAAGCACACTCCGTTATTTCTGGCGGTTAGCGGTGCGGTCTAGCAGCAGCCGAAAATAAAGCTACCGCCGCCGCACGTTGAAGGGATCTATCGGGGGTCGCGGCCGTCGCTTCGTTTACGTTTGTATCGGCGTCTTGCCAGCGTTACGATCGATCCCGTTCCCGAACCCGACGACGAAGTTGTCGCAAAAACTCCGGCCTGCATTTCAGCGACCTCAACCCCACAGAGCGTGCGATCCTTTAGAGGGAGCACGGTTAGGTTAGGCGCCGGCGGGACGTTTCCCCCTTGCGCTGTGAGCAGCCGTTGCAAATTAAACATCATGCCCCCGTGCGGGGAGTCGCTAGGGGCCAGGACAAGGTCGGCACGTCGCGCCCATCGGAGGCTGGCCGGGGCTTTGGGGCCAACGGATTGTGATTCCTTGAACGGCGCGGTTGCACGGTGCAGCAGGTGGCGTCGAGGTCTCCCATGGTTGCAAGGGCCAGGTTATTTATTTACTTTTTTGCCACACAAACGGATGGGTGCTCAAGGGCGCTCGCGTTTAAAGTTGGCGGCTTGAAAGTAAAGCCGACGCACGACGCTGCTACGGCTTCCTCTCGTTGCCGGAGGTACGGGGTCCACTGGATCGGGCTCTCTCGCCCACTTGCATGTACCTTCAGATGTGTACTGTGAGTGGATTAAATTAGCCGAGAGCTCGAAAAGAACTGTTCCGCCCAACTGCCGAAGCTATTGAATGACGTAACATCAAGCACCTCTCCGCGAAGCCGAATCGGTCTAGCCGGGCCGGCGGCGGCTGGCGCACTCGGCGCGAAATAGAGACATGTTCCAAGCCTCCGCCAGTGCGTTCAGAGTGCGCCGAAGCCGCCGAACGCGTCGGCGGTCAAGCGCGGTTCGAGTTTAGAGGGTCTCGCCTTAGCCGACATGACGTCGCCTTGCAGCGCGCGCGCGCGCGTTACGCCGTAGTATAAACGCGCCTTAAAGGGACTATGCAATGAATAAAAAGTCGCTTGTAAATGTTTTCAATTCTTAGAAATGATGCTAAGCAGCATTCACACCAAGTATGAGTCTTCGGAGCTGAGCCGGCATTTTATTATGAATTTTTAGAAACCGTGTTTTTTTAAAATTCGCGGGCCGATTGGGGTCCTCGTAGTGACCGATTTTGAAACTAAAATTGTGAAAAAAGACGTCACTGTACCACGACGTCGCCAGGCCGCCACACGCTCTCATTCGCTGGAGCCACGGCAGCCACGACGTCACGGGCACACTTCCGGTAGCCGTGAAAATCGTCTGCTCGTGCCGCCGCACGAGCCTCTCGGGCAAGCGCGAGCTAGGAGGGCACTACCTTCGCGCATATGGTTTCAATTTTCCTCAGCCGCCTCCTTCTGTCGGGAGTTCCGGAGCCACTCGCCGTGGCTCGCCTAGTCGCTACTGTCGTCACTGGCGTTCAGCCGGTAATGCATGAACGCATAGGGCTCGATTCCCATCGCGGCCGTAAGAGCGAGCAGTCGCGTCTCGAGGTCCGGGCCCATCACTGCTATCTACAACAGACGACAAGCAAAGAAACCCGACGCGCGCCGCAATCACGCCGCCGACGCTGCTGCGGGGGTGGTAGGAGCGACAACCGGAAGTTGCAAAATGAACGTCAGCGGATGACGTATTCATGGGGGGGGGGGCCTAGTCCCAGAGCTGCTTTCTTTATTTTGTCTGGTGGCCCCGCGTGTACGAGTTGGGGGGGGGTGGGAGAGGAGGAGCGTAATTTTTAATCGTCTATGTCTTCGGTGTTATTGATGCTAGCTTAGAAATTCTTGCGTTGGGGTGACGAGTGATGAATTTCCTTTCTCTCGTCTGCTTTATGTAATATCAATTGGTTGGTTTATTGGTTTAAGGAGGTTCAACGTCCCAAAGCGACTCAGGCTATGGGAGACGCTGTAGTGATGGGCTCCGGAAATTTCGACCACCTGGGTTTTTTTAACGTGCACTGACATCGCACAGCACACGGGCCTCTAGAATTTCGCCTCCATCGAAATTCGACCGCCGCGGCCGGGATCGAACCCGCGTCTTTCGGGCCAGCAGCCGAGCGCCATAACCACTCAGCCACCGCGGCGGCTGTGATATCAATTGATTTATTGCAAAGTACCTTTAGCAGAGCCTGCGCTTAGCCGCTAACCAACGCATTCGGCAGCGGCATATATGGGAGCCACTGAAACTCCCCGCCCACTCACTAAATAATAATGGAAAACCTGCGCCGAGGCATGGAATCGAACCATGGCCTTTAGCGTTTGAGGTGGAGACGCTACCACTCCGCCACGACGGCTAAAGATTTAACCATGAATAAAGGCGCATCTAGTGAATGCACTCTTCCGATGCAGAAGTCTCCGCGGTTTCGCTACGGATATCCTGGCCTAACAGAGCTAGGCCATAAGCAACTTTTCTTAACTGCCTTGTGCATTGCCTCTCGTCCCTAATAAACGATTTGCTTTAAGTATTTTGAAGTTGACTGGCGGAACCGGGAATATTTCGCCGGTAGAGCGTGCGAAGACACAAGTGCTCTTTATACTACGAAATGCGTTGTGCGATCACCGACCATCGTGCCATCAGTTTTTCATCGTCCGTGGCGATCATGTGACCAGCCAGCTCCTTCAAAGGTTAACTAGCACTTCAAGCGGCACTTGGAGTCCTCTGCTGTTCGGCGTTTGTAAATCGAGGCGCGTCAAAAACAAAACCATGAGGCACGCAAAGCTCATGGACGCGAAGCGCCATAACAAATCCAAACTCTCCTGGCCGCCTGTGGCGCCGCCAAGCATCGGTTTTCTTTGCTGCCAACATTCAGGTTGTCTTTTGTCTGCCTTCCTTGTGTGATAAAAGCGCATTATCGGTTTTAAAACAAAACTTACTTCAATACCTTCCTTTGTCAGCCGCAGAGCTTCGCGGTTTTCTATGTAGGAAGGAAATTTCCTCCAAGGTGGCGTCTCCTGTCCTATGACGTCATCACGCTTGTACCTGCGAGATTGGGCTGTGGCGGCGATACTTGTATTGTGGTTCTTGCTATTTTCTACCTCACAAGAACTTTGTTTTCAGTAAGAGTGGAGTTTTTGTCATCAGGAGCTGGTATTCTATCGATACAAGCCAATTTCAATTTCTCCTCAGTGTCCCTTTAAGACGTTCAGACTTGCACACCAGAGACAAAACTAGTAGCTTACAACGTGATAGTACGCCCCATGTTGGAATACGCTTGTGAAGTCTGGGACCCCGGCAGTAATTCCCCAACATCTAAATTCGCGAATGTCCAGGGACATGCACTGTGTTTCATTTTTTTCCAAGTATCAGAGGCAGTAGCATATTTCGTCATCGTATATCTAAGCTGACCTATCCCTCTTCGAAGGAAAATAAAAAGGTAGAATCTTTTTTATAATATTATGAATAACAGAACATTCCTAGACAAACGCAAGTACATCAATTCAACTTTCTCACGTATAAGCCAAAGTAAGCATAATACGACAGTTCAAGAGAGATAATTTTCGAAGGATTGCTTTAAATACTCATTTTTTCTATAACATCGCGGGATCAGAACAACCTGCCCAAACAAGCAGTAACAGCTGAGAGTCGTGAAGTGCTTTCATCGCTGTTATCTAGCCTATTTCCCACTTTCTGCTCCTTTCAGTTGTCACATTACGATGTATTACAATAATTCTAGTGAAGAGTTTTGCACTCTTGTGTTCTACAGTTTTCCACCGTTTTTTTTTTTCATTCCGTCTTGATACTATGCAGCACGAAATGGCTCCTATTGTTGTATTTTCGCACTTTTTGTTGTTTGAACTCTTCTGCGCTGTCTTTTTATTTGTTCTTATATCATGTATCATTGTATTCTATCCAGGCCCTATTTGGGCTGATAGTACCAATAAATAACTAAATAACATAATTCTCGAACGCCCTTCCAAACGTAAACAATATTCCGCGGAAATACTACCCTATTTACTCTGGCAACGATCATCTTAAGAAAAAATTTCCCGACGCATCAAGGGTGACATACAGACGCGACACAATCCTGAAGACATCCTAGTACACGCTAGGATTGATAAGAAACCCCCGCTGACAGTAAGCCATGTCGTCGACCTAGATGCAAGACAATAAAGCATTTACAAACTGACACTGCTGTTAGAAGCACGGCAAGCGACTTCAGCTTCGATATAAAGCCTAGCTTTAACTGCGCATCGTCTAATGTTATTTACACGCCTCAAAGCTCCGCTTGACAGAAACAATATATCGGAGAAACCGGGCAATCGATGAGCGTTAGACTAAATGGTCATCGAGGTGGCACAGCAAGGAACCTGCTCAAGGCATTCTTGAAACTTGGAAAGAATCCACCTTGGCGCAAGTAAAACCACACACACAAAGGAAAGACAAGGAGACAACGGACAGGCGCCAACTTCCAACTGTTTATTCCTCAAGAAAACCACGCAGATAAATAGTCTCAGGATACGCCCACTTTTTTTCCGCTCCATGTGCCTATCACAGCCATAATCTATCACCCTGCATTATCAGTTTTTGCACAGAAAATTGTACTCCGCCGCATACAAATTCACTGACGTGTCACTCACACACAAAGCCGCCTTTTTCTTTATGTGAAACGCTTCCAACAAAAGCCTCGTCTGTTTAATCTTGCTCCTGCCAAGAATCCTCGCCTTTTCCAGTCGAGGTTCGCACTTGCACATATTAACATGGTTGGCCAAGTTGGCATATTTATCTTTATTGTTTTCAACCTTTTTGCAATGTTCCCCAAGGCGTTTGTTGATGCACCTCCCCGTTTGCCCTATATAGGACTTTCCACAGGTCAGGGGTATCTCGTACACCACTCCTTCCATACAACGGGTGAAGACACGCTGATGTTTTATAATGCATCCAGGGCGCTCAGTGCCACAAATCCGGGGTATAAGTTTGTTCAGCTTGTTTGGTGCTGAAAAAACTAGCGGTACTTCGTGTCTGTTAGCCACCTTCTTCAGATTATGTGACACTTTGTGCACATAAGGCATAACTTCAGGTTTTACCGCAGGGCTCCTTTCTTCCGGATTATTTGGCCTGGTACAGCGTTTTGTTTTTTGGAGGAGGGTTTCAGCGACGGCAGTCAACACCACAGAGGGGAAGCCAGCAGCCAATAGGCGGCCAATCTGATTTTTTAAGCTATCGTGCATTTGGTGCGGACATGACTTTGAAAGCGAGGACTCAATGCACAGAGAGGCGATGGCGCGCTTCACAATTTTTTAATGCGCCGTATTGAAGGGCAGGAGTTCCTTGCTAGTACGGGGATAGTAACCCCAGCATAAATGGTCCTCCCGGAACGCTAAGCTTTGATCTAAAAATTGCAGTTTTTTGTCACTTGGGACTTCATGCGTAAAAACTAGACCACGACCTTTGAGGTTAAAAACACTTAAAATCCTGGACAGATTAGCTTCAAAAGAATTGTCAAAACCGGTGGAAAAAAGGATACGAAAATCATCAACATATCTAAAAATTTTAAAAACAGGTCCTCCTAAAAACAACTGTGCAAGATCCTGGTCCAAAACAGCTAAAAAAATTTCACATAAAATAGGGGCTACACTAAAAAATTGTGAAGCGCGCCATCGCCTCTCTCTGCATTGAGTCCTCGCTTTCAAAGTCATGTCCGCACCAAATGCACGATAGCTTAAAAAATCAGATTGGCCGCCTATTGGCTGCTGGCTTCCCCTCGGTGGTGTTGACTGCCGTCGCTGAAACCCTCCTCCAAAAAACAAAACGCTGTACCAGGCCAAATAATCCAGAAGAAAGGAGCCCTGCGGTAAAACCTGAAGTTATGCCTTATGTGCACAAAGTGTCACATAATCTGAAGAAGGTGGCTAACAGACACGAAGTACCGCTAGTATTTTCAGCACAAAACAAGCTGAACAAACTTATACCTCGGATTTGTGGCACTGAGCGCCCTGGATGCATTATAAAACATCAGCGTGTCTTCACCCGTTGTATGGAAGGAGTGGTGTACGAGATACCCCTGACCTGTGGAAAGTCCTATATAGGGCAAACGGGGAGGTGCCTTGGGGAACATTGCAAAAAGGTTGAAAACAATAAAGATAAATATGCCAACTTGGTCAACCATGTTAATATGTGCAAGTGCGAACCTCGACTGGAAAAGGCAAGGATTCTTGGCAGGAGCAAGATTAAACAGGCGAGGCTTTTGTTGGAAGCGTTTCACGTAACGAAAAAGGCGGCTTTGTGTGTGAGTGATACGTCAGTGAATTTGTATGCGGCGGAGTGCAATTTTCTGTGCAAAAACTGATAATGCAGGGTGATAGATTATGGCTGTGATAGGCACATGGAGTGGAAAAAAAGTGGGCGTATCCTGAGACTATTTATCTGCGTGGTTTTCTTGAGGAATAAACAGTTGGAAGTTGGCGCCTGTCCGTTGTCTCCTTGTCTTTCCTTTGTGTGTGTGGTTTTACTTGCGCCAAGGTGGATTCTTTACAAGTTCCAAGAATGCTTAACCAACTTGCCCAGCAACATGCCTTACTGCTCAAGGCAGTGGTGCAACATTTTAATCAACGCGATAGTATAGAAGTCATGACATGCCAAATTCCAGGGGGCAAAAAAGCCCAGCTTTATTGACTAGCACGTATTTATACCGACAGTAGGGCGAGAAGGCAAGCGCAGTGCTTACTTTCAAGATGCTTATCGGTTGCCCTTTAATCCGCCGGCAATGCGCACGCTGCCCATCGCACATACTATACACATTTCTTCTTTCACAACAAGGAACAAAGGGGAGTCTGTAAGCACAGCTGGATCAGCTCACTGCACAAAGAATAGCTCGTCCTGTATGCGAAACGCCGTGGGGGTACACGCTGTCTCTGCGGCCGTCTTAACACAGCGGCGCCTGACACCGCATCACCATTATACGTCAGAGCAACTTAAACTGATAATTCCTCAATCAGGCTTCAAATCTGCAAGGGGCAGAAAATACAGAGAGGCTTTCCTGATACACAACTTTAAGACCTTACAACCATTTGGGATTAACATACACAGAGGAAAATTAGAATCTCTCAGGTACATTCGGGCACTGCCGTAGTTCTTTAAACAGGGTCTGTGCATGGTCAGAGCATTTACCAGCATTTACTGCCGCTTTATAGTTTATTTTATTGATCCTACCCTTGCGCCCCGACCTGTCCTTTACCCCCCCAATGACAGTTTTTTCTTCCTTCTTTCCTTTCTTCAGTTTTATCTTCAGCCTGTGCCCTGCTTCTCTTGCCATCATTTCTCACGAGCACTTGTCTTCCGCATTCCTTTCCACCCCCCCCCCCCCCCTTTCATTTCATGCTTTTTCTGAACTCGCCACCGTTTCTTTTTCCTTTTATTTTTTCCAGGTATTTCGACCCGCCATGCTGAATAATTTCTTATATCAGTTTTCCAGGTCCTATGCATGTGTATGGATCCGTGGCTATGGATCCGCTCAGCTCTGTGTACTCGAGATGTACCTGGAATGACAATAAATAATAAATAATAAAATAAATGCAGTCAGTCATACCAAGCCACCTGTCGCAGCTGGACGCACAGCTTTTAAAGCCCACGCTCGCTATCTCCCCCGGTCTACACCCCCGATTCCTTTATGATGAGCTGCCCTTTTGACAGTTTTACGGGTCAGCCGGTTAATGAACTTCAGCAGCCATCATGACTGGACAAGATTCACCCTCCCCATCCTCATATCTTTCCCACTTCACACCATCCTCCCCCACACCAGACCTTGCTCCTTCGAGCGACGACCCTATTTAAAGCCCGCTAATGATGAACGCTTTTCCCAGACGAAGACAAGTCTTCTTGCCGAAACGTTGGCAAGCACCCCTGAGGCTTTCCCTATTTAGTTCACTTCGTGATTATCAGGAATCACCTGACCAACCTCTCCCTACCATGGACTTCCTACTAAGTGGTTGTTTAACAACCCAACATGCTGCTGCAACTGCGTCAGTTCAAAGTACGTGAGTAATGCCTTGGGGGCTTTAAATTGCATGCTGAAATGTGCTTGAGAACGGTCGCAACAATGTTAGCCTTCTTCCAGTATTTAGCAGTTACGTTCAACTAAGACATGCTTCTACACATTTCTTTTTCATTCCAACGTACTTGGAGCTTGAGCGACTCGACGAGAAAACCCACGTCGACCATGTCGAGGGTGATGAGGAAGCCGTAGCAGAAGCAGAAGATGCGCAACGACCAGGTTGACGTCGGGTCGACGAGACAGTACGCAATGCCACACAGCATCACCAGGTTGCCGCCGTAGGCAACCACGATGGCGACTCTCAGGATGCGGTTCGTGTACCGGATCATGCCCTGCGCAGTTGAGAGCCTCATTCCCCACTGCCCTGAAAACCGGTCAAAATTTCCAACAACGCCGTACTAGACCAGGGAACCACAATGCTCTCTCCTTTTGCTGGTTTGTCGGCTGGTGAGTATCTAGCGGCCATGCCCCAGTCAAGGTTTCACTCTGAGAATTTCGTGCAGCGCCTACTGTACGCGTGCACGAAATCAACGAGCAGGCCACAGCTTGCTGTTTCTAACGCTGGCAACATAATATAAAATTAAAAAGTACTCGTGACTGGACTGTTGGCACTTTACTTTTCAATTATATTTGCGGCCTGGATTTACACGCAGGCAGTTAGCGAAGACACGCCGTTAGTGTTTGCCTCTGCTGAATGGGTGCGTGTGTATCCAAGCAGCGCAGCTATCATAAATATAACTTAAATTGTTTGGCGCTATCAGTCACTCACCTCTCCCATAAAGCAGGAACTCAGACTCAGAGGTAATGGCAGTCCTCCACCAATAGCGTCTAGCAGATTCAAGGTCAGTGATCATGACGTATGGAAATGTTAAAAGCAGGAAAAAGAAGCCTCCTATACCTCTCATCTTTATTAACCCTTTCCTGTCGCTGCTGCGGCCGCCTAATCCCCGCAAACTTATTTATCTCATCCGTCCACTCAACCTTTTGTCCTTGCGTTCTCTTCACGACGGTCGGTTATCTTGCCTTCGCACTACATGGCGTGCCCACTCCCATTTCTTCCTCTTGATTTCCACTAGGATGTCATTAACGCGCGTTTGTTCCCTCACCAACTGTGCCCGCTTCCGGTCTCTTAACTTTACCCCTATCATTTTTCTTTGCATACCTCACTGCGTCATTTTTAACTTAAGCTGAGCCCTATTCGTTATTCCACGTTTCACCTCATGGGTGAGTAAAGGTAACACACAGCTGTCATGCACTTCTCTCTTGAGGAATATTGGCGAACTGCCATTAATTATCTCAGAGAACTTGTCAAATGCGCTCTATCCCCATTCATTTCCGGTCACTGCCTGCCCTAAGTATTCCTTTGCCATCTCCAGTGCCTCGCTAGCAATTCTGATATGTTGTTCCCTTGGGGGACTCTTGAACATCACTTTGGTTTTCTGCATGTTAAATTTTAGGCCCACAGTTCTGATTTGCCTGTTTAAGCCATTGATCACGCTTTGCAATCATACAATAAGAGACTTAGTCAGGCAATGTCATCAGCAAATCGCAGATTACTAATGCATTCTCTATTAACTCTTATCCAAAACACCTCCCAATCCAAGCCTCTGAATCCCTGTTGTAAAGAGGGGGTGAATTCCACTGGCGAAACCACGTCTCCCTTCCTTACACTCTTCCTTACTCGTATTTTCTTGGTGACTTTATGAAAGAGTAGGGCGCCTGTGGATCCGATGTCTACTATATGTTTTAATATTTTTATATATGGCTGATCTATACCCACATTCCGTAATGCCTGCATGACTACTGAAGTTTCTGCTCATTAAAATGCTTTCTTGTAATCTATAGAAAGCCTGCTTATGAGGGTCGCTAATATTTTGCGCACTTCTCTGTCATCTGGTTGATAGTTCCTTTAGTTTATGGGGAATTAAAGTCGCAAAGCCACTCGGGCTATGAGGGACGCCGCAGTGAAGGGCTCCGGAAATTTCGACCACCCGGGGTTCTTTAACGCGACCGCGTTGATAGTGCGAATATTGTCTACTCTCGAGAAGCCTTTACGAAAACCTGCCTCTTCATTTGCTCGATTGAGGTGTGAGGCTGCATTGAATCAATTAGCGATTATCTTTGCAAATACTTTTTAGACAATGGACAGTAAGCTGATCGGTTTGTAATTTTTCAAGTCGTTTCTTGTTGGTCATCGGATATCATTCATAAGGGTGCTGGGTGGTCGGTTTTGGCAGTTAAAGGTTTTTGCACTCTTCACACCTTTCGTCTTTTGTAGCTTTGACGCGCCTTTGGTTTTAATTATTCATTACCTTTTTTTCCACATTTCTTGTTGGTTATCTGGCATCACACCTCATGAGGTTCTATAGTTTTCGGTTGTTAAGGGTTTGCTTAGTCATGATCGTTTCGTTTTCATGCTGATGCAAATCTGTATGTTATATTTTTTCTTGACGTTGTTTGGATTTTTCTTCCGGATGGCCATAATCACATATGGTACGTGGTTACTTATCGTTCTATATGCATCAGATCTCTTTCAGTGCTCTGTTGTATAGCGTATGTAGGCTTCTTGAGTTTGCGAAATGCGTGACTGCACGGATGTTACGGCGTGTTGTCTTAAGAAAAGGCAGGTTTGACGCGAAATAAAATTAAGATGTAAGTTGGCGCTGGTACTGTCATGTATGTCACTTTTTGTCCCCGCATTTCGTGCCGTTTTGTTTGTGAATTTTAAAAACGATATGCCGAACCCTGGAGCAGGTACCTAGGTCTAATCTATCGTAAATCGTTTGCCACTTCTAGACTGCCAGAGGCCTGGAAAATCGCCGAGGTATTGCAGCTCCATCAATCAGGTAATACTTCGTGTCCAACTTCAGGCCGACACCACTCACTAACACGGCGTGTAAGCTACTAGAACATAATATTTCAAAGCACCTAACAGACTTTCTAGAGCACAATAACTCATTATACCCTTATCAGCATGGATTTCTCCGCGGCTTATCAACACTTACTCAGTTAACAGAAGTTTTACATGACCTAGCTTTAAGTATTGACAATAACAACCAAACTGAAATCATATTACTCCACTTTAATAAAGCCTTCGACTGCCTATGCCATTCCAAACTGATCGCAAAACTACGGGGTTACATCTGAGATGGGGAACTTTCGGTTTGGATTGAAGGTATAGGAAGGAATGCGCTAAAAGCGGCACAAAAAGACAACACACACACACACACACACACACACACACACACACACACACACACACACACACACACACACACACACACACACACACACACACACACACACACACACACACACACACACACACACACACACACACACACACACACACACACACACACACACACACACACACACACACACACACACACACACACACACACACACACACACACACACACACACACACACACACACACACACACACACACACACACACACACACACACACACACACACACACACACACACACACACACACACACACACACACACACACACACACACACACACACACACACACACACACACACACACACACACACACACACACACACACACACACACACACACACACACACACACACACACACACACACACACACACACACACACACACACACACACACACACACACACACACACACACACACACACACACACACACACACACACACACACACACACACACACACACACACACACACACACACACACACACACACACACACACACACACACACACACACACACACACACACACACACACACACGCACGCACGCACGCACGCACGCACGCGCACACACACACACACACATGCACACACACACACGACACAAGATTTCTTGCGGCAACGTTCCCAACTCGTTTTGTATCATAACGTTCAATCTGAAACGGAGCCAATCACAAACGGAGCCAATCACATCCGCAGTTCCTCAAGGCTCTGTCCGTTGGCCACTGTTGTTTCTGATATTTACCAATGACATTGCCACCGCCATCAAACTCTTTGCAAACGATTGTATAATTTACAGAGAAATGAGAAGCCATGAAGATCATGCATACTTAACAAATGACTACAAAAACTTTCGGACTGGTGTAATGATTGGCAAACGTCAGTTAACTAGGTGGAATCTGTAGCAGGAACAAGAAAAAAACAACCATCAAGTTTCTTGTACAAAAACAATGCTACTCCAATGGCATTCGTCAACGAACACAAATGCTCACGAGTTACATTAACTAACAATCTTAGATGGGGCAAACACATCCACATCACTTCAACTGCATTACGGAAGCTGTTTTTTTCTTAAAAGGTGTCTTCATCTTACGCCAACAGAAAGTAAACTGTGAGCTCATAAAACGTTTGTTAGACCTGTACTAGAATATGCTTACACTGTTTGGTTTCCTCTGTCTTTAACCAATATTTCACAACTTTAAAGAATACAACCTAATGCTAGCACTAAGGTTTATTAGCAATCGATAAAAAAAAACCGACTCACCAGCACAACTAGCTGTGGTCTCCGTGCTCGAAACAATATCAACAAGGGCAAAGAGCGCGAGAATAAAATTCGTTTATCAGCTTCTTAATAATACATTTAAGATAGAGTGATCGAAGTACAATTCACAGTCACAAAAACGCGCGTTAAGAAACCAGCACACGTATATGCTAACCGAATATCCTCATCACAGGGACACTTTCAAAGATTCTTTCTTTCCAATAGTAACAAGAGAATGGAACCGTCTAGACGCATCCATAACTAACACTGATTCATTTTCGAATTTCTGTTTCGAACAAGAAGCCGCGTTTTGAAACTAAAGTTGTTAGAAAGCTTTTCATTTTTTGTCTATTTCAAAGAGTAGACGATGTGTTGTGCCCGTGTTAATGTTTATATTTTTTAAATAGCATGTTTTTTTAAGTTACTTGTGCAAATCTGTCCACTTCTTTCCAATTATTTTTTGTGCTATGATTTGTCTAGGTTATACTTGTCTTCTGCACAGCCGCTTTTAGAAATGTTATCCCTTGCTATGATACATGTAATGGCCACCTGCTAAGGTCTCTAACAGAGAATGACAGTATTTCAAATAAATATTAAATAAAAAATGCCTCTCTCATGTCTCTCCAATTCATCCTGCCGTTGGCCAGCTGAGGCCGCACTATCCTCGCAAACTTAATCTTAGCCGCCCACCCAACTTTCTGCCGCCCCCTGCTATGTTTGCCTTCTCTTGGAATCCACTCCATTACCCTTAAGGACCAGCGGTTATCTTGCCTTCTCAACACGTGCCCTGCCCATGCCCATTTCTTCCCCTTTATTTCGTCTAGAGTGTAATTAATCCGCGTTTGTTCCCTCACGCACTTTGCCCGCTACAGGTATGTTATCGATACACCTATATTTTTCTTCCATACCTCGCGGCGTTGTGCGCAACTTATGCTGAACGGTTTTCGTTAGCCTCCCCGTTTCTACCACGTAGGTGAGTACCGGTAAGATACAGCTGTTGTACACTCTTCTCTTGACCGATACTGGCTTGCTATTTTATCTGCCACAAGATGTTTCTTTCTGTCTATGACCATTCTAGCCTTGGTTCTGGCACGTGTATTTTTTTAATGTGGGAATGTGTTCTAGTTCCGTGCGCGCATGCGTGCGGCAACTCTTACATTCAGCATGTCTTTCTGTAGTAAACCGTGTTATGAGTAAAGTGTCCCTACGTGCATGTCTGTGTGATTCTTGTGCTGCAGTTACGTCTTATGCACGCAACCAGCTCGTTTTTCTTGTCGGCCTAAACCTACGGAGACTTATCTCGCCTGTATGTAGTTGACGTCGAGGCGGCAGGCCTCCAAGATCGAAGTTGCCGCAGGCCCCGTCATGTTGCGGGCCATCTTGAGGGTGTGCACCTCCTTCTCGAGGTAGGCCAGGAAGATCTCCACGAGGGCTTTGAGCACCGTGCTGTAGGCTCCGTCATACACCACCAGCAGCACGCTGGCAGACCCCAGCACGAAGTTGAGCAGCACCAGCAGCGGAATGCTCTTAATGTCCACCATGTACATCATGTCCATGTTGCGGATGACCACGAACACAAGGCTGAGGGTTCCCTGACCCCAGAGGCGAAGGTGACCCTTGGTGACGACCCGCTTCTCATGCGGCAAGGGCAGGAAGTTGCGCGACGTCTCGAAATGGCGCGCCTTGGCCATGAGCTTCTTGAACCTCTTGGAGGAGAGCGAGAGCGAAACTACGCTCAGGAACGTCTTGGTGACGACGGTCACGTGCAAGACGACGTACAGTGTGTTTAGGAACATCTTGCGCATGCCGAAGCTGAACAGTAGAGTCCAGAAGATCAGTCCAGATTCGATAATGAACAGGATGGACAGGCAGAGGGCTGAGTACCAAGTGTACGGTCGTGTCAGCGCTGCCTTCAGCGGCGCTTGTCCGCCACCGGTCGTCGCGTCTTGGACGAACCACGCTCCCGACCAGCGAAGGACGCGCGTCGAACGCCGAAACTGATCTTCGGCCAGGGTCATCGTCTCGATCCGAGGTGAAAAAGCGCTTATGTGTAATCTGAATAGCACTGCGAACGTGGGGTTCGGTCGTCGCCGTCGGAGTTCAGGGTGCGTCTCCTGCCACACACGCAAGCTGGTTCGCTTCCAGCGGCACAAGGTTTGCTGCTGGACAAGGACTGAGGCCTCCAGGTCGTTATTCCTATTAGAGCAGACGAGAGTTGAACACGAACAGCGTATGTCGCCTATTGTGTAAATAGGGGCGAAGATAGATTGCTGAACTTTATCTTTTGGGGACCACAGTGCGCGAAGACGCGAGCGGTCACTCAAGCATTGACGCGTGCACCACTAGCGCAAATGTTATCTCATTTTGACTGCCTAATGAATCTGAACGAACCCGCGATGAAAATGACAGAAGGGAAGGCAGCGAGAGCAGTGTTTGCGTCCAGGGCGACAAGCGAGTTTGTGCAGGGCGTGGCTGCTTTGGGGCGAGGTTGGAGCGATGACTGATGGGCATAGTTTTCCGAGTCGTGCAACAACTTTTCTCCCATACGTGTGTTGAAACGGTACACGAGCCAGACAGAAGAGAGCGTTTAATAAATAACTTTGCACCCTCGCAGATATTTTTGTTAGTCTTCCATTTGGGAAAAAGAGTCGCACAAGGCGCGGGGCTTCACGCTGGCGCGGGCCACTGGCCCTTTTCACAATGTTCCCGCGATCGCTGAGGCCCTCCCGTTTGCGCTAGAAATACAAGCTGATTTAAAGAGCACGATATTTACTGCTACGTGGTTTGCGTTGCTAATAACTATTAATGTTAGTCCACATACACACACACGCACACGCACACGCGCACACACACACACACACACACACACACACACACACACACACACACACACACACACACACACACACACACACACACACACACACACACACACACGCACGCACGCACGCACGCACGCACGCGCACACACACACACACACACACACATGCACACACACACACACACGACACAAGGTTTCTTGCGGCAACGTTCCCAAATCGTTTTGTATCATAACGTTCAATCTGAAACGGAGCCAATCACATCCGCAGTTCCTCAAGGCTCTGTCCGTTGGCCACTGTTGTTTCTGATATTTACCAATGACATTACCACCCCCATCAAACTCTTTGCAAACGATTGTATAATTTACAGAGAAATGAGAAGCCATGAAGATCAAGCCATACTTAACAAATGACTACAAAAGCTTTCGGACTGGTGTAATGATTGGCAAACGTCAGTTAACTAGGTGGAATCTGTTGCAGGAACAAGAAAAAAACAACCATCAAGTTTCTTGTACAAAAACAATGCTACTCCAATGGCATTCGTCAACGAACACAAATGCTCACGAGTTACATTAACTAACGATCTTAGATGGGGCAAACACATCCACAACATCACTTCAACTGCATTACGGAAGCTGTTTTTTTCTTAAAAGGTGTCTTCATCTTACGCCAACAGAAAGTAAACTGTGAGCTCATAAAACGTTTGTTAGACCTGTACTAGAATATGCTTACGCTGTTTGGTTTCCTCTGTCTTTAACCAATATTTCACAACTTTAAAGAATACAGCCTAATGCTAGCACTAAAGTTTATTAGCAATCGATAAAAAAAACCGACTCACCAGCACAACTAGCTGTGGTCTCCGTGCTCGAAACAATATCAACAAGGGCAAAGCGCGCGAGAATAAAATTCGTTTATCAGCTTCTTAATCATACATTTAAGATAGAGTCATCGAAGTACAATTCACAGTCACAAAAACGCGCGTTAAGAAACCAGCACACGTATATGCTAACCGAATATCCTCATCACAGCGACACTTTCAAAGATTCTTTCTTTCCAATAGTAACAAGAGAATGGAACCGTCTAGACGCATCCATAACTAACACTGATTCATTTTCGAATTTCTGTTTCGAACAAGAAGCCGCGTTTTGAAACTAAAGTTGTTAGGAAGCTCATTTTTTGTCTATTTCAAAGAGTAGACGATGTGTTGTGCCCGTGTTAATGTTTATATTTTTTAAATAGTGTCACGGTGTTGGTGACAAGAGAGGACCTGTTAGAAGGCAGGGCTCGGCAGCACGTCCTTCAGTTGGCGAGACGGCGAACTTCAACGTCTTTCAAAAACGAGAGCACCACGAGCGTCGTCTTCTTTCCGAGCGCCACGAACGCCACCTGGCATTCCTCCCCTCTTAAAAAAAAAACACGCGCAGAAGAGCGCGCGAACACAAGCACACACACAAGCACACACAAGCACAATTAATCACACAAGAGAGGCACGAAGATTCTGGGTGGGTCACCGTGCCAAATACGGCTTCAGGCGCAAAACATGGACGATCTCTGGACGGGGCTTTCGACGGGATCTCTGCTGGGAAAGTTCAGCGTCCGGTTCTACCTCGTAATTAACGTCGCTGACGCGCCGCAAGACTTTGTAGGGACCAAAATAGCGGCAAATGAGTTTTTCGGACAAGCCGCGTCGTCGAACAGGTATCCATACCCAAACCTGGTCGCCGGGATGGTAGGAGACTTGTCTGTGCCGGAGGTTGTATCGCCGCGAGTCTTTGTCTTGTTGCTGGGTGATGTGAATACGGGCTAGCTGACGAGCCTGCTCGGCTTCGTGGGTAAACTCCTCAGCGTCAGCAGAAAGAT
This sequence comes from Amblyomma americanum, assembly GCF_052857255.1. Lineage (NCBI taxonomy): Eukaryota > Metazoa > Arthropoda > Arachnida > Ixodida > Ixodidae > Amblyomma > Amblyomma americanum. The sequence continues at coordinate 219,574,354 of NC_135498.1, read as the reverse complement.
GGTCATCGGTTGCGCAAGGGAGCATTGCGTCGAGCATCGTCTGAACCTCCCTGCCGTAGAGGAGGCGGAACGGTGTGAAACGGGTCGTCTCTTGAACTGCTGTGTTGTAGGCGAGTGTCACGTACGGTAGGATCGTATCCCAATTCCTGTGTTGTACATCGACGTACATCGCCAGCATGTCCGCCATAGTCTTATTAAGCCGCTCTGTCAGCCCATTTGCCTGCGGGTGGTAAGCAGTAGTTTTCCGGTGGGTCGTCCCGCTTAGCTGAAAAATTTCGGCCATCATCTGGGAAGTAAATGAGGTTCCTCGGTCGGTAATGACGTAGGTCGGGGCGCCGTGCCGAAGTACGATCTGATGCACGAAGAAATCCGCAACCTCGGACGCTGTGCCACGGGGTAAGGCTTTGGCCTCGGCGTATCGAGTGAGGTAGTCTGTGGCAATGATGATGTACCGGTTGCCACCCGAGGACAAAGGGAACGGACCGAGAAGGTCAATGCCGACCTGATCGAATGGGGCGCGTGGTGGTGCAATAGGTTGGAGGAGTCCCGGAGGCTTGGCGGTCGGGGCCTTACGGCGCTGACATTGCCGACAGCTCTGCACATAGCGTTTGACAACAGTGGCGAGTTTGGGCCAGTAGGACAGCTGGCGGATTCTGGAAAGCGTGCGAGAGTATCCTAAATGGCCAGAGGTTGGTTCGTCATGGCACGCAGAAAGTATTTCCTCCTGAAGTGTTGTCGGCACGACGAGGAGATACGCGCGCGAACTGGAACCAGGGTTCTTCTTATAGAGCACGCCTCGTTGCAGGGAAAACGACGACAGGTGTCGAGAAAAACATTTAGGAACGGTGGCTGACTGGCCTTCCAAATAATCGATGAGGGGTCGTAGCACTGGATCGGCGCGTTGTTGGGTTGAGAAATCAGAAGAATTGATAGCCCCAAGGAAACTGATGTCGTCGTCCGTGTCGGGGGCTGCGAGTTCGACAGGCGCACGAGAGAGGGTGTCGGCGTCTTCATGCTTATGTCCGGACTTATAAACAATGGTGAGGTCAAACTCCTGCAGGCGAAGGCTCCATCGTGCCAGGCGTCCAGACGGGTCACGCAGGTTGGTCAACCAACACAAGGAGTGGTGGTCAGTGACCACTTTGAAAGGGCGTCCATAAAGATAGGGGCGAAATTTCGCAGCAGCCCAAATAATGGCGAGGCATTCTTTTTCTGTCGTCGAATAGTTCATCTCTGCGCGTGACAGAGCGCGGCTTGCATAAGGGTAGAAGGGTAGCGGATCGGGCTAGTTGGTGCAGATTTGACATTTTCAGAAGCGCTGTCTGTTCCCTCTGCGTCCTCGGTGTTTTAGCGCTTCTGAAAATGTCAGGCTTGCATAAGCGATGACTCGTTCAACGCCATCCTGGCGTTGCACGAGAACCGCGCCGAGGCCGATGTTGCTGGCGTCGGTGTGTATCTCAGTGTCACCTCGCTCATCAAAATGGGCAAGAACGGGCGGCGTTTGAAGTCGCAGGCGGAGCTCGGCGAAAGCCATTTCTTGCTCGTGGGACCAAACAAAAGGTGTGGTGTCACGGGTGAGGCGAGTCAGCGGTTCTGCGAGGTCAGCAAAATTTTCGATAAAACGCCGATAGTAACTGCAGAGCCCTAGGAAGCGCCGAACAGCTTTCTTGTCACGTGGCAGTGGAAATTCCGCAACCGCGGCCAGCTTGTCGGGGTCGGGCTTCACGCCGGCGGCGCTGACGACATGGCCGAGAAATTTCAGCTCCTGGTAACCGAAGTGGCATTTTTGGGGCTTCAATGTCAGGTTAGCTGAACGAAGGGCTTCGAGGACCGTCCGCAGGCGATCAAGGTGTTGACTAAATGAGTCGGCGAAAACCACCACGTCGTCGAGATAGACTAGGCAACACTGCCATTTAAGACCAGAAAGGACAGTGTCCATCATCCGCTGAAATGTGGCAGGCGCAGAACAAAGACCGAAAGGTAGAACTTTAAATTCATAAAGGCCGTCGGGAGTGACAAAGGCCGTCTTCTCACGATCCCGCTCATCGACCTCAATTTGCCAGTAGCCACTTTTTAGGTCGATGGACGAAAAATAACGAGCGCGCCGAAGGCGGTCGAGAGAGTCGTCAATACGTGGCAATGGGTAAACGTCCTTCTTCGTGACTGCATTCAGCTTCCGGTAATCGACGCAGAAACGGAGGGTGCCGTCTTTCTTTTTAACGAGGACGACCGGCGAGAACCATGGGCTGTTGGAAGGCTGAATAACGTCATCTTCGAGCATCTCCTTAACTTGGGACTTAATGACTTCGCGCTCTGTAGACGATACCCGATAGGGGTGTTGACGGATCGGGTGTACGTCATCGTACGTCACGATGTGGTGCTTGGCTATGGTAGTTTGACGCACTTTCGACGAGGAGGCGAAACACTGTCTGAATTCGAGCAATAGTGCACACAGCTGCTCCCGTTGGCTGGTTGACAGCGCGGAGTTGACATCGAGGCTCTCGAGGGGAAAAGGAGGCTGCACTGGTTCTGAGGAGAAGCACTCGGAAACATCGGAGATGCGTTCGATAAAGGCTACGGAAGTACCGCGAAAAAGATGCCGATGCTCGTGCGAAAAATTGGTAGCAAGTACCTGTGACTGGCCACTGTGAAGATGGATCAGACTGCGGGCCACGCACACGCCTTGCGTCAACAGTAATGACAGGTTGGTTTCGGCGATGGCGTCACCGTCTTGAAATGATTCGCACTCAACCGTAATGAAGGCGCTGGTTCGAGGCGGCAGGGTGACTGTGTCCGTAGAAACTCGAAGTGTCTGACTTGGTCGCGGCGCGTTGGGGAGGGCGACAGCACTCTCAGTTGAAAACGTGACCTTGTTATCGCGTAGGTCAATAATCGCCCCATATTCACGCAGAAAGTCGACACCTAAGATGAGGTCGCGCGAACAGTTATTCAGAACAAGACAGCAGACGACAAATGTGGACTCCCGGATTTGAACTCGGGCGGTGCACATGCCGAGAGGTGCAATCAAATGACCGCCCGCAGTGCGAACGTGTGTGCCAGCCCATGGCGTGAGAACCTTTTTGAGGACGGCGGCGAGCTGGCTTCTTAAAATCGAATAATCAGCACCAGTATCTAATAACGCTCGAACGTGGCGACCATCCAGCATCACAGGTATGTCTAAGGAAAGCCGCTCACGAGATGCAGGCTCCGGAGAGGATGATCGGGCACAGGCGTCGTTGTCTGCAGGCTGTGCCACCGGTAGTTCGTCGGCGTGGCGTGTGCTTTCTAATGGGGTCAGTGCGTCGGAAGTATCGGAGAATGCGGGCGTCTGAATCGGTGAGGCGCCGTCATGTGTCAGTGTCGATGTGTCGAAGCGAACGGGTACTGCGGACCTCGGAACCGTCGAAGCGTCGTTATGTCGAGGGAGTGTCGCTGTGTCGGAGTGAATGGTGACCGCGGACTTCGGAACCCGCGAGGCGTCGGCATGTCGTGCCCGCGGCGATGGGGGGTCCCCCTCAGAACGACGTCCAGCGAGCCCACCCCCTAAGGTCGCTGGTTGCAGTTTTCCCGCCGTGGGCTGGGCGACCGGCCTTGCGCCGCCCGGGAAAAACTCGCGGTAGAAGGTGAAGGACGACTCCCGGGCGATGGGGATCGAGCCCGCTGGCGACGAGACTGTTGCCAACGTTGGTCTTCAAGAAAATCCGCGACGGCCCTGGGTCGTTCGCCATAGCGGGGTCGAGGAGAATCGGGGGGAAACCCTTCGAGGCCCAGACGGCGGTAGGGGCAGTGCCGATACAGGTGACCTGGTTCCCCGCAGTGAAAGCATAGGGGGCGTCTGTCGGATGTGCGCCACACGTCGGCTTTGCGCGCGGACGGTCGGGGAGCTTCCACGTACTGCAGCACGGGTGCAGGCGGCCCCGGCACTTCAGCAGGAGCCGGAACGAAGGACGCCGGTGCTGGAGCAGGGGACTGCAGGGCTTCGGCGTAGGTGAGACGACGGTCAGGCGCGAAAGGAGGAGGGGATGGACGAGCCTCACCGGCAGGTAAGGACGGCCGGAGCACTTGCTGCACCTCCTCGCGGACAAAGGTCGCCATGGAGCTTTGAGCTGTGGTAGGGGCCCCGTACAGCTGCCGGATTTCTTCGTGCACAATCGACCGTATGAGATCGCGTATCCGGGAGGCATCGGTGCCGTGGAACGGTAACTCGCTGGAAACGGAGGCGGCGGATACGGGTCGATCGTACGCGGATGCTCTTTGCTGAAGAACCCTCTCGATCGTGGAAGACTCAGTGAGGAACTCGGCGACAGTCTTCGGAGGGCTGCGGACAAGGCCGGCAAAAAGTTGCTCCTTGACGCCACGCATGAGATGGCGCAGTTTTTTGTCCTCGGGCATTGCAGGGTCCGCGCGTCTGAAAAGGCGCGTCATGTCCTCGACATACGCTGCAACATTTTCATTGGGCAGCTGAACGCGAGATTGCAGAGCGCGTTCTGCCCGTTCGCGACGATCCGAGCTGCCGTATGTGTCTAGGAGCCGACGCCGGAACTCACTCCAAGAGACCAGCTGATCTTCGCGGTTCTCGAACCAAATCCGAGCGCCGTCCTCCAGGCTAAAGTAGACGTTCCGGAGCTGGGCGGCGTCATCCCACTGGTTGAATGCGGCAACGCGCTCGTAGTGCTGCAACCAGTCTTCCACGTCTTCAAAGATGTCGCCGTGGAAGGACTTCGGGATGCGGGGGTTCTGGAGCGTGAAGTAGGGTGTCGACGCCCCAGGCATTGGGATGCTCAAGGCAGGTTGCTCCGTGGACATACCGGATGGAACAGGCTCGGGGGGTAAGCCTCGAATCCGGCGGCGAGTACGGTGAACAGGCGTCGTGACGGGAATTGGACTGGAGCTCCGACTAACGGTTGGGGTACGGGACATGAGATCGATCCGACCTCCACCAGATTTGTCACGGTGTTGGTGACAAGAGAGGACCTGTTAGAAGGCAGGGCTCGGCAGCACGTCCTTCAGTTGGCGAGACGGCGAACTTCAACGTCTTTCAAAAACGAGAGCACCACGAGCGTCGTCTTCTTTCCGAGCGCCACGAACGCCACCTGGCAATAGCATGTTTTTTTAAGTTACTTGTGCAAATCTGTCCACTTCTTTCCAATTATTTTTTGTGCTATGAATTGTCTAGGTTATACTTGTCTTCTGCACAGCCGCTTTTAGAAATGTTATCTCTTGCTATGATACATGTAATGGCCACCTGCTAAGGTCTCAACCAGAGAATGACAGTATTCCAAATAAATAATAAATAAAAAATGCCTCTCTCATGTCTCTCCAATTCATCCTGCCGTTGGCCAGCTGAGGCCGCACTATCCTCGCAAACTTAATCTGAGCCGCCCACCCAACTTTCTGCCGCCCCCTGCTATGTTTGCCTTCTCTTGGAATCCACTCCATTACCCTTAAGGACCAGCGGTTATCTTGCCTTCTCAACACGTGCCCTGCCCATGCCCATTTCTTCCCCTTTATTTCGTCTAGAGTGTCATTAATCCGCGTTTGTTCCCTCACGCACTTTGCCCGCTACAGGTATGTTATCGATACACCTATATTTTTCTTCCATACCTCGCGGCGTTGTGCGCAACTTATGCTGAACGGTTTTTGTTAGCCTCCCCGTTTCTACCACGTATGTGAGTACCGGTAAGATACAGCTGTTGTACACTCTTCTCTTGACTGATACTGGCTTGCTATTTTATCTGCCACAAGATGTTTCTTTCTGTCTATGACCATTCTAGCCTTGGTTCTGGCACGTGTATTTTTTTAATGTGGGAATGTGTTTTAGTTCCGTGCGCGCATGCGTGCGGCAACTCTTACATTCAGCATGTCTTTCTGTAGTAAACCGTGTTGTGAGTAAAGTGTCCCTACGTGCATGTCTGTGTGATTCTTGTGCTGCAGTTACGTCTTATGCACGCAACCAGCTCGTTTTTCTTGTCGGCCTAAACCTACGGAGACTTATCTCGCCTGTATGTAGTTGACGTCGAGGCGGCAGGCCTCCAAGATCGAAGTTGCCGCAGGCCCCGTCATGTTGCGGGCCATCTTGAGGGTGTGCACCTCCTTCTCGAGGTAGGCCAGGAAGATCTCCACGAGGGCTTTGAGCACCGTGCTGTAGGCTCCGTCATACACCACCAGCAGCACGCTGGCAGACCCCAGCACGAAGTTGAGCAGCACCAGCAGCGGAATGCTCTTAATGTCCACCATGTACATCATGTCCATGTTGCGGATGACCACGAACACAAGGATGAGGGTTCCCTGACCCCAGAGGCGGAGGTGACCCTTGGTGACGACCCGCTTCTCATGCGGCAAGGGCAGGAAGTTGCGCGACGTCTCGAAATGGCGCGCCTTGGCCATGAGCTTCTTGAACCTCTTGGAGGAGAGCGAGAGCGAAACTACGCTCAGGAACGTCTTGGTGACAACGGTCACGTGCAAGACGACGTACAGTGTGTTTAGGAACATCTTGCGCATGCCGAAGCTGAACAGTAGAGTCCAGAAGATCAGTCCAGATTCGATAATGAACAGGATGGACAGGCAGAGGGCTGAGTACCAAGTGTACGGTCGTGTCAGCGCTGCCTTCAGCGGCGCTTGTCCGCCACGGGTCGTCGCGTCTTGGACGAACCACGCTCCCGACCAGCGAAGGACGCGCGTCGAACGCCGAAACCGATCTTCGGCCAGGGTCATCGTCTCGATCCGAGGTGAAAAAGCGCTTATGTGTAATCTGAATAGCACTGCGAACGTGGGGTTCGGTCGTCGCCGTCGGAGTTCAGGGTGCGTCTCCTGCCGCACACGCAAGCTGGTTCGCTTCCAGCGGCACAAGGTTTGCTGCTGGACAAGGACTGAGGCCTCCAGGTCGTTATTCCTATTAGAGCAGACGAGAGTTGAACACGAACAGCGTATGTCGCCTGTTGTGTAAATAGGGGCGAAGATAGATTGCTGCACTTTATCTTTTGGGGACCACAGTGCGCGAAGACGCGAGCGGTCACTCAAGCATTGACGCGTGCACCACTAGCGCAAATGTTATCTCATTTTGACTGCCTAATGAATCTGAACGAACGCGCGATGAAAATGACAGAAGGGAAGGCAGCGAGAGCAGTGTTTGCGTCCAGGGCGACAAGCGAGTTTGTGCAGGGCGTGGCTGCTTTGGGGCGAGGTTGGAGCGATGACTGATGGGCATAGTTTTCCGAGTCGTGCAACAACTTTTCTCCCATACGTGTGTTGAAACGGTACACGAGCCAGACAGAAGAGAGCGTTTAATAAATAACTTTGCACCCTCGCAGATATTTTTGTTAGTCTTCCATTTGGGAAAAAGAGTCGCACAAGGCGCGGGGCTTCACGCTGGCGCGGGCCACTGGCCCTTTTCACAATGTTCCCGCGATCGCTGAGGCCCTCCCGTTTGCGCTAGAAATACAAGCTGATTTAAAGAGCACGATATTTACTGCTACGTGGTTTGCGTTGCTAATAACTAATAATGTTAGTCCACACACACACACACACACACACACACACACACACACACACACACACACACACACACACACACACACACACACACACACACACACACACACACACACACACACACACACACACACACACACACACACACACACGCACACGCACACGCACACGCACGCGCACGCGCACCCACACGCACACGCACACACACACACACACATACACACACACACACACACACACACGCACACACACACACACACACACACACACACACACACACACACACACACACACACACACACACACACATACATACATGCACACATGTATTAATTTGCAAAAAGAAGCGGAAGGAGGCGGAGGGAAAAGCCGTGCATTTGCGGCTTGAGAAATCCTCCGCCCCTTACAGCGTACACAGCAGCAGAGCGGGGCAATAGACAAAACCACACTGTCGCATATTTTTTTTTTTTGCTAAGAGAAAAGAAAACGAACACTATACGGCATCAGACAATAGAATAAGCATAATTAGGAGCTTCAATAGAGCGCTGTTTTTGGACACCTGGAAAACTTTTTTTCAAAAATAAAACAATGTAAAGTAATTGAGCATGAAGATACACTTATGTGCTCATTCACAAAAGGAAGTATGAGCAGCAAAATATTTGTATATATTTGGAAGAGACATATTGAATACATCAGTACCTTCTTTTCCTACAGCATTCAATGATCGCGGAAGATTAAACCGGAGTGTTTTTGTCCATAGGCAGTGCGACATTTTGGAACTTTTCATCGTTCAGGAGTTCTGGTTTTGTAGATAGGTTTCAGTTGTGCCATTCCCGAAAAAACTGAACTCTGCCGTTGGACACTTAAACGGTTCTACCTGGATAATTTGTATTCGTATATATTTCATATTTTCAATAAATTAAACGAAGCAAAGATTTGTGATGACGGTTCAGTGTATTCAACATTTTAAATTATTCCTATTAATTTTTTTCTGTAGACTTTCAAGCTTCAACAGATTTGTTTTTATTGTTGTTCCCCAGACTAAATGAGAGTAGTTTAGGTGGGAGACCAAGAGAGCGTTGCAGACCATTTGTTTAACTTTTTTGGCAGAGCATATCGGTTGCGATTTAAAATTCCAGTTATGTAACTCGGTTTGCTTATTAGACTGCTTATGTGATCATTCCATTGTAAAGTTGAAGTAAAATATACTCCTAACACTTTGACGCTCTCTGCCACATCAATGGTTACGGATCTAAACGTTAAGTTTCCTTGTAACGAAATTTGTGTTCCTTTTGGTTTAAATACTACTGCCTTTGTTTTGTTTGAGTTAATTTTTAATTGACTGCTGAAAACTCACGAGCCTTATTTCCGCAGAAAAATATTTGCTTTAGTAATTCCTTCAGCTTCAAGACGTGATGACACCAAAGCACTCGTGTCGTCGGCATATATAACGAACTTGAGCAACTGTGTAAAATATCGTTAATGTACAAATTAAATAGAATAGGGTCTAAAATGGCACCCTGTGGGCCTCCTGAATTTATTTGTTTTCTGTGAAAACTGAAATCATTGATGTCGACATATTGAAATCTATTTGACAGGTAACTTTTCAGCAGAGAACAGCATATCCCCGTATATCATAATGATGGAGTTTTTCAAATAGGGCAGCCGCCGCGGTGGCTGAGTGGTTACGGCGCTCGGCTGCCGGCCCGAAAGGCGCGGGTTCGATCCCGGCCGCGGCGGTCGAATTCCGATGGAGGCGAAATTCTAGAGGCCCGTGTACTGTGCGATGTCAGGGCACGTTAAAGAACCGCAGGTGGTCCAAATTTCCGGAGCCATTCACTACGGCGTCTCTCATAGCCTGAGTCGCTTTGGGACGTTAAACCCCCATAAACCAATCCAAACCACACTTTTTCAAATAGGACAGTATTACTAATATAATCGAAAGCTTGGCTAAAATCAACAAATACCTATAAAAATTCGTTTTTTTTACGTATTTTAGAATGTATTCCTTATGGCACAACAGCGCCAGCTCTGCAGACCTGTCCCTTCTAAAGCCATGTTGTGAAGTAGTTATTACATTATACTTGCTGCAGAAGCGCTATATTCGATCTAGGATAATTTTCTCGAGACTTTGGAAAAGACAGGAAGAATTGGCACCAGTCTGTAGATAGATACATCATTTTTATCACCTTTTTTTAATAAAGCTATTTTCACACGGGCGTCTTACATTTTTTGTAGGAAAAACAGCAGTAAAAATGCAGAGATTAAAAAGATGTGCCAGAATGTGGCTGATCTCACGTATCACATACTTCACGGTTCTTATTTGTATACTGTCAGCATCAACACTAAGGAAATTATGTAAACTAAAAAAAAGAGAACTCACTACATTTGCATATGTTGGTTCAAAAAATATTATGCTAGAGTTTTCCTACCTTTGTTTTGTGTAATGTTGTCTGGTTTGTGGTATAAATTTGTTTGTAGTAGTTAACGAAGTAGTCATAAAAAATGTTTAGCATTTTTTCGCCTTTTAATTTCTATCTTTCGTGAAGAATCTCTTCAACTATCTGTTCTCTGTCGCTCCAACGCATCAGTGCATTTAAGTATTCCACGTTAAGTCGGTGCGGTTTGCGCTGGAACCAAACATATTCTGATAGTACAGGTCTCTTGCTTCTCTTAGTTGCATAGTCAATTCATTGGTAAATCTTTTGAACGTACCAAGACAGATGCTGTACGAATTCGCATAAATGTTTTAAACAGATGTTCTCTCTTTTTAATCTTCTTCAATAGGTACCTTATCACCCACGGATTTCGACGTCTCTCATTGCCCGTGTGGTGTTTGAAAACGAAGTGACATTGGTATACCGTAAGAAACAAACTCATGAAGGCATCATAAGCTAAGTCAGGATATGTTGCCTGAAGGACGTTGTCCAGGAAACTTTCTAACTCCTGATAAAACGTTTCTAAGAGGGTGGGTGTAACAGGTTGATAATTATTAGACACTTTGTGGTTTGGCAAAGTACTAAATTTTATGCCACAAAATACAGGCAAGTGATCATTAATAGAATAAGTAAGAACACCGGTACTGAGAAGGTTAGGATCATAATTCGTTATTACCAAATCTAGAATTGTTTCCGTTGACGTCGTTATTGTGTGGGCGAAACAATATCATTTATACAGCCATTGGATAGCAACACATTTTAAAATGTTTTCTTCGTCCTATTGCTACTCATATCAACCTTAAAATAACCGGCAAGTATGACATTGTACCTATTTTGGTTAACAAAAAACAAAATACAGATTGTATATACAATATACAAATATACAAATTGCTTGAAAAAATACAGCCGAATTCAACTTCAGGCCCTGATGGTATTCCAAACTTCGTTCTCAAATCATGCGCAACAATTATTTCCGAATATATAGTCATAATTTTTAGCCGGTCTCCTAATAGTTGTGATTTACCAGCAGACTTGAAGATGGGTAACGTTGTGCCTGTACACAAGGGTGGACTTCGGAACCAGGTGGTAAACTATAGGCCGATACCTTTAACTAGTGTTTGCGGCAAGACTTTGGAACATGTTATCTACTTTAATTTAATCAAACACCTTAATAATATTAACTTTATTCTTGACTACCAGCGTGGGTTTCGTTCTGGCCTGTGTTGTGCTACGCAGTTAATTGAATTTTCACATGACATTTATGCTTCCCATGATCTGGGCCTACAGACAGATAGCTTATTACTTGGTTTCCAAAATGCGTCCGATACCGTCTCCCACATCCTTCTTCTGCACACGTTATACTTTCTCGGCATGCCGCACAATATACTTTGATGGATACAAAATTATTTGACAGGACGCAGTCAAAATGTAATACTTGTTGGGGGGCTGGTTGGTGCATGTTTCCAGAAGAGGGTTGTAGCGCCGAAAAACAACACATAGCAAGCGAAACGGGACAGGCGCAACTTCCAACTGTTTATCACCGCGTATGCAAATGAATATAAGGACAAATCAAGATGGGTAGCAAGAACCACACATGCGCGAGGGTTTGACAAAAAAGCGGATAAAAGATAGTGAGGCACACACGTATCTCACATCCGTGTATCAAAAAAAGCAGTTTCATTTTTATACATGGAGATAGAAGGGGCGCTAACACAATCGCTACAGTTTCTTTTAATATAAAAGACCTCCAACAGTTCACTGGCTGTCTTGTCCTTACTTCTGCTGAAAACCTTTGCTTCTTTCAGCCTTGCCACACACTTAATCTTCCTTTCTTCTCCGCAGGCTTTACAATGATGAGGCAGATGAGAACCAGTGCCATTTTGTAAATCCCGATTACGTTCCGCTAACCGGCCGGTTTGTCCAATGTACTTCTTTCCGCATGTGAGAGGAATCTGATATACGACTCCCACGGCACATTTAACAAGCGGAGCTGCATGTCTCTTTTTACTTTCAGTTTTGTTTACCTTGTCGGGATCAGTTTTAAAGCACAAGCTAGCCAGTTTCTTTGGGGACGGAAAAACCACATTATCCTTATATTTTGTCGCCACATGCTTCAAATTGTGCGCCACCTTATGGGTGTACGGGATGCCAATCGGTCTGCTTTTGCTTTTGGTGACCTCATCTTGGCCATCCTTTTTTCTACTTTCTTTCTTCAATTTTCGCAGCAAGGCTTCAGCTACTCCGATTAAGATCGAGGTTGGAAAGCCTGATTTTTCGAACTTCCGAATCTGGGTTTGAAAGCTTTCCTCTGCTTTATGGCAACATGATTTCTTCAGCGACGCTTCCAGGCACATCTGAGCAATGCCGCGCTCTACTGTCTTTGAATGGGAGGAATCATAGGGCATTAGTTCTTTTTGTGCACGAAGGTGATGCATCAAGCAAAAACTTTGGTCTTTAAGGGTGATGTAAATGTCTAAAAACTGCAAATTCTTGCCTTGGGCAAGCTTAAGGGTGAAGTCCAAACCTCCATGTAGTTTAAGACCAGATAAAACTTCTTCCATTATTTGTGGGTAAGACGAAAAAATAAATAAAAAATCGTCAACATATCTAAATGTTTTCAGCACTTTGGCTTCGTCAAAAGTAACCTGTCCATCTGCGCAAGAATGATGTCACATAGCACAGGAGCCACGCAAGAACCAATGCAATTTCCTTTTTTTTTAACAAACAGCTGGTCTTCAAATAATACCAGAGTGCAAGACAAGTAGTACTCTAACATTGCCAAGAATTTCGCAACAGAAACACCGAATTTCTGATCACTGTGTACGGGAGCCGAAACGTCGTTTTGTTGTTTTTGTTTTTACTTTTGGTCAATGCCTCTCCATCTTTTTCTAAAATTTTATCCCGCATTTAATTCCTTTGATTTCCTTATCCCGCGTATCAAAACGCTTTTTTATAGTGGCAAACACTTCATGCAGCATCCAGATTGAACTCTCTACTGCATCAAGCTTTCCACTGAGAGGGAGAAGGGAAGTCAATTTCCTGTTCATTTCCAAGATAAGGACTTTCAGGTCGGCATCCACATTCGAGTCACAGTTTGAGGCGTCGCCCCTGCCTCCCCTCGAACGATTACACGCTTCCCACTTCCAAGCCTTCTCAGTCGATCCTCGTCTTGAAGCAAATGTCGTTTCAATAATGCCAGAGCATATCGCGCCATGACAATAAAATTCACACTCACTGCATGTGATGACGCTATCGTCATTCTTTAGTTTTTCGCGGCATTTGCAACACTGCGTCATGGTGACCAGTATCGACTAGCAGGTTGGCAGCAGCGGCAATGAGCTAAGCAACATGCACAAACTTAATATGGAAAGGTTAGACCAACATGTAAAACACAGCGAAGAACGGATTATTCGACGTTCGCCCCGCTCCGCCGCTGCTGCGGATTTTAAATAAATAAATAAAATATCGAAAATAAAATTACAAATAGGAATAAAAATAAATTATATATAGAAAAGAAAGAAAGGTCATATAATTAAAAACTAACCGAACGCAAAAATCTAGAAGTGAGCAAATTAAGCAGGGCATAAAACGACACCTTTTTCCGATTTGCTTCCCTCTGAAAAAAATTTGAAAAAGCTATTGCGCCAGGAGTGCTATTTACGCCGTGTTTGGAAGAGAATCTCAAAACCTTTTCATTTCTCCAGAGCCTAGTTATTTAGAATCAGCGCTCTAAAAAAGCCGAACATGACAACAATGACGAATGATGTAGGACCTATAGCTTGAAACTTATAAACAAAGCGAAGTATATTTTGAACATTTGGAGCATATTTCGCTAAGTCTACAAAATTATTCTGAACTGCACTTTCTAGTGCTAGAGATTTTGCTCTTCAAAGTTCACTGCAAACGAAAAAGAGCTTGAGTGGCGAGTCCGGTGTGGGCAGCGTTTTGTACTTTGAACAAAAACTAAATAATCACAATTTCCAGCTCGCACGTACTTAACTCATTAGGAACCGGTTTTTTTTTTTCTTTTTTGTCGAATTGAGTGTTATATATTACCATATTTCTATGGAGGTTAGTGGCATGCGAAAAATTATTGTTCTTGCGTTATAGCGTATGAAATATAGATCCTGACACGCTGGGACGTTAGACTACAGAAAAGTGCAGGAAGTGAAAGACCTTCATTTCAAGCCACGAAACTTAAGAAAATCAGACTTAGTGATTAGTTACCCGCTCATTTGATGTGGTACGGCTGAAAGCAAGAAATGCACATTCCAATATTATACTTTGTGCGCAGCGCGCTCGACCAAGTGGGCGACTTGTCGTACCGGGCACCAGTCAGGACGTCACCAGTCTTCGGTGTTCTTTTTCATAAAGGTCCTTTTGGCTTATTCTTCATGGCATCAAATAGCTGTGTGCCATTTGCCTGCGCAATTAAAGCCGAGTAATGTTGAACCCTGTACTACTAATAAGCCCTCGAGCATTGTGGATGGATGCATCACAAAGCCGTGTGAAAATTGGCCACCACCATTTTTTGCAACGCTTTCCAATCCTGTATGCGCTTACATATGCGTCCATCTGGTCTGTACCTCCCATAAAGCTGTTGTACTGAGCGACGGCATTTGCACGGGCTACCTTGATTTTTATTTTCTGAACACGGGAGTACTCGTCTGCAGACGACATGAGCTCTATTCCGTGCTTGCGAGCGCTGCAGCCGAGTTGTCCATCCAGCGGACAACGGTTGTCCCATCGTTACTAAGCACCTGATCTTCGTGGCCGCGTCGTTCACGCTGGACGAATTCCGGTCGGGTGATCGGGCACTCTTTGGGCAAACGGTTCTGTCTCATTGTGCGCGTACCTTTGTGGCGTCTTCTCGTGACTGGGCCTGGTCGACGGTCTTGCACCTGAGCGGGAAACACATCCAGCCTCGTGCGTAGTTTGTAGCCGTGTAACATCTCGGGCGGCGGTACTCCGTGGACAGAGGAGTTTTTCTTTAGTTGCACAATATTCTCTCCAGTGCCTTCGGCAAGTCACCTTCGGAGCAACTTTTTAGGCCCTCTTTGATCGTTCGTACAGCACGTTCAGCCAGGCCGTTACTTTGTTGCATGGCAGCGCACGAATGTGCGTCACCCCATTCCTTTCCGGAAATTGGCTGAACTCCCAACCAATTGTAATTGACTACAGTCCGGGCCAGACCGAACGACTAAAATCGTGCGAAGGGCCTCGGCTGTGGTCCGTGATGTTGCATGGGCTAGGAGAATTGCCTCGATCAATTTGCTATGCGAGCCCACGACGACAAGCACCATATTGTTTTTAATCGGTCTCGCGCAAAATCACTGCGCAACCGCGACTATGTTTCTTGTCTGGCCAGCTAATCGGTGCCTGGCTAGGAGGCACTGGGAGAACTTGTACGCAGTTTCTACACTCAGCAGCTATGCGCTGAATATCTTTATCGAGGCCGAGCTGTCAGAAACATAGAACGCGGGATGGACTTCATTCAAGAAGCACCTTGGTGTGCTGCGTGCCGCAGTTTAAAAAAATCTGCCCCTGGCTGCTTCGGGAATCAACACGATGGCCCCAGTGGAATAAGTTCTGGCTAACGGACAGCTCATATCTCCTTTTTGCGTATTTAGTCATCTCCTTTCCTTCCAAACTTGATTGCCGCTGCCAACCCTGCAGGACGTACCTTATACGTTCGCGGGCACTTTGTCATCTTGTGCGAGTTCTTGCAACTCCTTGAGGGGTACGGCAGTCTAGTCCACGTAGTCCAAGGCGACTACGTACTCCGCCACGTCCTCTCAATCCTCGAACACCAGCTGAGAGGGTAGGGGTAGGCGGTTTAAGGCATCTGCAATGGACATGTGCTTGCCCGGCTTGTACTGCAACTTATACTTGTATGCGCCAAGTAGAACGGCTCATCTCTGTTTCGAATAGCTGCCATGACGGACGTCTGTCTTTCCTGCTCTAGAAGGTCCTGTAAGGCCTGACGTTCTGTGAGGAGCATGAACTCCCTCCAGGAGAGGTAGTCTCGAAAACGCTGCACACTGAAAACCAATGCCAACGCCTCCCGTTCGATGCGAGTGTAATTCCTTTCTGCGGTGCTTAAGGAGCGCGAGCGAAACCCGATAGGGTGATGTTCACCACTTATTCGATGTGAAAGTGCTGCCCCGACACCTTAGGGTGATGCATCGCATTTCAAGAACATTTCTTCTTTGGGTCGAAGTGAGTGATCACCGGGGCTGCAGCCAGCGCCTGCTTCGCCAAGTAAAACGTCTCTTCTTCCCTAGAACTCCACTCAGACATCTTTTCGACCAGCCGGTACAGGTGGTGCTAACAGCGTGGCCATGTCAGGCAAAAACGTGTTGCAAGACGTTGCCATGCCCAGAAGAGATCGCAGCTCGCTGACGGTGCGGGCAGCTGGGTAAACTGATGGCGTCAACATTTACTTATTTATTTTTCTGTGGGATTTAGGCCCTTCGCATCGATGCGGTGGCCCAGATAAGAAACCGCTGGCTCGCTAAATCGACCCTTCTCTGCACGCAGTTTGATGCCGTGCTGACGGAAGCATTCAAGAACCGCCCTGAGAATCTGTTCATCATTGTTCATTTCCGCAATTAGGACGTCATCCACGAACGCTTTAACCCCAGGAAAGCCTTGCAGAACTGTTCCTATGCGCCTCTGAAACATGGCAGGTGCTAACTCAGTTCCAAACGGCAAGCGATTGAAATAAAACAGCTCTTTCCGAGTGTTCGTAACAGCCAACTTGCGAGAGTTATCGTCCAGCACAATCTGATCGTACGCATCCCGCAAATCCAAAATGCTGAATCACTGGCCTCCTACCAACTGAGAAAAAATGTCGATAACTAGCAGATGGTAATGTTTGATTTCTCAAACTTTGTTCAGTGTAACCTTAAAATCCCCAAAGACGAGGAGTCGTCCATCTTTCTTCAGTACTGGCACTATAGGTGTGGTCAAATCTGAATGGGTGACAGGGGATATTATGCCAGCTGCCACAAGCCTGTCCAGTTTCTCTGACACTTTATCACGGAGTAAGTAAAGTATTTTTCTCGCCTTGAAAAACTTTGGCCGTGCTCCGGGCTTGCTGTGTAGGTGCGCTGGTGGAACTTCCATGCTACCCAGTGCTTCCTTGAATAGATGTGCGTAGTCCTTGAGGATAGCAGGAGGAGCCACAGGAATCGATCTCTGTTCCTGTGGCGAAAGATCGTGAAGCACTGCTGATCCTCCTGCTTCTAGTTTCCATAAAAACTCCAGGCCGCAGACTAGAAGACCTTTGTAATTCGAAACAATGAGGTTGTAATCAACAGCAGTGGTTTTATAGCCCACACGCATTGGCAATACTCCGAGCACCGGCAGTTTTGCAAGATAGCAAGTCAATTTAACTTCCGACTTCTGCAATTCTGCCCATTGCTGACTGTGTGCTTCGTAGGTAGATCTTGGGGCGACACGCACTGGCGAACACGTATCAACATCCATAAACAGCGTGATGGTGGAACAGCGCAAGGGACGATACAGAGCAAGAAACAAAAAAAGACACACACGGGCGCTATCAATTGAAGTACAGAGAATATATAGAGATGGAAAGAAGGCGGTGCATCGATAAGACGGCTGCTTGATCACCGGAAATCAGAAGATAGTCACGTCAGTGGATAAAAAAAAGTATTTGTGAATGAGGTGGGGGTGTGAAAGGCAATAAAAAGGGGGTGTAGAAGGCTGTCGCGCGAAACAATAGAAGAACGTTGAAGTCACAAGGTTACCATGTGGGCATAACTTCACCATAATTTCAGCATAATTTCAAAATATCAGTGGGCACAATTTCAGCCACAACTTCGAAAGCGAAAGTACGAGAACACCAGGGGAACATAATTTGATACGGAAAAAATAATAGCGCCTAAAGGTAGACAAACACAAGTAATAGACGCAGGACAGCACGTATGCGTAACAGACGCACTAAAAAACAACACATACTTGGCGATTCACCAACGAGTGGATATATCCTTAAGATCTGGCAAACAACAAAAAAGACAACTACTTTGCCTATCAATCTTGCACGCGCACACTTATACTAAGGAAAATAAATTCCTTGTTCGCGGGATGCAAAGACGGTGCACTGACACACGTATCACTGCCTTGCAGCCTAAAATGTTAGGCCTCCTGGATTTCCTTTTCCTCCCTGTTTTTTTTTCCTTTTCCGATGACTGAAATGCTGTTAAAAGCCATAACACAGTTTTCACAACTCCTGCAGAGATGTGGGAGATTATTTTGATTAGACAGAGTTTTCAGGGAATTGTTATGTTCGCGTGCCTTGTCATTTACACATTTGCCAGTTTTTCCCGTGTACACCACACCACATGACATGGGTATCTTGTAAACGAAACGATTCGAGCAAGTAACCAATTTGTTGTCATGCTTAACAGTGCAGCCCTTGGTTATCTTCCCTACTGGCCTTCGCGATTCTTGAAGATAAACCAGACAGCTTACAAGTTGCAGAGAAGATTACCGTCACGCCGAGCTATTTACTGTACCGTGCCGTGTGGTCTGAATGTGGACTCTTTCTTTGAGCTCTTGGTGTTTTACTTATCGTCCGCTATTGTTGACCTTCAAGGCAAAAAGTACGTGCAAAATAATATCATTTGTATTGATTGTAGTGTTGTTGCGGTGCTTTGCCAAATTTTTTGGCCAAGTGTGACATCTCTCTTCGACGCAGCCTAATTGACGACCACGTTCTTCCTGTTTTCAGATATGTTGAAGATTTTTTTATTATTCTTAAGCTTGTACCTGGTGACTCGCTTACAGCCGTCGTCAGCAATATAGTGAGTGTTTTTCATGACTGCACCAGTGTACTTAATTTTACCCATAAAATCCCTAATGACAATGCCATTCGGTTGCTTTTTTGACCTAGCGAAGGGGCCTTCCGATCGTTGTCACGCCTGCAGTTACGTCCACTAAAGAGGTGTGCGGGTTACAATGAACCATGCAATAGGCGAGATTTTTGCAGGAACGCTTGCCCTATTGTGACAACTCGACGCGCCCCTTCAGTAGGCTCCCGCAACATTCCGCAAGTAGGCTTTCCCGCATAATGTAGTTTACAAAACAGGATGGCGGAGGTCACGCTCGGAAAGTTATGAAGGCGACAAGACGCATTCTTCGGACGTGGGCAATAAATATGTACGGTATTAGGGAAGAACAAAAAGCGCGATTTCGCATTGCAATTGTTTGATGCGGGGCGTTCGCCAACTTTCTCGCGGGGCGTGTGATATGTTGGAAAGCCCACTTGCGGAAATTCTCGCGAGGTCAAGCCTAGCGGCGTCGGAATCGCAGTCGGTCCGCGTGATAAACGGCGCAGAAGGAAAGGAATAGGACGTTTGTATTGTTTTCCCAGAATTTTAAACCCGATCAGTGCCTAATTTGTCCAGATATAGTGGTTTTGCCACGGTCGAATTTGTGAAAGTCTGCGCAGTATACGATCGCTGGCGAGTGTTTGGGAATTTTTCTATTATTCGGAAATTCTCGAATATCAATTTTTCGAATACGAATCGAATATCAAACAAAATCGATTCGTATTCGAAATTTCGAATATTCGCACACCCCTTACTTTTTCTTCGGTGAATACTCGTCGCCACTGCAGCAGCCGGCCGGCGGCAGTGCCGGGACGAACCAATCCAGGCAAGCAACCGGGGCAAATGGCCGGTGTTTATTAAACGGCTTGCGATTTTATAGCCAAGGGAAAAAAGGGGGAGGTATGAGAGGGTGTTTTTGAGAGGCGGGTGCGGTTTTCAGCGCAAATTGTAGCAGAGCGATAGGAGGCACACGTGACCCTGACGGCGCAGTTCGCCGTCAGGGTTGATAATATATAGGCAGTATTGATAATAAATCAATACTGCCTCAACACCCTAACAGCAGTGCAAAATAAGGGGCTGAAAAGAAAAATGCCGCATTTTCAGGAGGCCTACGGCCTATTCTGACCATATTGCAAAGAAGATTATAACGCTCTCGTTCAAAGAATAAAGGACCATCGTTCTTTCTCAGACACTCACCTATGGTGCTTCACTGGTCGTCGCATGTTAAAAGAGATATCTTGAGGTAATAGCATCGTGTTATTGCTTAAAGAACCAAACTTAAGGTACCGAGCATCGCATGGCGACACATCTCTCACAAGACACCATTTCCTGCCTTTCCCGCCGTGGTGGCTCAGTGGTTATGGTGCTCGGCTGCTGACCCGAAAGACGCGGGTTCTCTTCTGGCC
This sequence comes from Amblyomma americanum, assembly GCF_052857255.1. NCBI lineage: Eukaryota > Metazoa > Arthropoda > Arachnida > Ixodida > Ixodidae > Amblyomma > Amblyomma americanum. Next base: position 219,554,164 of record NC_135498.1, on the reverse strand, counting down.
GCGGTGGTCGAATTTCGATGGAACCAAAGTTCTGCAGGCCCGTGTCCAGTGCGATGTCAGTGCACGTTAAAGAACCGAAGGTAGTCGAAATTTCCGGCGTCCTTCACTACGGTATCCCTCATAGCCTGAGTCGGTTTGAGACGATAGGCCCCCAAAACCCATAAAAACCCTTCTTGTCTTCCCCAAAAATAGACTGACAGCTGTTGACGCCTGGTGTCCATAAAGTGGACATTTAAGCTTTCAGACAGCACCAACAAGTGAGGACTGTCTTCCTTCTGTGTACAGAATGATGTCTTTGTGAAGAAGAACTTCGCAGCGAGCAAAACAGCCTACCTCCTTATTGTACCTGCTTTCCTCCGCGAAGAAGTTCTACAGGCTTCACACGACGAGCCGAGAGCTGGACATCTCGGGTTTACTGGCACCCTCCGCCGCATTCAAGACAAGTATAGCTGGCCCCGACTGTCTGCAGATGTCGCACATTATGTGAAAACCTACCGAGATTGTCAGCGACGAAAGACCCCTCCCACCCGACCAGCAGAATTTTTATAACGCCATTGAACCCCTTCAAGACCCTTTCAGCAGATCGGCATGGACTTGCTTGGTCCTTTCACAAAGTCAACGTCTGGAAATAAGTCGATCATCATAGCGACCGACTACATGACCTTCTACACCGAGGTAAAAGCCCTACCGAACAGAACAGCAGCAGAAGTCGTCAAATTTTTCGTTCAGTGCATTCTTTTGCGACAGGGCGCCCCCCATGTGCTCATCACGGACAGAAGAACCGCATTCACGGCGGGACTAGCGCAAGCCATCCTGAGTTACAGCCAAACCAGTCACCGGAGAACAACTGCATACCGTCCGCAGACCAACGGACTTACCGAGCGCCTGAACAAAACCATCGCCGATATGCTCGCCATGTGTGTCGGCGCCGAACACAAGACCTAGGCGTCATCCTGCCTTGCGTCGTCTTCTCCTTCAAGAGCGCAGTACGGGAGACCACCCAGATGACGCCTTTTAGGCTCATCCATGGAAGGGAGGCCATGACCATGCTAGACGCTATGGTGCCCAACGTTACCGAAGGAGAGAACGTCGACGTCGCCGCCTACCTTCAACGAGCAGAAGCTCGAAGGCCTGCCCGATTACGGATCAAAGACCAGCGGCGGGCCGAAGCCAGACACTGCAACCTACGAAGACGCGGTGAAACATATTGACTAGCGCAAACACAGACAGGGACCAAAGTAAGAGAAAGAGACAGGACACACGCTAGACTTGCAACTGGATATATCACTTGCAAGTCTAGCGTGTGTCCTGTCTCTTTTTCTTACTTTGGTCCCTGTCTTTGTTTGCGCTACTCAATATGTTTCACAGCAACAACCAACTAGCCCAAATGAAAGCCATAGAATTTACGAAGACGCAACGCGGAATACAAGCCAGGAGACCAAGTCCGGGTTTGAACGCCCATTCGCCGCCGTGGATTGAGTGAAAAGCTTTTGCGTCGATATTTCGGCCTGTACAAGGTTCTTCGTCGGCTAGGTGAACTGGATTATGAAGTCATCCCTGACTCAATGACTGCATCCTAGCGACGCCGCGTACGACCAGAAGTTGTCCATGTCGTCCGTCTGTAGCCCTATTATGCGCACGAAAAGACGCTGCATTTCCACTCAGTGTTTTTTTTTGCACGATTCGTTTTATTTGATGCTAGTCGCATTGTTTGTTTTCATGTATCTGGTTGATGCATTTTGGGAGGGAGTAATGCCGCGAATCTTTGCAGTGTTTGTTCGTTCTTCAAATCAGCCGCCACGCTGCTTTATCGCTTTGTTTGCGACGCAAGACGAGACCAGATTTATCTCGATTGATTGCATCCAGGTAGAGCTGATTCTACGTTGTTCCAGAATGCTCTAGTAACTTGGGCCCTTTATCTCGAAAGTTCGCTATCAGCCTTAAATTGAGCACGGCCGATAGCGGCGGGCATTCTGTTCGGCGACCGCCGAGCACGCTTGTTGCTACGCCACTGCCGAGTGATTCAGTCCATTGAGGGCGCAAGTCAGGCCAAATAGAGAGTTTTGTTTAGACATCATTGTCGCAACCTTTCTGCTCTCCTGACTGAAGTCACCACTTCGTGACAATATTCCAAATCCTTTAGTGAGAAGATACGCAATATGTGTATGCAAATACTTTGGGCTTGTTTATGAGAAATCACTTGAAACTAGTCAGTTTCCATGCGACTGGAAAGTAGCTAAAATATTTCCTGTTCATAAGGGTGAAAGTTGTGACAACCCTTCTAATTATCGCCCCATTTCTACCACTTCTACAGCTTGTAAAATTCTCGAGCACATTATTCTGAAGCATATCGTGATTTACGTTGAAGTAAACTATTTCGTCTGTAGCAGCCAACTCGGATTCCGTAAAGGCTTGCAAACTACAGCGCAATTGATTGAAACCAATCATGACCTCGCCTTTACTATCGACAATCGTGGGCAAACAGACATTTTGTTTCTGGACCTATACAAAGAATACGACAGAGTATTGCACACAAAAATATTTCACAAACTGCACATATCATTTGGTTCTGGAATATAACACAATGGCTTCAGGATTATCTGACTAACGGTTCCAGTTCGTTGGATATGAAGGGAAACGTTGGGGATGTTCGGAAGTAGTGTCCGGCGTGCCTCAAGGCAGAGTGTCAGCTCCATTTCTTTTTCTTATCTTCATAAATGACATTGCAGACATCAACTGTATGGTCCGTATGTTCGCAGACGACTGTATCATTTACAAAGAAATTAGTAGCTTTGAAGCTCAACTCATTCCTAACAACTCACTAGTGCAAGTTTCCAAATGGTGCAAACACTGGCAGATGACGCTTCACTTAGACAAAACTCTCTATGACAGTAAGCAGGAAAAAAATCCTCGAATATTTACTCATGGCGTTGAGAACCAGATACTGAATAAAGTTGATGACCATAAGCACTTAGGAATTTTGATCTCATAGGATTTGGAATGGAATAGACATGTTTCGTATAGAGCATCTAAGGCACTCACTGCGCTCTATTCGTTGAAGCGTTCCTTGACATCTGCTGCAACTGACACCAAATTATTAGCGTATACCTAACGTTTTCGTTCAGTACTAGAATATACCGTAATTTTTTGGTTTCCGTCGACTAACCACTGCATTGATCAATTAGAAAGCGTTCAGCGAAACGCCATTATATTCATTTATAACAAGTACCATCTTAGCGATTCTCCTACAGCACTTTTACGGAAAGCTGGTCTTCCAACACTACAAAATAGGGCCAAATTCTTGCGGCTAAAATTTATTTTTCTACTTTTAAATCATGCATTCAAAAAAAGATAAAAATAAGTACTTGTCATTTTCTGACTCAGTAAACTCGAGAACAAAGCATACTAAGCACTTTAGAGAGCACAGATTTCATAGTAACACATTCAAATCTTCGTTCTTTCCGCAAGCCATCCGAGATTGGAATGCGTTGCCGAATAAAGTGGTCACCTGCCATTCTTTTGTTGCTTTTTTGGAAGGATTGTCAAATCTTGAATGGGAATAAGTGCACTGTTTTGGAATTGTTTGTTTTTAATTTGTTTTCTGTGTACATGATTTACCGCATTGTATTGCATTGCCCTGTTCTTTTTTTTTCAAGTTATTTTGCAACCAAGATTTTTTATTAGTATTAATATTTTTATTCCTGCAGTAAACTGATCGTAAACGTTTTTATTGTGTGTGTACAATTTATCCCTCTCCTGCAAAAACCACCACTATGAGGCTAGCAGTTGTAAATAAACTTTTGTTTAAATATGTTGTGAATTGTTATTAAGATTCGCCATTTTCTTTAAATACGTTTTCCTACTCCTCTAAGCTTATGTCACCTCTCTTTTTTTGAGCCACTAATCTTCAAACCGCTTTTCGCTAAATTCCACTGCAGATTTATTTAGTTGACAGTTGTTATCTCTAAACCCTGGGGCCTCAGGAAGAGTGACTGTGGCTGCATCGACGTTGAGATGGATACCATCACATTTGAGTACGAGGTGTTCTGTTCCGGCAGATTTGCTGCACACAACACATGTATCATCCTCTTGGTTAAGTTTCTTTTTGTAGCTGCATGCTCTAAACACCCTGACCTAGCTTCAAAGGGTAGAGCACTGCCTCTTGGTTTATAATAAAACGCTTCCTTACAGATCTGCCTTTTCCAGTATCGATATTGTTCTACACTCTTCTTCTTTCTGATTTAATTTATCCAATTTTCCTGCCCAGGTGGCAGGGTGGGCGCGCTGCCTATGCATTATGAGGAATGCACTCAACGTTACTCACGCTAAGACGCGTCTGATCGGCTAGATAAAGTGGTCAGGCAGCATCCGCTCCGCAGCTGTGGAGCCCCGGCGCAACGACGGCGAAGACTCCGCTCAGCGGCGCAGAGAAGTCACGTGATGCGTTGCTATGGCAGCGGCGCAACAAGGATGTTGAAGGTCAAACGACGTGCGGTCCAAGCAGTCTTCTTTTCGGTGCTGCTAGTGTCAACGAAAAGATGAGTCATGTATACACGTAGAGCACAAATCCTGCCACTTCGGCCAAACCTGAAATAGGCGGCCTTGCTGGAATTAGCAAGACAAAAAACGAGCATTCGATTTTGACATTTCTTTCAGTTCACCTTTTTTTTTTGTCAATCACTGACTGTATTTGAATAAAAAAACTTCGAGCGCAATATACGAATCGCAGCGCAGTACAAGTATATGTACTACTGGGGACAAAAGTTTCCGGGACGCGAGCTCGAGGAAAAGCGTTTATTGCAGCTCCACTCCGGTATACCCAGTCGCCTGATATTACGAAGAGAGGAAGGAGCATTTAGGCCCCAATGCCTTCATACAATATCTGACGACTGGGCAGCGACGTGGACCTGCAATGAACGCTTTCCCTAGAACTCGCGTCCCGGACACTTTTGTCCCCAGTAGTACATACTTCCAGGAGTAAAACCACCCCAAACATGCTTAAAAATCAGTTGCTGGGCGAGTTGGTATTTCATGCTTACATTCACAGCGCAAAGACGAACACGGACCGAGGGGAGACGCCACAAAGCTCCGTAGTTGCTGGGCGAGTTGGTATTTCATGCTTGCATTCACAGCGCAAGGACGAACACGGACACGAGGGGCGGCGCTTTGTGATGTCTCCCCTCGTGTCCGTGTTCGTCTTTGCGCTGTGAAAGTAAGCACCACAAACAGCCAGCCAAGTAAAGAGATGTGCGCGAGGACTCATCAGGCTAAGAATATTAAAGAAACATTGCATGATTCTACCTAACTACACAGGCTGATATGCAGAAGTTTTTCGCAGTATCTATTGCAATAAACTACTAAAATGTCACAGGAAAAATATCAGCAGAGTTTGGAATAAAAAATCTTCATTCCAAGGTGTTAATATCAACAAAAAGAAACGTAGCACCCTGGCAACACGCTAACCATTGTTTTTTTCTTAGCAGTACAGCTTTGTTCGCCAGTTTTCTTGCGCACTACCCGTTCAGTAGCATGCCGAAACCACGGCATGGCTGCCTTTTCGATTTCTTTCGTCGTAGTTTGCAGTGTCTGAATTGAGGTCTGCTGGTCGGCTAGGCAGCCTATATAAAAGCGAGGGTGTATTATTATGTATTTTTGATATAGAAAAATATATCTCAACTCTAAAAAATATTTCTGTCAAAATTTACTGCCTTCCCTTAATGTTGAAGAAGTAGGTAATAGGCATGGGCTTGAGTAACGAAGAATGGCCCATTTCTACACTTATTCATTTATTTCCTCAATGGTCTCAATCGAGACATTACATGACGGAGTGGGTGGTAATAAACACAGGTAATAAATTATGATGAGGGGTTTTCAATGAACGGCTTTAATGCTTGTGGGTTGATGATAGGGGCAAATTCGGTGGGCAGATCTTTCCAGTCTCTTGCTGTACGCAGGAAAAATGATTGCTGAAAGGTCACAATATGGGCTTTTGGGGGATACACTTTATTTTGATGGCGAAAGCGGGCGATGAGAGAGGCTCTTTTTATGTATGGGTTATCAAAAGGCAAGGAATGGAAAAATTTATGAAAAAGGTTAAGACGTGCTATTCTACGGCGCGCAGCGAGGGAGTATAGGTTTACTTGCGCTTTTAATGCAGAGATGCTGGCATATTAGGAATAAGTAGTCAGAATTAAGCGTGTCGCGCGATTCTGAACCGACTCGAGGGCGTTAGTAAGATTATTGTAGTGCGGGTCATAAAAGCATTATCATACTCCAGCTTGGGTCGCGCAAAAGATTGAAAAGCAAGCTGTTTAATAGAAGGTGAGCGAGCGAAAGGTAACGACGTAAAGAGCCTAACGCACAATTAGCAGAGTTTATTATGTGGTTAACATGAAAAGTCCAAGTTAGGTCGCGGGAGATATGGACATTGAGATATTTGAATGTTTCAGATGTTGAAATCTGCATGCTATTGATAGTATAATTGGTCTCAACGTAATTACGACGACGGTGAATAGACATTAACACGATTTTAGAAACATTTAACGACATCAGCCAAGATTTGCACCAGTCCTGTATGTGAGTAAGGTCAGTTTGTAATGCCAAATGGTCGGCAGAGTTAGTAAGTGCTCGGTAAATGACACAATCATCGGCAAAGAGTCGGATATTATAAGAAATATTACAAGGTAGGTAATTATTATATACCAAGAAAGGGAGTGACTAAAGTACGGTACACTGCGGTACGCCTGACAACATCGGTGTTAAGGACGGAGGGTGTTAGTTGGCATATACGAATTGCTGGCGGTTAGTTAAAAGCCCTAGAATATAGTTTAGAACGCATGGATGAAGATTAAGACGTGATAACTTTAACAGGCGACGACCATGGGTGACCTTATCCAACTCGTTTTCGAAGTCTAAAAATAATGCGTCAGTCGGGATGTTGTTATCTAAGTTTAAATGAAAAGCTTTCTGCAGAAAATGTTTATTCGTACAGTACAAAATGTACATAGTCGTTTTCACACCCGTGAGCTATTTGTAAAATACAATGTGATGCCTATTATGACAATGTATGACTACCGACTGAGTAAGCTTTATAAACAGGAAGTAAACAATGGTGGAACATTCTTAAAACAGTTAGCGAACTTACAAAACAACACCCTGAGTCACGTCACCCGTTATAGTGAATACTGGAATGTCAAAACATACCGCACAACATACGGTCATCAAAAAGTGCAAAATCAGTTGCCGAGATTATTAAATAAATTGAACAGAGAAAATGTACAGTTAGAAATATATGCATTTAAACAAATCAGAAAATACTTCATGTCCAAATGATCATGCCTGATTGTCACTGACAATCCGCAATTACGCTTATTTTTTTCTGTTTCTTAACACTTGAGTCTGTTTCTACACCTATATCGTTTTCAATTGAATCATTTCTCCTTACCCCAAGTGACCATGTTTACCTACCGGTTCTTTTTTACTGTATTGTATCCATACTATTTCCCCCTGACGAGTGAACTATAAATGTGATTTTCTTGCCTTACTAGACTATAACCGCATATGCATTTTTGTTCTTATTAGCTCACTGAATTTGATTTGTCATTCTTTCATGCTTTAAATCACGATAATTTTATGTTCTTTCCATCAGGTTGTATGTTCTATTTTATATTCCATCTATTAATTTATGCCGTATATACAAAATTTTATGTTGTATTTGAGTCTAGGAAAATGGAATTTATTTATCAGGGTGTACTGTGAGCTGTACTATGTATTATATCTTTTTTCTTGCGTAGAAGTATTGCCGCTGTAGCGTTGCCAAATGCATGGGGGCCTGCGCCTCTGTCAAGCTGTCGTCTGTGACAGCTTTTACTGCCGGCCTCCAGCGTCGATCATGTACTCTACAACACAAATAAAGACATTATTATTATTATTATTATTATTATTATTATTATTATTATTATTATTTCTCTTCTTTGTGCAACCTGTAAGCTTTTTGAATTAGCTTTGCACAAAGTACTTTCCTTCCACCTCAAACATGTAATCATACATAATCAGCATGGCTTCATAAAAGGTCGTTCTACTACAACTAACCTTGTGACTTTTATGACGTATACATCAGCTGAAGTCCTTCAGAGGAGTCAGGTAGACGCTGTGAACTGTGATTTGAGCAAAGCTTTCGACGTTGTTACTCACTCATTACTTCTTCAAAAACTTCTGCTGTTTGAGATCGACGTTTCAATTGTAGCCCTCTTACGCAACTATCATCTTGGTCGGTCCTGCTTTGTCAGTGTAAATGGGCAGACCTCATTTGTTTACACTCCAACCAGCGGAGGTCCTCAGGGTTCGGTATTAGGCCCGCTTCTGTTCTCTGTTTTTGTCAATGACGTTTCCTCCGTGGTCAAAAAATCCTCGTTTTTCCTTTATGCGGACGATATAAAAATGTTCAAGGCAATACATACTCTTCATGATTGCTTGTCATTGCAATCGGACATATCCGCCTTCTCTGATTGGTGCTTGAAGAATGGGCTCACTCTCAATTCATCTCAAACCAAGTTTGACTCATTTACGCGCAAACCGCACAGTCTTCTCTACTCTTATTCTGTGAATGGCCGCTGCCCAGGGTTGATGAAATTAATGACCTCGGCGTACTTTTCGACCGTAGCCTCAGCTTCTCCTCTCATACAAAACGCATTGCTCTACGGGCTATGCGTACACTCGGCATCATCTGCAGGCTTTCGAGAGAGTTTCGATCCCCACTTCCTTTCTTAAGCTCTACCTCTCCATATGCTTGCCGCTTTTGGAATATGCGTCTGTTGTTTGGAACGGCACTTGCCAGTCGAACTGCGAAAAAATCGACAGAGTTCAGCTAAAGTTTTTACGCATATTTCAACATCGGTTTTCTTGCAAAACTTCCAGCTCTCGTCCCAGACGGAGTAACTCACTTCAGCTTCCTTCTCTTAGCTGCCGTCGCGTGAGGGCAGATATACTTTTCTTGTATAAACTTCTTCATGGTCACATTTTATGCCCTCAGCTCCTAGCGCGTACGTTTTTGCGTGTACCGCGAGAGAGCATAAGGGAATTCAGACCATTCCAAGTTTCTGCGCTCCTGCACTCCCTCTCCCCTCTGGACAGAATGCAAGAGATGTTTAATTCTCATTGTCCTCACCTTCCACTTTCCTTCCACCTTCCTCTTTGTCCTCACGTTCCACTTTGAGCACTCTTTTTCTCATACATAACTTCCCCTTTCATGCATTTTGTCTTTACTACACTTGTGCGTTTGCACCGGTATTATATTGTTTTTTCTCTCCTTAATTGTTCATCACGTGTACTTGTTCTCACGCCCTATTGTCTGTAACGCGTTCACTAATTACGTTTCTTATTGTGTATGATTGTATTTCTAGCTTGTATTTCAGAGGTTTCTTATTCGTTCATATTAGTATTGGCTTTATTCTTGTTTGTATTTTGCTATATGCTGTACTTGGCTGTTATCGGTCGTTCTTGTGTTCATTCTCTTTGTTTATTGTTTCATTAGTTATTTATATGTCTGTTGCCTGTTCTAGCTGTTTTCATTTACCGCTGTTCTCGCTGTTTCCTTGTTTTCGCTTTTTTGCTTCATGCTTGCTGTCACGCCTAGTTTATGTGTCTTTTTTTCTATCGCCTTGACTGCTGCATTACCTCCCCTGAGTGTCTTCCTTTGTAGTGAAATAAATTTACATTTTGTGCGTGTGAATGGTGTACCAGCACCAAGACCTTTGGGTTGTTCCTGGGCACCGAAAAAATAAAGATTATTATTATTATTATTATTATTATTATTATTATTATTAAATGTAGGTCGTGCAGGAAAAGAGCTAGTTGAGTGTCACAGGAATGATTTATGCGAAAACCATGCTGACTTGGGCGAAAATAAATTGACGGATCTTAGGAAGTTAGCAATATGCGAGTATAATACATGTTCTATTATTTTACAAGAGACGCTTGTTATGGAAATGAGGCGGTAGTTACACGGTGATGATCGTCTCCCGTTCTTAAAGATTGGGATGACCATGCCCACCTGCCAGTCATGTGGAAGTGGACCGGTGTTGAGTGATTCCTGGAATATAAGTGATAAGAAAAGGCTACACGTATGTTTAGTATTTTTCAGCACTTTCGCGTTTATACCGCCCACACCGGTGGATGAAGAGCTTTTCAGTGATTCAATTATTTGGACAATGCCGACGGGATAAACTGTGATGTTTTGCATGAGAGGATGCGTAAAGTATGACGGATTAAGAAAACTGTCAAGTGGGTCATTAATAAAAACCGAACTAAATGCTGTCTTTAAACAATCTGCAACCTCAGTGCTAGGAATCGGAGATTCAGAACTATTTATTTATTTATTTATTTATTTATTTATTTATTGATACTGCAGGCCAATAAACTGGCCCTAGCAGGAGGGGCAATACAATAAAAAGTGTGACGATGCAAAACAACAATGAACACTAACGAAAAATAATGCTGGGTGTAGCAGTGTTACTCAATGAATACGCTCTGGCACCAGCACAATAACGAACAAAACATGAAGAGTGGCACATGTGAAATAACAAACAGGCGGGCAATTTTTACTCAGAACAACAGAACTGTTTCTGGGGGAATAAAAAAAAGGCATCACAAAGTGAAGGAGTTAGGAAAACATAACAGATTGTGAACACTGGTTTTGTTTCAGTTAGTTTATGGAAGAAAGATGTTTTTCCAGCTCTTCTGCAAAGTTTTGTGACTGCAATACATCGACAGGTATAGAATTCCATTCATGTATAGTACGCGGAAAGAAACTATTCATATGGGATTTTGTTTTAGAAAATATTGGCGTAAGTGAAAGGTTATGTCTGTGTCTTGTCTGGCGTGAACTTAGAGGTTTTACGCAATGAGGCAGCTGAAGTGCGCTTTTTCCATTTATAATGTTATGTAAAAATTGGAGACGACTTATCTTCCGCCTGTTTTCCAGCGTACTGATTTTATTTCCAAGCATTATTAAAGACGGAGAATCCTCTCTTTTATATTTACTAAAGATGAATCTGATAGCCTTCCTTTGAACACGCTCTAAATTCATTATATTCTTTTTAGTATGAGGATCCCATACAACTGCTGCATACTCCAGTTTGGAACGGACAAATGTGTTGTATGCTAACATTTTGGTATTTGCAGGTGCATTTCTAAGTTTCCTTTTCAAGAACCACAATTTGCGCAATGCTGCTGAACATGTAATGGAAATATGGTTTGACCAAGAGAGTTTACTGTTGAATGTGAGACCCAAATACTTGTATTTTTCAACCTCAGATATTATTGTGTTGTTAAGTACATAAGAAAATACACTAGGTTCTTTTTTCCGTGTGACTCGCAGCAAAACTGTTTTGTTTACATTGATTTCCATGCACCAAAGTTCACACCAATCACGGATAGCATTAACTGATTCCTGTAAGTAATTGCTGTCGTTCCTGGAAAAAATTTTTCTAAAAATGACACAGTCATCCGCAAATAAATTAACATGGACATCATCAGGAATTACGTCGACTATATCATTAATATAGATCAAAAATAAAAGTGGCCCTAATACGCTGCCTTGCGGTACACCAGAAGTTACCTGACGGATATTGGAAGTACATTTGTTTATTTCAACAAATTGCTGTCTATGGCGGAGGTAGGCCTGGATCCATGTTATAATATTTGTAGGAAGACCAATGCGCTCTAGTTTGTGGAGTAATTTTCCATGGGGAACCTTATCGAATGCTTTACTAAAATCAAAAAAAAGCATATCGACTTGCCCGGACGTGTCAAGCACCTGAGAGATTTCATGAACAACTGACACAAGTTGAGTTGTTGTCGACAGTCCCTTTCGAAACCCATGTTGAAATGGAGAGAGGACATTATGGTCTGTCAAAAACTGACGAATAAAGCCTGCGACAATGTGCTCTAATAATTTGCTGCAAGTGGTCGTTATAGAAATGGGACGATAATTCGATACTGTAAGATGGTCACCCTTTTTATGAATTGGAACAACTCTTGCGGTACGCCAGTCAGATGGTATTTCTCCTAATTGTAATGATAAATTGAAAAAGTCAGTTAAAAAAACGCATATCTGTTCCGCATACCTTCGTAAAAAAGCATTTGGTATATTATCTGGCCCGGCAGATTTCCTGACATCAATTTTTAAGAGCATATCCAAAACACCTTGCCTGGAAATCACAATGTCATGTACAAAAGACCTATCATTGTTATGATGTTCAAATTCATCCAGGTCAGAAAACACACTCCAAAAATAATCATTGAAGTGTTCGGCAATACTGGAAACGTCTTCAATTATTTCATCATTAACCGTAATTTTATGAATTGCCTGTTTAGATTGACCTAAAAAACGCCAAAACTTCTGTGGGGCATGTGAAATAAAATCAACAAGATCATGACTGAAAAACTTATCTCGGGCTGCTTTTACTTTTGTTAGTAATTCAGTTTTCAATTTTTTGGAAGACAAACTCTGCCTGCTATGTTTCTTCATTCGCTTTAGTTTTCGCTTAGTTTGGATAATATCTCTGTTTATCCATGGGTTTGATGGAGGTTTCTTGACACTTCTCAGTGGAATGAATCTGTTAATGCAATAAGAGGCTATGTCCCTGAACTTTTGCCATGAAAGCTCGACATCATCATGGACAACATTTAGGTATAGGTCTAAGTAATCGATAATTGATGTATCATCTGCTTTAGCATAGTCCCTAACCTTAAATCGTTCGCGTTGTTTTCTTCTATTCACGTTGATTGTTGATGAAAAAGAAATTAATTTGTGGTCTGAAATGCCTGCATCAATTTCAGCGGTTCCTTCATGGAAAATTTCACTGAGGAATAAGAGGTCTAGAATATTGTCTCCTCTGGTAGAAACAGTAATAACCTGTTCAAGACTAAAAGTTAGCATCATATCAATGAGTATATCACAGGAAGGACTGTGCCCATAGCTCCAGTTATCCCATTTTATTTGAGGAAGAATAAAATCACCAGTTATAATTAAGTTTTTTCCTCTGAATTTCAAAAGGTGATCATATAATTTCTGCATAAAGTGATCATCAGCATTTGGTGCGCGGTACACAGAACATAGTATCAATGAAAAACCCCAGACAGAGACATTCAAAAACAAGCTTTCGTGGTTATCAATCTGATCTAGTTCTCCTATATCAACACTATTTTTTGCTATAACTGCGACGCCACCACCTCGGGAGAATCTATCTCTTCTAAACAGTTGGTAACCTGGCGAAATTATTTCATCATCCTGCACCCCGTCATGCAACCAGGTTTCAGAAATAACGCATATATGAGGATCGTATACTAATAAAAGATCTTGCAGTCTGTCTATTTTGTTGACAATGCTTTGGGCATTTAGTGAAAGCAGCCGAAACTGGAAAGACCGTGATTGCTATTCTGCCTGCTCTAGTCTCATTTCTGTGTCATCCCTTTTTGCAACTAGTTTCCGTGTGTTGTGTACGTCGTCCCAAATGTACAAGTCGCCGCCAACGCGAATCTTATCATGAACAAGCCAGACCTTTCTGCCGCTATCTTTTTCTTCTTTCGCGCTGTTCCAAAGTAGTCGGCGCTTGCGCAGCGTGTCTGCGCAGTAATCATTTTGCAAGGATATTCCTGATCCTTTCAGTTTGTGAGCATTCTTCATGAGGGCTTGTTTTTCAGTGTAATCCTGGAAAAACGCGATGACGGGCCTTCCTGTGGGTCTCTTCCCGAGTCTGTGAATTCTCGCTACTGAAACACAATCTACCCCCACCTTATCCTTGAAGACGTCTTCAATAACCTTCTCCCGTAGCGTTGTTTCCGTTTCATTAGGATCTTCGGTAATCCCAAAAACAATCAAATTCGAACGGCGGCTGCGGTTTTCCAAATCAACCAGTTTTTCATGGTGAAGTTTAAGTAGGTCATGCGCTGCGGTTGCAACTGCATATGTTTCTTCATTTTCATGGGTCTTTGCTCGAACCTCGGTCATACTGCATTCCAAGCTGATTAAACGCTGTTCGAAACAGTGTATTGCTGTCTCCGTGGATTCAAGGCGTTCTTTCAATGAAGCGATGTCAGCTCTAATTGCTTGCTGGCCACTCAATATAGACTCGAACATTTCATCAACAGTCGGTCCCGGATTTTCTTCAATGTCCCCACAAACGAGAAGCTTACACGAATTTAAACACTCATAGGCAATACTCAAGCACAGATGTGGGCGCGGCAGTACAACAAGAAAACGATCATCACTGCGTATTGTGCTGTTGTAACTAACCTGTACAAGAAGAATCGGACGCATAGTCAGCGTTGTGCGCCCAAGGCTTTCGCCGCGCCCACTGGTAAGTCCATCGTGCGGTGCTGTCTTTATAGCAGTTGAAGCTGGTGACGTCAGGAACCCGTGACTTGAAAACACTGCATCATCCGTTTTCGGAAAGAGGCACGAAACTGCATCGTCGATATGGCTTGATGTCACTGTTGTAAACGGCTTGGCTGAAGGCGCAACAAGGAGGCTGGCAGTTGGCAGGAACAAAACCTGTACAAGAAGAATCGGACGCATAGTCTCATTATCTCATTATGTTGATAAGGGCTGATAGTTTTCAAAAAGAGCTGTGGGTTAGTCTGCAGCATGGATGGTAAAGTAGCCGGAAAAAACTTCTGTTTAGTTTGCGCGGTTAGTCTGTCATATTCTCTCGCGGCTGCGTAATACTTCTCCCGTGTGCGAAGCGAGTTAGTTGCATTAGCCAACCGACACAGGCGTTTTTTCTTGTTTTTCAATCGCTTTAGGGTTACATTAAACCATTGTGACGTTATTCTTTCAGTTGTTGTAATGGTGGCAATGTGCACACGTTTAAGTCGATGCATCTTCGTTTTGAAACGCAACCAGTCGGATTCGAGAGAATTTTGTGAAAAGTTTGCTGCGAACGTGTCGAAGTATTCTGATAATTGTTAAGGCGGCAACTTGGGCTAGTTGGAAAGCATTTGAAATGATTTTGCTAGCGCTTAGTGAACACACGAGACAAAGAACACAAATACACATGACAGACAGGACAGCGATTCATGCGGACGCAGTCTCCTTTATTATATAGCGTTAGTGGCTTTCGATTTTTTCTTTCTTTAGTTCGTTGTAATAAAAACAATTATGTTCAATTCAATTTTCAATTCAATTCTTTTATTTTTCCAGAAATAATGGATCCTGGAAGGGGTCAAGAAGATCGTCAGATGGTCGCTCAAACCGCGCAACATGGTGATAGAAGTAAAGTTATCAGGGCGCGTAGTTAATACGAGATGTAAAATGTTAGACGAGTTATCAGTAACGCGTGTGGTATCAATGACGACACTGACGAGCTGGGTTAAGCCAAATATCATACACGTGTTTAAGAAGTAGCTAGCCAGGCTACATTTAGAAAATGAAGAGGCAGGATCATACCAATCTATGGTAGGAAAATTAAAATCCCCAAACAGAAGAACAGGACTATTTGTATATGTTTTTGTTGATGTATTCAGGGCGTCATAGAATAAAGGGGTGAAAGAACAGGATAGATAAGCGGGCGAGTTGGTGATACATAATGCAAAAAAACAGCGCGAACAAACGGGGACTAGACGAAGAATACACAGGACCAAGCGCTGACTCTCAACTAAAGTTTAATCACAGGAAGCACACTTATAAAAGGAAACATAAAAGGATTTTGTGTTTTTTTCGTTTTCTGTTTCCTTTTATAAGTGTGCTTCCTGTGATTAAACTTTAGTTGAGAGTCAGCGCTTGGTCCTGTGTATTCTTCGTCTAGTCCCCGTTTGTTCGCGCTGTTTTTTTGCATTATGGTGAAAGAACTATCAGCACTAGGGGGCCTATAGCATATACGAAGGAGGATGGTCGGGTGCGTAGCATCGCATCAAAGCCAAATCATTTCCTGTTGTGATGAAAGGTTGATAAGCGATAGCAATGCACATCCCGTTTAGTGGCGATTAGTACGCCCCGCCCCCCTCCCGGGCTATCCTTTCGGAATATGTCGAAATCAGAGAGGAACGGAAGAATCTCGGTATCATGAACAGATTTGTTAAGCCATGTTTCAGCTAGTAGCAGGACATCGCATGAAGATGAACCTAATAGACTGCACAAGGAATCACGCTTGGGAATAACGCTCCGCATTTTGGTTTTAATAAGGGCTACGAGCATTCCTCAACGACCTGGTTGGAAGATTGGTCGAAATAGTATGATTTTTCACTTGTGACAAGATTTTCATGTCGCAACTTGTAACGCAGTTTTCGGGCCTTTCCAAACTCAATGAGGCGTTTCTGGGCAAGGCGCGGGCTAGGCGCGAGATCGTGAGCGACGGCATATCCTCTATCTTTAAACTTCCGAGCGGAAGACAGGACTCGTTCTGTCTTTAAAGTGAGCGAACCTCACGATAAAAGGCCTGCTTCTGCCAGTTTGGAACGGCCCAATACGGTGCGCACGCTCAATTTCGCGGGGTTGTATCTGAATATCTAAATACTGATTGCAATGCAGTATGATGACGTTGTCAGAATCAAGGCATGTTTTTTTATCTTTATCTTCGATGCCAAAGAACACAAGATTGTTTTTTCTAGATCGGTTTTCTGCATCGTTTATCCGGGCAGACAATACTTTGTTCTGTGCGGTATTTTCAGTGCTTATCTCATGCAGTTTTCCTCATTCATTCTGCATGTCATCAATATCAGCACAGGCTGTCTCAATTTTATCTTGTCGCGCCTTAATTTCGCGAAATGTTTGATCACGATCGACCACTTCCATTTCAGTTGACTTTAGTCTTTCTAGCATTACCATCTGCCCAGATTGCAGCTCTTTCAAAACAATAAGAATCTGTTCGTTAGGACCGGGATTTGATTCAATATCACCGGCTAACATGAGAAGCTTTAGCAGCACATGCGCACAGTCACACAAAATAGAGCAAAAACGCCATGGGCTCGGCTGCACCAAGAGCGCACGGTGGCTACTTGGCTTAGAGTACAGGGATTAAGGGTTCATTACCTGCCCCAAGAAAGAGCGTGGAAAGTAAGCACATGCCATCGCTGGCGTGCTGCTGAACCCACTGAAAAGCGCGACGCTCCGCGCTGGCTTTTTAACAGAAATCCACGCATGCGCAGAATGTACAGGGGTGGTTCCGGTGTTCAGATGGCTCAGGGAAAGCCATGATGCTTGGAGATACGGTCGGTGGTCTTGCACAAGCTGCGCGGGACGAGGTGCGCTGTCGCCGAACTGGTGATTTGAAGACCGGAGAGGCTCAACCGCAGGACGCCCGGAAAGCAGTAGTGTAGCCCCAGGACCTGACTCGAAGGTGTATGCTTGGCACGGTACACGGTGGCTGGAGGGGTCCAACAGCTGCAAGCCCCAAAGTTCGACGAACTGCACCAAGAAGAAGCGTGTAAACAAAGCACAGGCTATCGCTGGCATCCTGCCGGGCCTACTCATCTTATTACCAATTACATTTCTGGACCATTCCTTGTGTACAGGCAGTATGAAAACAATCCCAAATGAAAACTATGAAGGCTGTCATTCTAGCTCTTTCTAACCTGTGGCAGTATTCATGGCACTGCAGCAATGAGCCAATGGACAAGATAACAACAGAAACCTATGTGGCTTGTTGTGAGGTGCCTGCATGTGTAGATTGAAAATAAATAATAAAGGTTTAGCTTTTTTTTCAGAGAAAATATCCCTCTTCTTGATGTAATGCTACCAAGAAGTACAAATTCCATTATAAACACTTAATGTAGATAGTGACTCTGTGATCTGATTTCATTCGATGTTTTAAAAGGGTTTAAAGTACCTCTTGCTGGGCAAGTCGGTGGAACATTGTAGAAAAAAGGTAAAAACCGCACTGAATTCGACGCAAACCACACATAAGTCCTGTCCGTCTTTCTGTGTGGTTTGTGTCAAATTTAGCGCTGTTTTTACCTTTCTTAAGGTACAGACAGAGTGTTTTTGGGTATTCGTTTTTCTGATTTTAATGAGAAATAAGAGCCTAATAATCATGGGAAGGACCTCATTTTCATTGCTTATCATTATTTATTTATTTACAATCCCAAATAAAAACTATGAAGGCTGTCATTCTAGCTCTTTCTAACCTGTGGCAGTATTCATGGCACTGCAGCAATGAGCCAATGGACCAGATGACAACAGAAACCTATGTGGCTTGTTGTGAGGTGCCTGCATGTGTAGATTGAAAATAAATAATGAAAGTTTAGCATTTTTTTTCAGAGCAAATGTCCCTCTTCTTGATGTAATCCTACCAAGAACTACAAATTCTATTATAAACACTTAATGTAGATATTGACTCTGTGATCTGATTTCATTCGAAGTTTTAAAGGGGTTTAACAGTACCTCTTGCTGGGCAAGTCGGTGGAACATTGTAGAAAAAAAGCAAAAACCGCACTGAATTCGACGCAAACCACACAGAACTCTGTCCGTCTTTCTGTGTGGTTTGTGTCAAATTTAGCGCTGTTTTTTACCTTTCTTAAGGTACAGACACAGTGTTTTTGGGTGTTCGTTTTTCTGCTTTTAATGAGAAATAAGAGCCTAATAATCATGGAAAGGACCTCAAATTCATTGCTTATTATTATTTATTTATTTTATTAAATAATAATACAATAAATATTAATAATAAATAATAAATTTGAGCTCAAATTCGTGTTCGTTTTCCTGTTTTAATGAGACATAAAAGCACATTAATCATGGAAATGAGGTCAAATATCCAGTGCACATGTTCTGATATAGTGACTCTGCCAACCAGCCCATATTGGTGACCGATGTCAGCGCTGGCCAACAGCTCCTCTGTCAACGATTTTTGGCATGTGGAATCAGTGAAATCACAGCATTTGGAATATTACAGCCCTTTCTTTCCCCGACACTAAACAAAATCACTTATTTGTGTTTAAAATTTTTCTCCTTCTTCTTTACCTTTACTATCTCCTTTACTCCTCTGTACTCCTTTCACATCTGATACAGTTGCCTCCAAATAATACTTACTGCACATGATCTTGCATGTATTCAGCACATAGAACTTGTTCTTCCCCTTGGCGCCATACCAGTTGTAGCTAGAAGCCACCACAGGAGATTGAATATTTCGCAGAATACGAGATGTTTTTTCTCTTACAGTGTCTCAGCCTTGCGCGGTCATGTGATTTCTCTGGAGCAAAACCGAATTAGATTTGAAAGCCGACCAAGAAAAAAAAATCAGGAATCCTAAACCCAAGAGTGTCAAACTCTCAGCAAGGCGGAAATTAAGGCAATTCGGTAAGTGTTCATTCTCCTTCCATTGCCCTTCCATTGCATTATCCGAGAGGGAATTGAGTTATCTGACCTCCCACGTGCCTTCCAGATAAATTTTGTTGTCTTGTTAAGCCTTTAATTGTCTGTATATATACGCCTTTCGTTCTTCGCTAAATAACAGTGGATAGCCAGCGCTTGTTCGTGTTAGTCTTTTGTCTCGTGTCCCGTTCTTGTTGCGCTATGAGCAAAAATGATGAGTAGGGTAGCCTACTGCTATAGTCATTCTTTATTATATTCAAGGCAGTTAAGTTGTGAGGTATTCCTAGGTGGTACAAATAAATAAGCATATGCCCATTATGAACTCTCAATTTGACACAGGGGAAGATTCGGCCCACAGCAGCAAGAAACTTCATGTGTAAAGACATGCATAACCTCATTTTTGGATGCGAAACGCCCAAACAACACATATAGTTAAAATTAAATTGTAATAAATTCTTTAAATACTAATATCTTGGTTATAAACCAATGAAAGGAAAGCTGTGCACATGCAACAGTTATAAACAGAATACAATATTAAAACAGGAACTTTAGGCAGCGCAATTTTTAAATGCACATACTCTGTGTTAAGACATACACGCCACTACATAGAACTACTTATTTTGCGGTAAGCATCAATATTCAGACTCTGACATGGATCATATATGTCAGGTTGAAACATTTTGCCTTTCTGTGTCTCAGTTTTTTTCAAACTTAATCAGGTCAGTAGAATTGACGTAAAGGGGATGTCCTGCAGACTCTCCGCTTCCAACGGAGCATGATCTCTGTTTTGTACCAGCAAGGCAAAGTAGTCAGAGTGTGTATTCTGTGTAAATTTTTAGTGAATTCCGTGCTACAGGCTGCGGGTTCCACTACTATCACATCTTTACGACATAAAGCGTGCGACGATCCGAAACGTTCCTCTTGCAGCCTGAGGCCCCTACATGTACATGGAAGCTGCGGCACATATTCGGTCGAATGTTGAAGGCACGGAACATGCGAAAAGCTGGGACCTATTTGCTCTTGTGGCTTTGCAGCAGCGCACAGATCAGATTCAGAAGCATCAGTAGATCACGCAGCACCATCGCTAGAAGCCGACGCTAATAGCTCAAGATCACCACGTGCAGCTCGTCGTGCAGGCTTCTAAGCTGTACTTCTCGGCACTGTAGCCATTATGCCGTGTTAAGTGCGGGGCTCCGACCCCATAGCAGGCCACCGGTGTTGGGAGAATACTCGTCGATCCCACCGCTGCCACCAGTTGTTAGGTGTGAGGCTTCTGTCCCGTAGCAGGCCACCGGTGTTGGGGGATTGCGCTTCGATCCCACCGCTGCCACCAGTTGTTAGGTGTGGGGCTTCTGTCCCGTAGCAGGGAACCGGTGTTGGGGGATTGCGCTTCGATCCCACCGCTGCCACCAGTTAAGTGCGGGGCTCCGACCCCATAGCAGGCCACCGGTGTTGGGGGAATACGCGTCGATCCCACTGCTGCCACCAGTCTCTTCTCCACCTCGAAGACCCTCTCCTCTCTTCGTCACCCCACAACAGCAGTCTCCCGATCCGGAATCCGGGGACATCGACCTTTGCGAGAGACGGCACAGGCAAACCAGGGGCCCGCACCTAGCTTCGGCCTGCTTGGCACGATCCTCAGTTTTTTCTGGGGCCTGTTTAGTGCCCTCAACTGTCTCGCGATTCCTAAATTGCGATCGATTTTTGGGAATGAAACGCTTCCTTAAGCCGAACGCTTTCTTTTCAGACTCGTTTGACTCAGAACTCAGCTTTCTCCGTGTTGCATATTCGTCCGCTAGTTCTGCAGCTTTCTCCACTGTGCTAACATTTTCTCTGTCTTGCACCCATAGCTTAACGGCCTCAGGGATACTGTTATGAGAACTGCTCGAGGCCTACACATTCGACAACCTTATCTTTGGTGTCATATGCCTCCGCGCCTCGTCTCTGTGTGCCTCGTCTCTTCGCTGTGTCCCGTTTTTTTGACTCGTTTTACTCCTGAACATGTACCAACCAACCCAGATTTCAACACTACCACTCTGTAAGGTTGGCCTTCAAACTGAATGCGAATTTTGCATAGCTCTCGCTACTTTTCTTGCTGGCACCTCTGTACCGCTGTCGGAATTCTTCCGCCGAAAGCCGGTACTTTCTTAGCAAAGTCGCTTTCACCTTCTCGTAATCATCGGCATCTTTCGCATTAAGCGTCGCGACAATAGTGGCCGCCTCAAAGGGCAACACCATTAGTAGCTTTTGTGGCCATGTCTCCTTAGCGTAACCCCGTTTCTCACACGTCCTCTCGAAATTCACGAGGTAATAACCAAGATCCTCGCCAATCTTATATGGCTGCATCAATCTGTCCATATGAAACGATTCGGCCTGACTCGCTCTCTCTAGGGTCGTGCCTCTCGAGCTCTCATATTCCACTGTAGTAGAATGGAAAGTTGGGCGAGTTGGTATGCGTTCATTTTGGGTGGAAAAAACAGCGCGAAAGGGACGGAAGACAAAGAAGAAGGAAACCACACGGACGAGCGCTGACTCACAACTATTTTTTAATCAGAAAAAAAACAGACATTTATATTTAAAAAGTCACATGACCTGACGTCACTCGCGCGCATGCCCAGAAATACAACAGTCTAAGACTATATCATGAGTCAAGAATAAAACCTTACAACGCGATTTTCAGAACTCTGCGATTAACCGAAAAAACACGAGACAGCCAGAAAAAAAACAAAGGTACTAAAAAAACAAAACACAAATCACGTGTTGTCAAGAAAAGCGACCTCTTTATCGACCATCAATAAGGAAGGCTGACTGGTGCATTCATCCCGTCTTTTCCGAATGTGATATGCCTCAATGAGCTCCCTTGTCGTCTTATCTCTATGGCGGAATAAAATACGTGTGCGCGCGACTAGAGGTCTGCATACTTTCTTATTTTCAATCTTGCATGCTTCGCAGTGCTCTCTTAGATGCGAATAGTTTGAATCTGATAGTGAACGACGATGCTCCCTAAGTCGAATATTTATACATCGGCCGGTCTGTCCTATATATACTTTTTTACATGAAAGAGGAAGTTCATACACAACTGAACATGCGCACTCTACCCACCTTGATCTATGGGAAACCAAACAACGAAATGGGCTAATTCTAGATATATTGTCATGGCGGTTCCCTATCATGCGACAAAGTCCCCGCAACTTGTGTGGCGCAGAAAACACCATATTCACGTCAAATCTGCCCGCCACCTTTTTTAGATTATGAGCCGTTTGGTGCATATACGGAATAACAGCAAATTTTTTTCCTGTTCTGTCCAATTTTGTATTCAAGAAATCTTTTCGCACTACCCTCACCAGCTTCTCGCAAGTTGCTGAAATCACCCCCTGTGGAAACCCTGCGGCTTCTAATCTACTAACTTGTAACATCAGACTGTCGGCTATGCAGTGATGGCATGAATTTGTGAGGCTTGAACGTAAGGTAGTCATTGCAATTCCATTCTTTACTAGCTTTGAGTGCCCCGAGGTAAAACTTAACACCGGTTTTTGGGATCGGGGTGAATGCATCCAGCAGATGTGCTCTTCCCTAAAAAACAACTTCAAACTTAAAAACTGCAGTGCATTTTCTGACGGCAACTCGAAAGTGAAGGACAGTCCTCTACCACATTCTTGAAAAACCTTTAGAATGTCATTCACTCTTGTATTGAAACTGTCCCTGTCTACTAAAACTAAAAAATCATCAACAAATCTTGAAATATTTATTGCAAGACCCCCAATTTTGTTTTTATTTCCTTGTCTACCTGGGAAAGATAAATGCTGCTTAGGGCTGGAGCAACCTTCGAACCTATGCATATGCCCTTTCTTTGAACATATACATCTCCTCGCCATCCCACGTATGTTGGTTGCAAATAGAAAGCCAAAATCTCAAGAAAAGCAGACACCGAAATGCCGCACCGACTCACAAACCTAGCTTCGTCATTTTCTTCATCTATGCACTTGCGTACCGCTTTTAACATGCCTTTATGCGGAAGAGAATAATAAAGGTCTGTATGTCTATGCTGAAACCGGTACACCTTCCCGGATTTTCTTGCCTTAGGAACTTGACAAGAACATCGGCATTTTTCACAGCAAAAGGATCGTCAACTGTCAATCCTGAAATGTGTTCCTGTAGGTAACTAGAGAATAAATACTGCCAAGTGCCGCCTTCGGAAACTATAGCCCTAAATGGGACATCGATCTTGTGGGTTTTTGCCGAAAAAAATAAGTCCAATTCCGTTCCCCGTGAGTTTAATTTGAAAGCATTAGCCACCTCGCTTCAGAAATCACGGGGAACGGAATTGGACTTATTTTTTTTGGCAAAAACCCACAAGATGAACAGTGGCTCAGTTGTATACTTGGAAGCTTCGAGAGTGCCCAAGGATGTTGATGTACTGCTAAAAAATGGCCAAAAGTACAGCCTCACACCAACTTACGGAGCCATGAGCTGCTCGCCCCCGCACACCGGCTTGCTGATAACGAACACAAGGATGGAAAACAGCGCCGTTTGTCTGAAGGGATTGAGGTTCTTTTGAAGGTTGATGGCAAGCAGTGAGTACACAGCAACCGAGCACTTAACCTTGTTTTCGACCACTTCATCGAAAATGACCTGACCCTCCTTCAAGCGGACAAGGAAGATGGCTTCGTGGTCCTCCCGACAAGGTCTGTTGGAGAGAAGGCAATGGCTGCTGTAGCGAAGAACTTCGTGCATACCATCGGAAGCCATCAAGGTTAAAGACTGCAGCCATGAAGCTCCTGAAAGAAAACAACTTGGAGAAACTTTCGCACAGTGTCAGGAACTAAAAAGGAAACCGCCTGCAAGTGTTATTTTCAGCAAAAACACACAAGGTGGGTTGCCCTCTGAGAGCCTTCATCACGGAGACTGGTTCACTGCAGAAGTTAGTGAGCCAATTTCTTCAGCAACAGTTGACGGCCCTCCCTGTGCCGGACCCTTTAAGCGTGGCCAGCTTGGCATGGGTTGTTGACGCACTCAACAGCGGTATCCCTGGTGTCAACGTGGCTTTTTCAGTTACGAATACGAATACGGTTTATTTCATGTTTGTACAAAACATGGAGTGATGGAAGAAAAAGCTGCTGAACAGCAACTTGACAGGCTCCCACCCCCTTGTTTACATAGGCAACAGCAGCTCATACAATATACATATACAGATCAGCATACACACACATACACACACACGTTTTGATGGATATTTTATACATTACTAAAATTGGTGAAAGACAATTTCCGTGAAATGTATAGGTACGAAACGCAGTGTAAGTATGCATGATTGAAAATGCTTCAAAGATTTGAAAGAACAGCAGTTATAAAACTAAACAGAAGAATTAACAGGTACGCAGAGCATACAGATCAAACCTGAGAAAAAAAAATTCCATAAAAGGTAGTGCATAGGTAGTAAAATTGAAGCATTTGAGAAAGAGAAAAAAAAAGTAATTACCCTTTTCTCAACCCTATTTCTAAACAACTAAAGGAATAAATCTCTGAATTCTGTTTTTGAAATGCTCATCACATCAATTTCTTTGCGAAAAAAATAATTTAATACACTTGGTACTGTGTGTCGTAACATTTGTTCACCATAATTAGTGCGGTTACGACGAACTTCCCAGTGCTCAGGATGTCTAGTTGTATAATAATGGGTATTCATTTGCAAGTTTGCCAGATTAGTTATGAGATTAATGCCTTGTTTCTTTTCATCCCTTAACTTTTTACAAAGATGATAGTTATACAAGTTCTGTATGCTAATTAGCCTAAACTTTCTAAGAAAGCTGTATACTGAGTAGTTTAGTGAAGAATCTGCAATAATCAGAATTACTTTATTTTGAATTACCATCAGTTTCCTGATATTTGTTGAGGTTGTCTTGCCCCACACTAAAAAGCAGTAATTTATGCGCGATAAAAACAGTGAATGATAAATTAGCAGTCTTGTGCTTGCAGGAAATAGGTCCCGGTGCCTGTAGATTAATCCTATAGTGCGAGCTTGGGTCGCGATAACATGATTAGTGTGCGAGTCCCACAGCATGTGCTCTGAAAAAATTACGCCTAGAGTTTTAAATTCTGTCACAATTTCTATCGGTTGACACTGTATTTGAAGAATATTATTCGGAACAATGTCTCTGCCCTTCGCTCGGAAAATGACTGCTTTAGTTTTTTGGGTATTAATAACCGAGCCGTTGCAGGAACACCAATCATGAAGTTTGCTTAAAGTGCTGTTTGCATGATTAACAAGTTTTTCGTAATCGTCACCTTCGAGAAACGGGCTGGTGTCATCTGCGTAGATCAGGAATTTCGTATCATCATCAACGTTAATAACATCGTTTATGTAAATATTAAATAAATAAGGGCCCAAAATGCTGCCCTGAGGGACACCAAACGAAGCACATTTAAATGTGGAGGTGCTGTTGTTTACTGAAACAGGCTGCATGCGAGTACTAAGGTATGATTCCATTAACTTCAAGGCAACACCACGAATTCCGTAGAATTCTAATTTTCTCAGCAAAATACCCCAGTTAAGAGAATCAAATGCCTTTGTAAAGTCTCTAAAAAAGCTCCCAGTACGTATCGTTTTTCTTCATGTTTTTTTAGAATGAACTCTTTTGGTGAAGCAGGAGAAGTTCGGTGGAACAATGTTTCCTAAAACCGTATTGACAGTCAGTCAGGATGTTATGTTTATCTGTAAATAAAACCAGACGTGAATGGATGGCATTTTTAAGCACTTTGGAAAAAATTGGTAAAATAGAAATTGGTCTGTAATTTGCTAAATTATTTTTGTCACCTTTTTTGTGTAGAACACAAACCTTTGCGCACTGTAGCTGTGCTGGAAATACTCCACTTGACAGACAAAGATTGAAATTATGGGCAAGTGGGACAGCAATAATGTCAGCAATGAATTTAATCGGTCGGACTTGAATGTCAAAGATATCACTGGAGCTAGTATGTCTTAATTGAAGACCTCTTCTACAGCATTCCCCACGGTAAACCCCTTGTAGCTGTGCGTGAACTTATTGATCATTGCGGTCCTGTCAACTTTCAGAACTCATCTGGCATGTCGGTTGATACCTTTTTGGAGTTATCTTTTTACCTATAATCAACTATTGTTGAATTCAAAGGCTCCTTGTTCCTTAAAAAATGGATTATGTATTGGCTGTAATGTTGGTCCAGTGTTTCTCAGGTATTTTAAGCAAGATTTCACAGAACACTTCAAGGCCTACTTCATGACAAGCGTGTGTGCAAAGGTTTTAGTTATGTGGACGATTTTGTAGCACTTTTAGAGCTTTTACCTAATGACACTCTGCCCGCAGCAGTAGACGATGTCTTGACTGCTTTTAAAGCTTCTTCACGGACTCCTAATTCCACTCATGAACACCCCATCAATCATTCCATCAGGTTCCTACAGCTGCAACTAACACTCTTCGACGATGGCCATTTGTGCTGGATGTTTTTGCCTAGAAGCAAGAAAGCACTGTTACCTTTCGGTTCTGCATACTCAAAGATTGTAAAGAGAGGGACCGCGATGAATTATTTAGGCAAGCTGTCACTACGCTATCAAAAGTAGCCTTGACAATCAATTCCAACGTTTGGTAGCCACGGGGTTCCCTAAGCCCCTTTTCAAAAGCGGTGGTTGAATCGTCGCTTCAGAAGCTTAAGAAAGAACGTACGAAGCGGGCTTACGTTGGGGCAACCGAACGCAAGAAACTCGAGGTCATGCCGTACGTGCATAAAGTGAGCCACGACATAAAAAAATAAAAGCCGCCACCTTCTGAAAGACGAAGTAATGAGTGTTAGCGGACCGATCGATGCATAGCGCCAGCTGTCATAAAAATTACGATGCACGTCTACCCGTTTTCCAGTTAATTCCCCTCATGATACGTTCCAAACGGAATTTGCTTCGTTTAGTGGTCAAGGTGTGCCTATAATTCGGCTTTTGGTGCGATGGGCTTAAGATTCGAGTAGTAATTGCATGTATATAATAATGTTTAGCTATTACTTAATTGTGGTTCTATATCAATACCAAAACCAATAGGGTTTTATTTGCCTACCGAATTCGGTACACAACTGTCCCCAGATGGGTGCCCCTTGTTGCCGGAGTGTATATATATATATATATATATATATATATATATATATATATATATATATATATATATATATATATATATATAAAAACAAAAGAATATATACATATGTGGCGCTTTCATAACGGGACAGTTTTCCTACCCGTTATAGGATATTTTTTGCTAATCTCCATGACCGCCTTTTTGGACTGGAGAAACCGAAACTATGGCGCTATTTCGTCCACTGACGTCATACTCACATTCTCCAACCTCTATCTGCCATTATGGACCGTGATGTCATCATTGGCACTCGGCAGGTGGCTGTTTCTACAATCCTACAAGTCTACAAGTCTCAATGCGAAATGTGCAGTTTTCTAGTTGCCGCCACAGATAGCACTGTGATCTGAAGGTGGTAGCAAACCTCACGAAATGTCAAAATGTGATGAGTAGTTGCTGCCACAAATGGCGCTGTGATTTCTGGGTGAAGAGGAGGAGGAAACGGCTGAACACTTGATACTTTTCTGTAAGGGGCTCCACCCTACAGTGGAAAGCAGCGGGGCTGATTTATCCAACGAATTGGGGTTTAAGGAAAGTGAAGGGAACGTAGATTATAAGCGGGTAGAAGTAACCAAGCGGAGGTTATCTGATTGGTGGCTAAAATCAAGACAAGAGAAAAGTTTCACAAGTCATCGCTAGGTGGATTGCACCACCGCCCGATTTAAAGGATTCAGCCTTATCCATCCGTCCATCCGGTTGCAGACCTCGCGAAATCTCGAAACGTGATAATTAAGAGCTAAAGCTCTTAAGTTTCGGCCAAGCAGGGAGTGAGTGTGGTGTTTTCTGCTCCTTGCCAGCTTTGAGGTCTGTGCTCGCGCCTTTCCGAGGTAGGGAAAGGAACTACGTTTGCAAAACGAAGCACGAGAACCGTTTCACGTCGTGTGTCGCACAGGTCGTGTACAAGTTCCCCCTCACATTCGAAGGAGTATACTTAGGCCAAACAGGCCGGTGTATTAATGATCGGCTGTGTGAGCACCACTGGGGTCCGATGACGGTGCAAACTTGCCTCGCCATTTCAATGAATTGGGCGTTATCCATTTTCAGCACTGTAACGATTATTGGTAGAGGCAACAAAAAACAAGAGCGAGAAATCTTAGAAGCGTACATTTGTCACATATAATAAGGAGTAAAAAATAAAATTATGAAGGAATAAGGTGTGAAGAAGACGACGTGGATTAACCGGAGAATAAAGAAGATGAAGAAGAAGCAGTTGGTGAGGTGGAGAGAGATGATTGGTAGAGAAGCATTCGGTGGGGTGGAGAGAGATGAGAACAGAAGAAAGAGAAGACGACGACAAGGTTTACGTGGACTAACACCGAGGCTATAAAAGTGCGAGGGAGAGAGAGGCACGGGGGGAAAGAAAAGAGAAGCGGAGGCTCCGGCGGGTCAGGGACGCTTCGGCTGGAAGAGAGCGACGCTTACGGCAGAGGGTTTTCGTGAGAGATGTCGCACCGCGAAACCTGAGGATTCGAAAACCGCTAAGCAGTTTTTCTGCATGCTGACCAGCTATTTTGATAGGTGGCTTGATATGTCAAACACAGAAAAGGGTTTTGAAGGGGTGCGTGACAAGCTGGTCACACAGCAAAATCTAGCGTGTTGCTGCTCAAAGCTAGCGCTATTCCTGAAAGAAAGTTGTGTTCATTGGGAGAGTTCGCCGACACTGCAGACCAATTCCTCGAGGCTCAAGGGCTAAAGAATTTGAGTAAGGCAAAGGAGGAAACCCTAAACATCCCAAAGACAGATGAGTTAAAACCAAGAGCATATGGCGGTACATCTAAGGCGCCAATAAGGTGTTTTCTCTGCGGCAAGGTGGGACACCGTGCAGTTGACAGTCGGACTAGTAGCGCTGCCCAAAAAACACAGGTTGTGTGTCAAGGTTGTAAGAGAAGGGGTCATACTCTGGATGAGTCGGCGGTGGCACGCTGCGCAGACAACTAAGCCCATGAAATTGTTTTGTGCTTCGCAGGCCTGCTGAAGCCACCCCAGGAATCTGAGCGGCCGAAGATACGTGCGCAAACGCGACGGCATCACCAACGCCCATCAGAGAGCGCCCAGCTGCAAGCGCCGTTCTGACGTAACCGGCTGCCCAGGCTATATAAGCATCCCCTCATCAGACCCGCAATCCAGTCGGCGGAGGCACGCTGCGCAGACACTAAGCCCATGAAATTGTTTTGTGCTTCGTAGGTAAGTTTGCCTGTAACAAGGTGTTTACCTTACACGTCCAAGTTTTCTATTGTTTGCCACTGCCGACTGGGTGTCTTTTTAAGAGGTTTTCTTTTCACCATGTCCAATGCCAATGAACTTATGAAGGCCATCGAAGACCTTAAACGCGAAATGCGGACCGAAATCAGGCCAATGAACCAGACCATAACGTTTTGCTGTGACGCTGCTGATGAATTTAAGACCGCTCTCGCAGAACTTCAAACTCTAACCGCAGAGGTCAAGAGGGCCAGGGAGGACTGTGCTGCTCTAAGGAAGGAAAACAAGGGCCTCACTGAACTGGTAAGTAAAGCTGAAGGTACAGTTATTGAACTAGAACAATACAACCGGCTGAACAACATCGAAATCAAGGGCTTACCACTCACAGTTCAGGAGAAAGCAGCTGAGATGGCGTTGAAAATCGCTCAGACAGCCCATGTTCCTATCGGTCTAGCAGATATCGACATTGCTGTCAGGTTCACGACCCAAACGAAGCGAAATGTTTTTCTTTTCTTGAGGCGACAAGGAAGGCGAACCTGTCCACTAAAGACAATTTGCTTTACAGGGCCTAAACAACGAATTTACATAAATGAACACCCCACACCCGACAACAAGCGCCTTCTTAGCGCCGCAATCGGCAGGAAAAAGGAAGTGTCATGGAAATATGTGTGGACTAAGAACGGCAGCATACTTGCACGCAAAACCGAGACTTTCGATATCATTCGGATCAGCTCTCATGCCGATTTGCTAAGAATGACGTAATGCGACGCCATTACTCATCGCACAGGGCTTATTCTTTTCTTTCTCGCCTCTGGAAGATAGATTAGATACCACACCTCTTTTTACACCCTCACAGCTTAATAAATACGCTGGTCCAGGTGGAAATAAACAGCTAATGATAATACAATTTAACATGCCGTTTGCCGTAAACAAAGCTGACCAACTGATTAATTTCTTAGCTAACCTAACGAGCCCGCTTGACGTCATCTGTTTAACTGAAACATGGTATCGTCATGATACTGATGTTCTGCGAATACCGGGGTATAATTCTTTTTATGTCAATCGCGCGACGAAACGCGGGGGAGGCGTTGCCCTACTCGTGAAAAACAAGTATGTCTGTGAAGTGCTATCTGATCACTGCATTTGCAATGCTGATATTGAAATACCGTGAAGTCAGCTCGTGAAACTTTTTCTGTTCTTTACCGCCCCACTCAGGGAAACTTTAACACGTTTTTCAATAACATTGAGCGGGAATTACTCTTTCTCAGTTCAGAAAACTTTTCTTCCTGTATAGCGGGAGATTTCAACAACGATATGAGCACAATTAGTCCAGCACAGAAACAGCTTTCACTGCTCCTCCAGTCCACTGGTTTCCATAATGCTATCAATTGTCCTACACGCATCACTGCCACCTGCTCTTCGACGCTAGACCTCATAGTCACGAACAGAGAAAACACACACTTCTCAGGCCGTATTGCATTAGACATAAGCGAACATTTGCTGTTTTCTTGAGTTTAGAAAAACAAACACCTTCAAAGGTAATTGTGAAGGCCCGGTGGCAAGTTATTCCTCAAGAAAGGCTTGAACAATTTCGGAGCCACATTTGCTCAGTAAATTGAGACCCCATATAAAGAAAAAACGCAGGTGAGGGTGGTTATCAAAAATTCGTGGAAATTTTTCTTTTGTTATACAATGATTGTTTTCCTATGGTTGACATAGGGCCATGTAAAAACGCTCGCAAGCCCTGGATGAGCCGTCGTCTTACACGTCTCGTGAACAAGAAACAAGATGTTTGCAAAATTCATTAAAACTAAAACGCTGACATATTATCCAGGTTTAAATCACTACGCAACCGTTTGAACAAAGAAATTAAGGTAGCTAGGACTGCTTACTATAACAACTTATTCGATAAGCAACTTTCCAGAAAACCTAAAGCAAAGAGAAGCTAAATTTGCTTTTAAATAGGAACCCATAAAATAGAAACAGTACAAGCTTAATAATTGATGGCAAAGAAACATCAGGTACGCATCTTACGAACTCGTTCAATAAATATTTTTTCCGAAGTCAGTCGTAGCCAGTTCAATGCATGCATCTCTAATTTTCTAGGTGATAAATTAATAGCGTCCCTCTTTATAAAACCGAAGGACGAAAGGGAAGTTATTAAAATATGCAGAAAACTAAAGGACACATGTAGTCTTGACGCGCATAATATTCAAAGTCGGCCAGTTAAATACACCCTTGATATAATTACGCCATGCCTAACCTATATATACAATACCGCACTTATGACAGCCCAATTCCAAACCGACATGCAGCTAGCTAGAGTAGCTGTGATATACAAGAAAGGAGATACAAACAATCTGGGAAATTATAGGCCAGTTTCTGTACTTCCATATTTTTCTAAAGGCTTAGAACAACTAATACGTATCCGCCTTCACGAATTTTTTCTTAAACACTGCTCAATAACTGAGTGTCAATATGGCTTTACAGAATACAAGTCTACAGAGCATCCGCTACTTGTCCAAAAAGATGTAAAAAATTTTGAGGAGCAGCTCCTAATTCTTGGCATTTTTGTTGACTTTAGCAAAGCCTTCCACTGCCTAAATCACGATATTCTTTTCGCAAAAATGGAGCGCGACGGCATACGAGGGCATGCTCTTAGACTAATTAAATCATTCTGTGTTCGCGGTCTCAATACGTGGCTATTATGCATTCCTCTTCAGAAACCTTAAGGATTTAAAATGGCGTACCTCAGAGAAGCATCTTGGGGCCGCTCTTGTTTAATATATATATATATATATATATATATATATGATATCCCCAAAACCAGCACACATGCAAAATACATTATCTATGCAGACGACACCAGCCTGTTCTTCTCCTCTAATGACATACAATGCCTAGCAGATACAGCGAACCGCGCGCTCTCATCACTTGCCACATGGTCATCTGTGAACTCATTAAAGATAAACAAAGAAAAAACCAAAGCGATACTCTTCTTGCCTAAAAGAAAACAAGTACTTCATCGCCCTTCCTTACACCTCAGTGGCACTGTCATAAATTATGTCGATACCTTCAAATCACTCGCCGTAACATTCAGCCGCACGATGACGTTGAATGACCATGTTAATAATCTTACTGTAACACTTTCCAAAATCGTCGGAATTATTTCGCGAAATAGACATATTCTACCTATCAAAACTAAATTCACCTTATATTATGCATTTTTTTACTCCGACCAAAGTTACTACCACCTTATCTGCGGCAATACAACGCTCTCTAACATCTTGAAACTGCAAACCTTACAAAAGAAAATGCTTCGCGCGATTGTGAACGGATCGTATGATTCTTCGACTAGGCGTATATATTTGTATTATAATATTGTACCTCTCAACAAGATGTTTGATTATAGATTTGCATGCTTTTATAAAGCGCTAATTAGAAGAGGTGATTCCTTTGTTTCTAACACTGTTGAACTTATATGTCGGCACTTTTCATAAGACACAAGAGCACAGCATACATTTGTACTACCGAAGTGCAGGACTAATAACGGGCATTACATGTTAAACTAAATCGTACCAAATTTCTTGAATAACACATCCTGTGACCCACTAAACACTATGTCTAAATTCACAATCCGAAAGAGCTTTACTCGTGAGTCTATCCTTCAGTGATTTCAGATGTTTTCATACTATCTTATTATGTATCACTCTGTTAAAACTGTGAAATTTCTTCTATTATTAATGTTGATAATTGAGATATACGCCTGTTACTCTCATTCCTGCGCTATATACTTATGTAATCATTGTTTTATTTAGTGGTTGTTTGTTTGATGCTTAACGGAATAATGGCGCAGATTAAGTGACAGGACAGCAGGAGAGTACAAACACACACAAGCGCCAACTTACAACTTTATTGTTTGGCTGCCAATTTGCCGAATTTATACAAAGCCACACGCCCAAACTGTGAAGAATAATCAAACAGTGACGCACATGGACGCGATGTGCGAAGCGGCAAATCATGATATCGCACGAGGCAAACAACATGACGAGTGCACTAAGCTCTACCGCAACACGTGGAACATCCCTGTCTCAGATGACTAACTGGCAAAAAAACAAGAGGTAAAAGACGGGACTACACAAGCTAAAACCTAAACTAATCACGAACATATCACTGAAGAAAAATGACAAAGGAGGACTAAAAGGGCTAAAACCATGAGAATGAAACCTGAAACGTCAACAGAACACGCAAAGACTCAGTGTAAAAGAAGACGCATAAAACAAAACTACAAAGATAACAAAAACACGGATAAATTCGATGAAAGTGAATAACAAGGAACCTGGTATAAAAGCGCAAAAAACACACTAAGCATGCTGACACGACCTAGGGGCCCCGTATGACGAGTAAAGGACAACAAAATAAAAACCCTTCAAATAGGTCTGCCACCTCCAGAGTGCTCTCGTTCGGTGAGGAAGGTCAATTCTTTTTTCGTTAGGCAGATTGATGCCGCGCTGATGCAAGTCTTCTCAGCTCGCGCTATTTCTTGCGTTTCTACAATTTCCCGGGTGAGCTGATCTTTGTGCTTGTAAATAAAAGAGCATTTCTTGAGTAGCGCCCTGCACTTGCAGGACCTGCAGTGTTCGGCTAAATGGCCTTCAAATGCCAATTGACGTAACTTACTGCGATGTTCTTTCAGACGCTCGTTGAGGCACCTTCCTGTTTGGCCTATGTAACTGGCACCACATGTTAGAGGGATCTTGCAAACGACTCCTTCAGAACAGATTACGAATTTGTTCTCATGGCTGATTATGCAGTCCGGCTTCGCTTTCTTGACATGACAGGATTTCTTACAAAGGGCAGAAAGTTTGACAGGAGCGGAACATACCACTCCGACTTTCGCACGAGCTCCGATCATTTTGAGGTTGTGTGAAACGGCATGAAGATATAGTATCACAGCAACCTTGCTTTTCTTGAGCTCCTCCTTTTTCTTGGCCTTGAGTCGATTCTTTTCTTTATCACTCAGACGGGCCTCTACTTTTTGTTTCCTGTGCAGGCCATCAGCAACCGATACCAACAAAGGATCCGGATAGCCCGCTGTCTTTATGCGCGTGACCTGCATACTGAAGCTTCTGTCCATTGCATGATGACACGACTTTCTGAGAACATCGGTGAAACAGTGTTGCACAATGGCTCTCTTTACAAGTTAGGAGTGGGCTGACTGGTATGGCAGGAGGCCTTTCTTTGCTCTGAGTTCATAGCACCAATAGATGTGGTTGTCCTTGAAGGTCAGACGACGGTCCAAAAACCTTATAGAACCTTCACTTGGAAGCTCATGAGTTAGTAGCAGAGGCTGTAAGCCGGTCGTGAACTTCCTCAGTGTTCTATCAATGAGATCCTCATTTTGCGCGTCCAGTATAACTAAGTAATCATCTACATAGCGAAACACTTTCGTCACGCCGGAGCCAAGTTGCTTCACCAGAGCCGCGTCCCGGTGGGCCAAAACCATGTCACTGAGAACCGGGGCGATACACGAACCGATGCAGATGCCTTGCTTTCGCAAGTAGATCGATTTGTCGTGACAGACGAAAGTGGATGTTAGATAGAATTGCAGAAGTTCTAAAAAGGCAGACGTGTTCACACCGGCGGCGTTTTGATGGGTACTGTCATTCCTGTTGAATATTCTTTTGTATTCTTTGTTTTATTTGGTGGTTGTTTCCGCCTTGTGCCTACAACTGACTTGTAGGGGTGGTGAGGCCCGTCAAGCGGCGTCTAATTCGCTGCTTTTTTCTCGCCATACCCAGCTTGTAACCACAAGCCGAAATAAAAGGTTGATTTCATTTGATTTGATTTGAGTGCCGATACAGAACGCAGGACCGAGCTGCATGCGTTGTCGACTCTAGGGTAGAACTTGTCACGCCACCCGAAGTTAGAAAAGGAGAGCAAACGCCGCAGGAAAATGAGGCGGTGAGTGGAACACCCAAGTAGCAATGTCGGTGGCGGTTGGGCGAATAGACGACCGTCTTATATTGGTGCTTAGAGACAGCGGAGCCAACACCGTTTCGGTTAGGAGAAGCTTGGTGAAGGACGAGGATTTTACAGGGGAAGCGTCGGCCGTCACTCTTGTAGATAGCACAGTAAAGTACCTTGCTGAAGCCAGGATTCTAGTGTCCACGCAATATTATATTGGGGCTGGTAGTGGCAAAATGCGTAGACCAACCCATCTACGATCTCATCTTGGGAAACATTACGGGTGCAACAAGTGTCGAAGACCCCGATCCCGAGTGGAGGATGCTCGACATTGAAGGTCATCCAAAGGAGGAAAGGCCCGCGACCGCTCAGACGGGTGCAGTCAGTTTCTCATCGGCGGCAGTGGAGACAAGAGCTCAAGCGAAAGCCCGAGCAACGCAACGTCCGCTCTCTACTCCTGTTATGATGTGCCTGAGCGTAACACCGGGCGAAACTGCAATTAGGCAAAAAGAAGACCCGAGCTTGAAGGCCTGCTTCGAAAGAGTCGGGGAAAAAGTGAAATGAAAGAAGAGTCGTAAGTCATTCGAATATCAATTGGTAAATGGTCTTCTGCACAGGGAATGCGTATTTAGTTCAGGAAGGCGGGTCCAACACGAGAGATATGCGGGACACCATGGTACGCTTAGCACATGACGCCATTATGGGTGGACACGAGGGCGTTCAAAAAACGGTGTCTAGGATCACCGAGGAGTTTTTTCGGCCGCCGGCTGTTCAGAGTGACGTTAAGCGGTTTGTTCGCTGATGTGACGTGTTTCAGCGCACAGCTTCGAAGGGAAGAGTTGATCCCGTACCTCTGGGCAAGATTCCAGCCATCGAGCTACCGTTTCAGCGAGTGGCTGTGGACATTGTGGGGCCAATCTCTCCAGTATCCACCCAAGGCAACAGATATGTGCTTACTCTGGTTGACGTGGCCACTCGTTATCATGAAGCTATTCCACTGAGAACTATTGACAGTATCCAAATGGCGAATGGTCTTATGAAAATGTTTTCGCGTTATGGGTTCCCGAGGGAAGTTTTATGTGACCGGGGCTCAAACTTCACATTGGAACTAATGAAGGAGGTTAACCGCCTTTTGTCAGTAAGGCAGTTACTGACGACGCCTTAACGTCCCATGTGTAATGGGCTTGTAGAGCGGTTCAACGGCACCCTAAAAATATGATTAAGAAAATGTGCCAGGAGAGGCCTACTGATTGGGATAGATATCTCCAAGCTCTTTTTTTCACCTACCGCGAAGTACCGCAAACGAGTCTTGGTTTCTCGCCTTTCGAGATGATATATGGGAGAACCGTTGGAAGTCCATTTGCAATACTCAAGGAGCTGTGGGCTAATAAAAAGATTGCATCATATCTCAGGACGACATACACCTACGTTCTTGAGTTGCGGGAAAGGTAGAAGGAAACATGCAGGCTTGCACATCAAGGTCTGGAAAAGGCGCGCGAACGCCATAAGGAATATTATGAAAAGAAAGCCAATCAAAGGAATCTGAATCCGGTCGACCGGGTTCTCGTCCTGCTACCCACGGATCATAATAAGTTACTGATGCAATGGATGCTCCCGTACCTTGTGACGCGGAAGAAAAAGGACATGGATTAAGAATTATTGATAGAGGACACTAAGAAGGTTTTCCATGTAATTATGTTGAAGAAGTACGAAGAAAGGGGTGCCGTACGGTACGCACCCAAGGTAGCATGCTCGGTAGTGGCCGAGAAGACAGATCATGTTGTCGAGGTGCGCACGTGCATTGGGGAGAAAAATGCAGGAGGGGATAAGGTACTAATGAAGCCCAATGTGAATGAAGACAGACGATCACAGCTTATCTTGTGGTTGTTGCTGTTTGTGATGTTATGTGATTATAAAAGGTAGTGTGTTGTGGACATTTACATGTGGATTAAGGACACCGCAAAGACAACCGCAGTGGTGTTTTAATGTTACATAAGGGCAGTTTAGTGTGCTGTGTTAGTGGTGTGCTTGTGGTGTGTGCTGGACATCTATGGTGTGTTGTGTGCTGGGTCCAGAATCGAGACTGCTGATAGTCGGTGGATGGCTTTAAGATGAGTGTGACGTGAGCAGTTTTTCACGGAAAAACTCTTGAGAGAGGGGGCCCTTGTCACATATAATAAGGAGTCCAAAATAAAATTATGAAGGAAAGAGGCGTGAAGAAGACGACGTGGATTAACCGACGAATAAAGAAGATGAAGAAGAAGCAGTTGGTGAGGTGGAGAGAGATGATTGGTGGAGAAGCATTCGGCGAGGTGGAGAGAGATGATTGGTGAAGAAGAGAAGAAGGATAAGACGATGACAAGGCTTACGTGGACTAACGCCAAGGCTATAAAAGGGCGAGGGAGAGCGAGGCAGGGGGGAAGAACAGAGAAGCGGAGGCTCCGGCGGGTCAGGAACGCTTCGGCTGGAAGAGAGCGACGCCGGCTACTGCTCCGGTGAGCTCGCATTCTGCGGCTTCGCATCGTGGACTTCCTCCCGTGCCTGAGCCCGTTTCGTGGAGTCAACGCAAGACGCTACCACCTGCTACGGCCAGGGGTGTCTCCAGCACTGTTGCCACCCATCCGGGTGGTGCCCCCCACGCCAACAACGCCGGCATCACCTCCACGGGCGCTTGGACTGGGAGCTTATACGACGCAACCAGTGAAGCCAGCCCAAGCACGTCGAACACCGCCTCGACGCAGGCGAGTGGATCCATACAACGCCGCAGCCGCACCGAACCAACCGTGAGCACGAACACCGACCACTAAAAGTAAAACGCTAGTAGTACACGCTGGTAGCAGTGTTCCCTGGTCGTGTGTATATAGTCTTTGTGTGTTGTGTTAGTTAATTCCATTTTATGAATCGTTGTATATCTTTAGAATGTTTCAAATGCATTTTCCTCATTTTTTCTCCTTCACTTTACTTTCGCCGTGTGCTGCTAAGTCGGAATGCATTGGATGTTTGAATTAATTTGGTATCTAAAGGCAATGCAAGTAATGCAATAAGGAAATCTTAAGATATTTCAGATTTATAATTTTGTGGCATTTAAAAATGTGTATTTAACATGTTATGCTCTTGATACTGAGTGTAAACGGAGAAAAACATGGCGGAAATCGTAGGTGCTTTGAGAAACTAGACTAACGCTCCCCGCTCATTAAAGTACTTTATGCGTAGCGCATAAATAGGGGAAATGTTTTCAATAATTGCAATGTTTTTATGTGGTACTACAAGTTAGATAGCCAGCGCGAATAAAATTCTTTGACACACTTTCCTTTTGGCATTAGTAGAGCACTGTCTGTGAATTACGTAGGACTAAGGTGCATTGCATATATAACGTGACTGTGCGTTTTATGAGTGTATTCAATTTGTTGTCTGGCAAGAATTATTGCATAAAATTTTTTTGGTGACTGCGTAGCTTCTCCACTTCCATATCAGCATGATGGAATGAACTTTACCGATGCCCTCGTTATTCCATTTTTTTTGCCACTGGTTGCACTGTGCTCTTTTAAATGCTGGTGTGGCAGTGGAATCTGAATATCTGCGTCTGA
Source organism: Amblyomma americanum (assembly GCF_052857255.1). NCBI lineage: Eukaryota > Metazoa > Arthropoda > Arachnida > Ixodida > Ixodidae > Amblyomma > Amblyomma americanum. Next base: position 219,514,955 of record NC_135498.1, on the reverse strand, counting down.
GAATAAAGTTCTTACTATGCCATTTGCACGCACGTTACCCGCTATGCCTGCATTACTGAGGACTGCATCTAGGTGTATTGTCAGGAAAGCTGGTCAAACATTCTGTAGAAAAAAACAACGCAAAAAACACAGGAAAGAAAGACAGACACACTCAAGGACTAACAACAGTGTGTATCTAGTGCGAGAGCAAAGTAAATACACGAAAAAAACGCTGATGCGAAGGCGCAGAAAAGGAAAAAAACAACAACGTCAAGGAAAGGGCACCAGCCCGTCAGTTTGAGTTAAGATAGTTCAGCTCCTGGCGTGATAATGAAGCAGAAGGTTTGCTGGCCATGAAGATCCCTGTTAATTCCATTTTATGAATCGTTGTGTATTTTTACAATGTTTTAATAGCATTTCGCTAATTTTTTCTCTTTTCACCTTACTTCAACGCACGAGGCAAACATATGAAGGCCATGTCATCGCGCTCAAGGGTTCTTCATGTGTCAGCAAACCTTCTGTTTCATTATCACGCCACGAGCTGAACTATCTTTACTCAGAGCTTGTGCCTTTGCCTTGACGTTGTTTTTTGTTCTTTTCCGCGCCTGCGCATCACTCATTTTTTAGTGTATTTATTTCGCTCTCGCACTAAATACACTCTTTTGTTAGTCAGCGCTTGAGCCTCTCTGCCTTTCTTAGTCCTGTGTATTTTGCGCTGGTTTTTCCTGCAGAATTACTTAGAACCCAGCAGAGATAGATATCATGCCCATTAGCCGTCAGCCTGGTGACTTCATTGAAATAAAGGTTTTTTTTCAGTGCAGTGACTAAAAACTAAGCAGCATACATCTTCTTTCTGTATACAGCAAAGTCTTCATATATTTTTGTCCAGTCTCTTTAAAGGCCAGTAGGATGCCACATATTTCTTCTATGTACATGCTGGAATTGCTATTTATTTTGATCAATTATCTCAGTGGTGCCCTCGTGCACCGACACTCTCGTGCGTGTTACCGGCCAACGTTTTAAGCAGATGCCTGGACTTGTGACATACACGACCGAGCCGTAGTTCATTCCGATCTTACAAGCAATCGATGTGTGTGCAACGTGGAGGCTATTTTGCACTCCATCTTTTAAGGAAAAGTATTTGAGCCTTTTGTAACCTCGCATTGTATCAACTATTACGAGAATGTGATGCGACCTCGTTTCTCAATATAAGAACTTCATATTATTAAAAACACAGATCAGAAAAGTGACAATTTTCGTGTAAAGAAGATGAGTTCAGATATTGTTACGGTGTGGGATGCCACGGGGTGGCCACGGGCCCGCCCAGAGAAATATAGCAGCAGTACGGAGGAGAGCCGGCGAAGCACGACCGGCGGCGGCCAAGCTTTTCTCGTTCTATCTCCCTCGTGCTAGAGCCGCGCGCTCGCCGCTCGCGCTCGCTCTCCGCCTCTTCTTTTATTCCCGTATCACCTTTACACCGGGGGGGGGGGGGGGGGGGCGGAGAAGTCAGGCCGTGTTTTGATGCAGGGTTTCCTGGGGCGATGCAATGTGGGCTCGCAGACAGGAAACGGTCACACTCTTCGTTGAATTCGAAGTGTGTGAGCTGGGCGAAGGTGTCTGCAGTCGCCGAAGAAGGTCCCACACGGGTTAGGCTAACTTCAGGGAGTTTTATGCATATTGAGCGGCGATCCGTTTATGGGACTGCATTGCGTGGGGAAGGCATGGAGCCAGCAGGCGACGACGGCGCTGATGAGGACCCGGTAGCTAAGTCGGAGTCACCGCAGGCGCCGTAGACATATCGCTTCATGTTTGAAACATGCTCTGGGAAAATGTGGTGCACACCGCATGGTCGATGCTCTGGCAGGTCTTCGAGGCGGTATGTCACGGGGCAGAGTCGGGCAACGACACGGTAAGGGCCGCGGTATCGGGGCAAGAGCTTTGCGGCACGGCCAGTCGCACGGATGGTGCGGCGAACGAGGACCAAGTCACCGGGCCGGAAGGGGGGATGTGGTGGTGCTGCCGCGTTGGCCGCTTGCACACGCGCGTGAGCCGTGAGGAGGTTGCGCTGGGCGTCGAGGCGGGCGGAATGAAGTCGTTGAGCAGATTCAGTTGGTGACGCAGTAGGATGGGGAAGGCCCAACTGCGCGTCGAGAGGGATGGAGGGCGTTCTGCCATAGACGACTGAGAACGGCGTCACATGCGTTGTTTCTTGCGCTGCAGTGTTGACTGCAAAAGCTGCAGCAGAAACAAAACGATCCCAGTTTGTGTGGGACGGAGCGACGTAGGATGCGAGTATATCCGTGAGGGTACGGTTAACACGCTCCACGAGGCCATTGCACTGCGGATGATTGACGGATGTAGTGGAATGCGCAATGCCGAAGGAGCGGAGGGCTCGCTCGAATTCATGGGACATAAAGTAGCTCCCACGGTCCGTGATGAGGCGCCGGGGAACACCGTGCCGAAGAACGAGATGCGGTTCCACAAACGCGACGGCATGAGCGGACGACGTGTCTGGAACGGGCAGTGCTTCGACCCACTTGGAGAAGTAGTCGATCGCAACCAGAACATACCGGTTGCCGGCACGCGTCTTCGGAAACGGGCCCAAATGATCCAGTCCAACCAGCTCGAAAGGTGAACTTGGTGGCGAAAAAGCCTGCGGGGGTGGCTTGGTTACACCTGTGGACGGTTTTCTGTACTGGCATGTCTGGCAGGACGCCACGTGTTCCTTGACATCTCTGGACATATTAGGCCACCAAAACCGCTCCGACACTCGTGCGTAGGTCTTGCCGCGACCAAGGTGACCAGCCGTGGGAGCGTCGTGTAAGCCGCGCAAGATTTGCGACCGCAGTGTTGCCGGCACAACTGGCAACCAGACGGGTGGTCGACCACGGAGCCGCTTCACATGACACAAGAGGTCGTCCTTCATTCGATAGACCCGGCGTAGTTGGCGGAGGCCTGCGCCGGCGGTGGTGCCAAGGGAGTGGATTATGGCAGCAATGGCGGGATCTTGCGTTTGTGCAGTCCCCAGGTCCGTCAAAGCCGTTACGGAACAAGGGTGGCGAGAAAAGAAATCGGCATCTTGATGGGCAGAGCCGCGCCGATGCACTATTGTGAAATTGTACTCTTGAAGTTGCAGGGACCAGCGTGCAATCTTGGCATTCAAATGTTTGGCGGACTGCAGCCAAGTGAGAGCGCTATTGTCCGCGACTATGGTGAAGGAACGGCCGTACAGGTAGGGACGGAACTTCTCGACGGCCCAGACAACGGCGAGGCACTCGAGTTCCGAAGAGTGGCGGCGGCGCTCAACGTCGGAAAGCTGGCGGCTGGCATAAGCTAGGACTTTGTGGTCACCAGACTCGTCTTCTTGCAGGAGGACAGCGCCGAGCCCATCTTGGCTGGCATCCGTGTGGAGGACGATGGGGGCCGATTCGTCGTAATGGGTCAATGTAGGAGGCTCGAGGAGGGCGTGCTTGACGTCAAGAAACGCGAGCTGTTGGGCCTGCGTCCAACTCCACGGTGCATTCTTCTTCAGCAGGGCGGTCAATGGAGCGCTGCGCTTGGCAAAGTCCGGAATGAAACGACGGAAATACGAAGCAAATCCAAGGAAACTTTTGAGCTCCTTGGCGGTGGTGGGAGCTTCGTAAGCTGTAAGCGCTTTTAGCTTTTCAGGGTCGGGACGGATGCCATGCCGGCTCACAACGTGACCCAAGTACGTCACCTCCGCGAAACCGAAGAAACATTTTTTTGGTTTTAAGCGAAGCCCAGCAGAGGTAAGGGCTTCGAGGACGAGTTTGAGGCGTCTCTGGTGTTCTTCAAATGTAGCCGCGTAGACAATTACGTCATCCAGGTAGACCAACGCCATAGTCCACTTCAAATGGCCTAAGACTCGGTCCATGAGACGCTGGAAGGTGGCTGGAGCGTTCGAGAGACCGAAGGGCATACGGTTCAACTGGTAAAGGCCGTCGGGAGTCACGAAAGCCGTCTTTTCCGCATCATCGGGGTGAACAGGCACCTGCCAGTAGCCCGAGAGCAGATCTAGCGTGGAAAAATAACGGGCCCCCTTCAGGCGGTCAAGCGCATCGTCGAGGCGAGGCAGCGGGTACACGTCGCAATTAGTAATAGCATTTAGCTTCCGATAGTCAACGCAGAAGCGGAGTGTTCCATCCTTCTTGCGCACAAGGACGACAGGGGAGGACCAAGGGCTACAAGAAGGGGCAATGATTCCCTGGTCAAGCATGTCGCACACGTGCTGCTGGATGACTCTCCGTTCGGCTGGCGCTACACGGCGAGGTTGGTGATGAACGGGCCCGCGGTTTTCGGTGTTGATCCGGTGTTGAGCCCAGGAAGTGCACCCGAGCTCACCGGCGCTGAGAGCAAGGCAACTGCGATGCTCGAGCAGCAAGGTCTTCAGAGAGGCGAGCTCCGCGCAGGTCAGGCTGGGTCCAAAGTTAAATTCTTCCCATGATAGGATCGCCGGCGCTGGAGGGTGGCGAGACGGGGCTTCAGGTTGCAGAGACGCCACAGGTGACCCGGGGTCCAAAACTGAGGCTGTACCCAATTGCGTGCCGGGAGTCAGCGCGAGAGGTACGCTGCTGATGTTGAGTATAAATACGTGGGCCTCTCCTTTGAGCACAGGCAGAAGGCTTCGAGGGGAGGTCATCTGACGGGCTGGAGATGAACACCGGATGGGTTCGAACAGCACGTCTGCTGTGGCCGGACTGTCAAGCTTGGCATACACCCACGTTGCCGCACCCGGTGGCAGGGTCACGGCGGACGCCACAGTGACGTCGTAGTGACGTCGAACGGCTTGACTCGACACGGCCACTTCGTCGCGAGGTCACGCAGAGATGCTGAGGCACGCTTGGTCGCCGACACCAGGGACTGCCACAGGGCGACACCGAGGCTGGAAACCCGGCTAAGCCAGCCCGGCCCACAGAGAGTTCGGCTCGCCCGTGGTTTGGTTCTAGTAAAATTAAGGACGACTCCGGCTTGCTGGCACCACCCGCACCCGAGGACCACTGGCCAAATAGGGCTGTCTGCGTCAACAAACTCGGTGGAGATGGTATTTCCGAGTGCTGTCAGGTTGACGACGACACGTCCGACTTGCTCCACAGGGGTGCCGTTAAAAGCTAAGAGCCGGGTTTTGGCGGCTGGCAGAAGCAGGTGGGGCGCGTTAGCAACAAACGATTTGTGCAGTACATTGACAGCCGCTCCAGTGTCAACCAAGGCCTTTACGTGCCGGTCAAGCAGGGCGACGTCGACGAGCACGTAAGGAGCATCAGTGGTAATCGGAGCCGACGAAAGGAGGGGACGCGGAGAACGAAGGAGTGTGGGGACGGACGATTCGGCGGAACGGTGCCCCCGGAGTTCCGCCAAATCGTTTCCCGACGTTGGAGGGCCGGCACAGTCCCTCGCGTAGTGTCCCCGCAGGCCGCAGCGGAAGCAGGTCATGCGGACGTCGTTACGCAGGCGTCGGATAGAGGCCGCAGTTGGGGCTGCGGACCGAGGAGCCTGCACCCGGACGCTGCGCTCGGCAGACGGTGGCGACCCCCGCGTGGCCAGCAAAGTCAATTCCGCCTCGATGGCGAGCGCCATGGCGGCGCGGACGGAATCAGGACGGCCAGAGCGGACCAAGCACCTCGGGGAGTCGGATGGCGTCGACAAACGCCTCGGTGCCGACCAGGGCCACGGCGTTCTGAGGCGCTCCCGGCAGCGACTGCAGAGCCAGGCGCTCAATGGCGGCGGCGAGGTCCTGGTACGTCTCCCCGGGCTCTTGACGGCGGGCTCGCAGGCGGTGGTACTGCACACGGGGTTGACCTGAGGCACCATAGTGGTCGGCGAGGAGGCCCGCCAGAACAGTGTAAGAGCCCAGCTGGTCGGGCGGCACGTTCTGCAGCAGCTCGGTGGCGCGGACCCTCAGTTTTGCAACGAGCATCCATGCCTTCACTTGCTCGTCCCAGCCTCTCGCCGCCGCAATACCGTCCAGCTGGATGCGGTAAGCATCCCACGAGATGGTGCCGTCAAATGTGGGCAATTCCACAACGCCCAACGAACACTGCGGCGAGGACGCACCCGCGCCGAGCACGCCATTGGCGGCCACCACCGCAGGCCCAGCGACGGCAGAGCCGTAAACAGCGGCGGCGGGGACGCCCAAAGGCACCTGACCTGTGCTCGGCTCGGCTGGCACCAGGCGACGGAGTTCGCGCCGGAGAGCTTCCATCTCTCCAGCCTGGGCAGTCAGACGGGCCTCCCATGCGTCCATCCGTTGGGTGACTGTATCCAGGAGGCACTCAACACCGGCGTCCGGCTGCTGCGAAGAGCCGAGCCCCTCCGAGCGCCTAGGTCTAGCGGCGCCGGCCGCCGCGTCGTCGGCGCTATCAGCTGGTGGTGGACTCCTGTCGTCTGGCACGTCGGGTGCTTGATTCTGGGAGCGGGTGATCCGCATGATCCCACCGCTGCCACCAAAATGTTACGGTGTGGGATGCCACGAGGTGGCCACGGGCCCGCCCAGAGAAATATAGCAGCAGTACGGAGGAGAGCCGGCGAAGCACGACCGGCGGCGGCCAAGCTTTTCTCGTTCTATCTCCCTCGTGCTAGAGCCGCGCGCTCGCCGCTCGCGCTCGCTCTCCGCCTCTTCTTTTATTCCCGTATCAATATATAAGACACTGGTTGGCGCTACTTTGCAGCAGCTACAACCATTGTGCGCACCTGTGTAACGTTTTCCACTTCTACTTCCCAGTTCCCAATTACGATTTTCAGACGAAAACCTGCAGCAGCATCTTCCAAGCAAACCAGGCGGCCACCGACACAAGTGAGCCTCTGAAGAGCAGCTTCATTCACTGCGCCTTTACTCCGATATGCACACAACCCTGCTACCTCGGATGCCACAAACCGAATCGCCGAATCGCTCCCGGCTCACCTGGTAGTAAGGAGAACCACTGTGCACACCCGCGCAAAGATTCCCAAATATACTTCCCAGTTCCCGCTTACGATCTTCACCCGGAAACCTGCAGCAGCATCGTCCAAGCAAACCAAACGGCCACCGACACAAGTGGGCCTCTGAAGAGCAGCTTCATCCACTGCGCCTGCGCTCCGATATGCACACAACACTGCTACCTCGGATGCTACAAACCGAATCAGCGAATCGATCCCGGCTCACTTGTCAGTAGCGAGAACGACTGTGTACACGTGCGCAAAGATTCACAATTCTACTTCCCAGTTTCCACTTACGATCTTCAGCCGGCAACCTGCTGCAGCATCGTCCATGAAATCCAACCACCGACACAAGTGGGCCTCTGAAGAGCAGCTTCATTCACTGCGCCTGCGCTCCGATATGCACACAACATTGCTACCGTGGATGCCACAAACAGAATCACCGTATCTCTCCCGGCTCACTTGGCAGTAGCGAGAACCACTGTGCACACCTGCGCAAAGATTCCCGATTCTACTTCCCAGTTCCCACTTACGATCTTCACCCGGCAAACTGCCGCAGCATCGTCCAAGCAATCCAGACGGTCACCGACACAAGTGGGCCTCGAAGTGAAGCTTCATGCACTGCGCCTGCGCTCCCATATGCACGCAAGACTGTTACATCCGATGCTACAAACCGAATTACCGAATCGCTCCCGGCTCACTTGGCAGTAGCGAGAACCACTGTGCACACCTGCGCAAGGCTTCCAAATTTTACTTCCCAGTTCCCACTTACGATCCTTTCGCGACAACTTGCAGCAGCATCGTCTAAGCAAACCAAGCGGCCACCGACACAAGTGGGCCTCAGAAGAGCAGCTACATCCACTGCGCCTGCGCTCCGAAATGCACACTTGGCAGTAGCGAGAACCACTGTGCACACCTGCGCAAAGATTCCCAATTTTACTTTCCAGTTCCTACTTACGATCTTCACCCGGCAACCTGCAGCAGCATCGTCCAAGCAAACCAGACGGCCACCGACACAAGTGGGCCTCTTAAGAGCAGCTTCATCCACTTCGTCTGCGCTTCAATATGCACACTTGGCAATAGCGAGAACCACTGTGCACACCTGCGCAAAGATTCCCAATTCTACTTTCCAGTTCCTACTTACGATCTTCAACCGGCAACCTGCAGCAGCATCGTCCAAGCAAACCAGACGGCCACCGACACAAGTGGGCCTCTTAAGAGCAGCTTCATCCACTGCGTCTGCGCTCCAATATGCACACAACACTGCTACCTCGGATGCTACAAACCGAATCACCGTATGTCTCCCAGCTCACTTGGCAGTAGCGAGAACGACTGTGCACACCTGCGTAAAGATTCTAAATTCTACTTCCCAGTTCCCACATACGATCATTACCCGGCAACCTGCAGCAGCATCGTCCAATGAAACCAGACGGACACCGACACAAGTGGGCCTTTGAAGAGCAGCTTTATCTACGGCGCCTGCGCTCCGATATGCACACAACACTGCTACCTCGGATGCCACAAACCGAATCACCGAATCGCTCCCGGCTCACTTGTCAGTAGCGAGACCAACTGTGTTCACCTGCGTAAAGATTAACAATTCTACTTCCCAGTTACCACTTAGGATCTTCACCCAGTAAACTGCCGCAGCATCGTCCAAGCAAACCAAACGGCTACCGACACAAGTGGGCCTCTGAAGAGCAGCTTCATCCACTGCGCCAGCGCTCCGATATGCACACAACAGTGCTACCTCTGATGCTACAAACCGAATCACCGAATATATCCTGGCTCACTTGGTAGTAGCGAGAACGACTGTGCACACCTGCGTAGATTCCAAATTCTAATTCCCAGTTCCCACTTACGATCTTCACCCGGCAACCTGCACCAGCATCGCGCAAGCAAAGCAGGCGGCCACCGACGCAAGTGGGCCTCTGAAGAGCAGCTTCATCCACTGCGCCTGCGCTCCGATATGCCACAACACTGCTACCTCTGATGCTACAAACCGAATCACCGAATATATCCTGGCTCACTTGGCAGTAGCGAGAACGACTGGGCACACCTGCTTAGATTCCAAAATCTACTTCCCAGTTCCCACTTACGATCTTCACCCGGCAACCTGCAGCAGCATCGTCCAAGCAAACCAGACGGCCACCGACACAAGTGGGCCTCTGAAGAGCAGCTTCATCCACTGCGCCTGTGCTGCGATATGCATACAACACTGCTACCTCGGATGCTACAAGCCGAATCACCGAATCGCTCCCGGCTAACTTGGCAGTAGCGATAACGACTGTGCACACCTGCGCAAAGATTCCAAATTCTACTTCCCAGTTCCCAATTACGATCATCACCCGGAAACCTGCAGCAGCATCGTCCAAGCAAATCCGACGGCCACCGACACAAGTGGGCCTCTGAAGAGCAGCTTCATCCACTACGCCAGCGCTCCGATATGCACTCAACACTGTTATCTCGGATGCTACAAACCGAATCTCCGAATCGATCCCGGCTCACTTGTCAGTAGCGAGAACGACTGTGTACACCTGCGCAAAGATTCCCATTCTACTTCCCAGTTTCCACTTACGATCTTCACCCGGCAACCTGCAGCAGCATCGTCCAAGCGAACCAGACGGCCACCGACACATGCGGGCCTCTGAAGAGCAGCTTCATCCACTGCGCCTGCGCTCCGATATGCACACAACACTACCACCTCGGATGCTACAAACCGAATCACTGAATCGCTCCCGGCTCACTTGGCAGTAGCGAGAACCACTGTGCACACGTGCGCAAAGATTCCCAATTCTACTTCCCAGTTCCCACTTACGATCTTCACCCGGCAACTTATAGCAGCATCGTCCAAGCAAACCAGACGGCCACCGACACAAGTGGGCCTCTTAAGAGCAGCTTCATCCACTGCGTCTGCGCTCCGATATGCACACAACACTGCTACCTCGGATGCGACAAAAAGAATCACCGAATCGCTCGCGGCTCACTTGGCAGTGGCGAGAACCACTGTGCAAACCAACGTAAAGATTCCCAATTCTACTTCCCGGTTCCCACTTACGATCTTCACCCGGCAACCTGCAGCAGCATCGTGCAAGCAAAGCAGGCGGCCACCGACGCAAGTGGGCCTCTGAAGAGCAGCTTCATCCACTGCGCCTGCGCTCCGATATGCACACAACACTGCTACCTCTGATGCTACAAACCGAATCACCGAATATATCCTGGCTCACTTGGCAGTAGCGAGAACGACTGTGCACACCTGCGCAAAGATTCCCAATTCTACTTTCCAGTTCCTACTTACGATCTTCACCCGGCAACCTGCAGCAGCATCGTCCAAGCAAACCAGACGGCCACCGACACAAGTGGGCCTCTTAAGAGCAGCTTCATCCACTGCGTCTGCGCTCCAATATGCACACAACACTGCTACCTCGGATGCTACAAACCGAATCACCGTATGTCTCCCAGTTCACTTGGCAGTAGCGAGAACGACTGTGCACACCTGCGTAAAGATTCTAAATTCTACTTCCCAGTTCCCACATACGATCATTACCCGGCAACCTGCAGCAGCATCGTCCAAAGAAACCAGACGGACACCGACACAAGTGGGCCTTTGAAGAGCAGCTTTATCCACGGCGCCTGCGCTCCGATATGCACACAACACTGCTACCTCGGATGCCACAAACCGAATCACCGAATCGCTCCCGGCTCACTTGTCAGTAGCGAGACCAACTGTGTTCACCTGCGTAAAGATTAACAATTCTACTTCCCAGTTACCACTTAGGATCTTCACCCGGCAAACTGCCGCAGCATCGTCCAAGCAAACCAAACGGCTACCGACACAAGTGGGCCTCTGAAGAGCAGCTTCATCCACTGCGCCAGCGCTCCGATATGCACACAACAGTGCTACCTCTGATGCTACAAACCGAATCACCAAATATATCCTGGCTCACTTGGTAGTAGCGAGAACGACTGTGCACACCTGCGTAGATTCCAAATTCTAATTCCCAGTTCCCACTTACGATCTTCACCCGGCAACCTGCAGCAGCATCGTGCAAGCAAAGCAGGCGGCCACCGACGCAAGTGGGCCTCTGAAGAGCAGCTTCATCCACTGCGCCTGCGCTCCGATATGCACACAACACTACCACCTCGGATGCTACAAACCGAATCACCGAATCGCTCCCGGCTCACTTGGCAGTAGCGAGAACGACTGGGCACACCTGCTTAGATTCCAAAATCTACTTCCCAGTTCCCACTTACGATCTTCACCCGGCAACCTGCAGCAGCATCGTTCAAGCAAACCAGACGGCCACCGACACAAGTGGGCCTCTGAAGAGCAGCTTCATCCACTGCGCCTGTGCTGCGATATGCATACAACACTGCTACCTCGGATGCTACAAGCCGAATCACCGAATCGCTCCCGGCTAACTTGGCAGTAGCAATAACGACTGTGCACACCTGCGCAAAGATTCCAAATTCTACTTCCCAGTTCCCAATTACGATCTTCACCCGGAAACCTGCAGCAGCATCGTCCAAGCAAATCCGACGGCCACCGACACAAGTGGGCGTCTGAAGAGCAGCTTCATCCACTGCGCCAGCGCTCCGATATGCACTAAACACTGTTATCTCGGATGCTACAAACCGAATCTCCGAATCGATCCCGGCTCACTTGTCAGTAGCGAGAACGACTGTGTACACCTGCGCAAAGATTCCCATTCTACTTCCCAGTTTCCACTTACGATCTTCACCCGGCAACCTGCAGCAGCATCGTCCAAGCGAACCAGACGGCCACCGACACATGTGGGCCTCTGAAGAGCAGCTTCATCCACTGCGCCTGCGCTCCGATATGCACACAACACTACCACCTCGGATGCTACAAACCGAATCACCGAATCGCTCCCGGCTCACTTGGCAGTAGCGAGAACCACTGTGCACACGTGCGCAAAGATTCCCATTCTACTTCCCAGTTCCCACTTACGATCTTCACCCGGCAACTTATAGCAGCATCGTCCAAGCAAACCAGACGGCCACCGACACAAGTGGGCCTCTTAAGAGCAGCTTCATCCACTGCGTCTGCGCTCCGATATGCACACAACACTGCTACCTCGGATGCTACAAACCGAATCACCGAATATATCCTGGCTCACTTGGCAGTAGCGAGAACTGCTGGGCGCACCTGCTTAGATTCCAAATTCTACATCCCAGTTCCCACTTACAATCTTCACCCGGCAACCTGCAGCAGCATCGTCCAAGCAAACCAGACGGCCACCGACACAAGTGGGCCTTTGAAGAGCAGCTTTATCCACGGCGCCTGCGCTCCGATATGCACACAACACTGCTACCTCGGATGCCACAAACCGAATTTCCGAATCGATCCCGGCTCACTTGTCAGTAGCGAGAACGACTGTGTACACCTGCGCAAAGATTCCCAATATTACTTCCTAGTTTCCACTTACGATCTTCACCCGGCAACCTGCAGCAGCATCGTCCAAGCGAACCAGACGGCCATCGACACATGTTGGCCTCTGAAGAGCAGCTTCATCCACTGCGCCTGCGCTCCGACATGCACACAACACTACCACCTCGGATGCTACAAACCGAATCACCGAATCGCTCCCGGCTCACTTGGCAGTAGCGAGAACCACTGTGCACACGTGCGCAAAGATTCCGAATTCTACTTCCCAGTTCCCACTTACGATCTTCACCCGGCAACTTATAGCAGCATCGTCCAAGCAAACCAGACGGCCACCGACACAAGTGGGCCTCTTAAGAGCAGCTTCATCCACTGCGTCTGCGCTCCGATATGCACACAACACTGCTACCTCGGATGCTACAAACCGAATCACCGAATCGCTCCCGGCTAACTTGGCAGTAGCGAGAATGACTGTGTTCACCTGCGTAAAGATTAACAATTCTACTCCCCAGGTACCACTTACGATCTTCACCCGGCAACCTGCAGCAGCATCGTCCAAGCGAACCAGACGGCCATCGACACATGTTGGCCTCTGAAGAGCAGCTTCATCCACTGCGCCGGCGCTCCGACATGCACACAACACTACCACCTCGGATGCTACAAACCGAATCACCGAATCGCTCCCGGCTCACTTGGCAGTAGCGATAACGACTGTGCACACCTGCGCAAAGATTCCAAATTCTACTTCCCAGTTCCCAATTACGATCTTCACCCGGAAACCTGCAGCAGCATCGTCCAAGCAAATCAGACGGCCACCGACACAAGTGGGCCTCTGAAGAGCAGCTTCATCCACTGCGCCAGCGCTCCGATATGCACTCAACACTGTTACCTCGGATGCTACGAACCGAATCTCCGAATCGATCCCGGCTCACTTGTCAGTAGCGAGAACGACTGTGTACACCTGCGCAAAGATTCCTAAATTCTACTTCCCAGTTTCCACTTACGATCTTCACCCGGCAACCTGCAGCAGCATCGTCCAAGCAAACCAGACGGCCACCGACACACGTGGGCCTCTGAAGAGCAGCTTCATCCACTGCGCCTGCGCTCCGAAATGCACACAACACTGCTACCTCGGATGCTACAAGCCGAATCGCCGAATCTCTCCCGGCTCACTTGGCAGTAGCGAGAATGACTGTGCACACCTGCGTAAAGATTCCAAATTCTACTTCCCAGTTACCACTTACGATCTTCAGCCGGCAACCTGCAGCAGCATCGTCCATGAAATCCAACCACCGACACAAGTGGGCCTCTGAAGAGCAGCTTCATTCACTGCGCCTGCGCTCCGATATGCACACAACACTGCTACCGTGGATGCCACAAACAGAATCACCGAATCTCTCCCGGCTCACTTGGTAGTAGCGAGAACGACTGTGCACACCTGCGTAGATTCCAAATTCTAATTCCCAGTTCCCACTTACGATCTTCACCCGGCAACCTGCACCAGCATCGCGCAAGCAAAGCAGGCGGCCACCGACGCAAGTGGGCCTCTGAAGAGCAGCTTCATCCACTGCGCCTGCGCTCCGATATGCCACAACACTGCTACCTCTGATGCTACAAACCGAATCACCGAATATATCCTGGCTCACTTGGCAGTAGCGAGAACGACTGGGCACACCTGCTTAGATTCCAAAATCTACTTCCCAGTTCCCACTTACGATCTTCACCCGGCAACCTGCAGCAGCATCGTCCAAGCAAACCAGACGGCCACCGACACAAGTGGGCCTCTGAAGAGCAGCTTCATCCACTGCGCCTGTGCTGCGATATGCATACAACACTGCTACCTCGGATGCTACAAGCCGAATCACCGAATCGCTCCCGGCTAACTTGGCAGTAGCGATAACGACTGTGCACACCTGCGCAAAGATTCCAAATTCTACTTCCCAGTTCCCAATTACGATCATCACCCGGAAACCTGCAGCAGCATCGTCCAAGCAAATCCGACGGCCACCGACACAAGTGGGCCTCTGAAGAGCAGCTTCATCCACTACGCCAGCGCTCCGATATGCACTCAACACTGTTATCTCGGATGCTACAAACCGAATCTCCGAATCGATCCCGGCTCACTTGTCAGTAGCGAGAACGACTGTGTACACCTGCGCAAAGATTCCCATTCTACTTCCCAGTTTCCACTTACGATCTTCACCCGGCAACCTGCAGCAGCATCGTCCAAGCGAACCAGACGGCCACCGACACATGCGGGCCTCTGAAGAGCAGCTTCATCCACTGCGCCTGCGCTCCGATATGCACACAACACTACCACCTCGGATGCTACAAACCGAATCACTGAATCGCTCCCGGCTCACTTGGCAGTAGCGAGAACCACTGTGCACACGTGCGCAAAGATTCCCAATTCTACTTCCCAGTTCCCACTTACGATCTTCACCCGGCAACTTATAGCAGCATCGTCCAAGCAAACCAGACGGCCACCGACACAAGTGGGCCTCTTAAGAGCAGCTTCATCCACTGCGTCTGCGCTCCGATATGCACACAACACTGCTACCTCGGATGCGACAAAAAGAATCACCGAATCGCTCGCGGCTCACTTGGCAGTGGCGAGAACCACTGTGCAAACCAACGTAAAGATTCCCAATTCTACTTCCCGGTTCCCACTTACGATCTTCACCCGGCAACCTGCAGCAGCATCGTGCAAGCAAAGCAGGCGGCCACCGACGCAAGTGGGCCTCTGAAGAGCAGCTTCATCCACTGCGCCTGCGCTCCGATATGCACACAACACTGCTACCTCTGATGCTACAAACCGAATCACCGAATATATCCTGGCTCACTTGGCAGTAGCGAGAACGACTGTGCACACCTGCGCAAAGATTCCCAATTCTACTTTCCAGTTCCTACTTACGATCTTCACCCGGCAACCTGCAGCAGCATCGTCCAAGCAAACCAGACGGCCACCGACACAAGTGGGCCTCTTAAGAGCAGCTTCATCCACTGCGTCTGCGCTCCAATATGCACACAACACTGCTACCTCGGATGCTACAAACCGAATCACCGTATGTCTCCCAGTTCACTTGGCAGTAGCGAGAACGACTGTGCACACCTGCGTAAAGATTCTAAATTCTACTTCCCAGTTCCCACATACGATCATTACCCGGCAACCTGCAGCAGCATCGTCCAAAGAAACCAGACGGACACCGACACAAGTGGGCCTTTGAAGAGCAGCTTTATCCACGGCGCCTGCGCTCCGATATGCACACAACACTGCTACCTCGGATGCCACAAACCGAATCACCGAATCGCTCCCGGCTCACTTGTCAGTAGCGAGACCAACTGTGTTCACCTGCGTAAAGATTAACAATTCTACTTCCCAGTTACCACTTAGGATCTTCACCCGGCAAACTGCCGCAGCATCGTCCAAGCAAACCAAACGGCTACCGACACAAGTGGGCCTCTGAAGAGCAGCTTCATCCACTGCGCCAGCGCTCCGATATGCACACAACAGTGCTACCTCTGATGCTACAAACCGAATCACCAAATATATCCTGGCTCACTTGGTAGTAGCGAGAACGACTGTGCACACCTGCGTAGATTCCAAATTCTAATTCCCAGTTCCCACTTACGATCTTCACCCGGCAACCTGCAGCAGCATCGTGCAAGCAAAGCAGGCGGCCACCGACGCAAGTGGGCCTCTGAAGAGCAGCTTCATCCACTGCGCCTGCGCTCCGATATGCACACAACACTGCTACCTCTGATGCTACAAACCGAATCACCGAATATATCCTGGCTCACTTGGCAGTAGCGAGAACGACTGGGCACACCTGCTTAGATTCCAAAATCTACTTCCCAGTTCCCACTTACGATCTTCACCCGGCAACCTGCAGCAGCATCGTTCAAGCAAACCAGACGGCCACCGACACAAGTGGGCCTCTGAAGAGCAGCTTCATCCACTGCGCCTGTGCTGCGATATGCATACAACACTGCTACCTCGGATGCTACAAGCCGAATCACCGAATCGCTCCCGGCTAACTTGGCAGTAGCAATAACGACTGTGCACACCTGCGCAAAGATTCCAAATTCTACTTCCCAGTTCCCAATTACGATCTTCACCCGGAAACCTGCAGCAGCATCGTCCAAGCAAATCCGACGGCCACCGACACAAGTGGGCGTCTGAAGAGCAGCTTCATCCACTGCGCCAGCGCTCCGATATGCACTAAACACTGTTATCTCGGATGCTACAAACCGAATCTCCGAATCGATCCCGGCTCACTTGTCAGTAGCGAGAACGACTGTGTACACCTGCGCAAAGATTCCCATTCTACTTCCCAGTTTCCACTTACGATCTTCACCCGGCAACCTGCAGCAGCATCGTCCAAGCGAACCAGACGGCCACCGACACATGTGGGCCTCTGAAGAGCAGCTTCATCCACTGCGCCTGCGCTCCGATATGCACACAACACTACCACCTCGGATGCTACAAACCGAATCACCGAATCGCTCCCGGCTCACTTGGCAGTAGCGAGAACCACTGTGCACACGTGCGCAAAGATTCCCATTCTACTTCCCAGTTCCCACTTACGATCTTCACCCGGCAACTTATAGCAGCATCGTCCAAGCAAACCAGACGGCCACCGACACAAGTGGGCCTCTTAAGAGCAGCTTCATCCACTGCGTCTGCGCTCCGATATGCACACAACACTGCTACCTCGGATGCTACAAACCGAATCACCGAATATATCCTGGCTCACTTGGCAGTAGCGAGAACTGCTGGGCGCACCTGCTTAGATTCCAAATTCTACATCCCAGTTCCCACTTACAATCTTCACCCGGCAACCTGCAGCAGCATCGTCCAAGCAAACCAGACGGCCACCGACACAAGTGGGCTTTTGAAGAGCAGCTTTATCCACGGCGCCTGCGCTCCGATATGCACACAACACTGCTACCTCGGATGCCACAAACCGAATTTCCGAATCGATCCCGGCTCACTTGTCAGTAGCGAGAACGACTGTGTACACCTGCGCAAAGATTCCCAATATTACTTCCTAGTTTCCACTTACGATCTTCACCCGGCAACCTGCAGCAGCATCGTCCAAGCGAACCAGACGGCCATCGACACATGTTGGCCTCTGAAGAGCAGCTTCATCCACTGCGCCTGCGCTCCGACATGCACACAACACTACCACCTCGGATGCTACAAACCGAATCACCGAATCGCTCCCGGCTCACTTGGCAGTAGCGAGAACCACTGTGCACACGTGCGCAAAGATTCCGAATTCTACTTCCCAGTTCCCACTTACGATCTTCACCCGGCAACTTATAGCAGCATCGTCCAAGCAAACCAGACGGCCACCGACACAAGTGGGCCTCTTAAGAGCAGCTTCATCCACTGCGTCTGCGCTCCGATATGCACACAACACTGCTACCTCGGATGCTACAAACCGAATCACCGAATCGCTCCCGGCTAACTTGGCAGTAGCGAGAATGACTGTGTTCACCTGCGTAAAGATTAACAATTCTACTCCCCAGGTACCACTTACGATCTTCACCCGGCAACCTGCAGCAGCATCGTCCAAGCGAACCAGACGGCCATCGACACATGTTGGCCTCTGAAGAGCAGCTTCATCCACTGCGCCGGCGCTCCGACATGCACACAACACTACCACCTCGGATGCTACAAACCGAATCACCGAATCGCTCCCGGCTCACTTGGCAGTAGCGATAACGACTGTGCACACCTGCGCAAAGATTCCAAATTCTACTTCCCAGTTCCCAATTACGATCTTCACCCGGAAACCTGCAGCAGCATCGTCCAAGCAAATCAGACGGCCACCGACACAAGTGGGCCTCTGAAGAGCAGCTTCATCCACTGCGCCAGCGCTCCGATATGCACTCAACACTGTTACCTCGGATGCTACGAACCGAATCTCCGAATCGATCCCGGCTCACTTGTCAGTAGCGAGAACGACTGTGTACACCTGCGCAAAGATTCCTAAATTCTACTTCCCAGTTTCCACTTACGATCTTCACCCGGCAACCTGCAGCAGCATCGTCCAAGCAAACCAGACGGCCACCGACACACGTGGGCCTCTGAAGAGCAGCTTCATCCACTGCGCCTGCGCTCCGAAATGCACACAACACTGCTACCTCGGATGCTACAAGCCGAATCGCCGAATCTCTCCCGGCTCACTTGGCAGTAGCGAGAATGACTGTGCACACCTGCGTAAAGATTCCAAATTCTACTTCCCAGTTACCACTTACGATCTTCAGCCGGCAACCTGCAGCAGCATCGTCCATGAAATCCAACCACCGACACAAGTGGGCCTCTGAAGAGCAGCTTCATTCACTGCGCCTGCGCTCCGATATGCACACAACACTGCTACCGTGGATGCCACAAACAGAATCACCGAATCTCTCCCGGCTCACTTGGCAGTAGCGAGAACCACTGTGCACACCTGCGCAAAGATTCCCGATTCTACTTCCCAGTTCCCACTTACGATCTTCACCCGGCAAACTGCCGCAGCATCGTCCAAGCAATCCAGACGGTCACCGACACAAGTGGGCCTCGAACTGAAGCTTCATGCACTGCGCCTGCGCTCCGATATGCACACAAGACTGTTACATCCGATGCTACAAACCGAATTACCGAATCGCTCCCGGCTCACTTGGCAGTAGCGAGAACCACTGTGCACACCTGCGCAAGGATTCCAAATTTTACTTCCCAGTTCCCACTTACGATCCTTTCGCGACAACTTGCAGCAGCATCGTCTAAGCAAACCAAGCGGCCACCGACACAAGTGGGCCTCAGAAGAGTAGCTACATCCACTGCGCCTGCGCTCCGAAATGCACACTTGGCAGTAGCGAGAACCACTGTGCACACCTGCGCAAAGATTCCCAATTTTACTTTCCAGTTCCTACTTACGATCTTCACCCGGCAACCTGCAGCAGCATCGTCCAAGCAAACCAGACGGCCACCGACACAAGTGGGCCTCTTAAGAGCAGCTTCATCCACTGCGTCTGCGCTCCAATATGCACACAACACTGCTACCTCGGATGCTACAAACAGAATCACCGTATGTCTCCCAGCTCACTTGGCAGTAGCGAGAACGAATGTGCACACCTGCGTAAAGATTCTAAATTCAACTTCCCAGTTCCCACTTACGATCTTCACCCGGCAACTTGCAGCAGCATCGTCCAAGCAAACCAGGCGGTCACCGACACAAGTGGGCCTCTGAAGAGCAGCTTCTTCCACTCCGCCTGCGCTCCGATATGCACACAACACTGCTACCTCTGATGCTACAAACCGAATCACCGAATATATCCTGGCTCACTTGGCAGTAGCGAGAACTACTGGGCGCACCTGCTTAGATTCCAAATTCTACTTCCCAGTTCCCACTTACAATCTTCACCCGGCAACCTACAGCAGCATTGTCCAAGCAAACCAGACGGCCACCGACACAAGTGGGCCTCTAAAGAGCAGCTTCATCCACTGCGTCTGCGCTCCAATATGCACACAACACTGCTACCTCGGATGCTACAAACCGAATCTCCGAATCTCTCCCGGCTCACTTGGCAGTAGCGAGAACGACTGTGCACACCTGCGTAAAGATTCTAAATTCTACTTGCCAGTTCCCACATACGATCATTACCCGGCAACCTGCAGCAGCATCGTCCAAAGAAACCAGACGGCCACCGACACAAGTGGGCCTTTGAAGAGCAGCTTTATCCACGGCGCCTGCGCTCCGATATGCACACAACACTGCTACCTCGGATGCCACAAACCGAATCACCGAATCGCTCCCGGCTCACTTGTCAGTAGCGAGACCAACTGTGTTCACCTTCGTAAAGATTAACAATTCTACTTCCCAGTTACCACTTAGGATCTTCACCCGGTAAACTGCCGCAGCATCGTCCAAGCAAACCAAACGGCTACCGACACAAGTGGGCCTCTGAAGAGCAGCTTCATCCACTGCGCCTGCGCTCCGATATGCACACAACACTACCACCTCGGATGCTACAAACCGAATCACCGAATCGCTCCCGGCTCATTGGCAGTAGCGAGAACCACTGTGCACACGTGCGCAAAGATTCCCAATTCTACTTCCCAGTTCCCACTTACGATCTTCACCCGGCAACTTATAGCAGCATCGTCCAAGCAAACCAGACGGCCACCGACACAACTGGGCCTCTGAAGAGCAGCTTCATCCACTGCGCCTGCGCTCCGATATGCACACAACACTGCTACTTCGGATGCTGCAAACCGAATCACCGAATCGCACCCGGGTCACTTTGCAGTAGCGAGAACCACTGTGCACACCTGCGCAAAGATTCCCAATTCTACTTCCCAGTTCCCACTTACGATCTTCACCCGGCAACCTGCAGCAGCTTCGTCCATGAAAACCAGAAGGCCACCGACACAAGTGGGCTCTGAAGAGCATCTTCATCCACTGCGCCTGCGCTCCGATATGCACACAACACTGCTACTTCGGATGCTGCAAACCGAATCACCGAATCGCACCCGGCTCACTTTGCAGTAGCGAGAACCACTGTGCACACCTGCGCAAAGATTCCCAATTCTACTTCCCAGTTCCCACTTACGATCTTCACCCGGCAACCTGCAGCAGCATCGTCCAAGCAAACTAGACCGCCACCGACACAAGTGGGGCTCTGAAGAGCAGCTTCATCCACTGCGCCTGCGCTCCGATATGCACACAACACTACTACCTCGGATGCTACAAGCCGAATCGCCGAATCTCTCCCGGCTCACTTGGCACTAGCGAGAACCGCTGTGCACACCTGCGCAAAGATTCCCAATTCTACTTCCCAGTTCCCACTTATGATCTTCACCCGGCAAACTGCCGCAGCATCGTCCAAGCAATCCAGACGGTCACCGACACAAGTGGGCCTCGAAGTGAAGCTTCATGCACTGCGCCTGCGCTCCGATATGCACACAAGACTGTTACATCCGATGCTACAAACCGAATTACCGAATCGCTCCCGGCTCACTTGGCAGTAGCGAGAACCACTGTGCACACCTGCGCAAGGATTCCAAATTCTACTTCCCAGTTCCCACTTACGATCCTTTCGCGACAACTTGCAGCAGCATCGTCTAAGCAAACCAAGCGGCCACCGACACAAGTGGGCCTCAGAAGAGCAGCTACATCCACTGCGCCTGCGCTCCGAAATGCACACTTGGCAGTAGCGAGAACCACTGGGCACACCTGCGCAAAGATTCCCAATTTTACTTCCCAGTTCCCACTTACGATATTCACCCGTCATCCTGCAGCAACATCTTGCAAGCCACCCAAACGGCCACCGACACAAGTGGGCCTCTGAAGAGCAGCTTCATCCACTGCGCCTGCTCTCCGATATGCACACAAAACTGCTGCCTTGGATGCCACAAACCGAATCACCGAATCGCTCCCGGCTCACTTGGCAGTAGCGAGAACCACTGTACACACCTGCGCAAAGATTCCCAATTCTACGTCCAAGTTCCCACTTACGATCTTTACCCGACAACATGCAGCAGCATCGTCCAAGCAAACCAAGCGGCCACCGACACAAGTGTGGTTCAGAAGAGCAGCTTCATCCACTGCGCCTGCGCTCCGATATGCACACTTGGCAATAGCGAGAACCACTGTGCACACCTGCGCAAAGAACCCCATTTCTACTTTCCAGTTCCTACTTACAATCTTCACCCGGCAACCTGCAGCAGCATCGTCCAAGCAAACCAGACAGCCACCGACACAAGTGGGCCTCTTAAGAGCAGCTTCATCCACTTCGTCTGCGCTCGAATATGCACACAACACTGCTACCTCGGATGCTACGAACCGAATCACTGAATGTCTCCCGGCAAACTTGGCAGTAGCGAGAACCACTGTGCACACGTGCGCAAAGATTCCCAATTCTACTTCCCAGTTCCCACTTACGATCTTCACCCGGCAACCTATAGCAGCATCGTCCAAGCAAACCAGACGGCCACCGACACAACTGGGCCTCTGAAGAGCAGCTTCATCCACTGCGCCTGCGCTCCGATATGCACACAAAACTGCTGCCTTGGATGCCACAAACCGAATCACCGAATCGCTCCCGGCTCACTTGGCAGTAGCGAGAACCACTGTGCACACCTGCGCAAAGATTCCCAATTCTACTTCCCGGTTCCCACTTACGATCTTCACCCGGCAACCTGCAGCAGCATCGTCCAAGCAATCCAGACCGCCACCGACACAAGTGGGGCTCTGAAGAGCAGCTTCATCCACTGCGCCTGCGCTCCGATATGCACACAACACTGCTACCTCGGATGCCACAAACCGAATCACCGAATCGCTCCCGGCTCACTTGTGAGTAGCGAGACCAACTGTGTTCACTTGCGTAAAGATTAACAATTCTACTTCCCAGTTACCACTTAGGATCTTCACCCGGTAAACTGCCGCAGCATCGTCCAAGCAAACCAAACGGCTACCGACAGAAGTGGGCCTCTGAAGAGCAGCTTCATCCGCTGCGCCTGCGCTCCGATATGCACACAACACTGCTACTTCGGATGCTACAAACCGAATCACCGAATCGCTCCCGGCTAACTTGGCAGTAGCGAGAACGACTGTGCTCCCCTGCGCAAAGATTCCAAATTCTACTTCCCAGTTCCCAATTTGAAATTTGAAATTTGAAATTTGAAATTTATTCCACAACAAAAAGATGCTGCGAGGAGGACAGGAGAAAGGCTGTGTGAACAGCTTGAAAAGCCCTGACCCCTCAACACACGGGGTAGGACAGAAGCGTGCAGCAGGAGAACACAGTCGGATATGGCAACATCGTTGAAAACGTTAGTATAAAACAGGCAAGAAGAACTAGAAAATCATATCACAGCATTATACAAACAATAAACGCAGTTCTTTTGGTGATATACCTGATATGTCAATGTTAGAATCCTTTATCATGTAATTCAGAAGTGTAGGCAATTTAAATTTTATCATTTGATTTCCATAATTGGTTCTGCATTTTGGAACATACCACATCTCAGGATGGCGCACATTATAAACAGAAATGTTTTTCTCTAGCCTTGCTAGGCTAGTAATGGCATCATTATTTTTTATTCAACTGAGTTTATATAAGCGGCACAGTCTGTGATCGTTCATCGATGGAACTTGTATTATGTGGTACTTCTTGAATAGGCCTGCTGTGTGAAAGCGATATGGAACTTTACAGGCGAGGCGTAAAGCCCTTTTTTGCAAGACGGTAAGTTTGCTAATGTTTCCAGCTGTTGTTGTTGCCCATACAGAAAACGCGTAATTTAATAAAGAGGAAAATAAAGAGTTATATATGAGCATGTTAACAGGTATGCGAAAATTGTAGCAGTAACGGCGCATAACGCCAGCTGTCCTAGATAGCTTACCAACGATATAGTTTACGTGATCATCCCATGTCATGTTTTCTGAGAAATACACGCCCAGTGATTTAAAGCTCGTTACCACTTCAATTTCAGTGTTATTTAAAAAAATAGAAGGTCGCTGGACATGTGTCTGTCGGGGGTGAAACAAAATAGCCTTCGTTTTATTAATGTTTAGCTTTAGGCAGTTAATTTGAGCCCAGGCATTAATCTCGGACAACGTTATATTCGCTCGGATACCTAGATCAACACACGATTTGCCTGAAAAGAATAAACTTGTGTCGTCAGCATAGATTATATAATGTGCCGTTTCATCAACGCGAACTATCTCGTTAATATAAAGAATGAAAAGAAATGGTCCCAGGATGCTTCCCTGTGGGACACCTGTTTTGATTGACTTTGATGTGGAGTGTTTTCCTTCAATGACGACAAACTGAGTACGGTATTGTAAGTAAGACGCAATTAATTGATGCGAAATGCCTCTTATGCCATAGTGATCGAGTTTTTGAAGGAGAATTTCATGATTAATGAGGTCAAAGGCTTTGGAGAAGTCCAGAAACAGCCCAAGTACCATATTTTTACATTCAAAGTTTTCGAGAATGAACTCCTTTTGGGCCAGCAGTGCGAGTTCCGTAGATTTGTTCCTGCCGAAGCCAAACTGAGCAGATGTTATTAAGTTGTAGCGTTCAGTGAAAGAGGTCAAGCGTTTCAGAATTATTTTCTCTAAACCTTTGGAGAATACAGGTAAAACGGATATGGGGCGGTAGTTTGACATGTCATTTCTATTTCCCTTCTTAAACACAACTGTCACTTTTGCTCGCTGCATTTTTTGAGGAAAGCATCCTGTGGACAAACACATATTAAAAATGTGGGTAAGACAAGGTGCTAATACGTCAATGGCAAATTTTACAGGCTTCACTTGAATATCGTCCGCATCAGCAGCTCCACTATTGCTTAGGGTTAAAAATGTCGCTACAAGCTCACTATTAGCGACTGGGTCTAGAAATATAGTTGGATTACTTCGCTCCTTCATATATCTTAAATCAGGGTTTCTACTGGTTGCACCACTGATTGATAAAAAGAAGTCATTAAATGCGTCAGCTAACTTAGTGCCTTGAAGTTCTATCCCATCTTTTACGATTGTGGTTACCGCTTCTGAATCATTACCAAATACAGTGTTTAGTGCCTTCCAAACGTTGTTTGTGCGTCCTTGTGTTGCTTCGAACAGGTTAGAGTAATATTGCTTTTTTGCATTACGAAGATGTTTTGTGATTAAATTCCTGTACTTCTTAAACACTTTGAGGGCTTCAAGGGACTTACTCTCTATAAATGCCTTAAACAACTGGTCCCGTTTTCTAATAAGCTTAAGGCACTCTTTATCCACCCAAGGCTTCCTACTTTTCTTACAAATTCTAAACGTCTTGATAGGAAAACACGCAAGGTATACCGTAGAGAACTTGCTCATAAATAACTCATACGCTAAGTTAGGATCGCTCACTGCGAACAGATCGTTCCAGTTTTCACTGCTTAAGCAGTCTCTAAAAGCGGAGAGCGTATCAGGAGTAATGCGCCTGTATGAAAATTCTGAGCGCATTCGTGTAGGCGTGTTAACGACTTGACTGACAAACATAAATATAGGCAAGTGGTCGCTGATATCATAAATCAAAGTGCCAGCTCTAACAAGGGAAGGATCAATATTGGTGACAAACAGATCTAAAAGTGTAGTTGATTGTGCAGTTATTCGTGCAGGAGACGTTATAAAGTTCTGACAGGAGTAAGAGCTTAATAATGATTCTAGTTCTAATTTAACCCTGCTATTCTGTAACATGTCAATGTTCAGATCACCACCTAAAATTAATGTATATTTTCTTTCACTGACAAATTCTAAGAAAGAGTCTAAAAAAGGCAAGAACAGACGAACGTCATTTGAAGGCAGGCGATAACAAACACAAAAAACAGAAGTACCACATCTAATAGCAAGCGTTTCGTAAAAAGGAGTGATACAGCTGAATTCTGACATTCGTTCAGAATCCATCGAGTTAGAGATTAGCATTGCTACGCCACCACCCCTTTTGCCTGAGCGGTTCATGTAATAAGATTTATACGTCGGAGGTGTAAACACATCCTCTTCCGAGGATGTGTTTCTGAAAACATCATGACATTAAAGCGTATTTGCGCTTCGCCGAAAAAATAGTCAAGTGCATCCTGCTTATTTCTACCAGACCTCAAGTTAAAGTGAACACAACAAAGACACTTCTGAAAACTAGTATCGCAAAAGTATTTAAGGTTTGCAACGTCTACGTGCGCAGGCGAAGGATCAAGCATGATCGGAGCAAAAACAAAGATAAATGGAAGGGTTTTTCAGGTTGAACTATGTTACAGCTTATCAAGGTCAGCCACGCAACGAATGACAACGGCGCCATCACCTTCTCTCTTCCTCACTAGAATCTTGCCATTGCAGTGCCATGAAAATCGGTAGTCGTTGTCCTCTGCCCATTCCTTAGCGCGACGGAGCAGCTCTCTGTTTTGGTGTGTCATGTTTTCAGTGATGGAGACTCCAGATGAACCAATTTTGAGGGCTTTACGCTTTTCCAGCCATTTATCTCGGGTTGACTGCTGGGCAAACCTAACAAGAATTCCAGGCGTTTTGTTTGGTTTGGAAGGAAGCCTGTGAATAGCGCCAATGTCATTTGCCGTCAGCTCTGGCAGGTTAACAGTATTAGCCACAGCATTCAACTTGCACATCAAGTCCTCATTTGGCGTAGCTTGGATGCCATGAACTTCTACGTTCAATTTCCAGCTACGAAATTCCAAATCATTGACAGTTGCTTTCAGTTGGTGAACGTCACTTGAAGTACATACAGCCTCTAATTTGTCTACACGTCTGTTCAAGTTACTAATGTCTTTCTCTTGTTTAACTTGTCGATTCAGGATATCGTCGTGCTTCTGGGACAATAACTCGATGGAGTCCTTAATTTCCCCAACCTGAGCAGGCAATCCTGCTAGAGCATCAAGCCTTCGAGTTATATCTGCCAAGCAAACAGTTAGCTCAGAGTCCATGTTCCCTTTGTCCCCACTTTTGGTTTTAGATGGACGGCATGCCACGCATCGCCATGCTCTGCGGCCGCTCTCTCCTTTGGCCTTAAATGTCGACTCCGACCAGCCAGAACAACTACCAATATGATAGGAGGACTCACATTCGCTGCACATCAGGAATTGGCCGTGATCTGGCAGGGACTCATTGCAGGACTCGCAAGTGTCTGCCATGACTCGTGGATCAGAAGCTCGAGGTATCACACAGTAGAGCAAAGATATATAGAGCACATACCACTGAGCAAAGCACGGAACACGGTGGCAACGGCGGTAGCAGTAACGCAGCGTTAAGCAACGAGTAAGTGAATTTTGCCAACCTGGATAAGCAGAAAATAGCAGATAAGCCAAGCGTCCTTTCGCCACAGCCGCCGCCGCCCGTGTGTCCAGCTGTAATTCCGGCACAGGAAACGCAACAACACTTGGTGGGCGGATCACGGGGTGGATGACGTCAATCAGGGCACAGTGTTGCTGCCAGGGCAGCAGTTGCAGGGGAACTCTGGAGGGTGATGAAATTTCACGCTGAACAACACGTAGAAAAGGAACCGCTGCCTCGGAAAACAG
This sequence comes from Amblyomma americanum, assembly GCF_052857255.1. Taxonomy (NCBI): domain Eukaryota; kingdom Metazoa; phylum Arthropoda; class Arachnida; order Ixodida; family Ixodidae; genus Amblyomma; species Amblyomma americanum. The sequence goes on along the minus strand of NC_135498.1, from coordinate 219,487,593 downwards.
CAGCAGGCACGACGATTCCAAGGCACGATCAGGCACCTCCTGCCCAGAAGTTGGAAACCCACCTGGATAAGCAAAAAATAGCAGATAAGCCAAGCGTCCTTTCGCCACCACCGCCGCCGCCCGTGTGTCCAGCTGTAATTCCGGCACAGGAAACGCGACAACACTTGGTGGGCGGATCACGGGGTGGATGACGTCAATCAGGGCACAGTGTTGCAGCCAGGGCAGCAGTTGCAGGGGAAGTCTGGATAAGCAAAAAATAGCAGATAAGCCAAGCGTCCTTTCGCCACCGCCGCCGCCGCCCGTGTGTCCAGCTGTCAACCTGCAGCAGCATCGTACAAGGAAAGCAGGCGGCCACCGACGCAAGTGGGCCTCTGAAGTGCAGCTTCATCCACTGCGCCTGCGCTCCGATATGCACACAACAGTGCTACCTCTGATGCTACAAACCGAATCACCGAATCGATCCCGGCTCACTTGTCAGTAGCGGGAACGACTGTGTACACCTGCGCAAAGATTCACAATTCTACTTCCCAGTTTCCACTTACGATCTTCACCCGGCAACCTGCAGCAGCATCGTCCAAGCAAACCAGACGGCCACCGACACAAGTGGGGCTCTGAAGAGCAGCTTCATCCACTGCGCCTGCGCTCCGATATGCACACAACACTACCACCTCGGATGCTACAAACCGAATCACCGAATCGCTCCCGGCTCACTTGGCAGTAGCGAGAACCACTGTGCACACGTGCGCAAAGATTCTCAATTCTACTTCCCAGTTCCCACTCACGATCTTCACCCGGCAACCTATAGCAGCATCGTCCAAGCAAACCAGACGGCCACCGACACAACTGGGCCTCTGAAGAGCAGCTTCATCCACTGCGCCTGCGCTCCGATATGCACACAACACTACCACCTCGGATGCTACAAACCGAATCACCGATTCGCTTCCGGCTCACTTGGCAGTAGCGAGAACCACTGTGCACACTTGCGCAAAGATTCCGAATTCTACTTCCCAGTTCCCACTTACGATATTCACCCGCCAACCTGCAGCAGCATCGTCCAAGCAAACCAGACCGCCACCGACACAAGTGGGGCTCTGAAGAGCAGCTTCATCCACTGCGCCTGCGCTCCGATATGCACACAACACTACTACCTCGGATGCTACAAGCCGAATCGCCGAATCTCTCCCGGCTCACTTGGCAGTAGCGAGAACCGCTGTGCACACCTGCGCAAAGATTCCCAATTCTACTTCCCAGTTCCCACTTACGATCTTCACCCGGCAACCTGCAGCAGCATCGTCCAAGCAAACCAGACGGCCACCGACACAAGTGGGCCTCTGAAGAGCAGCTTCACTCAGTGCGCCTGCGCTCCGATATGCACACAACAGTGCTACCTCGGATGCCACAAACCGAATCACCGAATCGCTTCCGGCTCACTTGGCAGTAGCGAGAACCACTGTGCACACCTGCGCAAAGATTCCCAATTCTACTTCCCATTTCCCACTTACGATCTTTACCCGACAACCTGCAGCAGCATCGTCCAAGCAAACCAAGCGGCCACCGACACAAGTGGGGCTCAGAAGAGCAGCTTCATCCACTGCGCCTGCGCTCCGATATGCACACAATAGTGCTACCTCGGATGCCACAAACCGAATCACCGAATCGCTCCTTGCTCACTTGTCAGTAGCGAGAACCACTGTGCACACCTGCGCAAAGATTCCCAATTTTACTTCCCAGTTCCCACTTACGATATTCACCCGTCAACCTGCAGCAACATCTTGCAAGCCAACCGAGCGGCCACCGACACAAGTGGGCCTCTGAAGAGCAGCTTCATCCACTGCGCCTGCTCTCCGATATGCACACAAAACTGCTGCCTTGGATGCCACAAACCGAATCACCGAATCGCTTCCGGCTCACTTGGCAGTAGCGAGAACCACTGTGCACACCTGCGCAAAGATTCCAAATTCTACTTCCCATTTCCCACTTACGATCTTTACCCGACAACCTGCAGCAGCATCGTCCAAGCAAACCAAGCGGCCACCGACACAAGTTGGGCTCAGAAGAGCAGCTTCATCCACTGCGCCTGAGCTCCGATATGCACACTTGGCAATAGCGAGAACCACTCTGCACACCTGCGCTAAGAACTCCATTTCTACTTTCCAGATCCTACTTACGATCTTCACCCGGCAACATGCAGCAGCATCGTCCAAGCGAACCAGACGGCCACCGACACAAGTGGGCCTCTTAAGAGCAGCTTCATCCACGTCGTCTGCGCTCCAATATGCACACAACACTGCTACCTCGGATGCTACAAACCGAATCACCGAATGTCTCCCGGCTCACTTGGGAGTAGCGAGAACGACTGTGCACAACTGCGTAAAGATTCTAAATTCTACTTACCAGTTCCCACTTTCGATCTTCACCCGGCAACCTGCAGCAGCATCGTCCAAGCAAAGCAGGCGGCTACAGACACAAGTGGGCCTCTAAAGAGCAGCTTCATCCACTGCGTCTGCGCTCCAATATGCACACAACACTGCTACCTCGGATGCTACAAACCGAATCTCCGAATCTCTCCCGGCTCACTTGGCAGTAGCGAGAACGACTGTGCACACCTGCGTAAAGATTATAAATTCTACTTCCCAGTTCCCACATACGATCATCACCCGGCAACCTGCAGCAGCATCGTCCAAAGAAACCAGACGGCCACCGACACAAGTGGGCCTTTGAAGAGCAGCTTTATCCACTGCGCCTGCGCTCCGATATGCACACAACACTGCTACCTCGGATGCCACAAACCGAATCACCGAATCGCTCCCGGCTCACTTGTCAGTAGCGAGACCAACTGTGTTCACCTGCGTAAAGATTAACAATTCTGCTTCCCAGTTACCACTTAGGATCTTCACCCGGTAAACTGCCGCAGCATCGTCCAAGCAAACCAAACGGCTACCGACAGAAGTGGGCCTCTGAAGAGCAGCTTCATCCACTGCGCCTGTGCTCCGATATGCACACAACACTGCTACCTCGGATGCCACAAACCGAATCACCGAATCGCTCCCGGCTCACTTGTCAGTAGCGAGACAAACTGTGTTCACCTGCGTAAAGATTAACAATTCTACTTCCCAGGTACCACTTAGGATCTTCACCGGCAAACTGCCGCAGCATCATGCAAGCAAACCAAACGGCCACCGACAGAAGTGGGCCTCTGAAGAGCAGCTTCATCCACTGCGCCTGCGCTCCGATATGCATACAACACTGCTACCTCGGATGCTACAAACCGAATCACCGATTCGCTCCCGGCTAACTTGGCAGTAGCGATAACGACTGTGCACACCTGCGCAAAAAGTCCAAATTCTACTTCCCAGTTCCCAATTACGATCTTCACCCGGAAACCTGCAGCAGCATCGTCCAAGCAAATCAGACGGCCACCGACACAAATGGGCCTCTGAAGAGCAGCTTCATCCACTGCACCAGCGCTCCGATATTCACTCAACACTGTTACCTCGGATGCTACAAACCGAATCTCCGAATCGATCCCGGCTCACTTGTCAGTAGCGAGAACGACTGTGTGCACCTGCGCAAAGATTCCCAATTCTACTTCCCAGTTTCCACTTACGATCTTCACCCGGCAACCTGCAGCAGCATCGTCCAAGCAAACCAGGCGGCCACCGACACATGTGGGCCTCTGAAGAGCAGCTTCATCCACTGCGCCTGCGCTCCGATATGCACACAACACTACTACTTCGGATGCTACAAGCCGAATCGCCGAATCTCTCCCGGCTCACTTGGCAGTAGCGAGAATGACTGTGCACACTTGCGTAAAGATTCCAAATTCTACTTCCCAGTTACCACTTACGATCTTCAGCCGGCAACCTGCAGCAGCATCGTCAAAGAAAACCAACCACCGACACAAGTGGGCCTCTGAAGAGCAGCTTCATCCACTGCGCCTGCGCTCCGAAATGCACACTTGGCAGTAGCGAGAACCACTGTGCACACCTGCGCAAAGATTCCCAATTTTACTTTCCAGTTCCTACTTACGATCTTCACCCGGCAACCTGCAGCAGCATCGTCCAAGCAAACCAGACGGCCAACGATACAAGTGGGCCTCTGAAGAGCAGCTTCATCCACTGCGCCTGCGCTCCGATATGCACACAACACTGCTACCTCTGATGCTACAAACCGAATCACCGAATATATCCTGGCTCACTTGGCAGTAGCGAGAACGACTGGGCGCACCTGCTTAGATTCCAAATTCTACTTCCCAGTTCCCACTTACGATCTTCACCCGGCAACCTACAGCTGCATCGTCCAAGCAAACCAGGCGGTCACCGACACAAGTGGGCCTCTGAAGAGCAGCTTCATCCACTGCGCCAGCGCTCCTATATGCACACAACAGTGATACCTCTGATGCTACAAACCGAATCACCGAATATATCCTGGCTCACTTGGTAGTAGCGAGAACGACTGTGCACACCTGCGTAGATTCCAGATTCTACTTCCCAGTTCCCACTTATGATGTTCACCCGGCAACCTGCAGCAGCATCGTGCAAGCAAAGCAGGCGGCCACCGACGCAAGTGGGCCTCTGAAGAGCAGCTTCATCCACTGCGCCTGCGCTCCGATATGCACACAATACTGCTACCTCTGATGCTACAAACCGAATCACCGTATATATCCTGGCTCACTTGGCAGTAGCGAGAACGACTGGGCACACCTGCTTAGATTCCAAATTCTACTTCCCAGTTCCCACTTACGATCTTCACCCGGCAACCTGCAGCAGCATCGTCCAAGCAAACCAGACGGCCACCGACACAAGTGGGCCTTTGAAGAGCAGCTTCATCCACTGCGCCTGCGCTCCGATATGCACACAACACTGCTACCTCGGATGCCACAAACCGAATCACCGAATCGCTCCCGGCTCACTTGTCAGTAGCGAGACCAACTGTGTTCACCTGCGTAAAGATTAACAATTCTACTTCCCAGGTACCACTTAGGATCTTCACCCGGCAAACTGCCGCAGCATCATGCAAGCAAACCAAACGGCCACCGACAGAAGTGGGCCTCTGAAGAGCAGCTTCATCCACTGCGCCTGCGCTCCGATATGCACACAACACTACTACCTCGGATGCTACAAGCCGACTCGCCGAATCTCTCCCGGCTCACTTGGCAGTAGCGAGAATGACTGTGCACACCTGCGTAAAGATTCCAAATTCTACTTCCCAGTTACCACTTACGATCTTCAGCCGGCAACCTGCTAGCAGCATCGTCCAAGAAAACCAACCACCGACACAAGTGGGCCTCTGAAGAGCAGCTTCATCCACTGCGCCTGCGCTCCGATATGCACACAACACTGCTACCTTGGATGCCACAAACATAATCACCGAATCGCTCCCGGCTCACTTGGCAGTAGCGAGAACCACTGTGCACACCTGCGCAAAGATTCCCGATTCTACTTCCCAGTTCCCACTTACGATCTTCACCCGGCGAACTGCCGCAGCATCGTCCAAGCAATCCAGACGGTCACCGACACAAGTGGGCCTCGAAGTGCAGCTTCATCCACTGCGCTTGGGCTCCGATATGCACACAAGACTGTTACATCCGATGCTACAAACCGAATTACCGAATCGCTCCCGGCTCACTTGGCAGTAGCGAGAACCACTGTGCACACCTGCGCAAAGGTTCCAAATTCTACTTCCCAGTTCCCACTTACGATCTTTACCCGACAACCTGCAGCAGCATCGTCCAAGCAAACCAAGCGGCCACCGACACAAGTGGGCCTCAGAAGAGCAGCTTCATCCACTGCGCCTGCGCTCCGAAATGGACACTTGGCAGTAGCAGGAACCACTGTGCACACCTGCGCAAAGATTCCCAATTTTACTTTCCAGTTCCTAATTACGATCTTCACCCGGCAACCTGCAGCAGCATCGTCCAAGCAAACCAGACGGCCACCGACACAAGTGGGCCTCTTAAGAGCAGCTTCATCCACTGCGTCTGCGCTCCAATATGCACGCAACACTGCTACCTCGGATGCTACAAACCGAATCACCGTATGTCTCCCGGCTCACTTGGCAGTATCGAGAACGACTCTGCACTCCTCATAAAGATTCTAAATTCTACTTCACAGTTCCCACTTACGCTCTTCACCCGGCAACCTGCAGCAGCATCGTCCAAGCAAACCAGGCGGTCACCGACACAAGTGGGCCTCTGAAGAGCAGCTTCATCCACTGCGCCTGCGCTCCGATATGCACACAACACTGCTACCTCTGATGCTACAAACCGAATCACCGAATATATCCTGGCTCACTTGGCAGTAGCGAGAACGACTGGGCGCACCTGCTTAGATTGCAAATTCTACTTCCCAGTTCCCACTTACGATGTTCACCCGGCAACCTACAGCTGCGTCGTCCAAGCAAACCAGACGGCCACCGACACAAGTGGGCCTCTAAAGAGCAGCTTCATCCACTGCGTCTGCGCTCCAATATGCACACAACACTGCTACCTCGGATGCTACAAACCGAATCTCCGAATCTCTCCCGGCTTACTTGGCAGTAGCGAGAACGACTGTGCACACCTGCGTAAAGATTCTAAATTCTACTTCCCAGTTCCCACATACGATCATCACCCGGCAACCTGCAGCAGCATCGTCCAAAGAAACCAGACGGCCACCGACACAAGTGGGCCTTTGAAGAGCAGCTTCATCCACTGCGCCTGCGCTCCGATATGCACACAACACTGCTACCTCGGATGCTACAAACCGAATCACCGAATCGCTCCCGGCTAACTTGGCAGTAGCGAGAACGACGGGGCGCACCTGCTTAGATTCCAAATTCTACTTCCCAGTTCCCACTTACGATCTTCACCCGGCAACCTACAGGAGCATCGTCCAAGCAAACCAGACGGCCACCGACACAAGTGGGCCTCTAAAGAGCAGCTTCATCCACTGCGTCTGCGCTCCAATATGCAAAAAACACTGCTACCTCGGATGCTACAAACAGAATCTCCGAATCTCTCCCGGCTCACTTGGCAGTAGCGAGACCAACTGTGTTCACCTGCGTAAAGATTAACAATTCTACTTCCCAGTTACCACTTAGGATCTTCACCCGGTAAACTGCCGCAGCATCGTCCAAGCAAACCAAACGGCTACCGACACAAGTGGGCCTCTGAAGAGCAGCTTCATCCACTGCGCCTGCGCTCCGATATGCACACAACACTACCACCTCGGATGCTACAAACCGAATCACCGAATCGCTCCCGGCTCACTTGGCAGTAGCGAGAACCACTGTGCACACGTGCTCAAAGATTCCCAATTCTACTTCCCAGTTCCCACTTACGATCTTCACCCGGCAACTTATAGCAGCATCGTCCAAGCAAACCAGACGGCCACCGACACAACTGGGCATCTGAAGAGCAGCTTCATCCACTGCGCCTGCGCTCCGATATGCACACAACACTGCTACTTCGGATGCTGCAAACCGAATCACCGAATCGCACCCGGCTCACTTTGCAGTAGCGAGAACCACTGTGCACACCTGCGCAAAGATTCCCAATTCTACTTCCCAGTTCCCACTTACGATCTTCACCCGGCAACCTGCAGCAGCATCGTCCATGAAAACCAGAAGGCCACCGACACAAGTGGGCTCTGAAGAGCATCTTCATCCACTGCGCCTGCGCTCCGATATGCACACAACACTGCTACTTCGGATGCTGCAAACCGAATCACCGAATCGCACCCGGCTCACTTTGCAGTAGCGAGAACCACTGTGCACACTGCGCAAAGATTCCCAATTCTACTTCCCAGTTTCCACTTACGATCTTCACCCGGCAACCTGCAGCAGCATCGTCCAAGCAAACCAGACCGCCACCGACACAAGTGGGGCTCTGAAGAGCAGCTTCATCCACTGCGCCTGCGCTCCGATATGCACACAACACTACTACCTCGGATGCTACAAGCCGAATCGCCGAATCTCTCCCGGCTCACTTGGCACTAGCGAGAACCGCTGTGCACACCTGCGCAAAGATTCCCAATTCTACTTCCCAGTTCCCACTTACGATCTTCACCCGGCAAACTGCCGCAGCATCGTCCAAGCAATCCAGACGGTCACCGACACAAGTGGGCCTCGAAGTGAAGCTTCATGCACTGCGCCTGCGCTCCGATATGCACACAAGACTGTTACATCCGATGCTACAAACCGAATTACCGAATCGCTCCCGGCTCACTTGGCAGTAGCGAGAACCACTGTGCACACCTGCGCAAGGATTCCAAATTCTACTTCCCAGTTCCCACTTACGATATTCACCCGTCAACCTGCAGCAACATCTTGCAAGCCGCCCAAACGGCCACCGACACAAGTGGGCCTCTGAAGAGCAGCTTCATCCACTGTGCCTGCTCTCCGATATGCACACAAAACTGCTGCCTTGGATGCCACAAACCGAATCACCGAATCGCTCCCGGCTCACTTGGCAGTAGCGAGAACCACTGTGCACACCTGCGCAAAGATTCCAAATTCTACGTCCAAGTTCCCACTTACGATCTTTACCCGACAACATGCAGCAGCATCGTCCAAGCAAACCAAGCGGCCACCGACACAAGTGTGGTTCAGAAGAGCAGCTTCATCCACTGCGCCTGCGCTCCGATATGCACACTTGGCAATAGCGAGAACCACTGTGCACACCTGCGCAAAGAACCCCATTTCTACTTTCCAGTTCCTACTTACAATCTTCACCCGGCAACCTGCAGCAGCATCGTCCATGCAAACCAGACGGCCACCGACACAAGTGGGCCTCTTAAGAGCAGCTTCATCCACTTCGTCTGCGCTCGAATATGCACACAACACTGCTACCTCGGATGCTACGAACCGAATCACCGAATGTCTCTTGGCTCACTTAGCAGTAGCGAGAACGACTGTGCACACCTGCGTAAAGATTCTAAATTCTACTTCCCAGTTCCCACATACGATCATCACCTCACCCGGCAACCTGCAGCAGCATCGTCCAAAGAAACCAGACGGCTCAACAGGACTTGTCGGGCTAGTTGGTTGATCATAATGCAAAAAAGACGAACTGCGCAACAAGAACACGGACGAAAGGGAGGCATTATGATCAACCAACTAGCCCGACAAGTCCTGTTGAAACATCTTTCTAGTACCACGGGCTCTTTTCTATGTACCCAAACAAGGCAAAATGCAGCGATCTCATGCACTTGTCTCATCGCCGTGGCCACATGTCAGTCCAGGTCTGCGTTAGTGTGTGTCTGCCTCCCTTTCGTCCGTGTTCTTGTTGCGCAGTTCGTCTTTTTTGCATTAAAACCAGACGGCCACCGACACAAGTGGGCCTTTGAAGAGCAGCTTTATCCACTGCGCCTGCGCTCCGATATGCACACAACACTGCTACCTCGGATGCCACAAACCGAATCACCGAATCGCTCCCGGCTCACTTTTCTAGCGAGACCAACTGTGTTCACTTGCGTAAAGATTAACAATTCTACTTCCCGGTTACCACATAGGATCTTCACCCGGTAAACTGCCGCAGCATCGTCCAAGCAAACCAAACGGCTATCGACACATGTGGGCCTCTGAAGAGCAGCTTCATCCACTGCGCCTGCGCTCCGATATGCACACAACACTACCACCTCGGATGCTACAAACCGAATCACCGAATCGCTCCCGGCTCAATTGGCAGTAGCGAGAACGACTGTGCACACCTGCGTAGATTCCAAATTCTACTTCCCAGTTCCCTCTTACGATCTTCACCCGGCAACCTGCAGCAGCATCGTCCAAAGAAACCAGACGGCCACCGACACAAGTGGGCCTTTGAAGAGCAGCTTTATCCACTGCGCCTGCGCTCCGATATGCACACAACACTACCACCTCGGATGCTACAAACCGAATCACCGATTCGCTTCCGGCTCACTTGGCAGTAGCGAGAACCACTGTGCACACTTGCGCAAAGATTCCGAATTCTACTTCCCAGTTCCCACTTACGATCGTCACCCGCCAACCTGCAGAAGCATCGTCCAAGAAAACCAGAAGGCCACCGACACAAGTGGGCTCTGAAGAGCATCTTCATCCACTGCGCCTGCGCTCCGATATGCACACAACACTGCTACTTCGGATGCTACAAACCGAATCACCGAATCGCACCCGGCTCACTTTGCAGTAGCGAGAACCACTGTGCACACCTGCGCAAAGATTCCAAATTCTACTTCCCAGTTCCCAATTTGAAATTTGAAATTTGAAATTTGAAATTTATTCCACAACAAAAAGATGCTGCGAGGAGGACAGGAGAAAGGCTGTGTGAACAGCTTGAAAAGCCCTGACCCCCCAACACACGGGGTAGGACAGAAGCGTGCAGCAGGAGAACACAGTCGGATATGGCAACATCGTTGAAAACGTTAGTATAAAACAGGCAAGAAGAACTAGACAATCATATCACAGCATTATACAAACAATAAACGCAGTTCTTTTGGTGATATATCTGATATGTCAATGTTAGAATCCTTTATCATGTAATTCAGAAGTGTAGGCAATTTAAATTTTATCATTTGATTTCCATAATTGGTTCTGCATTTTGGAACATACCACATCTCAGGATGGCGCACATTATAAACAGAAATGTTTTTCTCTAGCCTTGCTAGGCTAGTAATGGCATCATTATTTTTTATTCAACTGAGTTTATATAAGCGGCACAGTCTGTGATCGTTCATCGATGGAACTTGTATTATGTGGTACTTCTTGAATAGGCCTGCTGTGTGAAAGCGATATTGAACTTTACAGGCGAGGCGTAAAGCCCTTTTTTGCAAGACGGTAAGTTTGCTAATGTTTCCAGCTGTTGTTGTTGCCCATACAGAAAACGCGTAATTTAATAAAGAGGAAAATAAAGAGTTATATATGAGCATGTTAACAGGTATGGGAAAATTGTAGCAGTAACGGCGCATAACGCCAGCTGTCCTAGATAGCTTACCGACGATATAGTTTACGTGATCATCCCATGTCATGTTTTCTGAGAAATACACGCCCAGTGATTTAAAGCTCGTTACCACTTCAATTTCAGTGTTATTTAAAAATAGAAGGTCGCTGGACATGTGTCTGTCGGGGGTGAAATAAAATAGCCTTCGTTTTATTAATGTTTAGCTTTAGGCAGTAAATTTGAGCCCAGGCATTAATCTCGGACAACGTTCTATTCGCTCGGATACCTAGATCAACACACGATTTGCCTGAAAAGAATAAACTTGTGTCGTCAGCATAGATTATATAATGTGCCGTTTCATCAACGCGAACTATCTCGTTAATATAAAGAATGAAAAGAAATGGTCCCAGGATGCTTCCCTGTGGGACACCTGTTTTGATTGACTTTGATGTGGAGTGTTTTCCTTCAATGACGACAAACTGAGTACGGTATTGTAAGTAAGACGCAATTAATTGATGCGACATGCCTCTTATGCCATAGTGATCGAGTTTTTGAAGGAGAATTTCATGATTAATGAGGTCAAAGGCTTTGGAGAAGTGCAGAAACAGCCCAAGTACCATATTTTTAATTCAAAGTTTTCGAGAATGAACTCCTTTTGGGCCAGCAGTGCGAGTTCCGTAGATTTGTTCCTGCCGAAGCCAAACTGAGCAGATGTTATTAAGTTGAAGCGTTCAGTGAAAGAGGTCAAGCGTTTCAGAATTATTTTCTCTAAACCTTTGGAGAATACAGGTAAAACGGATATGGGGCGGTAGTTTGACATGTCATTTCTATTTCCCTTCTTAAACACAACTGTCACTTTTGCTCGCTGCATTTTTTGAGGAAAGCATCCTGTGGACAAACACATATTAAAAATGTGGGTAAGACAAGGTGCTAATACATCAATGGCAAATTTTACAGGCTTCACTTGAATATCGTCCGCATCAGCAGCTCTACTATTGCTTAGGGTTAAAAATGTCGCTACAAGCTCACTATTAGCGACTGCGTCTAGAAATATAGTTGGATTACTTCGCTCCTTCATATATCTTAAATCAGGGTTTCTACTGGTTGCACCACTGATTGATAAAAAGAAGTCATTAAATGCGTCAGCTAACTTAGTGCCTTGAAGTTCTATCCCATCTTTTACGATTGTGGTTACCGTTTCTGAATCATTACCAAATACAGTGTTTAGTGCCTTCCAAACGTTGTTTGTGCGTCCTTGTGTTGCTTCGAACAGGTTAGAGTAATATTGCTTTTTTGCATTACGAAGATGTTTTGTGATTAAATTCCTGTACTTCTTAAACACTTTGAGGGCTTCAAGGGACTTACTCTCTATAAATGCCTTAAACAACTGGTCCCGTTTTCTAATAAGCTTAAGGCACTCTTTATCCACCCAAGGCTTCCTACTTTTCTTACAAATTCTAAACGTCTTGATAGGAAAACACGCAAGGTATACCGTAGAGAACTTGCTCATAAATAACTCATACGCTAAGTTAGGATCGCTCACTGCGAACAGATCGTTCCAGTTTTCACTGCTTAAGCAGTCTCTAAAAGCGGAGAGCGTATCAGGAGTAATGCGCCTGTATGAAAATTCTGAGCGCATTCGTGTAGGCGTGTTAACGACTTGACTGACAAACATAAATATAGGCAAGTGGTCGCTGATATCATAAATCAAAGTGCCAGCTCTAACAAGGGAAGGATCAATATTGGTGACAAACAGATCTAAAAGTGTAGTTGATTGTGCAGTTATTCGTGCAGGAGACGTTATAAAGTTCTGACAGGAGTAAGAGCTTAATAATGATTCTAGTTCTAATTTAACCCTGCTATTCTGTAACATGTCAATGTTCAGATCACCACCTAAAATTAATGTATATTTTCTTTCACTGACAAATTCTAAGAAAGAGTCTAAAAAAGGCAAGAACAGACGAACGTCATTTGAAGGCGGGCGATAACAAACACAAAAAACAGAAGTACCACATCTAATAGCAAGCGTTTTGTAAAAAGGAGTGATACAGCTGAATTCTGACATTAGTTCAGAATCCATCGAGTTAGAGATTAGCATTGCTACACCACCACCCCTTTTGCCTGAGCGGTTCATGTAATAAGATTTATACGTCGGAGGTGTAAACACATCCTCTTCCGAGGATGTGTTTCTGAAAACATCATGACATTAAAGCGTATTTGCGCTTCGCCGAGAAAATAGTCAAGTGCATCCTGCTTATTTCTACCAGACCTCAAGTTAAAGTGAACACAACTAAGACACTTCTGAAAACTAGTATCGCAAAAGTATTTAAGGTTTGCAACGTCTACGTGCGCAGTCGAAGGATCAAGCATGATCGGAGCAAAAACAAAGATAAATGGAAGGCTTTTTTAGGTTGAACTATGTTACACCTTATCAAGGTCAGCCACGCAACGAATGACAACGGCGCCATCACCTTCTCTCTTCCTCACTAGAATCTTGCCATTGCAGTGCCATGAAAATCGGTAGTCGTTGTCCTCTGCCCATTCCTTAGCGCGACGGAGCAGCTCTCTGTTTTGGTGTGTCATGTTTTCAGTGATGGAGACTCCAGATGAACCAATTCTGAGGGCTTTACGCTTTTCCAGCCATTTATCTCGGGTTGACTGCTGGGCAAACCTAACAAGAATTCCAGGCGTTTTGTTTGGTTAGGAAGGAAGCCTGCGAATAGCGCCAATGTCATTTGCCGTCAGCTCTGGCAGGTTAACAGTATTAGCCACAGCATTCAACTTGCACATCAAGTCCGCATTTGGCGTAGCTTGGATGCCATGAACTTCTACGTTCAATTTCCTGCTACGAAATTCCAAATCATTGACAGTTGCTTTCAGTTGGTGAACGTCACTTGAAGTACATACAGCCTCTAATTTGTCTACACGTCTGTTCAAGTTACTAATGTCTTTCTCTTGTTTAACTTGTCGATTCAGGATATCGTCGTACTTCTGGCACAATAACTCGACGGAGTCCTTAATTTCCCCAACCTGAGCAGGCAATCCTGCTAGAGCATCAAGCCTTCGAGTTATATCTGCCAGGCAAACAGTTAGCTCAGAGTCCATGTTCCCTTTGTCCCCACTTTTGGTTTTAGATGGACGGCATGCCACGCATCGCCATGCTCTGCGGCCGCTCTCTCCTTTGGCCTTAAATGTTCCCTCCGACCAGCCAGAACAACTACCAATATGATAGGAGGACTCACATTCGCTGCACATCAGGAATTGGCCGTGATCTGGCAGGGACTCATTGCAGGACTCGCAAGTGTCTGCCATGACTCGTGGATCAGAAGCTCGAGGTATCACACAGTACAGCAAAGATATATAGAGCACATACCACTGAGCAAAGCACGGAACACAGTGGCAACGGCGGTAGCAGTAACGCAGCGTTAAGCAACGAGTAAGTGAATTTTACCAACCTGGATAAGCAAAAAATAGCAGATAAGCCAAGCGTCCTTTCGCCACAGCCGCCGCCGCCCGTGTGTCCAGCTGTAATTCCGGCACAGGAAACGCAACAACACTTGGTGGGCGGATAACGAGGTGGATGACGTCAATCAGGGCACAGTGTTGCTGCCAGGGCAGCAGTTGCAGGGGAACTCTGGAGGGTGAAGAAATTTCACGCTGAACAACACGTAAAAAAGGAACCGTTGCCTCGGAAAACAGCAGCAGGCACGACGATTCCAAGGCACGATCAGGCACCTCCTGCCCAGAAGTTGGAAACCCACCTGGATAAGCAAAAAATAGGAGATAAGCCAAGCGTCCTTTCGGCACCACCGCCGCCGCCCGTGTGTCCAGCTGTAATTCCCGCACAGGAAACGCGACAACACTTGGTGGGCGGATCATGGGGTGGATGACGTCAATCAGGGCACAGTGTTGCAGCCAGGGCAGCAGTTGCAGGGGAAGTCTGGATAAGCAAAAAATAGCAGATAAGCCAAGCGTCCTTTCGCCACCGCCGCCGCCGCCCGTGTGTCCAGCTGTCAACCTGCAGCAGCATCGCACAAGGAAAGCAGGCGGCCAACGACGCAAGTGGGCCTCTGAAGCGCAGCTTCATCCACTGCGCCTGAGCTCCGATATGCACACAACAGTGCTACCTCTGATGCTACAAACCGAATCACCGAATCGATCCCGGCTCACTTGTCAGTAGCGAGAACGAGTGTGTACACCTGCGCAAAGATTCCCAATTCTACTTCCCAGTTTCCACTTACGATCTTCACCCGGCAACCTGCAGCAGCATCGTCCAAGCAAACCAGACGGCCACCGACACATGTGGGCCTCTGAAGAACAGCTTCATCCGCTGCGCCTGCGCTCCGATATGCACACAACACTACCACCTCGGATGCTACAAACCGAATCACCGAATCGCTCCCGGCTCACTTGGCAGTAGCGAGAACCACTGTGCACACGTGCGCAAAGATTCTCAATTCTACTTCCCAGTTCCCACTCACGATCTTCACCCGGCAACCTATAGCAGCATCGTCCAAGCAAACCAGACGGCCACCGACACAACTGGGCGTCTGAAGAGCAGCTTCATCCACTGCGCCTGCGCTCCGATATGCACACAACACTACCACCTCGGATGCTACAAACCGAATCACCGATTCGCTTCCGGCTCACTTGGCAGTAGCGAGAACCACTGTGCACACTTGCGCAAAGATTCCGAATTCTACTTCCCAGTTCCCACTTACGATATTCACCCGCCAACCTGCAGCAGCATCGTCCAAGCAAACCAGACCGCCACCGACACAAGTGGGGCTCTGAAGAGCAGCTTCATCCACTGCGCCTGCGCTCCGATATGCACACAACACTACTACCTCGGATGCTACAAGCCGAATCGCCGAATCTCTCCCGGCTCACTTGGCAGTAGCGAGAACCGCTGTGCACACCTGCGCAAAGATTCCCAATTCTACTTCCCAGTTCCCACTTACGATCTTCACCCGGCAACCTGCAGCAGCATCGTCCAAGCAAACCAGACGGCCACCGACACAAGAGGGCCTCTGAAGAGCAGCTTCACTCAGTGCGCCTGCGCTCCGATACGCACACAACAGTGCTACCTCGGATGCCACAAACCGAATCACCGAATCGCTCCTTGCTCACTTGTCAGTAGCGAGAACCACTGTGCACACCTGCGCAAAGATTCCCAATTTTACTTCCCAGTTCCCACTTACGATATTCACCCGTCAACCTGCAGCAACACCTTGCAAGCCAACCGAACGGCCACCGACACAAGTGGGCCTCTGAAGAGCAGCTTCATCCACTGCGCCTGCTCTCCGATATGCACACAAAACTGCTGCCTTTGATGCCACAAACCGAATCACCGAATCGCTTCCGGCTCACTTGTCAGTAGCGAGACAAACTGTGTTCACCTGCGTAAAGATTAACAATTCTACTTCCCAGGTACCACTTAGGATCTTCACCCGGCAAACTGCCGCAGCATCATGCAAGCAAACCAAACGGCCACCGACAGAAGTGGGCCTCTGAAGAGCAGCTTCATCCACTGCGCCTGCGCTCCGATATGCATACAACACTGCTACCTCGGATGCTACAAACCGAATCACCGATTCGCTCCCGGCTAACTTGGCAGTAGCGATAACGACTGTGCACACCTGCGCAAAGAGTCCAAATTCTACTTCCCAGTTCCCAATTACGATCTTCACCCGGAAACCTGCAGCAGCATCGTCCAAGCAAATCAGACGGCCACCGACACAAATGGGCCTCTGAAGAGCAGCTTCATCCACTGCGCCAGCGCTCCGATATGCACTCAACACTGTTACCTCGGATGCTACAAACCGAATCTCCGAATCGATCCCGGCTCACTTGTCAGTAGCGAGAACGACTGTGTGCACCTGCGCAAAGATTCCCAATTCTACTTCCCAGTTTCCACTTACGATCTTCACCCGGCAACCTGCAGCAGCATCGTCCAAGCAAACCAGGCGGCCACCGACACATGTGGTCCTCTGAAGAGCAGCTTCATCCACTGCGCCTGCGCTCCGATATGCACACAACACTGCTACCTTGGATGCCACAAACAGAATCACCGAATCGCTCCCGGCTCACTTGGCAGTAGCGTGAACCACTGTGCACACCTGCGCAAAGATTCCCGATTATACTTCCCAGTTCCCACTTACGATCTTCACCCGGCGAACTGCCGCAGCATCGTCCAAGCAATCCAGACGGTCACCGACACAAGTGGGCCTCGAAGTGCAGCTTCATCCACTGCGCTTGGGCTCCGATATGCACACAAGACTGTTACATCCGATGCTACAAACCGAATTACCGAATCGCTCCCGGCTCACTTGGCAGTAGCGAGAACCACTGTGCACACCTGCGCAAAGGTTCCAAATTCTACTTCCCAGTTCCCACTTACGATCTTTACCCGACAACCTGCAGCAGCATCGTCCAAGCAAACCAAGTGGCCACCGACACAAGTGGGCCTCAGAAGAGCAGCTTCATCCACTGCGCCTGCGCTCAGAAATGCACACTTGGCAGTAGCGAGAACCACTGTGCACACCTGCGCAAAGATTCCCAATTTTACTTTCCAGTTCCTACTTACGATCTTCACCCGGCAGCCTGCAGCAGCATCGTCCAAGCAAACCAGACGGCCAACGACACAAGTGGGCCTCTTAAGAGCAGCTTCATCCACTGCGTCTGCGCTCCACAATGCACACAACACTGCTACCTCGGATGCTACAAATCGAATCACCGTATGTCTCCCGGCGCACTTGGCAGTATCGAGAACGACTCTGCGCACCTCGTAAAGATTCTAAATTCTACTTCCCAGTTCCCACTTACGATCTTCACCCGGCAACCTGCAGCAGCATAGTCCAAGCAAACCAGGCGGTCACCGACACAAGTGGGCCTCTGAAGAGCAGCTTCATCCACTGCGCCTGCGCTCCGATATGCACACAACACTGCTACCTCTGATGCTACAAACCGAATCACCGAATATATCCTGGCTCACTTGGCAGTAGCGAGAACGACTGGGCGCACCTGCTTAGATTCCAAATTCTACTTCCCAGTTCTCACTTACGATCTTCACCCGGCAACCTACAGCTGCATCGTCCAAGCAAACCAGACGGCCACCGACACAAGTGGGCCTCTAAAGAGCAGCTTCATCCACTGCGTCTGCGCTCCAATATGCACACAACACTGCTACCTCGGATGCTACAAACCGAATCACCGAATATATCCTGGCTCACTTGGCAGTAGCGAGAACGACTGGGCACACCTGCTTAGATTCCAAATGCTACTTCCCAGTTCCCACTTACGATCTTCACCCGGCAACCTGCAGCAGCATCGTCCAAGCAAACCATACGGCCACCGACACAAGTGGGCCTTTGAAGAGCAGCTTCATCCACTGCGCCTGCGCTCCGATATGCACACAACACTGCTACCTCGGATGCCACAAACCGAATCACCGAATCGCTCCCGGCTCACTTGTCAGTAGCGAGACCAACTGTGTTCACCTGCGTGAAGATTAACAATTCTTCTTCCCAGGTACCACTTAGGATCTTCACCCGGCAAACTGCCGCAGCATCATGCAAGCAAATCAAACGGCCACCGACAGAAGTGGGCCTCTGAAGAGCAGCTTCATCCACTGCGCCTGCACTCCGATATGCATACAACACTGCTACCTCAGATGCTACAAACCGAATCTCCGAATCGATCCCGGCTCAATTGTCAGTAGCGAGAACGACTGTGTACACCTGCGCAAAGACTCCCAATTCTACTTCCCAGTTTCCACTTACGATCTTCACCCGGCAACCTGCAGCAGCATCGTCCAAGCAAACCAGGCGGCCACCGACACATGTGGTCCTCTGAAGAGCAGCTTCATCCACTGCGCCTGCGCTCCGATATGCACACAACACTACTACCTCGGATGCTACAAGCCGACTCGCCGAATCTCTCCCGGCTCACTTGGCAGTAGCGAGAATGACTGTGCACACCTGCGTAAAGATCCAAATTCTACTTCCCAGTTACCACTTACGATCTTCAGCCGGCAACCTGCAGCAGCATCGTCCAAGAAAACCAACCACCGACACAAGTGGGCCTCTGAAGAGCAGCTTCATCCACTGCGCCTGGGCTCCGATATGCACACAAGACTGTTACATCCGATGCTACAAACCGAATTACCGAATCGCTCCCGGCTTACTTGGCAGTAGCGAGAACCACTGTGCACACCTGCGCAAAGGTTCCAAATTCTACTTCCCAGTTCCCACTTACGATCTTTACCCGACAACCTGCAGCAGCATCGTCCAAGCAAACCAAGCGGCCACCGACACAAGTGGGCCTCAGAAGAGCAGCTTCATCCACTGCGCCTGCGCTCCGAAATGGACACTTGGCAGTAGCGAGAACCACTGTGCACACCTGCGCAAAGATTCCCAATTTTACTTTCCAGTTCCTACTTACGATCTTCACCCGGCAACCTGCAGCAGCATCGTCCAAGCAAACCAGACGGCCACCGACACAAGTGGGCCTCTTAAGAGCAGCTTCATCCACTGCGTCTGCGCTCCAATATGCACACAACACTGCTACCTCGGATGCTACAAACCGAATCACCGTGTGTCTCCCGGCTCACTTGGCAGTATCGAGAACGACTCTGCACTCCTCGTTAAGATTCTAAATTCTACTTCCCAGTTCCCACTTACGCTCTTCACCCGGCAACCTGCAGCAGCATCGTCCAAGCAAACCAGGCGGTCACCGACACAAGTGGGCCTCAGAAGAGCAGCTTCATCCACTGCGCCTGCGCTCCGAAATGGACACTTGGCAGTAGCGAGAACCACTGTGCACACCTGCGCAAAGATTCCCAATTTTACTTTCCAGTTCCTACTTACGATCTTCACCCGGCAACCTGCAGCAGCATCGTCCAAGCAAACCAGACGGCCACCGACACAAGTGGGCCTCTTAAGAGCAGCTTCATCCACTGCGCCTGCGCTCCGATATGCACACAACACTGCTACCTCTGATGCTACAAACCGAATCACCGAATATATCCTGGCTCACTTGGCAGTAGCGAGAACGACTGTGCACACCTGCGTAAAGATTCTAAATTCTACTTCCCAGTTCCCACATACGATCATCACCCGGCAACCTGCAGCAGCATCGTCCAAAGAAACCAGACGGCCACCGACACAAGTGGGCCTTTGAAGAGCAGCTTCATCCACTGCGCCTGCGCTCCGATATGCACACAACACTGCTACCTCGGATGCTACAAACCGAATCACCGAATCGCTCCCGGCTAACTTGGCAGTAGCGAGAACGACTGGGCGCACCTGCTTAGATTCCAAATTCTACTTCCCAGTTCCCACTTACGATCTTCACCCGGCAACCTACAGGAGCATCGTCCAAGCAAACCAGACGGCCACCGACACAAGTGGGCCTCTAAAGAGCAGCTTCATCCACTGCGTCTGCGCTCCAATATGCACACAACACTGCTACCTCGGATGCCACAAACCGAATCACCGAATCGCTCCCGGCTCACTTGTCAGTAGCGAGACCAACTGTGTTCACCTGCGTAAAGATTAACAATTCTACTTCCCAGGTACCACTTAGGATCTTCACCCGGCAAACTGCCGCAGCATCATGCAAGAAAACCAAACGGCCACCGACAGAAGTGGGCCTCTGAAGAGCAGCTTCATCCACTGCGACTGCGCTCCGATATGCATACAACACTGCTACCTCGGATGCTACAAACCGAATCACCGAATCGCTCCCGGCTAACTTGGCAGTAGCGATAACGACTGTGCACACCTGCGCAAAGATTCTAAATTCTACTTCCCAGTTCCCAATTACGATCTTCACCCGGCAACCTGCAGCAGCATCGTCCAAGCAAACCAGACGGCCACCGAAACATGTAGGCCTCTGAAGAGCAGCTTCATCCACTGCTCCTGCGCTCCGATATGCACACAACACTACTACCTCGGATGCTACAAGCCGACTCGCCGAATCTCTCCCGGCTCACTTGGCAGTAGCGAGAATGACTGTGCACACCTGCGTAAAGATTCCAAATTCTACTTCCCAGTTACCACTTACGATCTTCAGCCGGCAACCTGCAGCAGCATCGTCCAAGAAAACCAACCACCGACACAAGTGGGCCTCTGAAGAGCAGCTTCATCCACTGCGCCTGCGCTCCGATATGCACACAACACTGCTACCTTGGATGCCACAAACAGAATCACCGAATCGCTCCCGGCTCACTTGGCAGTAGCGAGAACCACTGTGCACACCTGCGCAAAGATTCCCGATTCTACTTCCCAGTTCCCACTTACGATCTTCACCCGGCGAACTGCCGCAGCATCGTCCAAGCAATCCAGACGGTCAACGACACAAGTGGGCCTCGAAGTGCAGCTTCATCCACTGCGCCTGGGCTCCGATATGCACACAAGACTGTTACACCCGATGTTACAAACCGAATTACCGAATCGCTCCCGGCTCACTTGGCAGTAGCGAGAACCACTGCGCACACCTGCGCAAAGGTTCCAAATTCTACTTCCCAGTTCCCACTTACGATCTTTACCCGAAAACCTGCAGCAGCATCGTCCAAGCAAACCAAGCGGCCACCGACACAAGTGGGCCTCAGAAGAGCATCTTCATCCACTGCGCCTGCGCTCCGAAATGGACACTTGGCAGTAGCGAGAACCACTGTGCACACCTGCGCAAAGATTCCCAATTTTACTTTCCAGTTCCTACTTACGATCTTCACCCGGCAACCTGCAGCAGCATCGTCCAAGCAAACCAGACGGCCACCGACACAAGTGGGCCTCTTAAGAGCAGCTTCATCCACTGCGTCTGCGCTCCAATATGCACACAACACTGCTACCTCGGATGCTACAAACCGAATCACCGTATGTCTCCCGGCTCATTTGGCAGTATCGAGAACGACTCTGCACTCCTCGTTAAGATTCTAAATTCTACTTCCCAGTTCCCACTTACGCTCTTCACCCGGCAACCTGCAGCAGCATCGTCCAAGCAAACCAGGCGGTCACCGACACAAGTGGGCCTCTGAAGAGAAGCTTCATCCACTGCGCCTGCGCTCCGATATGCACACAACACTGCTACCTTTGATGCTACAAACCGAATCACCGAATATATCCTGGCTCACTTGGCAGTAGCGAGAACGACTGGGCGCACCTGCTTAGATTGCAAATTCTACTTCCCAGTTCCCACTTACGATGTTCACTCGGCAACCTACAGCTGCATCGTCCAAGCAAACCAGACGGCCACCGACACAAGTGGGCCTCTAAAGAGCAGCTTCATCCACTGCGTCTGCGCTCCAATATGCACACAACACTGCTACCTCGGATGCTACAAACCGAATCTCCGAATCTCTCCCGGCTTACATGGCAGTAGCGAGAACGACTGTGCACACCTGCGTAAAGATTCTAAATTCTACTTCCCAGTTCCCACATACGATCATCACCCGGCAACCTGCAGCAGCATCGTCCAAAGAAACCAGACGGCCACCGACACAAGTGGGCCTTTGAAGAGCAGCTTCATCCACTGCGCCTGCGCTCCGATATGCACACAACACTGCTACCTCGGATGCTACAAACCGAATCACCGAGTCGCTCCCGGCTAACTTGGCAGTAGCGAGAACGACTGGGCGCACCTGCTTAGATTCCAAATTCTACTTCCCAGTTCCCACTTACGATCTTCACCCGGCAACCTACAGGAGCATCGTCCAAGCAAACCAGACGGCCACCGACACAAGTGGGCCTCTAAAGAGCAGCTTCATCCACTGCGTCTGCGCTCCAATATGCACACAACACTGCTACCTCGGATGCTACAAACCGAATCTCCGAATCTCTCCCGGCTCACTTGGCAGTAGCGAGAACGACTGTGCACATCTGCGTAAAGATTCTAAATTCTACTTCCCAGTTCCCACATACGATCATCACCCGGCAACCTGCAGCAGCATCGTCCAAAGAAACCAGACGGCCACCGACACAAGTGGGCCTTTGAAGAGCAGCTTTATCCACTGCGCCTGCGCTCCGATATGCACACAACACTGCTACCTCGGATGCCACAAACCAAATCACCGAATCGCTCCCGGCTCACTTGTCAGTAGCGAGACCAACTGTGTTCACCTGCGTAAAGATTAACAATTCAACTTCCCAGTTACCACTTAGGATCTTCACCCGGTAAACTGCCGCAGCATCGTCCAAGCAAACCAAAAGGCTACCGACAGAAGTGGCCTCTGAAGAGCAGCTTCATCCACTGCGCCTGCGCTCCGATATGCACACAAAACTGCTACCTCGGATGCTACAAACCGAATCACCGAATCGCTCCCGGCTAACTTGGCAGTAGCGAGAACGACTGTGCTCACCTGCGCAAAGATTCCAAATTCTACTTCCCAGTTCCCAATTACGATATTCACCTGTCAACCTGCAGCAGCATCGTCCAAGCAAATCAGACGGCCACCGACTCAAGTGGGCCTCTGAAGAGCAGGTGCATCCACTGCGCCAGCGCTCCGATATGCACACAACAGTGCTACCTCTGATGCTATAAACCGAATCACCAAATATATCCTGGCTCACTTGGTAGTAGCGAGAACGACTGTGCACACCTGCGTAGATACCAAATTCTACTTCCCAGTTCCCACTTACGATCTTCACCCGGCAACCTGCAGCAGCATCGTGCAAGCAAAGCAGGCGGCCACCGACGCAAGTGGGCCTCTGAAGAGCAGCTTCATCCACTGCGCCTGCGCACCGAAATGCACACAACACTGCTACCTCTGATGCTACAAACCGAATCACCGAATATATCCTGGCTCACTTGGCAGTAGCGAGAACGACTGGGCGCACCTGCTTAGATTCCAAATTCTACTTCCCAGTTCTCAATTACGATCTTCACCCGGCAACCTACAGCTGCATCGTCCAAGCAAACCAGACGGCCACCGACACAAGTGGGCCTCTAAAGAGCAGCTTCATCCACTGCGTCTGCGCTCCAATATGCACACAACACTGCTACCTCGGATGCTACAAACCGAATCACCGAATATATCCTGGCTCACTTGGCAGTAGCGAGAACGACTGGGCACACCTGCTTAGATTCCAAATGCTACTTCCCAGTTCCCACTTACGATCTTCACCCGGCAACCTACAGCAGCATCGTCCAAGCAAACCAGACGGCCACCGACACAAGTGGGCCTCTAAGGAGCAGCTTCATCCACTGCGTCTGCGCTCCAATATGCACACAACACTGCTACCTCGGATGCTACAAACCGAATCTCCGAATCTCTCCCGGCTCACTTGGCAGTAGCGAGAACGACTGTGCACACCTGCGTAAAGATTCTAAATTCTACTTCCCAGTTACCACATACGATCATCACCCGGCAACCTGCAGCAGCATCGTCCAAAGAAACCAGACGGCCACCGACACAAGTGGGCCTTTGAAGAGCAGCTTTATCCACTGCGCCTGCGCTCCGATATGCACACAACACTGCTACCTCGGATGCCACAAACCGAATCACCGAATCGCTCCCGGCTCACTTGTCAGTAGCGAGACCAACTGTGTTCACCTGCGTAAAGATTAACAATTCTACTTCCCAGTTACCACTTAGGATCTTCACCCGGTAAACTGCCGCAGCATCGTCCAAGCAAACCAAACGGCTACCGACAGAAGTGGCCTCTGAAGAGCAGCTTCATCCACTGCGCCTGCGCTCCGATATGCACACAACACTGCTACCTCGGATGCTACAAACTGAATCACCGAATCGCTCCCGGCTAACTTGGCAGTAGCGACAACGACTGTGCTCACCTGCGCAAAGATTCCATATTCTACTTCCCAGTTCCCAATTACGATATTCACATGTCAACCTGCAGCAGCATCGTCCAAGCAAACCAGACGGCCACCGAAACATGTCGGCCTCTGAAGAGCAGCTTCATCCACTGCTCCTGCGCTCCGATATGCACACAACACTACTACCTCGTATGCTACAAGCCGAATCGCCGAATCTCTCCCGGCTCACTTGGCAGTAGCGAGAATAACTGTGCACACCTGCGTAAAGATTCCAAATTCTACTTCCCAGTTACCACTTACGATCTTCAGCCGGCAACCTGCAGCAGCATCGTCCAAGAAAACCAACCACCGACACAAGTGGGCCTCTGAAGAGCAGCTTCATCCACTGCGCCTGCGCTTCGATATGCACACAACACTGCTACCTTGGATGCCACAAACAGAATCACCGAATCGCTCCCGGCTCACTTGGCAGTAGCGAGAACCACTGTGCACACCTGCGCAAAGATTCCCGATTCTACTTCCCAGTTCCCACTTACGATCTTCACCCGACAAACTGCCGCAGCATCGTCCAAGCAATCCAGACGGTCACCGACACAAGTGGGCCTCGATGTGCCGCTTCATTCACTGCGCCTGCGCTCCGATATGCACACAAGACGGTTACATCCGATGCTTCAAACCGAATTACCGAATCGCTCCCGGCTCACTTGGCAGTAGCGAGAACCACTGTGCACACCTGCGCAAAGATTCCAAATTCTACTTCCCAGTTCCCACTTACGATCTTTACCCGACAACCTGCAGCAGCATCGTCCAAGCAAACCAAGCGGCCACCGACACAAGTGGGCCTCAGAAGAGCAGCTTCATCCACTGCGCCTGAGCTCCGAAATGCACACTTGGCAGTAGCGAGAACCACTGTGCACACCTGCGCAAAGATTCCCAATTCTACTTTCCAGTTCCTACTTACGATCTTCACCCGGCAACCTGCAGCAGCATCGTCCAAGCAAACCAGACGGCCACCGACACAAGTGGGCCTCTTAAGAGCAGCTTCATCCACTGCGTCTGCGCTCCAATATGCACACAACACTGTTACCTCGGATGCTACAAACCGAATCACCGTATGTCTCCCGGCTCACTTGGCAGTAGCGAGAACGACTGTGCACACCTGCGTAAAAATTCGAAATTCTACTTCCCAGTTTCCACTTACGATCTTCAACCGGCAACCTGCAGCAGCATCGTCCAAGCAAATCAGACGGCCACAGACACAAGTGGGCCTCTTAAGAGCAGCTTCATCCACTGCGCCAGCGCTCCGATATGCACACAACACTGCTACTTCTGATGCTACAAACCGAATCACCGAATATATCCTGGCTCACTTGGCAGTAGCGAGAACGACTGGGCACACCTGCGTAAAGATTCTAAATTCTACTTCCCGGTTCCCACTTACGATCATCACCCGGCAACCTGCAGCAGCATCGTCCAAAGAAACCAGACGGCCACCGACACAAGTGGGCCTTTGAAGAGCAGCTTTATCCACTGCGCCTGCGCTCCGATATGCACACAACACTCCTACCTCGGATGCCACAAACCGAATCACCGAATCGCTCCCGGCTCACTTGTCAGTAGCGAGACCAACTGTGTTCACCTGCGTAAAGATTAACAATTCTACTTTCCAGTTACCACTTAGGATCTTCACCCGGTAAACTGCCGCAGCATCGTCCAAGCAAACCAAACGGCTACCGACAGAAGTGGCCTCTGAAGGGCAGCTTCATCCACTGCGCCTGCGCTCCGATAAGCACACAACACTGCTACCTCGGATGCTACAAACTGAATAACCGAATCGCTCCCGGCTAACTTGGCAGTAGCGACAACGACTGTGCTCACCTGCGCAAAGATTTCAAATTCTACTTCCCAGTTCCCAATTACGATATTCACCTGTCAACCTGCAGCAGCATCGTCCAAGCAAATCAGACGGCCACCGACACAAGTGGGCCTCTGAAGAGCAGCTTCATCCACTGCGCCAGAGCTCCGATATGCACACAACAGTGCTACCTCTGATGCTACAAACCGAATCACCGAATATATCCTGGCTCACTTGGCAGTAGCGAGAACGACTGGGCACACCTGCTTAGATTCCGAATTCTACTTCCCGGTTCCCACTTACGATCTTCACCCGGCAACCTGCAGCAGCATCGTCCAAGCAAACCAGACGGCCATCGACACAAGTGGGCCTTTGAAGAGCAGCTTCATCGACTGCGCCTGCGCTCCGATATGCACACAACACTGCTACCTCGGATGCCACAAACCGAATCACCGAATCGCTCCCGGCTCACTTGTCAGTAGCGAGACCAACTGTGTTCACCTGCGTAAAGATTAACAATTCTACTTCCCAGGTACCACTTAGGATCTTCACCCGGCAAACCGCCGCAGCATCATGCAAGCAAACCAAACGGCCACCGACAGAAGTGGGCCTCTGAAGAGCAGCTTCATCCACTGCGCCTGCGCTCCGATATGCATACAACACTGCTACCTCGGATGCTACAAACCGAATCACCGAATCGATCACGGCTCACTTGTCAGTAGCGAGAACGACTGTGTACACCTGCGCAAAGATTCCCAATTCTACTTCCCAGTTTCCACTTACGATCTTCACCCGGCAACCTGCAGCAGCATCGTCGAAGCAAACCAGACGGCCACCGAAACATGTAGGCCTCTGAAGAGCAGCTTCATCCACTGCTCCTGCGCTCCGATATGCACACAACACTGCTACCTTGGATGCCACAAACAGAATCACCGAATCGCTCCCGGCTCACTTGGCAGTAGCGAGATCCACTGTGCACACCTGCACAAAGATTCCCGATTCTACTTCCCAGTTCCCACTTACGATCTTCACCCGGCAAACTGCCGCAGCATCGTCCAAGCAATCCAGACGGTAACCGACACAAGTGGGCCTCGAAGTGCAGCTTCATTCACTGCGCCTGCGCTCCGATATGCACACAAGACTGTTACATCCGATGCTTCAAACCGAATTACCGAATCGCTCCCGGCTCACTTGGCAGTAGCGAGAACCACTGTGCACAGCTGCGCAAAGATTCCAAATTCTACATCCCAGTTCCCACTTACGATCTTTACCCGGCAACCTGCAGCAGCATCGTCCAAGCAAACCAGACGACCACCGACACAAGTGGGCCTCTTAAGAGCAGCTTCATCCACTTCGTCTGCGCTCCAATATGCACACAACCCTGCTACCTCGGATGCTACAAACCGAATCACCGAATGTCTCCCGGCTCACTTGGCAGTAGCGCGAACGACTGTGCACACCTGCCTAAAGATTCTAAGTTCTACTTCCCAGTTCCCACATACGATCTTCACCCGGCAACCTGCAGCAGCATCGTCCAAGCAAACCAGGCGGCCACCGACACAAGTGGGCTCAGAAGAGCAGCTTCATCCACTACGCCTGCGCTCCGATATGCACACTTGGCAATAGCGAGAACCACAGTGCAATCCTGCGCAAAGATTCCCAATTCTACTTTCCAGTTCCTACTTACGATCTTCACCCGGCAACCTGCAGCAGCATCGTCCAAGCAATCTAGACGGCCACCGACACAAGTGGGCCTCTTAAGAGCAGCTTCATCCACTGCGTCTGCGCTCCTATATGCACACAACACTGCTACCTCGGATGCTACAAACCGAATCACCGTATGTCTCCCGGCTCACTTGGCAGTAGCGAGAACGACTGTGCACACCTGCGTAAAAAATCTAAATTCTACTATCCAGTTCCCACTTACGATCTTCACCCGGAAACCTGCAGCAGCATCGTCCAAGCAAACCAGGCGGTCACCGACACAAGTGGGACTCTGAAGAGCATCTTCATCCACTGCGCCTGCGCTCCGATATGCACACAACACTGCTACCTCTGATCCTACAAACCGAATCACCGAATATATCCTGGCTCACTTGGCAGTAGCGAGAACGACTGGGCGCACCTGCTTAGATTCCAATTCTACTTCCCAGTTCCCACTTACGATCTTCACCCGAAAACCTACAGCAGCATCGTCCAAGCAAACCAGACGGCCACCGACACAAGTGGGCCTCTAAAGAGCAGCTTCATCCACTGCGTCTGCGCTCCAATATGCACACAACACTGCTACCTCGGATGCTACAAACCGAATCTCCGAATCTCTCCCGGCTCACTTGGCAGTAGCGAGAACGACTGTGCACACCTGCATAAAGATTCTAAATTCTACTTCCCAGTTCCCACATACGATCATCACCCGGCAACCTGCAGCAGCATCGTCCAAAGAAACCAGACGGCCACCGACACAAGTGGGCCTTTGAAGAGCAGCTTTATCCACTGCGCCTGCGCTCCGATATGCACACAACACTGCTACCTCGGATGCCACAAACCGAATCACCGAATCGCTCCCGGCTCACTTGTCAGTAGCGAGACCAACTGTGTTCACCTGCGTAAAGATTAACAATTCTACTTCCCAGTTACCACTTAGGATCTTCACCCGGTAAACTGCCGCAGCATCGTCCAAGCAAACCAAACGGCTACCGACAGAAGTCGCCTCTGAAGAGCAGCTTCATCCACTGCGCCTGCGCTCCGATATGCACACAACACTGCTACCTCGGATGCTACAAACTGAATCACCGAATCGCTCCCGGCTAACTTGGCAGTAGCGACAACGACTGTGCTCACCTGCGCAAAGATTCCATATTCTACTTCCCAGTTCCCAATTACGATATTCACATGTCAACCTGCAGCAGCATCGTCCAAGCAAATCAGACGGCCACCGACACAAGTGGGCCTCTGAAGAGCAGCTTCATCCACTGCGCCAGCGCTCCGATATGCACACAACAGTGCTACCTCTGATGCTACAAACCGAATCACAGAATATATCCTGGCTCACTTGGCAGTAGCGAGAACGACTGGGCACACCTTCTTAGATTCCAAATTCTACTTCCCGGTTCCCACTTACGATCTTCACCCGGCAACATGCAGCAGCATCGTCCAAGCAAACCAGACGGCCACCGACACAAGTGGGCCTTTGAAGAGCAGCTTCATCGACTGCGCCTGCGCTAAGATATGCACACAACACTGCTACCTCGGATGCCACAAACCGAATCACCGAATCGCTCCCGGCTCAATTGTCAGTAGCGAGACCAACTGTGTTCACCTGCGTAAAGATTAACAATTCTACTTCCCAGGTACCACTTAGGATCTTCACCCGGCAAACCGCCGCAGCATCATGCAAGCAAACCAAACGGCCACCGACAGAAGTGGGCCTCTGAAGAGCAGCTTCATCCACCGCGCCTGCGCTCCGATATGCATACAACACTGCTACCTCGGATGCTACAAACCGAATCACCGAATCGATCACGGCTCACTTGTCAGTAGCGAGAACGACTGTGTACACCTGCGCAAGGATTCCCAATTCTACTTCCCAGTTTCCACTTACGATCTTCACCCGGCAACCTGCAGCAGCATCGTCCAAGCAAACCAGACGGCCACCGAAACATGTCGGCCTCTGAAGAGCAGCTTCATCCACTGCTCCTGCGCTCCGATATGCACACAACACTACTACCTCGTATGCTACAAGCCGAATCGCCGAATCTCTCCCGGCTCACTTGGCAGTAGCGAGAATGACTGTGCACACCTGCGTAAAGATTCCAAATTCTACTTCCCAGTTACCACTTACGATCTTCAGCCGGCAACCTGCAGCAGCATCGTCCAAGAAAACCAACCACCGACACAAGTGGGCCTCTGAAGAGCAGCTTCATCCACTGCGCCTGCGCTTCGATATGCACACAACACTGCTACCTTTGATGCCACAAACAGAATCACCGAATCGCTCCCGGCTCACTTGGCAGTAGCGAGAACCACTGTGCACACCTGCGCAAAGATTCGCGATTCTACTTCCCAGTTCCCACTTACGATCTTCACCCGGCAAACTGCCGCAGCATCGTCCAAGCAATCCAGACGGTCACCGACACAAGTGGGCCTCGATGTGCAGCTTCATTCACTGCGCCTGCGCTCCGATATGCACACAAGACTGTTACATCCGATGCTTCAAACCGAATTACCGAATCGCTCCCGGCTCACTTGGCAGTAGCGAGAACCACTGTGCACACCTGCGCAAAGATTCCAAATTCTACTTCCCAGTTCCCACTTACGATCTTTACCCGACAACCTGCAGCAGCATCGTCCAAGCAAACCAAGCGGCCACCGACACAAGTGGGCCTCAGAAGAGCAGCTTCATCCACTGCGCCTGCGCTCCGAAATGCACACTTGGCAGTAGCGAGAACCACTGTGCACACCTGCGCAAAGATTCCCAATTCTACTTTCCAGTTCCTACTTACGATCTTCACCCGGCAACCTGCAGCAGCATCGTCCAAGCAAACCAGACGGCCACCGACACAAGTGGGCCTCTTAAGAGCAGCTTCATCCACTGCGTCTGCGCTCCAATATGCACACAACACTGCTACCTCGGATGCTACAAACCGAATCACCGTATGTCTCCCGGCTCACTTGGCAGTAGCGAGAACGACTGTGCACACCTGCGTAAAAATTCTAAATTCTACTTCCCAGTTTCCACTTACGATCTTCAACCGGCAACCTGCAGCAGCATCGTCCAAGCAAATCAGACGGCCACCGACACAAGTGGGCCTCTTAAGAGCAGCTTCATCCACTGCGCCAGCGCTCCGATATGCACACAACAGTGCTACCTCTGATGCTACAAACCGAATCACCAAATATATCCTGGCTCACTTGGTAGTAGCGAGAACGACTGTGCACACCTGCGTAGATTCCAAATTCTACTTCCCAGTTCCCACTTACGATCTTCACCCGGCAACCTGCAGCAGCATCGTGAAAGCAAAGCAGGCGGCCACCGACGCAAGTGGGCCTCTGAAGAGCAGCTTCATCCACTGCGCCTGCGCACCGATATGCACACAACACTGCTACTTCTGATGCTACAAACCGAATCACCGAATATATCCTGGCTCACTTGGCAGTAGCGAGAACGACTGGGCACACCTGCTTAGATTCCAAATTCTACTTCCCGGTTCCCACTTACGATCTTCACCCGGCAACCTGCAGCAGCATCGTCCAAGCAAACCAGACGGCCACCGACACAAGTGGGCCTTTGAAGAGCAGCTTCATCCACTGCGCCTGCGCTCCGATATGCACACAACACTGCTACCTCGGATGCTACAAACCGAATCACCGAATCGCTCCCGGCTAACTTGGCAGTAACGAGAACGACTGTGCTCACCTGCAGAAAGATTCCAAATTCTACATCCCAGGTACCACTTAGGATCTTCACCCGGCAAACCGCCGCAGCATCATGCAAGCAAACCAAACGGCCACCGACAGAAGTGGGCCTCTGAAAAGCAGCTTCATCCACTGCGCCTGCGCTCCGATATGCATACAACACTGCTACCTCGGATGCTACAAACCGAATCACCGAATCGCTCCCGGCTAACTTGGCAGTAGCGATAACGACTGTGCACACCTGCGCAAAGATTCCAAATTCTACTTCCCAGTTCCCAATTACGATCTTCTCCCGGAAACCTGCAGCAGCATCGTCCAAGCAAATCAGACGGCCACCGAAACAAGTGGGCCTCTGAAGAGCAGCTTCATCCACTGCGCCAGCGCTCCGATATGCACTCAACACTGTTACCTCGGATGCTACAAACCGAATCTCCGAATCGATCACGGCTCACTTGTCAGTAGCGAGAACGACTGTGTACACCTGCGCAAAGATTCCCAATTCTACTTCCCAGTTTCCACTTACGATCTTCACCCGGCAACCTGCAGCAGCATCGTCCAAGCAAACCAGACGGCCACCGAAACATGTAGGCCTCTGAAGAGCAGCTTCATCCACTGCTCCTGCGCTCCAATATGCACACAACACTACTACCTCGGATGCTACAAGCTGAATCGCCGAATCTCTCCCGGCTCACTTGGCAGTAGCGAGAATGACTGTGCACACCTGCGTAAAGATTCCAAATTCTACTTCCCAGTTACCGCTTACGATCTTCAGCCGGCAACCTGCAGCAGCATCGTCCAAGAAAACCAACCACCGACACAAGTGGGCCTCTGAAGAGCAGCTTCATCCACTGCGCCTGCGCTCCGATATGCACACAACACTGCTACCTTGGATGCCACAAACAGAATCACCGAATCGCTCCCGGCTCACTTGGCAGTAGCGAGAACCACTGTGCACACCTGCGCAAAGATTCCAAATTCTACTTCCCAGTTCCCACTTACGATCTTTACGCGACAACCTGCAGCAGCATCGTCCAATTAAACCAAGCGGCCACCGACACAAGTGGGCCTCAGAAGAGCAGCTTCATCCACTGCGCCTGCGCTCCGAAATGCACACTTGGCAGTAGCGAGAACCACTGTGCACACCTGCGCAAAGATTCCCAATTCTACTTTCCAGTTCCTACTTACGATCTTCACCCGGCAACCTGCAGCAGCATCGTCCAAGCAAACCAGACGGCCACCGACACAAGTGGGCCTCCTAAGAGCAGCTTCATCCACTGCGTCTGCGCTCCGATATGCACACAACACTGCTACCTCGGATGCTACAAACCGAATCACCGTATGTCTCCCGGCTCACTTGGCACTAGCGAGAACGACTGTGCACACCTGCGTAAAAATTCTAAATTCTACTTCCCAGTTCCCACTTACGATCTTCAACCGGCAACCTGCAGCAGCATCGTCCAAGCAAACCAGGCGGTCACCGACACAAGTGGGCCTCTGAAGAGCATCTTCATCCACTGCGCCTGCGCCCCGATATGCACACAACACTGCTACCTCTGATGCTACAAACCGAATCACCGAATATTTTCTGGCTCACTTGGCAGTAGCGAGAACGACTGGGCGCACCTGCTTAGATTCCAATTCTACTTCATAGTTCCCACTTACGATCTTCACCCGAAAAC
The DNA here is from genome assembly GCF_052857255.1 of Amblyomma americanum. NCBI lineage: Eukaryota > Metazoa > Arthropoda > Arachnida > Ixodida > Ixodidae > Amblyomma > Amblyomma americanum. The sequence goes on along the minus strand of NC_135498.1, from coordinate 219,453,977 downwards.
CTACAGCAGCATCGTCCAAGCAAACCAGACGGCCACCGACACAAGTGGGCCTCTAAAGAGCAGCTTCATCCACTGTGTCTGCGCTCCAATATGCACACAACACTGCTACCTCGGATGCTACAAACCGAATCTCCGAATCTCTCCCGGCTCACTTGGCAGTTGCGAGAACGACTGTGCACACCTGCGTAAAGATTCTAAATTCTACTTCCCAGTTCCCACATACGATCATCACCCAGCAACCTGCAGCAGCATCGTCCAAAGAAACCAGCCGGCCACCGACAAAAGTGGGCCTTTGAAGAGCAGCTTTATCCACTGCGCCTGCGCTCCGATATGCACACAACACTGCTACCTCGGATGCCACAAACCGAATCACCGAATCGCTCCCGGCTCACTTGTCAGTAGCGAGACCAACTGTGTTCACCTGCGTAAAGATTAACAATTCTACTTCCTATTTACCACTTAGGATCTTCACCCGGTAAACTGCCGCAGCATCGTCCAAGCAAACCAAACGGCTACCGACAGAAGTGGGCCTCTGAAGAGCAGCTTCATCCACTGCGCCTGCGCTCCGATATGCACACAACACTGCTACCTCGGATGCTACAAACCGAATCACCGAATCGCTCCCGGCTAACTTGGCAGTAACGAGAACGACTGTGCTCACCTGCAGAAAGATTCCAAATTCTACTTCCCAGTCCCCACTTACGATCTTCACCCGGCAAACTGCCGCAGCATCATGCAAGCAAACCAAACGGCCACCGACAGAAGTGGGCCTCTGAAGAGCAGCTTCATCCACTGCGCCTGCGCTCCGATATGCACACAACACTGCTACCTCTGATGCTACAAACCGAATCACCGAATATATCCTGGCTCACTTGGCAGTAGCGAGAACGACTGGGCACACCTGCTTAGATTCCAAATTCTACTTCCTAGTTCCCACTTACGATCTTCACCCGGCAACCTGCAGCAGCATCGTCCAAGCAAACCAGACGGCCACCGACACAAGTGCGCCTTTGAAGAGCAGCTTCATCCACTGCGCCTGCGCTCCGATATGCACACAACACTGCTACCTCGGATGCCACAAACCGAATCACCGAATCGCTCCCGGCTCACTTGTCAGTAGCGAGACCAACTGTGTTCACCTCCGTAAAGATTAGCAATTCTACTTCCCAGGTACCACTTAGGATCTTCACCCGGAAACTGCCGCAGCATCATGCAAGCAAACCAAACGGCCACCGACAGAAGTGGGCCTCTGAAGAGCAGCTTCATCCACTGCGCCTGCGCTCCGATATGCATACAACACTGCTACCTCGGATGCTACAAACCGAATCACCGAATCGCTCCCGGCTAACTTGGCAGTATCGATAACGACTGTGCACACCTGCGCAAAGATTCCAAATTCTACTTCCCAGTTCCCAATTACGATCTTCACCCGGCAACCTGCAGCAGCATCGTCCAAGCAAACCAGACGGCCACCGACACAAGTGGGCCTCTTAAGAGCAGCTTCATCCACTGCGTCTGCGCTCCAATATGCACACAACACTGCTACCTCGGATGCTACAAACCGAATCACCATATGTCTCCCGGCTCACTTGGCAGTAGAGAGAACGACTGTGCACACCTGCGTAAAGATTCTAAATTCTACTTCCCAGTTCCCACTTACGATCTTCACCCGGTAACCTGCAGCAGCATCGTCCAAGCAAACCAGGCGGTCACCGACACAAGTGGGCCTCTGAAGAGCAGCTTCATCCACTGCGCCTGCGCTCCGATATGCACACAACACTGCTACCTCTGATGCTACAAACCGAATCACCGAATATATCCTGGCTCACTTGGCAGTAGCGAGAACGACTGGGCGCACCTGCTTAGATTCCAAATTCTACTTCCCAGTTCCCACTTACGATCTTCCCCCGGCAACCTACAGCAGCATCGTCCAAGCAAACCAGACGGCCACCGACACAAGTGGGCCTCTAAAGAGCAGCTTCACCCACTGCGTCTGCGCTCCAATATGCACACAACACTGCTACCTCGGATGCTACAAACCGAATCGCCGAATCTCTCCCGGCTCACTTGGCCGTAGCGAGAACGACTGTGCACACCTGCGTAAAGATTCTAAATTCTACTTCCCAGTTCCCACATACGACCATCACCCGGCAACCTGCAGCAGCATCGTCCAAAGAAACCAGACGGCCACCGACACAAGTGGGCCTTTGAAGAGCAGCTTTATCCACTGCGCCTGCGCTCCGATATGCACACAGCACTGCTACCTCGGATGCCACAAACCGAATCACCGAATCGCTCCCGGCTCACTTGTCAGTAGCGAGACCAACTGTGTTCACCTGCGTAAAGAATAACAATTCTACTTCCCAGTTACCACTTAGGATCTTCACACGGTAAACTGCCGCAGCATCGTCCAAGCAAACCAAACGGCTACCGACAGAAGTGGGCCTCTGAAGAGCAGCTTGATCCACTGCGCCTGCGCTCCGATATGCACACAACACTGCTACCTCGGATGCTACAAACCGAATCACCGAATCGCTCCCGGCTAACTTGGCAGTAGCGAGAACGACTGTGCTCACCTGCGCAAAGATTCCAAATTCTACTTCCCAGTTCCCACTTACGATCTTCACCCGGAAAACTGCCGCAGCATCATGCAAGCAAACCAAACGGCCACCGACAGAAGTGGGCCTCTGAAGAGCAGCTTCATCCACTGCGCCTGCGCTCCGATATGCACACAACACTGCTACCTCTGATGCTACAAACCGAATCACCGAATATATCCTGGCTCACTTGGCAGTAGCGAGAACGACTGGTCACACCTGCTTAGATTCCAAATTCTACTTCCCAGTTCCCACTTACGATCTTCACCCGGCAACCTGCAGCAGCATCGTCCAAGCAAACCAGACGGCCACCGACACAAGTGGGCCTTTGAAGAGCAGCTTCATCCACTGCGCCTGCGCTCCGATATGCACACAACACTGCTACCTCGGATGCCACAAACCGAATCACCGAATCGCTCCCGGCTGACTTGTCAGTAGCGAGACCATCTGTGTTCACCTGCGTAAAGATTAACGATTCTACTTCCCAGGTACCACTTAGGATCATCACCCGGCAAACTGCCGCAGCATCATGCAAGCAAACCAAACGGCCACCGACAGAAGTGGGCCTCTGAAGAGCAGCTTCATCCACTGCGCCTGCGCTCCGATATGCATACAACACTGCTACCTCGGATGCTACAAACCGAATCACCGAATCGCTCCAGGCTAACTTGGCAGTAGCGATAACGACTGTGCACACCTGCGCGAAGATTCCAAATTCTACTTCCCAGTTCCCAATTACGATCTTCACCCGAAAACCTGCAGCAGCATCGTCCAAGCAAATCAGACGGCCACCGACACAAGTGGGCCTCTGAAGAGCAGCTTCATCCACTGCGCCAACGCTCCGATATGCACTCAACACTGTTACCTCGGATGCTACACACCGAATCTCTGAATCGATCCCGGCTCACTTGTCAGTAGCGAGAACGACTGTGTACACCTGCGCAAAGATTCCCAATTCTACTTCCCAGTTCCCACTCACGATCTTCACCCGGCAACCTATAGCAGCATCGTCCAAGCAAACCAGACGGCCACCGACACAACTGGGCCTCTGAAGAGCAGCTTCATCCACTGCGCCTGCGCTCCGATATGCACACAACACTACCACCTCGGATGCTACAAACCGAATCACCGATTCGCTTCCGGCTCACTTGGCAGTAGCGAGAACCACTGTGCACACTTGCGCAAAGATTCCGAATTCTACTTCCCAGTTCCCACTTACGATATTCACCCGCCAACCTGCAGCAGCATCGTCCAAGCAAACCAGACCGCCACCGACACAAGTGGGGCTCTGAAGAGCAGCTTCATCCACTGCGCCTGCTCTCCGATATGCACACAACACTACTACCGCGGATGCTACAAGCCGAATCGCCGAATCTCTCCCGGCTCACTTGGCAGTAGCGAGAACCGCTGTGCACACCTGCGCAAAGATTTCCAATTCTACTTCCGAGTTCCCACTTACGATCATCACCCGGCAACCTGCAGCAGCATCGTCCAAAGAAACCAGACGGCCACCGACACAAGTGGGCCTTTGAAGAGCAGCTTTATCCACTGCGCCTGCGCTCCGATATGCACACAACACTGCTACCTCGGATGCCACAAACCGAATCACCGAATCGCTGCCGGCTCACTTGTCAGTAGCGAGACAAACTGTGTTCACCTGCGTAAAGATTAACAATTCTACTTCCCAGGTACCACTTAGGATCTTCACCCGGCAAACTGCCGCAGCATCATGCAAGCCAACCAAACGGCCACCGACAGAAGTGGGCCTCTGAAGAGCAGCTTCATCCACTACGCCTGCGCTCCGATATGCATACAACACTGCTACCTCGGATGCTACAAACCGAATCACCGATTCGCTCCCGGCTAACTTGGCAGTAGCGATAACGACTGTGCACACCTGCGCAAAGAGTCCAAATTCTACTTCCCAGTTCCCAATTACGATCTTCACCCGGAAACCTGCAGCAGCATCGTCCAAGCAAATCAAACGGCCACCGACACAAATGGGCCTCTGAAGAGCAGCTTCATCCACTGCGCCAGCGCTCCGATATGCACTCAACCCTGTTACCTCGGATGCTACAAACCGAATCTCCGAATCGATCCCGGCTCACTTGTCAGTAGCGAGAACGACTGTGTACACCTGCGCAAAGATTCCCAATTCTACTTCCCAGTTTCCACTTACGATCTTCACCCGGCAACCTGCAGCAGCATCGTCCAAGCAAACCAGGCGGCCACCGACACATGTGGGCCTCTGAAGAGCAGCTTCATCCACTGCGCCTGCGCTCGGATATGCACACAACACTACTACTTCGGATGCTACAAGCCGAATCGCCGAATCTCTCCCGGCTCACTTGGCAGTAGCGAGAATGACTGTGCACACATGCGTAAAGATTCCAAATTCTACTTCCCAGTTACCACTTACGATCTTCAGCCGGCAACCTGCAGCAGCATCGTCCAAGAAAACCAACCACCGACACAAGTGGGCCTCTGAAGAGCAGCTTCATCCACTGCGCCTGCGCTCCGATATGCACACAACACTGCTACCTTGGATGCCACAAACAGAATCACCGAATCGCTCCCGGCTCACTTGGCAGTAGCGAGAACCACTGTGCAGACCTGCGCAAAGATTCCCGATTCTACTTCCCAGTTCCCACTTACGATCTTCACCCGGCGAACTGCCGCAGCATCGTCCAAGCAATCCAGACGGTCACCGACACAAGTGGGCCTCAGAGTGCAGCTTCATCCACTGCGCTTGGGCTCCGATATGCACACAAGACTGTTACATCCGATGCTACAAACCGAATTATCGAATCGCTCCCAGCTCACTTGGCAGTAGCGAGAACCACTGTGCACACCTGCGCAAAGGTTCCAAATTCTACTTCCCAGTTCCCACTTACGATCTTTACCCGACAACCTGCAGCAGCATCGTCCAAGCAAACCAAGCGGCCACCGACACAAGTGGGCCTCAGAAGAGCAGCTTCATCCACTGCGCCTGCGCTCCGAAATGCACACTTGGCAGTAGCGAGAACCACTGTGCACACCTGCGCAAAGATTCCCAGTTTTACTTTCCAGTTCCTACTTACGATCTTCACCCGGCAACCTGCAGCAGCATCGTCCAAGCAAACCAGACGGCCAACGACACAAGTGGGCCTCTTAAGAGCAGCTTCATCCACTGCGTCTGCGCTCCACAATGCACACAACACTGCTACCTCGGATGCTACAAACCGAATCACCGTATGTCTCCCGGCGCACTTGGCAGTATTGAGAACGACTGTGCACACCTCGTAAAGATTCTAAATTCTACTTCCCAGTTCCCACTTACGATCTTCACCCGGCAACCTGCAGCAGCATAGTCCAAGCAAAACCAGGCGGTCACCGACACAAGTGGGCCTCTGAAGAGCAGCTTCATCCACTGCGCCTGCGCTCCGATATGCACACAACACTGCTACCTCTGATGCTACAAACCGAATCGCGGAATATATCCTGGCTCACTTGGCAGTAGCGAGAACGACTGGGCGCACCTGCTTAGATTCCAAATTCTACTTCCCAGTTCCCACTTACGATCTTCACCCGGCAACCTACAGCTGCATCGTCCAAGCAAACCAGACGGCCACCGACACAAGTGGGCCTCTAAAGAGCAGCTTCATCCACTGCGTCTGCGCTCCAATATGCACACAACACTGCTACCTCGGATGCTACAAACCGAATCTCCGAATCTCTCCCGGCTCACTTGGCAGTAGCGAGAACGACTGTGCACACCTGCGTAAAGATTCTAAATTCTACTTCCCAGTTCCCACATACGATCATCACCCGGCAACCTGCAGCAGCATCGTCCAAAGAAACCAGACGGCCACCGACACAAGTGGGCCTTTGAAGAGCAGCTTCATCCACTGCGCCTGCTCTCCGATATGCACACAACACTGCTACCTCGGATGCTACAAACCGAATCACCGAATCGCTCCCGGCTAACTTGGCAGTAGCGAGAACGACTGGGCGCACCTGCTTAGATTCCAAATTCTACTTCCCAGTTCCCACTTACGATCTTCACCCGGCAACCTGAAGCAGCATCGTCCAAGCAAACCAGGCGGTCACCGTCACAAGTGGGCCTCTGAAGAGCAGCTTCATCCACTGCGCCTGCGCTCCGATATGCACACAACACTGCTACCTCTGATGCTACAAACCGAATCACTGAATATATCCTGGCTCACTTGGCAGTAGCGAGAACGACTGGGCGCACCTGCTTAGATTCCAAATTCTACTTCCCAGTTCCCACTTACGATCTTCACCCGGCAACCTACATCAGCATCGTCCAAGCAAACCAGACGGCCACCGTCACAAGTGGGCCTCTAAAGAGCAGCTTCATCCACTGCGTCTGCGCTCCAATATGCACACAACACTGCTACCTCGGATGCTACAAACCGAATCTCCGAATCTCTCCCGGCTCACTTGGCAGTAGCGAGAACGACTGTGCACACCTGCGTAAAGATTCTAAATTCTACTTCCCAGTTCCCACATACGATCATCACCCGGCAACCTGCAGCAGCATCGTCCAAAGAAACCAGACTGCCACCGACCCAAGTGGGCCTTTGAAGAGCAGCTTTATCCACTGCGCCTGCGCTCCGATATGCACACAACACTGCTTCCTCGGATGCCACAAACCGAATCACCGAATCGCTCCCGGCTCACTTGTCAGTAGCGACACCAACTGTGTTCACCTGCGTAAAAATTAACAATTCTACTTCCCAGTTACCGCTTAGAATCTTCACCCGGTAAACTGCCACAGCATCGTACAAGCAAACCAAACGGCTACCGACAGAAGTGGGCCTCTGAAGAGCAGCTTCATCCACTGCGCCTGTGCTCCGATATGCACACAACACTGCTACCTCGGATGCTACAAACCGAATCACCGAATCGCTCCCGGCTAACTTGGCAGTAGCGAGAACGACTGTGCTCACCTGCGCAAAGATTCCAAATTCTACTTCCCAGTTCCCAATAACGATATTCACCCGTCAACCTGCAGCAGCATCGCCCAAGCAAATCAGACGGCCACCGACACAAGTGGGCCTCTGAAGAGCAGCTTCATCCACTGCGCCAGCGCTCCGATATGCACACAACACTGCTACCTCTGATGCTACAAACCGAATCACCGAATATATCCTGGCTCACTTGGCAGTAGCGAGAACGACTGGGCACACCTGCTTAGATTCCAAATTCTACTTCCCAGTTCCCACTTACGATCTTCACCCGGCAACCTGCAGCAGCATCGTCCAAGCAAACCAGACGGCCACCGACACAAGTGGGCCTTTGAAGAGCAGCTTCATCCACTGCGCCTGCGCTCCGATATGCACACAACACTGCTACCTCGGATGCCACAAACCGAATCACCGAATCGCTCCCGGCTCACTTGTCAGTAGCGAGACCAACTGTGTTCACCTGCGTAAAGATTAACAATTCTACTTCCCAGGTACCACTTAGGATCTTCACCCGGCAAACTGCCGCAGCATCATGCAAGCAAACCAAACGGCCACCGACAGAAGTGGGCCTCTGAAGAGCAGCTTCATCCTCTGCGCCTGCGCTCCGATATGCATACAACACTGCTACCTCGGATGCTACAAACCGAATCTCCGAATCAATCCCGGCTCACTTGTCAGTAGCGAGAACGACTGTGTACACCTGCGCAAAGATGCCCAATTCTACTTCCCAGTTTCCACTTACGATCTTCACCTGGCAACCTGCAGCAGCATCGTCCAAGCAAACCAGGCGGCCACCGACACATGTGGGCCTCTGAAGAGCAGCTTCATCCACTGCGCCTGCGCTCCGATATGCGCACAACACTACTACCTCGGATGCTACAAGCCGACTCGCCGAATCTCTCCCGGCTGACTTGGCAGTAGCGAGAATGACTGTGCACACCTGCGTAAAGATTCCAAATTCTACTTCCCAGTTGCCACTTACGATCTTCAGCCGGCAACCTGCAGCAGCATCGTCCAAGAAAACCAACCACCGACACAAGTGGGCCTCTGAAGAGCAGCTTCATCCACTGCGCCTGCGCTCCGATATGCACACAACACTGCTACCTTGGATGCCACAAACAGAATCACCGAATCGCTACCGGCTCACTTGGCAGTAGCGAGAACCACTGTGCACACCTGCGCAAAGATTAACAATTCTACTTCCCAGTTACCGCTTAGAATCTTCACCCGGTAAACTGCCGCAGCATCGTCCAAGCAAACCAAACGGCTACCGACAGAAGTGGGCCTCTGAAGAGCAGCTTCATCCACTGCGCCTGTTCTCCGATATGCACACAACACTGCTACCTCGGATGCTACAAACCGAATCACCGAATCGCTCCCGGCTCACTTGGCAGTAGCGAGAACCACTGTGCACACCTGCGCAAAGATTCCAAATTCTACTTCCCAGTTCCCACTTACGATCTTTACCCGACAACCTGCAGCAGCATCGTCCAAGCAAACCAAGCGGCCACTGATACAAGTGGGCCTCAGAAGAGCAGCTTCATCCACTGCGCCTGCGCTCCGAAATGGATACTTGGCAGTAGCGAGAACCACTGTGCACACCTGCGCAAAGATTCCCAATTTTACTTTCCAGTTCCTACTTACGATCTTCACCCGGCAACCTGCAGCAGCATCGTCCAAGCAAACCAGACGGCCACCAACACAAGTGGGCCTCTTAAGAGCAGCTTTATCCACTGCGTCTGCGCTCCAATATGCACACAACACTGCTACCTCGGATGCTACAAACCGAATCACCGAATCGCTCCCGGCTAACTTGGCAGTAGCGAGAACGACTGGGCGCACCTGCTTAGATTCCAAATTCTACTTCCCAGTTCCCACATACGATCATCACCCGGCAACCTGCAGCAGCATCGTCTAAAGAAACCAGACGGCCACCGACACAAGTGGGCCTTTGAAGAGCAGCTTCATCCACTGCGCCTGCGCTCCGATACGCACACAACACTGCTACCTCGGATGCTACAAACCGAATCTCCGAATCTCTCCCGGCTCACTTGGCAGTAGCGAGAACGACTGTGCACATCTGCGTAAAGATTCTAAATTCTACTTCCCAGTTCCCACATACGATCATCACCCGGCAACCTGCAGCAGCATCGTCCAAAGAAACCAGACGGCCACCGACACAAGTGGGCCTTTGAAGAGCAGCTTTATCCACTGCGCCTGCGCTCCGATATGCACACAACACTGCTACCTCGTATGCCACAAACCGAATAAACGAATCGCTCCCGGCTCACTTGTCAGTAGCGAGACCAACTGTGTTCACCTGCGTAAAGATTAACAATTCTACTTCCCAGTTACCACTTAGGATCTTCACCCGGTAAACTGCCGCAGCATCGTCCAAGCAAACCAAAAGGCTACCGACAGAAGTGGCCTCTGAAGAGCAGCTTCATCCACTGCGCCTGCGCTCCGATATGCACACAACACTGCTACCTCGGATGCTACAAACCGAATCACCGAATCGCTCCCGGCTAATTTGGCAGTAGCGAGAACGACTGTGCTCACCTGCGCAAAGATTCCAAATTCTACTTCCCACTTCCCAATTACGATATTCACCTGTCAACCTGCAGCAGCATCGTCCAAGCAAATCAGACGGCCACCGACACAAGTGGGCCTCTGAAGAGCAGCTTCATCCACTGCGCCAGCGCTCCGATATGCACACAACAGTGCTACCTCTGATGCTACAAACCGAATCACCAAATATATCCTGGCTCACTTGGTAGTAGCGAGAACGACTGTGCACACCCACGTAGATTCCAAATTCTACTTCCCAGTTCCCACATACGATCTTCACCCGGCAACCTGCAGCAGCATCGTGCAAGCAAAGCAGGCGGCCATCGACGCAATTGGGCCTCTGAAGAGCAGCTTCATCCACTGCGCCTGCGCACCGATATGCACACAACACTGCTACCTCTGATGCTACAAACCGAATCACCGAATATATCCTGGCTCACTTGGCAGTAGCGAGAACGACTGGGCGCACCTGCTTAGATTCCAAATTCTACTTCCCGGTTCCCACTTACGATCTTCACCCGGCAAACTGCAGCAGCATCGTTCAAGCAAACCAGACGGCCACCGACACAAGTGGGCTTTTGAAGAGCAGCTTCATCCACTGCGCCTGCGCTCCGATATGCACACAACACTGCTACCTCGGATGCCACAAACCGAATCACCGAATCGCTCCCGGCTCACTTGTCAGTAGCGAGACCAACTGTGTTCACCTGCGTAAAGATTAACAATTCTACTTCCCAGGTACCACTTAGGATCTTCACCCGGCAAACCGCCGCAGCATCATGCAAGCAAACCAAACGGCCACCGACAGAAGTGGGCCTCTGAAGAGCAGCTTCATCCACTGCGCCTGCGCTCCGATATGCATACAACACTGCTACCTCGGATGCTACAAACCAAATCGCCGAATCTCTCCCGGCTCACTTGGCAGTAGCGAGAATGACTGTGCACACCTGCGTAAAGATTCCAAATTCTACTTCCCAGTTACCACTTACGATCTTCAGCCGGCAACCTGCAGCAGCATCGTCCAAGAAAACCAACCACCGACACAAGTGGGCCTCTGAAGAGCAGCTTCATCCACTGCGCCTGCGCTCCGATATGCACACAACACTGCTACCTCGGATGCTACAAACCGAATCTCCGAATCTCTCCCGGCTCACATGGCAGTAGCGAGAACGACTGTGCACACCTGCGTAAAGATTCTAAATTCTACTTCCCAGTTCCCACATACGATCATCACCCGGCAACCTGCAGCAGCATCGTCCAAAGAAACCAGACGGCCACCGACACAAGTGGGCCTTTGAAGAGCAGCTTTATCCACTGCGTCTGCGCTCCGATATGCACACAACAGTGATACCTCTGATGCTACAAACCGAATCACCGAATATATCCTGGCTCACTTGGCAGTAGCGAGAACGACTGGGCACACCTCCTTAGATTCCAAATTCTACTTCCCAGTTCCCACTTACGATCTTCACCCGGCAACCTGCAGCAGCATCGTCCATGCAAACCAGACAGCCACCGACACAAGTGGGCTTCTGGACAGCAGCTTCATCCACTGCGCCTGCGCTCCGAAATGCACACAACACTGCTACCTCGGATGCTACAAACCGAATCACCGAATCGCTGCCGGCTCACTTGGCAGTAGCGAGAACCACTGTGCACGCCTGCGTAAAGTTTCCCAATTCTACTTCCCAGTTCCCACTTACGATCTTCACCCGGCAACTAGCAGCAGCATCGTCCAAGCAAACCAGACGGCCACCGACACAAGTGGACCTCTGAAGAGCAGCTTCATCCACTGCGCCAGCGATCCGAAATGCACACTTGGCAGTAGCGAGAACCACTGTGCACACCTGCGCAAAGATTCCCAATTTTACTTTCCAGTTCCTACTTACGATCTTCACCCGGCAACCTGCAGCAGCATCGTCCAAGCAAACCAGACGGCCACCGACACAAGTGGGCCTCTTAAGAGCAGCTTCATCCACTGCGTCTGCGCTCCAATATGCACACAACACTGCTACCTCTGATGCTACAAACCGAATCACCGATTATATCCTGGCTCACTTGGCAGTATCGAGAACGACTCTGCACTCCTCGTAAAGATTCTAAATTCTACTTCCCAGTTCCCACTTACGATCTTCACCCGGCAACCTGCAGCAGCATCGTCCAAGCAAACCAGGCGGTCACCGACACAAGTGGGCCTTTGAAGAGCAGCTTCATCCACTGCGCCTGCGCTCCGATATGCACACAACACTGCTACCTCGGACGCCACAAACCGAATCACCGAATCGCTCCCGGCTCACTTGTCAGTAGCGAGACCAACTGTGTTCACCTGCGTAAAGAATAACAATTCTACTTCCCAGTTACCACATAGGATCTTCACCCGGTAAACTGCCGCAGCATCGTCCAAGCAAACCAAACGGCTACCGACAGAAGTGGGCCTCTGAAGAGCAGCTTCATTCACTGCGCCTGTGCTCCGATATGCACACAACACTGCTACCTCGGATGCTACAAACCGAATCACCGAATCGCTCCCGGCTAACTTGGCAGTAGCGAGAACGACTGTGCTCACCTGCGCAAAGATTCCAAATTCTACTTCCCAGTTCCCAATTACGATATTCACCCGTCAACCTGCAGCAGCATCGCCCAAGCAAATCAGACGGCCACCGACACAAGTGGGCCTCTGAAGAGCAGCTTCATCCACTGCGCCAGCGCTCCGATATGCACACAACAGTGATACCTCTGATGCTACAAACCGAATCACCGAATATATCCTGGCTCACTTGGCAGTAGCGAGAAAGACTGGGCACACCTGCTTAGATTCCAAATCCTACTTCCCAGTTCCCACTTACGATCTTCACCCGGCAACCTGCAGCAGCATCGTCCAAGCAAACCAGACGGCCACCGACACAAGTGGGCCTTTGAAGAGCAGCTTCATCCACTGCGCCTGCGCTCCGATATGCACACAACACTGCTACCTCGGATGCCACAAACCGAATCACCGAATCGCTCCCGGCTCACTTGTCAGTAGCGAGAACGACTGTGTACACCTGCGCAAAGATTCCCAATTCTACTCCCCAGTTTCCACTTACGATCTTCACCCGGCAACCTGCAGCAGCATCGTCCAAGCAATCCTGGCGGCCACCGACACATGTGGGCCTCTGAAGAGCAGCTTCATCCACTGCGCCTGCGCTCCGATATGCACACAACACTACTACCTCGGATGCTACAAGCCGACTCGCCGAATCTCTCCCGGCTCACTTTGCAGTAGCGAGAATGACTGTGCACACCTGCGTAAAGATTCCAAATTCTACTTCCCAGTTACCACTTACGATCTTCAGCCGGCAACCTGCAGCAGCATCGTCCAAGAAAACCAACCACCGACACAAGTGGGCCTCGAAGTGCAGCTTCATCCACTGCGCCTGGGCTCCGATATGCACACAAGACTGTTACATCCGATGCTACAAACCGAATTACCGAATCGCTCCCGGCGCACTTGGCAGTAGCGAGAACCACTGTGCACACCTGCGCAAAGGTTCCAAATTCTACTTCCCAGTTCCCACTTACGATCTTTACCCGACAACCTGCAGCAGCATCGTCCAAGCAAACCAAGCGGCCACCGACACAAGTGGGCCTCAGAAGAGCAGCTTCATCCACTGCGCCTGCGCTCCGAAATGCACACAACACTGCTACCTCGGATGCCACAAACCGAATCACCGAATCGCTCCCGGCTCACTTATCAGTAGCGAGACCAACTGTGTTCACCTGCGTAAAGATTAACAATTCTACTTCCCAGTTACCGCTTAGAATCTTCACCCGGTAAACTGCCGCAGCATCGTCCAAGCAAACCAAACGGCTACCGACAGAAGTGGGCCTCTGAAGAGCAGCTTCATCCACTGCGCCTGTGCTCCGATATGCACACAACACTGCTACCTCGGATGCTACAAACCGAATCACCGAATCGCTCCCGGCTAACTTGGCAGTAGCGAGAACGACTGTGCTCACCTGCGCAAAGATTCCAAATTCTACTTCCCAGTTCCCAATAACGATATTCACCCGTCAACCTGCAGCAGCATCGCCCAAGCAAATCAGACGGCCACCGACACAAGTGGGCCTCTGAAGAGCAGCTTCATCCACTGCGCCAGCGCTCCGATATGCACACAACAGTGATACCTCTGATGCTACAAACCGAATCACCGAATATATCCTGGCTCACTTGGTAGTAGCGAGAACGACTGTGCACACCTGCGTAGATTCCAGATTCTACTTCCCAGTTCCCACTTATGATCTTCACCCGGCAACCTGCTGCAGCATCGTGCAAGAAAAGCAGGCGGCCACCGACGCAAGTGGGCCTCTGAAGAGCAGCTTCATCCACTGCGCCTGCGCTCCGATATGCACACAACACTGCTACCTCTGATGCTACAAACCGAATCACCGAATATATCCTGGCTCACTTGGCAGTAGCGAGAACGACTGGGCACACCTGCTTAGATTCCAAATTCTACTTCCCAGTTCCCACTTACGATCTTCACCCGGCAACCTGCAGCAGCATCGCCCAAGCAAATCAGACGGCCACCGACACAAGTGGGCCTCTGAAGAGCAGCTTCATCCACTGCGCCAGCGCTCCGATATGCACACAACAGTGATACCTCTGATGCTACAAACCGAATCACCGAATATATCCTGGCTCACTTGGTAGTAGCGAGAACGACTGTGCACACCTGCGTAGATTCCAGATTCTACTTCCCAGTTCCCACTTATGATCTTCACCCGGCAACCTGCAGCAGCATCGTCCAAGCAAACCAGACGGCCACCGACACAAGTGGGCCTTTGAAGAGCAGCTTCATCCACTGCGCCTGCGCTCCGATATGCACACAACACTGCTACCTCGGATGCCACAAACCGAATCACCGAATCGCTCCCGGCTCACTTGTCAGTAGCGAGACCAACTGTGTTCACCTGCGTAAAGATTAACAATTCTACTTCCCAGGTACCACTTAGGATCTTCACCCGGCAAACTGCCGCAGCATCATGCAAGCAAACCAAACGGCCACCGACAGAAGTGGGCCTCTGAAGAGCAGCTTCATCCTCTGCGCCTGCGCTCCGATATGCATACAACACTGCTACCTCGGATGCTACAAACCGAATCTCCGAATCAATCCCGGCTCACTTGTCAGTAGCGAGAACGACTGTGTACACCTGCGCAAAGATGCCCAATTCTACTTCCCAGTTTCCACTTACGATCTTCACCTGGCAACCTGCAGCAGCATCGTCCAAGCAAACCAGGCGGCCACCGACACATGTGGGCCTCTGAAGAGCAGCTTCATCCACTGCGCTTGCGCTCCGATATGCACACAACACTACTACCTCGGATGCTACAAGCCGACTCGCCGAATCTCTCCCGGCTCACTTGGCAGTAGCGAGAATGACTGTGCACACCTGCGTAAAGATTCCAAATTCTACTTCCCAGTTACCACTTACGATCTTCAGCCGGCAACCTGCAGCAGCATCGTCCAAGAAAACCAACCACCGACACAAGTGGGCCTCTGAAGAGCAGCTTCATCCACTGCGCCTGCGCTCCGATATGCACACAACACTGCTACCTTGGATGCCACAAACAGAATCACCGAATCCCTCCCGGCTCACTTGGCAGTAGCGAGAACCACTGTCCACACCTGCGCAAAGATTCCCGATTCTACTTCCCAGTTCCCACTTACGATCTTCACCCGGCGAACTGCCGCAGCATCGTCCAAGCAATCCAGACGGTCACCGACACAAGTGGGCCTCTAAGTGCAGCTTCATCCACTGCGCCTGGGCTCCGATATGCACACAAGACTGTTACATCCGATGCTACAAACCGAATTACCGAATCGCTCCCGGCTCACTTGGGATTAGCGAGAACCACTGTGCACACCTGCGCAAAGGTTCCAAATTCTACTTCCCAGTTCCCACTTACGATCTTTACCCGACAACCTGCAGCAGCATCGTCCAAGCAAACCAAGCGGCCACCGATACAAGTGGGCCTCAGAAGAGCAGCTTCATCCACTGCGCCTGCGCTCCGAAATGGACACTTGGCAGTAGCGAGAACCACTGTGCACACCTGCGCAAAGATTAACAATTTTACTTTCCAGTTCCTACTTACGATCTTCACCCGGCAACCTGCAGCAGCATCGTCCAAGCAAACCAGACGGCCACCGACACAAGTGGTCCTCTTAAGAGCAGCTTCATCCACTGCGTCTGCGCTCCAATATGCACACAACACTGCTACCTCGGATGCTACAAACCGAATCACCGAATCGCTCCCGGCTAACTTGGCAGTAGCGAGAACGACTGGGCGCACCTGCTTAGATTCCAAATTCTACTTCCCAGTTCCCACATACGATCATCACCCGGCAACCTGCAGCAGCATCGTCTAAAGAAACCAGACGGCCACCGACACAAGTGGGCCTTTGAAGAGCAGCTTCATCCACTGCGCCTGCGCTCCGATATGCACACAACACTGCTACCTCGGATGCTATAAACCGAATCACCGAATCGCTCCCGGCTAACTTGGCAGTAGAGAGAACGACTGGGCGCACCTGCTTAGATTCCAAAATCTACTTCCCAGTTCCCACTTACGATCTTCACCCGGCAACCTACAGGAGCATCGTCCAAGCAAACCAGACGGCCACCGACACAAGTGGGCCTCTAAAGAGCAGCTTCATCCACTGCGTCTGCGCTCCAATATGCACACAACACTGCTACCTCGTATGCCACAAACCGAATAAACGAATCGCTCCCGGCTCACTTGTCAGTAGCGAGACCAACTGTGTTCACATGCGTAAAGATTAACAATTCTACTTCCCAGTTACCACTTAGGATCTTCACCCGGTAAACTGCCGCAGCATCTTCCAAGCAAACCAAAAGGCTACCGACAGAAGTGGCCTCTGAAGAGCAGCTTCATCCACTGCGCCTGCGCTCCGATATGCACACAACACTGCTACCTCGGATGCTACAAACCGAATCACCGAATCGCTCCCGGCTCACTTGGCAGTAGCGAGAACGACTGTGCACATCTGCGTAAAGATTCTAGATTCTACTTCCCAGTTCCCACATACGATCATCACCCGGCAACCTGCAGCAGCATCGTCCAAAGAAACCAGACGGCCACCGACACAAGTGGGCCTTTGAAGAGCAGCTTTATCCACTGCGCCTGCGCTCCGATATGCACACAACACTGCTACCTCGTATGCCACAAACCGAATAAACGAATCGCTCCCGGCTCACTTGTCAGTAGCGAGACCAACTGTGTTCACCTGCGTAAAGATTAACAATTCTACTTCCCAGTTACCACTTAGGATCTTCACCCGGTAAACTGCCGCAGCATCGTCCAAGCAAACCAAAAGGCTACCGACAGAAGTGGCCTCTGAAGAGCAGCTTCATCCACTGCGCCTGCGCTCCGATATGCACACAACACTGCTACCTCGGATGCTACAAACCGAATCACCGAATCGCTCCCGGCTAATTTAGCAGTAGCGAGAACGACTGTGCTCACCTGCGCAAAGATTCCAAATTCTACTTCCCAGTTCCCAATTACGATATTCACCTGTCAACCTGCAGCAGCATCGTCCAAGCAAATCAGACGGCCACCGACACAAGTGGGCCTCTGAAGAGCAGCTTCATCTACTGCGCCAGCGCTCCGATATGCACACAACAGTGCTACCTCTGATGCTACAAACCGAATCACCAAATATATCCTGGCTCACTTGGTAGTAGCGAGAACGACTGTGCACACCTGCGTAGATTCCAAATTCTACTTCCCAGTTCCCACTTACGATCCTCACCCGGCAACCTACAGCTGCATCGTCCAAGCAAACCAGACGGCCACCGACACAAGTGGGCCTCTAAAGAGCAGGTTCATCCACTGCGTCTGCGCTCCGATATGCATACAACACTGCTACCTCGGATGCTACAAACCAAATCGCCGAATCTCTCCCGGCTCACTTGGCAGTAGCGAGAATGACTGTGCACACCTGCGTAAAGATTCCAAATTCTACTTCCCAGTTACCACTTACGATCTTCAGCCGGCAACCTGCAGCAGCATCGTCCAAGAAAACCAACCACCGACACAAGTGGGCCTCTGAAGAGCAGCTTCATCCACTGCGCCTGCGCTCCGATATGCACACAACACTGCTACCTCGGATGCTACAAACCGAATCTCCGAATCTCTCCCGGCTCACTTGGCAGTAGCGAGAACGACTGTGCACACCTGCGTAAAGATTCTAAATTCTACTTCCCAGTTCCCACATACGATCATCACCCGGCAACCTGCAGCAGCATCGTCCAAAGAAACCAGACGGCCACCGACACAAGTGGGCCTTTGAAGAGCAGCTTTATCCACTGCGCCAGCGCTCCGATATGCACACAACAGTGATACCTCTGATGCTACAAACCGAATCACCGAATATATCCTGGCTCACTTGGCAGTAGCGAGAACGACTGGGCACACCTGCGTAGATTCCAAATTCTACTTCCCAGTTCCCACATACGATCTTCACCCGGCAACCTACAGCAGCATCGTCCAAGCAAACCAGACGGCCACCGTCACAAGTGGGCCTCTAAAGAGCAGCTTCATCCACTGCGTCTGCGCTCCAATATGCACACAACACTGCTACCTCGGATGCTACAAACCGAATCTCCGAATCTCTCCCGGCTCACTTGGCAGTAGCGAGAACGACTGTGCACACCTGCGTAAAGATTCTAAATTCTACTTCCCAGTTCCCACATACGATCATCACCCGGCAACCTGCAGCAGCATCGTCCAAAGAAACCAGACGGCCACCGACACAAGTGGGCCTTTGAAGAGCAGCTTTATCCACTGCGCCAGCGCTCCGATATGCACACAACAGTGATACCTCTGATGCTACAAACCGAATCACCGAATATATCCTGGCTCACTTGGCAGTAGCGAGAACGACTGGGCACACCTGCTTAGATTCCAAATTCTACTTCCCGGTTCCCACTTACGATCTTCACCCGGCAAACTGCAGCAGCATCGTTCAAGCAAACCAGACGGCCACCGACACAAGTGGGCTTTTGAAGAGCAGCTTCATCCACTGCGCCTGCGCTCCGATATGCACACAACACTGCTACCTCGGATGCCACAAACCGAATCACCGAATCGCTCCCGGCTCACTTGTCAGTAGCGAGACCAACTGTGTTCACCTGCGTAAAGATTAACAATTCTACTTCCCAGGTACCACTTAGGATCTTCACCCGGCAAACCGCCGCAGCATCATGCAAGCAAACCAAACGGCCACCGACAGAAGTGGGCCTCTGAAGAGCAGCTCCATCCACTGCGCCTGCGCTCCGATATGCATACAACACTGCTACCTCGGATGCTACAAACCAAATCGCCGAATCTCTCCCGGCTCACTTGGCAGTAGCGAGAATGACTGTGCACACCTGCGTAAAGATTCCAAATTCTACTTCCCAGTTACCACTTACGATCTTCAGCCGGCAACCTGCAGCAGCATCGTCCAAGAAAACCAACCACCGACACAAGTGGGCCTCTGAAGAGCAGCTTCATCCACTGCGCCTGCGCTCCGATATGCACACAACACTGCTACCTTGGATGCCACAAACAGAATCACCGAATCGCTCCCGGCTCACTTGGCAGTAGCGAGAACCACTGTGCACACCTGCGCAAAGATTCCCGATTCTACTTCCCAGTTCCCACTTACGATCTTCACCCGGCAACCTACAGCAGCATCGTCCAAGCAAACCAGACGGCCACCGTCACAAGTGGGCCTCTAAAGAGCAGCTTCATCCACTGCGTCTGCGCTCCAATATGCACACAACACTGCTACCTCGGATGCTACAAACCGAATCTCCGAATCTCTCCCGGCTCACTTGGCAGTAGCGAGAACGACTGTGCACACCTGCGTAAAGATTCTAAATTCTACTTCCCAGTTCCCACATACGATCATCACCCGGCAACCTGCAGCAGCATCGTCCAAAGAAACCAGACGGCCACCGACACAAGTGGGCCTTTGAAGAGCAGCTTTATCCACTGCGCCAGCGCTCTGATATGCACACAACAGTGATACCTCTGATGCTACAAACCGAATCACCGAATATATCCTGGCCCACTTGGCAGTAGCGAGAACGACTGGGCACACCTGCTTAGATTCCAAATTCTACTTCCCAGTTCCCACTTACGATCTTCACCCGGCAACCTGCAGCAGCATCGTCCAAGCAAACCAGCCGGCCACCGACACAAGTGGGCCTTTGAAGAGCAGCTTCATCCACTGCGCCTGCGCTCCGATATGCACACAACACTGCTACCTCGGATGCCACAAACCGAATCACCGAATCGCTCCCGGCTCACTTGTCAGTAGCGAGACCAACTGTGTTCACCTGCGTAAAGATTAACAATTCTACTTCCCAGTTACCGCTTAGAATCTTCACCCGGTAAACTGCCGCAGCATCGTCCAAGCAAACCAAACGGCCACCGACACAAGTGGGCCTTTGAAGAGCAGCTTCATCCACTGCGCCTGCGCTCCGATATGCACACAACACTGCTACCTCGGATGCCACAAACCGAATCACCGAATCGCTCCCGGCTCACTTGTCAGTAGCGAGACCAACTGTGTTCACCTGCGTAAAGATTAACAATTCTACTTCCCAGGTACCACTTAGGATCTTCACCCGGCAAACTGCCGCAGCATCATGCAAGCAAACCAAACGGCCACCGACAGAAGTGGGCCTCTGAAGAGCAGCTTCATCCTCTGCGCCTGCGCTCCGATATGCATACAACACTGCTACCTCGGATGCTACAAACCGAATCTCCGAATCAATCCCGGCTCACTTGTCAGTAGCGAGAACGACTGTGTACACCTGCGCAAAGATGCCCAATTCTACTTCCCAGTTTCCACTTACGATCTTCACCTGGCAACCTGCAGCAGCATCGTCCAAGCAAACCAGGCGGCCACCGACACATGTGGGCCTCTGAAGAGCAGCTTCATCCACTGCGCCTGCGCTCCGATATGCACACAACACTACTACCTCGGATGCTACAAGCCGACTCGCCGAATCTCTCCCGGCTCACTTGGCAGTAGCGAGAATGACTGTGCACACCTGCGTAAAGATTCCAAATTCTACTTCCCAGTTACCACTTACGATCTTCAGCCGGCAACCTGCAGCAGCATCGTCCAAGAAAACCAACCACCGACACAAGTGGGCCTCTGAAGAGCAGCTTCATCCACTGCGCCTGCGCTCCGATATGCACACAACACTGCTACCTTGGATGCCACAAACAGAATCACCGAATCCCTCCCGGCTCACTTGGCAGTAGCGAGAACCACTGTCCACACCTGCGCAAAGATTCCCGATTCTACTTCCCAGTTCCCACTTACGATCTTCACCCGGCGAACTGCCGCAGCATCGTCCAAGCAATCCAGACGGTCACCGACACAAGTGGGCCTCTAAGTGCAGCTTCATCCACTGCGCCTGGGCTCCGATATGCACACAAGACTGTTACATCCGATGCTACAAACCGAATTACCGAATCGCTCCCGGCTCACTTGGGATTAGCGAGAACCACTGTGCACACCTGCGCAAAGGTTCCAAATTCTACTTCCCAGTTCCCACTTACGATCTTTACCCGACAACCTGCAGCAGCATCGTCCAAGCAAACCAAGCGGCCACCGATACAAGTGGGCCTCAGAAGAGCAGCTTCATCCACTGCGCCTGCGCTCCGAAATGGACACTTGGCAGTAGCGAGAACCACTGTGCACACCTGCGCAAAGATTCCCAATTTTACTTTCCAGTTCCTACTTACGATCTTCACCCGGCAACCTGCAGCAGCATCGTCCAAGCAAACCAGACGGCCACCGACACAAGTGGTCCTCTTAAGAGCAGCTTCATCCACTGCGTCTGCGCTCCAATATGCACACAACACTGCTACCTCGGATGCTACAAACCGAATCACCGAATCGCTCCCGGCTAACTTGGCAGTAGCGAGAACGACTGGGCGCACCTGCTTAGATTCCAAATTCTACTTCCCAGTTCCCACATACGATCATCACCCGGCAACCTGCAGCAGCATCGTCTAAAGAAACCAGACGGCCACCGACACAAGTGGGCCTTTGAAGAGCAGCTTCATCCACTGCGCCTGCGCTCCGATATGCACACAACACTGCTACCTCGGATGCTATAAACCGAATCACCGAATCGCTCCCGGCTAACTTGGCAGTAGAGAGAACGACTGGGCGCACCTGCTTAGATTCCAAAATCTACTTCCCAGTTCCCACTTACGATCTTCACCCGGCAACCTACAGGAGCATCGTCCAAGCAAACCAGACGGCCACCGACACAAGTGGGCCTCTAAAGAGCAGCTTCATCCACTGCGTCTGCGCTCCAATATGCACACAACACTGCTACCTCGGATGCTACAAACCGAATCTCCGAATCTCTCCCGGCTCACTTGGCAGTAGCGAGAACGACTGTGCACATCTGCGTAAAGATTCTAAATTCTACTTCCCAGTTCCCACATACGATCATCACCCGGCAACCTGCAGCAGCATCGTCCAAAGAAACCAGACGGCCACCGACACAAGTGGGCCTTTGAAGAGCAGCTTTATCCACTGCGCCTGCGCTCCGATATGCACACAACACTGCTACCTCGTATGCCACAAACCGAATAAACGAATCGCTCCCGGCTCACTTGTCAGTAGCGAGACCAACTGTGTTCACCTGCGTAAAGATTAACAATTCTACTTCCCAGTTACCACTTAGGATCTTCACCCGGTAAACTGCCGCAGCATCTTCCAAGCAAACCAAAAGGCTACCGACAGAAGTGGCCTCTGAAGAGCAGCTTCATCCACTGCGCCTGCGCTCCGATATGCACACAACACTGCTACCTCGGATGCTACAAACCGAATCACCGAATCGCTCCCGGCTCACTTGGCAGTAGCGAGAACGACTGTGCACATCTGCGTAAAGATTCTAGATTCTACTTCCCAGTTCCCACATACGATCATCACCCGGCAACCTGCAGCAGCATCGTCCAAAGAAACCAGACGGCCACCGACACAAGTGGGCCTTTGAAGAGCAGCTTTATCCACTGCGCCTGCGCTCCGATATGCACACAACACTGCTACCTCGTATGCCACAAACCGAATAAACGAATCGCTCCCGGCTCACTTGTCAGTAGCGAGACCAACTGTGTTCACTTGCGTAAAGATTAACAATTCTACTTCCCAGTTACCACTTAGGATCTTCACCCGGTAAACTGCCGCAGCATCGTCCAAGCAAACCAAAAGGCTACCGACAGAAGTGGCCTCTGAAGAGCAGCTTCATCCACTGCGCCTGCGCTCCGATATGCACACAACACTGCTACCTCGGATGCTACAAACCGAATCACCGAATCGCTCCCGGCTAATTTAGCAGTAGCGAGAACGACTGTGCTCACCTGCGCAAAGATTCCAAATTCTACTTCCCAGTTCCCAATTACGATATTCACCTGTCAACCTGCAGCAGCATCGTCCAAGCAAATCAGACGGCCACCGACACAAGTGGGCCTCTGAAGAGCAGCTTCATCTACTGCGCCAGCGCTCCGATATGCACACAACAGTGCTACCTCTGATGCTACAAACCGAATCACCAAATATATCCTGGCTCACTTGGTAGTAGCGAGAACGACTGTGCACACCTGCGTAGATTCCAAATTCTACTTCCCAGTTCCCACTTACGATCCTCACCCGGCAACCTACAGCTGCATCGTCCAAGCAAACCAGACGGCCACCGACACAAGTGGGCCTCTAAAGAGCAGGTTCATCCACTGCGTCTGCGCTCCGATATGCATACAACACTGCTACCTCGGATGCTACAAACCAAATCGCCGAATCTCTCCCGGCTCACTTGGCAGTAGCGAGAATGACTGTGCACACCTGCGTAAAGATTCCAAATTCTACTTCCCAGTTACCACTTACGATCTTCAGCCGGCAACCTGCAGCAGCATCGTCCAAGAAAACCAACCACCGACACAAGTGGGCCTCTGAAGAGCAGCTTCATCCACTGCGCCTGCGCTCCGATATGCACACAACACTGCTACCTTGGATGCCACAAACAGAATCACCGAATCGCTCCCGGCTCACTTGGCAGTAGCGAGAACCACTGTGCACACCTGCGCAAAGATTCCCGATTCTACTTCCCAGTTCCCACATACGATCTTCACCCGGCAACCTACAGCAGCATCGTCCAAGCAAACCAGACGGCCACCGTCACAAGTGGGCCTCTAAAGAGCAGCTTCATCCACTGCGTCTGCGCTCCAATATGCACACAACACTGCTACCTCGGATGCTACAAACCGAATCTCCGAATCTCTCCCGGCTCACTTGGCAGTAGCGAGAACGACTGTGCACACCTGCGTAAAGATTCTAAATTCTACTTCCCAGTTCCCACATACGATCATCACCCGGCAACCTGCAGCAGCATCGTCCAAAGAAACCAGACGGCCACCGACACAAGTGGGCCTTTGAAGAGCAGCTTTATCCACTGCGCCAGCGCTCCGATATGCACACAACAGTGATACCTCTGATGCTACAAACCGAATCACCGAATATATCCTGGCTCACTTGGCAGTAGCGAGAACGACTGGGCACACCTGCTTAGATTCCAAATTCTACTTCCCGGTTCCCACTTACGATCTTCACCCGGCAAACTGCAGCAGCATCGTTCAAGCAAACCAGACGGCCACCGACACAAGTGGGCTTTTGAAGAGCAGCTTCATCCACTGCGCCTGCGCTCCGATATGCACACAACACTGCTACCTCGGATGCCACAAACCGAATCACCGAATCGCTCCCGGCTCACTTGTCAGTAGCGAGACCAACTGTGTTCACCTGCGTAAAGATTAACAATTCTACTTCCCAGGTACCACTTAGGATCTTCACCCGGCAAACCGCCGCAGCATCATGCAAGCAAACCAAACGGCCACCGACAGAAGTGGGCCTCTGAAGAGCAGCTTCATCCACTGCGCCTGCGCTCCGATATGCATACAACACTGCTACCTCGGATGCTACAAACCAAATCGCCGAATCTCTCCCGGCTCACTTGGCAGTAGCGAGAATGACTGTGCACACCTGCGTAAAGATTCCAAATTCTACTTCCCAGTTACCACTTACGATCTTCAGCCGGCAACCTGCAGCAGCATCGTCCAAGAAAACCAACCACCGACACAAGTGGGCCTCTGAAGAGCAGCTTCATCCACTGCGCCTGCGCTCCGATATGCACACAACACTGCTACCTTGGATGCCACAAACAGAATCACCGAATCGCTCCCGGCTCACTTGGCAGTAGCGAGAACCACTGTGCACACCTGCGCAAAGATTCCCGATTCTACTTCCCAGTTCCCACTTACGATCTTCACCCGGCAACCTACAGCAGCATCGTCCAAGCAAACCAGACGGCCACCGTCACAAGTGGGCCTCTAAAGAGCAGCTTCATCCACTGCGTCTGCGCTCCAATATGCACACAACACTGCTACCTCGGATGCTACAAACCGAATCTCCGAATCTCTCCCGGCTCACTTGGCAGTAGCGAGAACGACTGTGCACACCTGCGTAAAGATTCTAAATTCTACTTCCCAGTTCCCACATACGATCATCACCCGGCAACCTGCAGCAGCATCGTCCAAAGAAACCAGACGGCCACCGAAACAAGTGGGCCTTTGAAGAGCAGCTTTATCCACTGCGCCAGCGCTCTGATATGCACACAACAGTGATACCTCTGATGCTACAAACCGAATCACCGAATATATCCTGGCCCACTTGGCAGTAGCGAGAACGACTGGGCACACCTGCTTAGATTCCAAATTCTACTTCCCAGTTCCCACTTACGATCTTCACCCGGCAACCTGCAGCAGCATCGTCCAAGCAAACCAGCCGGCCACCGACACAAGTGGGCCTTTGAAGAGCAGCTTCATCCACTGCGCCTGCGCTCCGATATGCACACAACACTGCTACCTCGGATGCCACAAACCGAATCACCGAATCGCTCCCGGCTCACTTGTCAGTAGCGAGACCAACTGTGTTCACCTGCGTAAAGAATAACAATTCTACTTCCCAGTTACCACTTAGGATCTTCACCCGGTAAACTGCCGCAGCATCGTCCAAGCAAACCAAACGGCTACCGACAGAAGTGGGCCTCTGAAGAGCAGCTTCATTCACTGCGCCTGTGCTCCGATATGCACACAACACTGCTACCTCGGATGCTACAAACCGAATCACCGAATCGCTCCCGGCTAACTTGGCAGTAGCGAGAACGACTGTGCTCACCTGCGCAAAGATTCCAAATTTCACTTCCCAGTTCCCAATTACGATATTCACCCGTCAACCTGCAGCAGCATCGTCCAAGAAAACCAACCACCGACACAAGTGGGCCTCGAAGTGCAGCTTCATCCACTGCGCCTGGGCTCCGATATGCACACAAGACTGTTACATCCGATGCTACAAACCGAATTACCGAATCGCTCCCGGCGCACTTGGCAGTAGCGAGAACCACTGTGCACACCTGCGCAAAGGTTCCAAATTCTACTTCCCAGTTCCCAATAACGATATTCACCCATCAACCTGCAGCAGCATCGCCCAAGCAAATCAGACGGCCACCGACACAAGTGGGCCTCTGAAGAGCAGCTTCATCAACTGCGCCAGCGCTCCGATATGCACACAACAGTGATACCTCTGATGCTACAAACCGAATCACCGAATATATCCTGGCTCACTTGGTAGTAGCGAGAACGACTGTGCACACCTGCGTAGATTCCAGATTCTACTTCCCAGTTCCCACTTATGATCTTCACCCGGCAACCTGCAGCAGCATCGTGCAAGCAAAGCAGGCGGCCACCGACGCAAGTGGGCCTCTGAAGAGCAGCTTTATCCACTGCGCCTGCGCTCCGATATGCACACAACACTGCTACCTCTGATGCTACAAACCGAATCACCGAATATATCCTGGCTCACTTGGCAGTAGCGAGAACGACTGGGCACACCTGCTTAGATTCCAAATTCTACTTCCCAGTTCCCACTTACGATCTTCACCCGGCAACCTGCAGCAGCATCGTCCAAGCAAACCAGACGGCCACCGACACAAGTGGGCCTTTGAAGAGCAGCTTCATCCACTGCGCCTGCGCTCCGATATGCACACAACACTGCTACCTCGGATGCCACAAACCGAATCACCGAATCGCTCCCGCCTCACTTGTCAGTAGCGAGACCAACTGTGTTCACCTGCGTAAAGATTAACAATTCTACTTCCCAGGTACCACTTAGGATCTTCACCCGGCAAACTGCCGCAGCATCATGCAAGCAAACCAAACGGCCACCGACAGAAGTGGGCCTCTGAAGAGCAGCTTCATCCTCTGCGCCTGCGCTCCGATATGCATACAACACTGCTACCTCGGATGCTACAAACCGAATCTCCGAATCAATCCCGGCTCACTTGTCAGTAGCGAGAACGACTGTGTACACCTGCGCAAAGATGCCCAATTCTACTTCCCAGTTTCCACTTACGATCTTCACCTGGCAACCTGCAGCAGCATCGTCCAAGCAAACCAGGCGGCCACCGACACATGTGGGCCTCTGAAGAGCAGCTTCATCCACTGCGCCTGCGCTCCGATATGCACACAACACTACTACCTCGGATGCTACAAGCCGACTCGCCGAATCTCTCCCGGCTCACTTGGCAGTAGCGAGAATGACTGTGCACACCTGCGTAAAGATTCCAAATTCTACTTCCCAGTTACCACTTACGATCTTCAGCCGGCAACCTGCAGCAGCATCGTCCAAGAAAACCAACCACCGACACAAGTGGGCCTCTGAAGAGCAGCTTCATCCACTGCGCCTGCGCTCCGATATGCACACAACACTGCTACCTTGGATGCCACAAACAGAATCACCGAATCGCTCCCGGCTCACTTGGCAGTAGCGAGAACCACTGTGCACACCTGCGCAAAGATTAACAATTCTACTTCCCAGTTACCGCTTAGAATCTTCAACCGGTAAACTGCCGCAGCATCGTCCAAGCAAACCAAACGGCTACCGACAGAAGTGGGCCTCTGAAGAGCAGCTTCATCCACTGCGCCTGTGCTCCGATATGCACACAACACTGCTACCTCGGATGCTACAAACCGAATCACCGAATCGCTCCCGGCTAACTTGGCAGTAGCGAGAACGACTGTGCTCACCTGCGCAAAGATTCCAAATTCTACTTCCCAGTTCCCAATAACGATATTCACCCGTCAACCTGCAGCAGCATCGCCCAAGCAAATCAGACGGCCACCGACACAAGTGGGCCTCTGAAGAGCAGCTTCATCCACTGCGCCAGCGCTCCGATATGCACACAACAGTGATACCTCTGATGCTACAAACCGAATCACCGAATATATCCTGGCTCACTTGGTAGTAGCGAGAACGACTGTGCACACCTGCGTAGATTCCAGATTCTACTTCCCAGTTCCCACTTATGATCTTCACCCGGCAACCTGCAGCAGCATCGTGCAAGCAAAGCAGGCGGCCACCGACGCAAGTGGGCCTCTGAAGAGCAGCTTCATCCACTGCGCCTGCGCTCCGATATGCACACAACACTGCTACCTCTGATGCTACAAACCGAATCACCGAATATATCCTGGCTCACTTGGCAGTAGCGAGAACGACTGGGCACACCTGCTTAGATTCCAAATTCTACTTCCCAGTTCCCACTTACGATCTTCACCCGGCAACCTGCAGCAGCATCGTCCAAGCAAACCAGACGGCCACCGACACAAGTGGGCCTTTGAGGAGCAGCTTCATCCACGGCGCCTGCGCTCCGATATGCACACAACACTGCTACCTCGGATGCCACAAACCGAATCACCGAATTGTTCCCGGCTCACTTGTCAGTAGCGAGACCAACTGTGTTCACCTGCGTAAAGATTAACAATTCTACTTCCCAGGTACCACTTAGGATCTTCACCCGGCAAACTGCCGCAGCATCATGCAAGCAAACCAAACGGCCACCGACAGAAGTGGGCCTCTGAAGAGCAGCTTCATCCACTGCGCCTGCGCTCCGATATGCATACAAAACTGCTACCTCGGATGCTACAAACCGAATCTCCGAATCGATCCCGGCTCACTTGTCAGTAGCGAGAACGACTGTGTACACCTGCGCAAAGATTCCCAATTCTACTTCCCAGTTTCCACTTACGATCTTCACCCGGCAACCTGCAGCAGCATCGTCCAAGCAAACCAGGCGGCCACCGACACATGTGGGCCTCTGAAGAGCAGCTTCATCCACTGCGCCTGCGCTCCGATATGCACACAACACTTTTACCTCGGATGCTACAAGCCGACTCGCCGAATCTCTCCCGGCTCACTTGGCAGTAGCGAGAATGATTGTGCACACCTGCGTAAAGATTCCAAATTCTACTTCCCAGTTACCACTTACGATCTTCAGCCGGCAACCTGCAGCAGCATCGTCCAAGAAAACCATCCACCGACACAAGTGGGCCTCTGAAGAGCAGCTTCATCCACTGCGCCTGCGCTCCGATATGCACACAACACTGCTACCTTGGATGCCACAAACAGAATCACCGAATCCCTCCCGGCTCACTTGGCAGTAGCGAGAACCACTGTGCACACCTGCGCAAAGATTCCCGATTCTACTTCCCAGTTCCCACTTACGATCTTCACCCGGCGAACTGCCGCAGCATCGTCCAAGCAATCCAGACGGTCACCGACACAAGTGGGCCTCGAAGTGCAGCTTCATCCACTGCGCCTGGGCTCCGATATGCACACAAGACTGTTACATCCGATGCTACAAACCGAATTACCGAATCGCTCCCGGCTCACTTGGCAGTAGCGAGAACCACTGTGCACACCTGCGCAAAGGTTCCAAATTCTACTTCCCAGTTCCCACTTACGATCTTTACCCGACAACCTGCAGCAGCATCGTCCAAGCAAACCAAGCGGCCACCGATACAAGTGGGCCTCAGAAGAGCAGCTTCATCCACTGCGCCTGCGCTCCGAAATGGACACTTGGCAGTAGCGAGAACCACTGTGCACACCTGCGCAAAGATTCCCAATTTTACTTTCCAGTTCCTACTTACGATCTTCACCCGGCAACCTGCAGCAGCATCGTCCAAGCAAACCAGACGGCCACCGACACAAGTGGTCCTCTTAAGAGCAGCTTCATCCACTGCGTCTGCGCTCCAATATGCACACAACACTGCTACCTCGGATGCTACAAACCGAATCACCGAATCGCTCCCGGCTAACTTGGCAGTAGCGAGAACGACTGGGCGCACCTGCTTAGATTCCAAATTCTACTTCCCAGTTCCCACATACGATCATCACCCGGCAACCTGCAGCAGCATCGTCTAAAGAAACCAGACGGCCACCGACACAAGTGGGCCTTTGAAGAGCAGCTTCATCCACTGCGCCTGCGCTCCGATATGCACACAACACTGCTACCTCGGATGCTACAAACCGAATCACCGAATCGCTCCCGGCCAACTTGGCAGTAGAGAGAACGACTGGGCGCACCTGCTTAGATTCCAAAATCTACTTCCCAGTTCCCACTTACGATCTTCACCCGGCAACCTACAGGAGCATCGTCCAAGCAAACCAGACGGCCACCGACACAAGTGGGCCTCTAAAGAGCAGCTTCATCCACTGCGTCGGCGCTCCAATATGCACACAACACTGCTACCTCGGATGCTACAAACCGAATCACCGAATCGCTCCCGGCTCACTTGTCAGTAGCGAGACCAACTGTGTTCACCTGCGTAAAGATTAACAATTCTACTTCCCACTTACCCCTTAGGATCTTCACCCGGTAAACTGCCGCAGCATCGTCCAAGCAAACCAAAAGGCTACCGACAGAAGTGGCCTCTGAAGAGCAGCTTCATCCACTGCGCCTGCGCTCCGATATGCACACAACACTGCTACCTCGGATGCAACAAACCGAATCACCGAATCGCTCCCGGCTAATTTAGCAGTAGCGAGAACGACTGTGCTCACCTGCGCAAAGATTCCAAATTCTACTTCCCAGTTCCCAATTACGATATTCACCTGTCAACCTGCAGCAGCATCGTCCAAGCAAATCAGACGGCCACCGACACAAGTGGGCCTCTGAAGAGCAGCTTCACCCACTGCGCCAGCGCTCCGATATGCACACAACAGTGCTACCTCTGATGCTACAAACCGAATCACCAAATATATCCTGGCTCACTTGGTAGTAGCGAGAACGACTGTGCACACCTGCGTAGATTCCAAATTCTACTTCCCAGTTCCCACATACGATCTTCACCCGGCAACCTACAGCAGCATCGTCCAAGCAAACCAGACGGCCACCGTCACAAGTGGGCCTCTAAAGAGCAGCTTCATCCACTGCGTCTGCGCTCCAATATGCACACAACACTGCTACCTCGGATGCTACAAACCGAATCTCCGAATCTCTCCCGGCTCACTTGGCAGTAGCGAGAACGACTGTGCACACCTGCGTAAAGATTCTAAATTCTACTTCCCAGTTCCCACATACGATCATCACCCGGCAACCTGCAGCAGCATCGTCCAAAGAAACCAGACGGCCACTGACACAAGTGGGCCTTTGAAGAGCAGCTTTATCCACTGCGCCAGCGCTCCGATATGCACACAACAGTGATACCTCTGATGCTACAAACCGAATCACCGAATATATCCTGGCTCACTTGGCAGTAGCGAGAACGACTGGGCACACCTGCTTAGATTCCAAATTCTACTTCCCAGTTCCCACTTACGATCTTCACCCGGCAACCTGCAGCAGCATCGTCCAAGCAAACCAGACGGCCACCGACACAAGTGGGCCTTTGAAGAGCAGCTTCATCCACTGCGCCTGCGCTCCGATATGCACACAACACTGCTACCTCGGATGCCACAAACCGAATCACCGAATCGCTCCCGGCTCACTTGTCAGTAGCGAGACCAACTGTGTTCACCTGCGTAAAGAATAACAATTCTACTTCCCAGTTACCACTTAGGATCTTCACCCGGTAAACTGCCGCAGCATCGTCCAAGCAAACCAAACGGCTACCGACAGAAGTGGGCCTCTGAAGAGCAGCTTCATCCACTGCGCCTGTGCTCCGATATGCACACAACACTGCTACCTCGGATGCTACAAACCGAATCACCGAATCGCTCCCGGCTAACTTGGCAGTAGCGAGAACGACTGTGCTCACCTGCGCAAAGATTCCAAATTCTACTTCCCAGTTCCCAATTACGATATTCACCCGTCAACCTGCAGCAGCATCGCCCAAGCAAATCAGACGGCCACCGACACAAGTGGGCCTCTGAAGAGCAGCTTCATCCACTGCGCCAGCGCTCCGATATGCACACAACAGTGATACCTCTGATGCTACAAACCGAATCACCGAATATATCCTGGCTCACTTGGCAGTAGCGAGAACGACTGGGCACACCTGTTCAGATTCCAAATTCTACTTCCCAGTTCCCACTTACGATCTTCACCCGGCAACCTGCAGCAGCATCGTCCAAGCAAACCAGACGGCCACCGACACAAGTGGGCCTTTGAAGAGCAGCTTCATCCACTGCGCCTGCGCTCCGATATGCACACAACACTGCTACCTCGGATGCCACAAACCGAATCACCGAATCGCTCCCGGCTCACTTGTCAGTAGCGAGAACGACTGTGTATACCTGCGCAAAGATTCCCAATTCTACTCCCCAGTTTCCACTTACGATCTTCACCCGGCAACCTGCAGCAGCATCGTCCAAGCAATCCAGGCGGCCACCGACACATGTGGGCCTCTGAAGAGCAGCTTCATCCACTGCGCCTGCGCTCCGATATGCACACAGCACTTTTACCTCGGATGCTACAAGCCGACTCGCCGAATCTCTCCCGGCTCACTTGGCAGTAGCGAGAATGACTGTGCACACCTGCGTAAAGATTCCAAATTCTACTTCCCAGTTACCACTTACGATCTTCAGCCGGCAACCTGCAGCAGCATCGTCCAAGAAAACCATCCACCGACACAAGTGGGCCTCTGAAGAGCAGCTTCATCCACTGCGCCTGCGCTCCGATATGCACACAACACTGCTACCTTGGATGCCACAAACAGAATCACCGAATCCCTCCCGGCTCACTTGGCAGTAGCGAGAACCACTGTGCACACCTGCGCAAAGATTCCCGATTCTACTTCCCAGTTCCCACTTACGATCTTCACCCGGCGAACTGCCGCAGCATCGTCCAAGCAATCCAGACGGTCACCGACACAAGTGGGCCTCGAAGTGCAGCTTCATCCACTGCGCCTGGGCTCCGATATGCACACAAGACTGTTACATCCGATGCTACAAACCGAATTACCGAATCGCTCCCGGCTCACTTGGCAGTAGCGAGAACCACTGTGCACACCTGCGCAAAGGTTCCAAATTCTACTTCCCAGTTCCCACTTACGATCTTTACCCGACAACCTGCAGCAGCATCGTCCAAGCAAACCAAGCGGCCACCGATACAAGTGGGCCTCAGAAGAGCAGCTTCATCCACTGCGCCTGCGCTCCGAAATGGACACTTGGCAGTAGCGAGAACCACTGTGCACACCTGCGCAAAGATTCCCAATTTTACTTTCCAGTTCCTACTTACGATCTTCACCCGGCAACCTGCAGCAGCATCGTCCAAGCAAACCAGACGGCCACCGACACAAGTGGTCCTCTTAAGAGCAGCTTCATCCACTGCGTCTGCGCTCCAATATGCACACAACACTGCTACCTCGGATGCTACAAACCGAATCACCGAATCTCTCCCGGCTAACTTGGCAGTAGCGAGAACGACTAGGCGCACCTGCTTAGATTCCAAATTCTACTTCCCAGTTCCCACATACGATCATCACCCGGCAACCTGCAGCAGCATCGTCTAAAGAAACCAGACGGCCACCGACACAAGTGGGCCTTTGAAGAGCAGCTTCATCCACTGCGCCTGCGCTCCGATATGCACACAACACTGCTACCTCGGATGCTACAAACCGAATCACCGAATCGCTCCCGGCCAACTTGGCAGTAGAGAGAACGACTGGGCGCACCTGCTTAGATTCCAAAATCTACTTCCCAGTTCCCACTTACGATCTTCACCCGGCAACCTACAGGAGCATCGTCCAAGCAAACCAGACGGCCACCGACACAAGTGGGCCTCTAAAGAGCAGCTTCATCCACTGCGTCGGCGCTCCAATATGCACACAACACTGCTACCTCGGATGCTACAAACCGAATCACCGAATCGCTCCCGGCTCACTTGGCAGTAGCGAGAACGACTGTGCACATCTGCGTAAAGATTCTAAATTCTACTTCCCAGTTCCCACATACGATCATCACCCGGCAACCTGCAGCAGCATCGTCCAAAGAAACCAGACGGCCACCGACACAAGTGGGCCTTTGAAGAGCAGCTTTATCCACTGCGCCTGCGCTCCGATATGCACACAACACTGCTACCTCGTATGCCACAAACCGAATAAACGAATCGCTCCCGGCTCACTTGTCAGTAGCGAGACCAACTGTGTTCACCTGCGTAAAGATTAACAATTCTACTTCCCACTTACCCCTTAGGATCTTCACCCGGTAAACTGCCGCAGCATCGTCCAAGCAAACCAAAAGGCTACCGACAGAAGTGGCCTCTGAAGAGCAGCTTCATCCACTGCGCCTGCGCTCCGATATGCACACAACACTGCTACCTCGGATGCAACAAACCGAATCACCGAATCGCTCCCGGCTAATTTAGCAGTAGCGAGAACGACTGTGCTCACCTGCGCAAAGATTCCAAATTCTACTTCCCAGTTCCCAATTACGATATTCACCTGTCAACCTGCAGCAGCATCGTCCAAGCAAATCAGACGGCCACCGACACAAGTGGGCCTCTGAAGAGCAGCTTCACCCACTACGCCAGCGCTCCGATATGCACACAACAGTGCTACCTCTGATGCTACAAACCGAATCACCAAATATATCCTGGCTCACTTGGTAGTAGCGAGAACGACTGTGCACACCTGCGTAGATTCCAAATTCTACTTCCCAGTTCCCACATACGATCTTCACCCGGCCACCTAC
Organism: Amblyomma americanum; assembly: GCF_052857255.1. NCBI lineage: Eukaryota > Metazoa > Arthropoda > Arachnida > Ixodida > Ixodidae > Amblyomma > Amblyomma americanum. The sequence goes on along the minus strand of NC_135498.1, from coordinate 219,418,739 downwards.
AGCAGCATCGTCCAAGCAAACCAGACGGCCACCGTCACAAGTGGGCCTCTAAAGAGCAGCTTCATCCACTGCGTCTGCGCTCCAATATGCACACAACACTGCTACCTCGGATGCTACAAACCGAATCTCCGAATCTCTCCCGGCTCACTTGGCAGTAGCGAGAACGACAGTGCACACCTGCGTAAAGATTCTAAATTCTACTTCCCAGTTCCCACATACGATCATCACCCGGCAACCTGCAGCAGCATCGTCCAAAGAAACCAGACGGCCACTGACACAAGTGGGCCTTTGAAGAGCAGCTTTATCCACTGCGCCAGCGCTCCGATATGCACACAACAGTGATACCTCTGATGCTACAAACCGAATCACCGAATATATCCTGGCTCACTTGGCAGTAGCGAGAACGACTGGGCACACCTGCTTAGATTCCAAATTCTACTTCCCAGTTCCCACTTACGATCTTCACCCGGCAACCTGCAGCAGCATCGTCCAAGCAAACCAGACGGCCACCGACACAAGTGGGCCTTTGAAGAGCAGCTTCATCCACTGCGCCTGCGCTCCGATATGCACACAACACTGCTACCTCGGATGCCACAAACCGAATCACCGAATCGCTCCCGGCTCACTTGTCAGTAGCGAGACCAACTGTGTTCACCTGCGTAAAGAATAACAATTCTACTTCCCAGTTACCACTTAGGATCTTCACCCGGTAAACTGCCGCAGCATCGTCCAAGCAAACCAAACGGCTACCGACAGAAGTGGGCCTCTGAAGAGCAGCTTCATCCACTGCGCCTGTGCTCCGATATGCACACAACACTGCTACCTCGGATGCTACAAACCGAATCACCGAATCGCTCCCGGCTAACTTGGCAGTAGCGAGAACGACTGTGCTCACCTGCGAAAAGATTCCAAATTCTACTTCCCAGTTCCCAATTACGATATTCACCCGTCAACCTGCAGCAGCATCGCCCAAGCAAATCAGACGGCCACCGACACAAGTGGGCCTCTGAAGAGCAGCTTCATCCACTGCGCCAGCGCTCCGATATGCACACAACAGTGATACCTCTGATGCTACAAACCGAATCACCGAATATATCCTGGCTCACTTGGCAGTAGCGAGAACGACTGGGCACACCTGTTCAGATTCCAAATTCTACTTCCCAGTTCCCACTTACGATCTTCACCCGGCAACCTGCAGCAGCATCGTCCAAGCAAACCAGACGGCCACCGACACAAGTGGGCCTTTGAAGAGCAGCTTCATCCACTGCGCCTGCGCTCCGATATGCACACAACACTGCTACCTCGGATGCCACAAACCGAATCACCGAATCGCTCCCGGCTCACTTGTCAGTAGCGAGAACGACTGTGTACACCTGCGCAAAGATTCCCAATTCTACTCCCCAGTTTCCCACTTACGATCTTCACCCGGCAACCTGCAGCAGCATCGTCCAAGCAATCCAGGCGGCCACCGACACATGTGGGCCTCTGGAAGAGCAGCTTCATCCACTGCGCCTGCGCTCCGATATGCACACAACACTACTACCTCGGATGCTACAAGCCGACTCGCCGAATCTCTCCCCGGCTCACTTGGCAGTAGCGAGAATGACTGTGCACACCTGCGTAAAGATTCCAAATTCTACTTCCCAGTTACCACTTACGATCTTCAGCCGGCAACCTGCAGCAGCATCGTCCAAGAAAACCAACCACCGACACAAGTGGGCCTCGAAGTTGCAGCTTCATCCACTGCCGCTGGGCTCCGATATGCACACAAGACTGTTACATCCGATGCTACAAACCGAATTACCGAATCGCTCCCGGCGCACTTGGCAGTAGCGAGAACCACTGTGCACACCTGCGCAAAGGTTCCAAATTCTACTTCCCAGTTCCCACTTACGATCTTTACCCGACAACCTGCAGCAGCATCGTCCAAGCAAACCAAGCGGCCAACGACACAAGTGGGCCTCAGAAGAGCAGCTTCATCCACTGCGCCTGCGCTCCGAAATGCACAGTTGGCATTAGCGAGAACCACTGTGCACACCTGCGCAAAGATTCCCCATTTTACTTTCCAGTTCCTACTTACGATCTTCACCCGGCAACCTGCAGCAGCATCGTCCAAGCAAACCAGACGGCCTCCGACACAAGTGGACCTCTTAAGAGCAGCTTCATCCACTGCGTCTGCGCTCCAATATGCACACAACACTGCTACCTCTGATGCTACAAACGAATCACCGAATATATCCTGGCTCACTTGGCAGTATCGAGAACGACTCTGCACTCCTCGTAAAGATTCTAAATTCTACTTCCTAGTTCCCACTTACGATCTTCACCCGGCATCCTGCAGCAGCATCGTCCAAGCAAACCAGGCGGTCACCGACACAAGTGGGCCTCCGAAGAGCAGCTTCATCCACTGCGCCTGCGCTCCGATATGCACACAACACTGCTACCTCTGATGCTACAAACCGAGTCACCGAATATATCCTGGCTCACTTGGCAGTAGCGAGAACGACTGGGCGCACCTGCTTAGATTCCAAATTCTACTTCCCAGTTCCCACTTACGATCCTCACCCGGCAACCTACAGCTGCATCGTCCAAGCAAACCAGACGGCCACCGACACAAGTGGGCCTCTAAAGAGCAGGTTCATCCACTGCGTCTGCGCTCCAATATGCACACAACACTACTACCTCGGATGCTACAAACCGAATCTCCGAATCTCTCCCGGCTTACTTGGCAGTAGCGAGAACGACTGTGCACACCTGCGTAAAGATTCTAAATTTTACTTCCCAGTTCCCACATACGATCATCACCCGGCAACCTGCAGCAGCATCGTCCAAAGAAACCAGACGGCCACCGACACAAGTGGGCCTTTGAAGAGCAGCTTCATCCACTGCGCCTGCGCTCCGATATGCACACAACACTGCTACCTCGGATGCTACAAACCGAATCACCGAATCGCTCCCGGCTAACTTGGCAGTAGCGAGAACGACTGGGCGCACCTGCTTAGATTCCAAATTCTACTTCCCAGTTCCCACTTACGATCTTCACCCGGCAACCTACAGCAGCATCGTCCAAGCAAACCAGACGGCCATCGACACAAGTGGGCCTCTAAAGAGCAGCTTCATCCACTGCGTCTGCGCTCCAATATGCACACAACACTGCTACCTCGGATGCTACAAACCGAATCTCCGAATCTCTCCCGGCTCACTTGGCAGTAGCGAGAACGACTGTGCACACCTGCGTAAAGATTCTAAATTCTACTTCCTAGTTCCCACATACGATCATCACCCGGCAACCTGCAGCAGCATCGTCCAAAGAAACCAGACGGCCACCGACACAAGTGGGCCTTTGAAGAGCAGCTTTATCCACTGCGCCTGCGCTCCGATATGCACACAACACTGCTACCTCGGATGCCACAAACCGAATCACCGAATCGCTCCCGGCTCACTTGTCAGTAGCGAGACCAACTGTGTTCACCTGCGTAAAGATTAACAATTCTACTTCCCAGTTACCACTTAGGATCTTCACCCGGTAAACTGCCGCAGCATCGTCCAAGCAAACCAAACGGCTACCGACAGAAGTGGCCTCTGAAGAGCAGCTTCATCCACTGCGCCTGCGCTCCGATATGCACACAACACTGCTACCTCGGATGCTACAAACCGAATCACCAAATATATCCTGGCTCACTTGGTAGTAGCGAGAACGACTGTGCACACCTGCGTAGATTCTAAATTCTACTTCCCAGTTCCCACTTACGATCTTCACCCGGCAACCTGCAGCAGCATCGTCCAAGCAAATCAGACGGCCACCGACACAAGTGTGCCTCTGTAGAGCAGCTTCATCCACTGCGCCAGCGCTCCGATATGCACACAACAGTGCTACCTCTGATGCTACAAACCGAATCACCAAATATATCCTGGCTCACTTGGCAGTAGCGAGAACGACTGGGCACACCTGCTTAGATTCCAAATTCTACTTCCCGGTTCCCACTTACGATCTTCACCCGGCAACCTGCAGCAGCATCGTCCAAGCAAACCAGACGGCCACCGACACAAGTGGGCCTTTGAAGAGCAGCTTCATCCACAGCGCCTGCGCTCCGATATGCACACAACACTGCTACCTCGGATGCCACAAACCGAATTACCGAATCGCTCCCGGCTCACTTGTCAGTAGCGAGACCAACTGTGTTCACCTGCGTAAAGATTAACAATTCTACTTCCCAGGTACCACTTAGGATCTTCACCCGGCAAACCGCCGCAGCATCATGCAAGCAAACCAAACGGCCACCGACAGAGGTGGGCTCTGAAGAGCAGCTTCATCCACTGCGCCTGCGCTCCGATATGCATACAACACTGCTACCTCGGATGCTACAAACCGAATCACCGAATCGCTCCCGGCTAACTTGGCAGTAGCGATAACGACTGTGCACACCTGCGCAAAGATTCCAAATTCTACTTCCCTGTTCCCAATTACGATCTTCACCCGGAAACCTGCAGCAGCATCGTCCAAGCAAATCAGACGGCCACCGACACAAGTGGTCCTCTGAAGAGCAGCTTCATCCACTGCGCCAGCGCTCCGATATGCACTCAACACTGTTACCTCGGATGCTACAAACCGAATCTCCGAATCGATCACGGCTCACTTGTGAGTAGCGAGAACGACTGTGTACACCTGCGCAAAGATTCCCAATTCTACTTCCCAGTTTCCACTTACGATCTTCACCCGGCAACCTGCAGCAGCATCGTCCAAGCAAACCAGACGGCCACCGAAACATGTAGGCCTCTGAAGAGCAGCTTCATCCACTGCTCCTGCGCTCCGATATGCACACAACACTACAACCTCGGATGCTACAAGCCGAATCGCCGAATCTCTCCCGGCTCTCTTGGCAGTAGCGAGAATGACTGTGCACACCTGCGTAAAGATTCCCGATTCTACTTCCCAGTTCCCAATTACAATCTTCACCCGGCAAACTGCCGCAGCATCGTCCAAGCAATCCAGAGGGTCACCGACACAAGTGGGCCTCGAAGTGCAGCTTCATTCACTGCGCCTGCGCTCCAATATGCACACAACACTGCTACCTCGGATGCTACAAACCGAATCACCGAATGTCTCCCGGCCCACTTGGCAGTAGCGCGAACCACTGTGCACACCTGCGCAAAGATTCCCAATTCTACTTTCCAGTTCCTACTTACGATCTTCACCCGGCAACATGCAGCAGCATCGTCCAAGCAAACCAGACGGCCACCGACACAAGTGGGCCTCTTAAGAGCAGCTTCATCCACTGCGCCTGCGTTCCAATATGCACACAACACTTCTACCTCGGATGCTACAAACCGAATCACCGTATGTCTCCCGGCTCACTTGGCAGTAGCGAGAACGACTGTGCACGCCTGCGTAAAAAATCTAAATTCTACTTCCCAGTTCCCACTTACGATCTTCACCCGGCAACCTGCAGCAGCATCGTCCAAGCAAACCAGACGGCCACCGACACAAGTGGGCCTCTAAAGAGCAGCTTCATCCACTGCGTCTGCGCTCCAATATGCACACAACACTGCTACCCCGGATGCTACAAACCGAATCTCCGAATCTCTCCCGGCTCAATTGGCAGTAGCGAGAACGACTGTGCACACCTGCGTAAAGATTCTAAATTCTACTTCCCATTTCCCACATACGATCATCACCCGGCAACCTGCAGCAGCATCGTCCAAAGAAACCAGACGGCCACCGACACAAGTGGGCCTTTGAAGAGCAGCTTTATCCACTGCGCCTGCGCTCCGATATGCACACAACACTGCTACTTCGGATGCCACAAACCGAATCACCGAATCGCTCCCGGCTCACTTGTCAGTAGCGAGACCAATTGTGTTCACCTGCGTAAAGATTAACAATTCTACTTCCCATTTACCACTTAGGATCTTCACCCGGTAAACTGCCGCAGCATCGTCCAAGCAAACCAAACGGCTACCGACAGAAGTGGGCCTCTGAAGAGCAGCTTCACCCACGGCGCCAGCGCTCCGATATGCACACAACAGTGCTACCTCTGATGCTACAAACCGAATCACCAAATATATCCTGGCTCACTTGGTAGTAGCGAGAACGACTGTGCACACCTGCGTAGATTCCAAATTCTACTTCCCAGTTCCCACATACGATCTTCACCCGGCAACCTGCAGCAGCATCGTGCAAGCAAAGCAGGCGGCCACCGACGCAAGTGGGCCTCTGAAGAGCAGCTTCATCCACTGCGCCTGCGCACCGATATGCACACAACACTGCTACCTCTGATGCTACAAACCGAATCACCGAATATATCCTGGCTCACTTGGCAGTAGCGAGAACGACTGGGCACACCTGATTAGATTCCAAATTCTACTTCCCGGTTCCCACTTACGATCTTCACCCGGCAAACTGCAGCAGCATCGTTCAAGCAAACCAGACGGCCACCGACACAAGTGGGGTTTTGAAGAGCAGCTTCATCCACTGCGCCTGCGCTCCGATATGCACGCAACACTGCTACCTCGGATGCCACAAACCAAATCACCGAATCGCTCCCGGCTCACTTGTCAGTAGCGAGACCAACTGTGTTCACCTGCGTAAAGATTAACAATTCTACTTCCCAGGTACCAATTAGGATCTTCACCCGGCAAACCGCCGCAGCATCTTGCAAGCAAACCAAACGGCCACCGACAGAAGTGGCCCTCTGAAGAGCAGCTTCATCCACTGCGCCTGCGCTCCGATATGCATACAACACTGCTACCTCGGATGCTACAAACCAAATCGCCGAATCTCTCCCGGCTCACTTGGCAGTAGCGAGAATGACTGTGCACACCTGCGTAAAGATTCCAAATTCTACTTCCCAGTTACCACTTACGATCTTCAGCCGGCAACCTGCAGCAGCATCGTCCAAGAAAACCAACCACCGACACAAGTGGGCCTCTGAAGAGCAGCTTCATCCACTGCGCCTGCGCTCCGATATGCACACAACACTGCTACCTTGGATGCCACAAACAGAATCACCGAATCGCTCCCGGCTCACTTGGCAGTAGCGAGAACCACTGTGCACACCTGCGCAAAGATTCCCGATTCTACTTCCCAGTTCCCACTTACGATCTTCACCCGGCAACCTACAGCAGCATCGTCCAAGCAAACCAGACGGCCACCGTCACAAGTGGGCCTCTAAAGAGCAGCTTCATCCACTGCGTCTGCGCTCCAATATGCACACAACACTGCTACCTCGGATGCTACAAACCGAATCTCCGAATCTCTCCCGGCTCACTTGGCAGTAGCGAGAACGACTGTGCACACCTGCGTAAAGATTCTAAATTCTACTTCCCAGTTCCCACATACGATCATCACCCGGCAACCTGCAGCAGCATTGTCCAAAGAAACCAGACGGCCACTGACACAAGTGGGCCTTTGAAGAGCAGCTTTATCCACTGCGCCAGCGCTCCGATATGCACACAACAGTGATACCTCTGATGCTACAAACCGAATCACCGAATATATCCTGGCTCACTTGGCAGTAGCGAGAACGACTGGGCACACCTGCTTAGATTCCAAATTCTACTTCCCAGTTCCCACGTACGATCTTCACCCGGCAACCTGCAGCAGCATCGTCCAAGCAAACCAGACGGCCACCGACACAAGTGGGCCTTTGAAGAGCAGCTTCATCCACTGCGCCTGCGCTCCGATATGCACACAACACTGCTACCTCGGATGCCACAAACCGAATCACCGAATCGCTCCCGGCTCACTTGTCAGTAGCGAGACCAACTGTGTTCACCTGCGTAAAGAATAACAATTCTACTTCCCAGTTACCACTTAGGATCTTCACCCGGTAAACTGCCGCAGCATCGTCCAAGCAAACCAAACGGCTACCGACAGAAGTGGGCCTCTGAAGAGCAGCTTCATCCACTGCGCCTGTGCTCCGATATGCACACAACACTGCTACCTCGGATGCTACAAACCGAATCACCGAATCGCTCCTGGCTAACTTGGCAGTAGCGAGAACGACTGTGCTCACCTGCGCAAAGATTCCAAATTCTACTTCCCAGTTCCCAATTACGATATTCACCCGTCAACCTGCAGCAGCATCGCCCAAGCAAATCAGACGGCCACCGACACAAGTGGGCCTCTGAAGAGCAGCTTCATCCACTGCGCCAGCGCTCCGATATGCACACAACAGTGATACCTCTGATGCTACAAACCGAATCACCGAATATATCCTGGCTCACTTGGCAGTAGCGAGAACGACTGGGCACACCTGTTCAGATTCCAAATTCTACTTCCCAGTTCCCACTTACGATCTTCACCCGGCAACCTGCAGCAGCATCGTCCAAGCAAACCAGACGGCCACCGACACAAGTGGGCCTTTGAAGAGCAGCTTCATCCACTGCGCCTGCGCTCCGATATGCACACAACACTGCTACCTCGGATGCCACAAACCGAATCACCGAATCGCTCCCGGCTCACTTGTCAGTAGCGAGAACGACTGTGTACACCTGCGCAAAGATTCCCAATTCTACTCCCCAGTTTCCACTTACGATCTTCAGCCGGCAACCTGCAGCAGCATCGTCCAAGAAAACCAACCACCGACACAAGTGGGCCTCGAAGTGCAGCTTCATCCACTGCGCCTGGGCTCCGATATGCACACAAGACTGTTACATCCGATGCTACAAACCGAATTACCGAATCGCTCCCGGCGCACTTGGCAGTAGCGAGAACCACTGTGCACACCTGCGCAAAGGTTCCAAATTCTACTTCCCAGTTCCCACTTACGATCTTTACCCGACAACCTGCAGCAGCATCGTCCAAGCAAACCAAGCGGCCAACGACACAAGTGGGCCTCAGAAGAGCAGCTTCATCCACTGCGCCTGCGCTCCGAAATGCACAGTTGGCATTAGCGAGAACCACTGTGCACACCTGCGCAAAGATTCCCCATTTTACTTTCCAGTTCCTACTTACGATCTTCACCCGGCAACCTGCAGCAGCATCGTCCAAGCAAACCAGACGGCCTCCGACACAAGTGGACCTCTTAAGAGCAGCTTCATCCACTGCGTCTGCGCTCCAATATGCACACAACACTGCTACCTCTGATGCTACAAACGAATCACCGAATATATCCTGGCTCACTTGGCAGTATCGAGAACGACTCTGCACTCCTCGTAAAGATTCTAAATTCTACTTCCTAGTTCCCACTTACGATCTTCACCCGGCATCCTGCAGCAGCATCGTCCAAGCAAACCAGGCGGTCGCCGACACAAGTGGGCCTCCGAAGAGCAGCCTCATTTACTGCGCCTGCGCTCCGATATGCACACAACACTGCTACCTCTGATGCTACAAACCGAGTCACCGAATATATCCTGGCTCACTTGGCAGTAGCGAGAACGACTGGGCGCACCTGCTTAGATTCCAAATTCTACTTCCCAGTTCCCACTTACGATCCTCACCCGGCAACCTACAGCTGCATCGTCCAAGCAAACCAGACGGCCACCGACACAAGTGGGCCTCTAAAGAGCAGGTTCATCCACTGCGTCTGCGCTCCAATATGCACACAACACTACTACCTCGGATGCTACAAACCGAATCTCCGAATCTCTCCCGGCTTACTTGGCAGTAGCGAGAACGACTGTGCACACCTGCGTAAAGATTCTAAATTTTACTTCCCAGTTCCCACATACGATCATCACCCGGCAACCTGCAGCAGCATCGTCCAAAGAAACCAGACGGCCACCGACACAAGTGGGCCTTTGAAGAGCAGCTTCATCCACTGCGCCTGCGCTCCGATATGCACACAACACTGCTACCTCGGATGCTACAAACCGAATCACCGAATCGCTCCCGGCTAACTTGGCAGTAGCGAGAACGACTGGGCGCACCTGCTTAGATTCCAAATTCTACTTCCCAGTTCCCACTTACGATCTTCACCCGGCAACCTACAGCAGCATCGTCCAAGCAAACCAGACGGCCATCGACACAAGTGGGCCTCTAAAGAGCAGCTTCATCCACTGCGTCTGCGCTCCAATATGCACACAACACTGCTACCTCGGATGCTACAAACCGAATCTCCGAATCTCTCCCGGCTCACTTGGCAGTAGCGAGAACGACTGTGCACACCTGCGTAAAGATTCTAAATTCTACTTCCTAGTTCCCACATACGATCATCACCCGGCAACCTGCAGCAGCATCGTCCAAAGAAACCAGACGGCCACCGACACAAGTGGGCCTTTGAAGAGCAGCTTTATCCACTGCGCCTGCGCTCCGATATGCACACAACACTGCTACCTCGGATGCCACAAACCGAATCACCGAATCGCTCCCGGCTCACTTGTCAGTAGCGAGACCAACTGTGTTCACCTGCGTAAAGATTAACAATTCTACTTCCCAGTTACCACTTAGGATCTTCACCCGGTAAACTGCCGCAGCATCGTCCAAGCAAACCAAACGGCTACCGACAGAAGTGGCCTCTGAAGAGCAGCTTCATCCACTGCGCCTGCGCTCCGATATGCACACAACACTGCTACCTCGGATGCTACAAACCGAATCACCAAATATATCCTGGCTCACTTGGTAGTAGCGAGAACGACTGTCCACACCTGCGTAGATTCTAAATTCTACTTCCCAGTTCCCACTTACGATCTTCACCCGGCAACCTGCAGCAGCATCGTCCAAGCAAATCAGACGGCCACCGACACAAGTGTGCCTCTGTAGAGCAGCTTCATCCACTGCGCCAGCGCTCCGATATGCACACAACAGTGCTACCTCTGATGCTACAAACCGAATCACCAAATATATCCTGGCTCACTTGGCAGTAGCGAGAACGACTGGGCACACCTGCTTAGATTCCAAATTCTACTTCCCGGTTCCCACTTACGATCTTCACCCGGCAACCTGCAGCAGCATCGTCCAAGCAAACCAGACGGCCACCGACACAAGTGGGCCTTTGAAGAGCAGCTTCATCCACAGCGCCTGCGCTCCGATATGCACACAACACTGCTACCTCGGATGCCACAAACCGAATTACCGAATCGCTCCCGGCTCACTTGTCAGTAGCGAGACCAACTGTGTTCACCTGCGTAAAGATTAACAATTCTACTTCCCAGGTACCACTTAGGATCTTCACCCGGCAAACCGCCGCAGCATCATGCAAGCAAACCAAACGGCCACCGACAGAGGTGGGCTCTGAAGAGCAGCTTCATCCACTGCGCCTGCGCTCCGATATGCATACAACACTGCTACCTCGGATGCTACAAACCGAATCACCGAATCGCTCCCGGCTAACTTGGCAGTAGCGATAACGACTGTGCACACCTGCGCAAAGATTCCAAATTCTACTTCCCTGTTCCCAATTACGATCTTCACCCGGAAACCTGCAGCAGCATCGTCCAAGCAAATCAGACGGCCACCGACACAAGTGGTCCTCTGAAGAGCAGCTTCATCCACTGCGCCAGCGCTCCGATATGCACTCAACACTGTTACCTCGGATGCTACAAACCGAATCTCCGAATCGATCACGGCTCACTTGTGAGTAGCGAGAACGACTGTGTACACCTGCGCAAAGATTCCCAATTCTACTTACCAGTTTCCACTTACGATCTTCACCCGGCAACCTGCAGCAGCATCGTCCAAGCAAACCAGACGGCCACCGAAACATGTAGGCCTCTGAAGAGCAGCTTCATCCACTGCTCCTGCGCTCCGATATGCACACAACACTACAACCTCGGATGCTACAAGCCGAATCGCCGAATCTCTCCCGGCTCTCTTGGCAGTAGCGAGAATGACTGTGCACACCTGCGTAAAGATTCCAAATTCTACTTCCCAGTTACCACTTACGATCTTCAGCCGGCAACCTGCAGCAGCATCGTCCAAGAAAACCAACCACCGGCACAAGTGGGCCTCTGAAGAGCAGCTTCATCCACTGCGCCCGCGCTCCGATATGCACACAACACTGCTACCTTGGATGCCACAAACAGAATCACCGAATCGCTCCCGGCTCACTTGGCAGTAGCGAGAACCACTGTGCACACCTGCGCAAAGATTCCCGATTCTACTTCCCAGTTCCCAATTACAATCTTCACCCGGCAAACTGCCGCAGCATCGTCCAAGCAATCCAGAGGGTCACCGACACAAGTGGGCCTCGAAGTGCAGCTTCGTTCACTGCGCCTGCGCTCCAATATGCACACAACACTGCTACCTCGGATGCTACAAACCGAATCACCGAATGTCTCCCGGCCCACTTGGCAGTAGCGCGAACCACTGTGCACACCTGCGCAAAGATTCCCAATTCTACTTTCCAGTTCCTACTTACGATCTTCACCCGGCAACATGCAGCAGCATCGTCCAAGCAAACCAGACGGCCACCGACACAAGTGGGCCTCTTAAGAGCAGCTTCATCCACTGCGCCTGCGTTCCAATATGCACACAACACTTCTACCTCGGATGCTACAAACCGAATCACCGTATGTCTCCCGGCTCACTTGGCAGTAGCGAGAACGACTGTGCACACCTGCGTAAAAAATCTAAATTCTACTTCCCAGTTCCCACTTACGATCTTCACCCGGCAACCTGCAGCAGCATCGTCCAAGCAAACCAGACGGCCACCGACACAAGTGGGCCTCTAAAGAGCAGCTTCATCCACTGCGTCTGCGCTCCAATATGCACACAACACTGCTACCCCGGATGCTACAAACCGAATCTCCGAATCTCTCCCGGCTCAATTGGCAGTAGCGAGAACGACTGTGCACACCTGCGTAAAGATTCTAAATTCTACTTCCCATTTCCCACATACGATCATCACCCGGCAACCTGCAGCAGCATCGTCCAAAGAAACCAGACGGCCACCGACACAAGTGGGCCTTTGAAGAGCAGCTTTATCCACTGCGCCTGCGCTCCGATATGCACACAACACTGCTACTTCGGATGCCACAAACCGAATCACCGAATCGCTCCCGGCTCACTTGTCAGTAGCGAGACCAATTGTGTTCACCTGCGTAAAGATTAACAATTCTACTTCCCATTTACCACTTAGGATCTTCACCCGGTAAACTGCCGCAGCATCGTCCAAGCAAACCAAACGGCTACCGACAGAAGTGGGCCTCTGAAGAGCAGCTTCATCCACTGCGCCTGCGCTCCGATATGCACACAACACTGCTACCTCGGATGCTACAAACCGAATCACCGAATCGCAACCGGCTAACTTGGCAGTAGCGAGAACGACTGTGCTCACCTGCGCAAAGATTCCAAATTCTACTTCCCAGTTCCCACTTACGATCTTCACCCGGCAAACTGCCGCAGCATCATGCAAGCAAACCAAACGGCCACCGACAGAAGTGGGCCTCTGAAGAGCAGCTTCATCCACTGCGCCTGCGCTCCGATATGCACACAACACTGCTACCTCTGATGGTACAAACCGAATCACCGAATATATCCTGGCTCACTTGGCAGTAGCGAGAACGACTGGGCACACCTGCTTAGATTCCAAATTCTACTTCCCAGTTCCCACTTACGATCTTCACCCGGCAACCTGCAGCAGCATCGTCCAAGCAAACCAGACGGCCACCGACACAAGTGGGCCTTTGAAGAGCAGCTTCATCCACTGCGCCTGCGCTCCGATATGCACACAACACTGCTACCTCGGATGCCACAAACCGAATCACCGAATCGCTCCCGGCTCACTTGTCAGTAGCGAGACCAACTGTGTTCACCTGCGTAAAGATTAACAATTCTACTTCCCAGGTACCACTTAGGATCTTCAACCGGCAAACTGTCGCAGCATCATGCAAGCAAACAAAACGGCCACCGACAGAAGTGGGCCTCTGAAGAGCAGCTTCATCCACTGCGCCTGCGCTCCGATATGCATACAACACTGCTACCTCGGATGCTACAAACCGAATCACCGAATCGCTCCCGGCTAACTTGGCAGTAGCGATAACGACTGTGCACACCTGCGCAAAGATTCCAAATTCTACTTCCCAGTTCCCAATTACGATCTTCACCCGGCAACCTGCAGCAGCATCGTCCAAGCAAACCAGACGGCCACCGACACAAGTTGGCCTCTTAAGAACAGCTTCATCCACTGCGTCTGCGCTCCAATATGCACACAACACTGCTACCTCGGATGCTACAAACCGATTCACCGTATGTCTCCCGGCACACTTGGCAGTAGCGAGAACGACTGTGCACACATGCGTAAAGATTCTAAATTCTACTTCCCAGTTCCCACTTACGATCATCAGCCGGCAACCTGCAGCAGCATCGTCCAAGAAAACCAACCACCGACACGAGTGGGCCTTTGAAGAGCAGCTTCATCCACTGCGCCTGCGCTCCGATATGCACACAACACTGCTACCTCGGATGCTACAAACCGAATCACCGAATCGCTCCCGGCTAACTTGGCAGTAGCGAGAACGACTGGGCGCACCTGCTTAGATTCCAAATTCTACTTCCCAGTTCCCACTTACGATCTTCACCCGGCAACCTACAGCAGCATCGTCCAAGCAAACCAGACGGCCACCGACACAAGTGGGTCTCTAAAGAGCAGCTTCATCCACTGTGTCTGCGCTCCAATATGCACACAACACTGCTACCTCGGATGCTACAAACCGAATCTCCGAATCTCTCCCGGCTCACTTGGCAGTAGCGAGAACGACTGTGCACACCTGCGTAAAGATTCTAAATTCTACTTCCCAGTTCCCACATACGATCATCACCCGGCAACCTGCTGCAGCATCGTCCAAAGAAACCAGGCGGCCACCGACACAAGTGGGCCTTTGAAGAGCAGCTTTATCCACTGCGCCTGCGCTCCGATATGCACACAACACTGCTACCTCGGATGCTACAAACTGAATCACCGAATCGCTCCCGGCTAACTTGGCAGTAGCGACAACGACTGTGCTCACCTGCGCAAAGATTCCAAATTCTACTTCCCAGTTCCCAATTACGATATTCACCTGTCAACCTGCAGCAGCATCGTCCAAGCAAATCAGACGGCCACCGACACAAGTGGGCCTCTGAAAAGCAGCTTCATCCACTGCGCCAGCGCTCCGATATGCACACAACAGTGCTACCTCTGATGCTACAAACCGAATCATCGAATATATCCTGGCTCACTTGGCAGTAGCGAGAACGACTGGGCACACCTGCTTAGACTCCAAATTCTACTTCCCGGTTCCCACTTACGATCTTCACCCGGCAACCTGCAGCAGCATCGTCCAAGCAAACCAGACGGCCACCGACACAAGTGGGCCTTTGAAGAGCAGCTTCATCGACTGCGCCTGCGCTCCGATATGCACACAACACTGCTACCTCGGATGCCACAAACCGAATCACCGAATCGCTCCCTGCTCACTTGTCAGTAGCGAGACCAACTGTGATCACCTGCGTAAAGATTAACAATTCTACTTCCCAGGTACCACTTAGGATCTTCAACCGGCAAACCGCCGCAGCATCATGCTAGCAAACCAAACGGCCACCGACAGAAGTGGGCCTCTGAAGTGCAGCTTCATCCACTGCGCCTGCGCTCCGATATGCATACAACACTGCTACCTCGGATGCTACAAACCGAATCACCGAATCGATCACGGCTCACTTGTCAGTAGCGAGAACGACTGTGACCACCTGCGCAAAGATTCCCAATTCTACTTCCCAGTTTCCACTTACGATCTTCACCCGGCAACCTGCAGCAGCATCGTCCAAGCAAACCAGACGGCCACCGAAACATGTAGGCCTCTGAAGAGCAGCTTCATCCACTGCTCCTGCGCTCCGATATGCACACAACACTACTACCTCGGATGCTACAAGCCGAATCGCCGAATCTCTCCCGGCTCACTTGGCAGTAGCGAGAATGACTGTGCACACCTGCGTAAAGATTCCAAATTCTACTTCCCAGTTACCACTTACGATCTTCAGCTGGCAACCTGCAGCAGCATCGTCCAAGAAAACAAACCACCGACACAAGTGGGCCTCTGAAGAGCAGCTTCATCCACTGCGCCTGCGCTCCGATATGCACACAACACTGCTACCTTGGATGCCACAAACAGAATCACCGAATCACTCCCGGCTCACTTGGCAGTAGCGAGAACCACTGTGCACACCTGCGCAAAGATTCCCGATTCTACTTCCCAGTTCCCACTTACGATCTTAACCCGGCAAACTGCCGCAGCATCGTCCAAGCAATCCAGACGGTCACCGACACAAGTGGGCCTCGAAGTGCAGCTTCATCCACTGCGCCTGCGCTCCGATATGCACACAACACTGCTACCTTGGATGCTTCAAACCGAATTACCGAATCGCTCCCGGCTCACTTGGCAGTAGCGAGAACCACTGTGCACACCTGCGCAAAGATTACAAATTCTACTTCCCAGTTCCCACTTACGATCTTCACCCGGCAACCTGCAGCAGCATCGTCCAAGCAAACCAGGCGGCCACCGACACAAGTGGGCTCAGAAGAGCAGCTTCATCCACTACGCCTGCGCTCCGATATGCACACTTGGCAATAGCGAGAACCACTGTGCACACCTGCGCAAAGATTCCCAATTCTACTTTCCAGTTCCTACTTACGATCTTCACCCGGCAACCTGCAGCAGCATCGTCCAAGCAAACCAGACGGCCACCGACACAAGTGGGCCTCTTAAGAGCAGCTTCATCCACTGCGTCTGCGCTCCAATATGCACACAACACTGCTACCTCGGATGCTACAAACCGCATCACCGTATGTCTCCCGGCTCACTTGGCAGTAGCGAGAACGAGTGTGCACACCTGCGTAAAAAATCTAAATTCTACTTCCCAGTTCCCACTTACGATCTTCACCCGGAAACCTGGAGCAGCATCGTCCAAGCAAACCAGGCGGTCACCGACACAAGTGGGACTCTGAAGAGCATCTTCATCCACTGCGCCTGCGCTCCGATATGCACACAACACTGCTACCTCTGATGCTACAAACCGAATCACCGAATATATCCTGGCTCACTTGGCAGTAGCGAGAACGACTGGGCGTACCTGCTTAGATTCCAATTCTACTTCCCAGTTCCCACTTACGATCTTCACCCGAAAACCTACAGCAGCATCGTCCAAGCAAACCAGACGGCCACCGACACAAGTGGGCCTCTAAAGAGCAGCTTCATCCACTGCGTCTGCGCTCCAATATGCACACAACACTGCTACCTCGGATGCTACAAACCGAATCACCGAATCGCTCCCGGCTCACTTGTCAGTAGCGAGACCAATTGTGTTCACCTGCGTAAAGATTAACAATTCTACTTCCCATTTACCACTTAGGATCTTCACCCGGTAAACTGCCGCAGCATCGTCCAAGCAAACCAAACGGCTACCGACAGAAGTGGGCCTCTGAAGAGCAGCTTCATCCACTGCGCCTGCGCTCCGATATGCACACAACACTGCTACCTCGGATGCTACAAACCGAATCACCGAATCGCTCCCGGCTAACTTGGCAGTAGCGAGAACGACTGTGCTCACCTGCGCAAAGATTCCAAATTCTACTTCCCAGTTCCCACTTACGATCTTCACCCGGCAAACTGCCGCAGCATCATGCAAGCAAACCAAACGGCCACCGACAGAAGTGGGCCTCTGAAGAGCAGCTTCATCCACTGCGCCTGCGCTCCGATATGCACACAACACTGCTACCTCTGATGGTACAAACCGAATCACCGAATATATCCTGGCTCACTTGGCAGTAGCGAGAACGACTGGGCACACCTGCTTAGATTCCAAATTCTACTTCCCAGTTCCCACTTACGATCTTCACCCGGCAACCTGCAGCAGCATCGTCCAAGCAAACCAGACGGCCACCGACACAAGTGGGCCTTTGAAGAGCAGCTTCATCCACTGCGCCTGCGCTCCGATATGCACACAACACTGCTACCTCGGATGCCACAAACCGAATCACCGAATCGCTCCCGGCTCACTTGTCAGTAGCGAGACCAACTGTGTTCACCTGCGTAAAGATTAACAATTCTACTTCCCAGGTACCACTTAGGATCTTCAACCGGCAAACTGTCGCAGCATCATGCAAGCAAACAAAACGGCCACCGACAGAAGTGGGCCTCTGAAGAGCAGCTTCATCCACTGCGCCTGCGCTCCGATATGCATACAACACTGCTACCTCGGATGCTACAAACCGAATCACCGAATCGCTCCCGGCTAACTTGGCAGTAGCGATAACGACTGTGCACACCTGCGCAAAGATTCCAAATTCTACTTCCCAGTTCCCAATTACGATCTTCACCCGGCAACCTGCAGCAGCATCGTCCAAGCAAACCAGACGGCCACCGACACAAGTTGGCCTCTTAAGAACAGCTTCATCCACTGCGTCTGCGCTCCAATATGCACACAACACTGCTACCTCGGATGCTACAAACCGATTCACCGTATGTCTCCCGGCACACTTGGCAGTAGCGAGAACGACTGTGCACACATGCGTAAAGATTCTAAATTCTACTTCCCAGTTCCCACTTACGATCATCAGCCGGCAACCTGCAGCAGCATCGTCCAAGAAAACCAACCACCGACACGAGTGGGCCTTTGAAGAGCAGCTTCATCCACTGCGCCTGCGCTCCGATATGCACACAACACTGCTACCTCGGATGCTACAAACCGAATCACCGAATCGCTCCCGGCTAACTTGGCAGTAGCGAGAACGACTGGGCGCACCTGCTTAGATTCCAAATTCTACTTCCCAGTTCCCACTTACGATCTTCACCCGGCAACCTACAGCAGCATCGTCCAAGCAAACCAGACGGCCACCGACACAAGTGGGTCTCTAAAGAGCAGCTTCATCCACTGTGTCTGCGCTCCAATATGCACACAACACTGCTACCTCGGATGCTACAAACCGAATCTCCGAATCTCTCCCGGCTCACTTGGCAGTAGCGAGAACGACTGTGCACACCTGCGTAAAGATTCTAAATTCTACTTCCCAGTTCCCACATACGATCATCACCCGGCAACCTGCTGCAGCATCGTCCAAAGAAACCAGGCGGCCACCGACACAAGTGGGCCTTTGAAGAGCAGCTTTATCCACTGCGCCTGCGCTCCGATATGCACACAACACTGCTACCTCGGATGCCACAAACCGAATCACCGAATCGCTCCCGGCTCACTTGTCAGTAGCGAGACCAACTGTGTTCACCTGCGTAAAGATTAACAATTCTACTTCCCAGTTACCACTTAGGATCTTCACCCGGTAAACTGCCGCAGCATCGTCCAAGCAAACCAAACGGCTACCGACAGAAGTGGCCTCTGAAGAGCAGCTTCATCCACTGCGCCTGCGCTCCGATATGCACACAACACTGCTACCTCGGATGCTACAAACTGAATCACCGAATCGCTCCCGGCTAACTTGGCAGTAGCGACAACGACTGTGCTCACCTGCGCAAAGATTCCAAATTCTACTTCCCAGTTCCCAATTACGATATTCACCTGTCAACCTGCAGCAGCATCGTCCAAGCAAATCAGACGGCCACCGACACAAGTGGGCCTCTGAAAAGCAGCTTCATCCACTGCGCCAGCGCTCCGATATGCACACAACAGTGCTACCTCTGATGCTACAAACCGAATCATCGAATATATCCTGGCTCACTTGGCAGTAGCGAGAACGACTGGGCACACCTGCTTAGACTCCAAATTCTACTTCCCGGTTCCCACTTACGATCTTCACCCGGCAACCTGCAGCAGCATCGTCCAAGCAAACCAGACGGCCACCGACACAAGTGGGCCTTTGAAGAGCAGCTTCATCGACTGCGCCTGCGCTCCGATATGCACACAACACTGCTACCTCGGATGCCACAAACCGAATCACCGAATCGCTCCCTGCTCACTTGTCAGTAGCGAGACCAACTGTGATCACCTGCGTAAAGATTAACAATTCTACTTCCCAGGTACCACTTAGGATCTTCAACCGGCAAACCGCCGCAGCATCATGCTAGCAAACCAAACGGCCACCGACAGAAGTGGGCCTCTGAAGTGCAGCTTCATCCACTGCGCCTGCGCTCCGATATGCATACAACACTGCTACCTCGGATGCTACAAACCGAATCACCGAATCGATCACGGCTCACTTGTCAGTAGCGAGAACGACTGTGTACACCTGCGCAAAGATTCCCAATTCTACTTCCCAGTTTCCACTTACGATCTTCACCCGGCAACCTGCAGCAGCATCGTCCAAGCAAACCAGACGGCCACCGAAACATGTAGGCCTCTGAAGAGCAGCTTCATCCACTGCTCCTGCGCTCCGATATGCACACAACACTACTACCTCGGATGCTACAAGCCGAATCGCCGAATCTCTCCCGGCTCACTTGGCAGTAGCGAGAATGACTGTGCACACCTGCGTAAAGATTCCAAATTCTACTTCCCAGTTACCACTTACGATCTTCAGCTGGCAACCTGCAGCAGCATCGTCCAAGAAAACAAACCACCGACACAAGTGGGCCTCTGAAGAGCAGCTTCATCCACTGCGCCTGCGCTCCGATATGCACACAACACTGCTACCTTGGATGCCACAAACAGAATCACCGAATCACTCCCGGCTCACTTGGCAGTAGCGAGAACCACTGTGCACACCTGCGCAAAGATTCCCGATTCTACTTCCCAGTTCCCACTTACGATCTTAACCCGGCAAACTGCCGCAGCATCGTCCAAGCAATCCAGACGGTCACCGACACAAGTGGGCCTCGAAGTGCAGCTTCATCCACTGCGCCTGCGCTCCGATATGCACACAACACTGCTACCTTGGATGCTTCAAACCGAATTACCGAATCGCTCCCGGCTCACTTGGCAGTAGCGAGAACCACTGTGCACACCTGCGCAAAGATTACAAATTCTACTTCCCAGTTCCCACTTACGATCTTCACCCGGCAACCTGCAGCAGCATCGTCCAAGCAAACCAGGCGGCCACCGACACAAGTGGGCTCAGAAGAGCAGCTTCATCCACTACGCCTGCGCTCCGATATGCACACTTGGCAATAGCGAGAACCACTGTGCACACCTGCGCAAAGATTCCCAATTCTACTTTCCAGTTCCTACTTACGATCTTCACCCGGCAACCTGCAGCAGCATCGTCCAAGCAAACCAGACGGCCACCGACACAAGTGGGCCTCTTAAGAGCAGCTTCATCCACTGCGTCTGCGCTCCAATATGCACACAACACTGCTACCTCGGATGCTACAAACCGAATCACCGTATGTCTCCCGGCTCACTTGGCAGTAGCGAGAACGAGTGTGCACACCTGCGTAAAAAATCTAAATTCTACTTCCCAGTTCCCACTTACGATCTTCACCCGGAAACCTGGAGCAGCATCGTCCAAGCAAACCAGGCGGTCACCGACACAAGTGGGACTCTGAAGAGCATCTTCATCCACTGCGCCTGCGCTCCGATATGCACACAACACTGCTACCTCTGATGCTACAAACCGAATCACCGAATATATCCTGGCTCACTTGGCAGTAGCGAGAACGACTGGGCGCACCTGCTTAGATTCCAATTCTACTTCCCAGTTCCCACTTACGATCTTCACCCGAAAACCTACAGCAGCATCGTCCAAGCAAACCAGACGGCCACCGACACAAGTGGGCCTCTAAAGAGCAGCTTCATCCACTGCGTCTGCGCTCCAATATGCACACAACACTGCTACCTCGGATGCTACAAACCGAATCACCGAATCGCTCCCGGCTCACTTGTCAGTAGCGAGACCAATTGTGTTCACCTGCGTAAAGATTAACAATTCTACTTCCCATTTACCACTTAGGATCTTCACCCGGTAAACTGCCGCAGCATCGTCCAAGCAAACCAAACGGCTACCGACAGAAGTGGGCCTCTGAAGAGCAGCTTCATCCACTGCGCCTGCGCTCCGATATGCACACAACACTGCTACCTCGGATGCTACAAACCGAATCACCGAATCGCTCCCGGCTAACTTGGCAGTAGCGAGAACGACTGTGCTCACCTGCGCAAAGATTCCAAATTCTACTTCCCAGTTCCCACTTACGATCTTCACCCGGCAAACTGCCGCAGCATCATGCAAGCAAACCAAACGGCCACCGACAGAAGTGGGCCTCTGAAGAGCAGCTTCATCCACTGCGCCTGCGCTCCGATATGCACACAACACTGCTACCTCTGATGGTACAAACCGAATCACCGAATATATCCTGGCTCACTTGGCAGTAGCGAGAACGACTGGGCACACCTGCTTAGATTCCAAATTCTACTTCCCAGTTCCCACTTACGATCTTCACCCGGCAACCTGCAGCAGCATCGTCCAAGCAAACCAGACGGCCACCGACACAAGTGGGCCTTTGAAGAGCAGCTTCATCCACTGCGCCTGCGCTCCGATATGCACACAACACTGCTACCTCGGATGCCACAAACCGAATCACCGAATCGCTCCCGGCTCACTTGTCAGTAGCGAGACCAACTGTGTTCACCTGCGTAAAGATTAACAATTCTACTTCCCAGGTACCACTTAGGATCTTCAACCGGCAAACTGTCGCAGCATCATGCAAGCAAACAAAACGGCCACCGACAGAAGTGGGCCTCTGAAGAGCAGCTTCATCCACTGCGCCTGCGCTCCGATATGCATACAACACTGCTACCTCGGATGCTACAAACCGAATCACCGAATCGCTCCCGGCTAACTTGGCAGTAGCGATAACGACTGTGCACACCTGCGCAACGATTCCAAATTCTACTTCCCAGTTCCCAATTACGATCTTCACCCGGCAACCTGCAGCAGCATCGTCCAAGCAAACCAGACGGCCACCGACACAAGTTGGCCTCTTAAGAACAGCTTCATCCACTGCGTCTGCGCTCCAATATGCACACAACACTGCTACCTCGGATGCTACAAACCGATTCACCGTATGTCTCCCGGCACACTTGGCAGTAGCGAGAACGACTGTGCACACATGCGTAAAGATTTTAAATTCTACTTCCCAGTTCCCACTTACGATCATCAGCCGGCAACCTGCAGCAGCATCGTCCAAGAAAACCAACCACCGACACGAGTGGGCCTTTGAAGAGCAGCTTCATCCACTGCGCCTGCGCTCCGATATGCACACAACACTGCTACCTCGGATGCTACAAACCGAATCACCGAATCGCTCCCGGCTAACTTGGCAGTAGCGAGAACGACTGGGCGCACCTGCTTAGATTCCAAATTCTACTTCCCAGTTCCCACTTACGATCTTCACCCGGCAACCTACAGCAGCATCGTCCAAGCAAACCAGACGGCCACCGACACAAGTGGGTCTCTAAAGAGCAGCTTCATCCACTGTGTCTGCGCTCCAATATGCACACAACACTGCTACCTCGGATGCTACAAACCGAATCTCCGAATCTCTCCCGGCTCACTTGGCAGTAGCGAGAACGACTGTGCACACCTGCGTAAAGATTCTAAATTCTACTTCCCAGTTCCCACATACGATCATCACCCGGCAACCTGCTGCAGCATCGTCCAAAGAAACCAGGCGGCCACCGACACAAGTGGGCCTTTGAAGAGCAGCTTTATCCACTGCGCCTGCGCTCCGATATGCACACAACACTGCTACCTCGGATGCCACAAACCGAATCACCGAATCGCTCCCGGCTCACTTGTCAGTAGCGAGACAAACTGTGTTCACCTGCGTAAAGATTAACAATTCTACTTCCCAGTTACCACTTAGGATCTTCACCCGGTAAACTGCCGCAGCATCGTCCAAGCAAACCAAACGGCTACCGACAGAAGTGGCCTCTGAAGAGCAGCTTCATCCACTGCGCCTGCGCTCCGATATGCACACAACACTGCTACCTCGGATGCTACAAACTGAATCACCGAATCGCTCCCGGCTAACTTGGCAGTAGCGACAACGACTGTGCTCACCTGCGCAAAGATTCCAAATTCTACTTCCCAGTTCCCACTTACGATCTTCACCCGGCAACCTGCAGCAGCATCGTCCAAGCAAATCAGACGGCCACCGACACAAGTGGGCCTCTGAAAAGCAGCTTCATCCACTGCGCCAGCGCTCCGATATGCACACAACAGTGCTACCTCTGATGCTACAAACCGAATCATCGAATATATCCTGGCTCACTTGGCAGTAGCGAGAACGACTGGGCACACCTGCTTAGACTCCAAATTCTACTTCCCGGTTCCCACTTACGATCTTCACCCGGCAACCTGCAGCAGCATCGTCCAAGCAAACCAGACGGCCACCGACACAAGTGGGCCTTTGAAGAGCAGCTTCATCGACTGCGCCTGCGCTCCGATATGCACACAACACTGCTACCTCGGATGCCACAAACCGAATCACCGAATCGCTCCCTGCTCACTTGTCAGTAGCGAGACCAACTGTGATCACCTGCGTAAAGATTAACAATTCTACTTCCCAGGTACCACTTAGGATCTTCACCCGGCAAACCGCCGCAGCATCATGCTAGCAAACCAAACGGCCACCGACAGAAGTGGGCCTCTGAAGTGCAGCTTCATCCACTGCGCCTGCGCTCCGATATGCATACAACACTGCTACCTCGGATGCTACAAACCGAATCACCGAATCGATCACGGCTCACTTGTCAGTAGCGAGAACGACTGTGTACACCTGCGCAAAGATTCCCAATTCTACTTCCCAGTTTCCACTTACGATCTTCACCCGGCAACCTGCAGCAGCATCGTCCAAGCAAACCAGACGGCCACCGAAACATGTAGGCCTCTGAAGAGCAGCTTCATCCACTGCTCCTGCGCTCCGATATGCACACAACACTACTACCTCGGATGCTACAAGCCGAATCGCCGAATCTCTCCCGGCTCACTTGGCAGTAGCGAGAATGACTGTGCACACCTGCGTAAAGATTCCAAATTCTACTTCCCAGTTACCACTTACGATCTTCAGCTGGCAACCTGCAGCAGCATCGTCCAAGAAAACAAACCACCGACACAAGTGGGCCTCTGAAGAGCAGCTTCATCCACTGCGCCTGCGCTCCGATATGCACACAACACTGCTACCTTGGATGCCACAAACAGAATAACCGAATCGCTCCCGGCTCACTTGGCAGTAGCGAGAACCACTGTGCACACCTGCGCAAAGATTCCCGATTCTACTTCCCAGTTCCCACTTACGATCTTAACCCGGCAAACTGCCGCAGCATCGTCCAAGCAATCCAGACGGTCACCGACACAAGTGGGCCTCGAAGTGCAGCTTCATCCACTGCGCCTGCGCTCCGATATGCACACAACACTGCTACCTTGGATGCTTCAAACCGAATTACCGAATCGCTCCCGGCTCACTTGGCAGTAGCGAGAACCACTGTGCACACCTGCGCAAAGATTACAAATTCTACTTCCCAGTTCCCACTTACGATCTTCACCCGGCAACCTGCAGCAGCATCGTCCAAGCAAACCAGGCGGCCACCGACACAAGTGGGCTCAGAAGAGCAGCTTCATCCACTACGCCTGCGCTCCGATATGCACACTTGGCAATAGCGAGAACCACTGTGCACACCTGCGCAAAGATTCCCAATTCTACTTTCCAGTTCCTACTTACGATCTTCACCCGGCAACCTGCAGCAGCATCGTCCAAGCAAACCAGACGGCCACCGACACAAGTGGGCCTCTTAAGAGCAGCTTCATCCACTGCGTCTGCGCTCCAATATGCACACAACACTGCTACCTCGGATGCTACAAACCGAATCACCGTATGTCTCCCGGCTCACTTGGCAGTAGCGAGAACGAGTGTGCACACCTGCGTAAAAAATCTAAATTCTACTTCCCAGTTCCCACTTACGATCTTCACCCGGCAACCTGGAGCAGCATCGTCCAAGCAAACCAGGCGGTCACCGACACAAGTGGGACTCTGAAGAGCATCTTCATCCACTGCGCCTGCGCTCCGATATGCACACAACACTGCTACCTCTGATGCTACAAACCGAATCACCGAATATATCCTGGCTCACTTGGCAGTAGCGAGAACGACTGGGCGCACCTGCTTAGATTCCAATTCTACTTCCCAGTTCCCACTTACGATCTTCACCCGAAAACCTACAGCAGCATCGTCCAAGCAAACCAGACGGCCACCGACACAAGTGGACCTCTGGACAGCAGCTTCACCCACTGCGCCTGCGCTCCGAAATGCACACAACACTGCTACCTCGGATGCTACAAACCTAATCACCGAATCGCTGCCGGCTCACTTGGCAGTAGCGAGAATCACTGTGCCCACCTGCGACAAGATTCCCAAATCTACTTCTCAGTTCCCACTTACGATCTTCACCCGGCAACCTGCAGCAGCATCGTCCAAGCAAACCAGGCGGCCACCGACAAAAGTGGGCCTCTGAAGAGCAGCTTCATCCACTGCGCCTGCGCTCCGATATGCACACAACACTACTACATCGGATGTTACAAACAGAATCACCGAATCGCTCCCGGCTCACTTGGCAGTAGCAAGAAACACTATGCACACCTGCGTAAAGATTCCCAATTCTACTTCCCAGTTGCCACTTACGATTTTCACCCGGAAACCTTCAGCAGCATCGTCCAAGCAAACCAGACGGCCACCGACACAAGTTGGCCTCTGAAGAGCAGATTCATCCACTGCGGCTGCGCTCCAATATGCACTCAGCACTGCTACCTCGGATGCTACAAACCGAATCACCGAACCGCTCCCGGCTCACTTGGCAGTAGCGAGAACCACTGTGCCCACCTGCGTAAAGTTTCCCAATTCGACTTCCCAGTTCCCACTTACAATCATCACCCGGCAACCTGCAGCAGCATCGTCCAAGCAAACCAGACGGCCACCGACACAAGTGGGCCTCTGAAGAGCAGCTTCATCCAATGCGCCTGCGCTCCGAAATGCACACAACACTGCTACCTCGGATGCTACAAACCGAATCACCGAATCGCTGCCGGCTCACTTGGCAGTAGCGAGAACCATTGGGCACACCTGCGTAAAAATTCCCAATTCTAATTCCCAGTTCTCACTTACGATTTTCACCCGGCAACCTTCAGCAGCATCGTCCAAGCAAACCAGGAGCCCACCGACACAAGTGGGCCTCTGAAGAGCAGCTTCATCCACTGCGCCTGAGCTCCGATATGCACACAACAATGCTACCTCGGATGCGACAAAAAGGAATCACCGAATCACTCTCGGCTCACTTGGCAGTAGCGAGAACCACTGTGCAAACCAGCGTACAGCGTAAAGATTCCCAATTCTACTTCCCGGTTCCCACTTACGATCTTCACCCGGTAACCTGCAGCAGCATCGTCCAAGCAAACCAGGCGGCCACCGACACAAGTGGGCCTCTGAAAAGAATCTTCACCCATTGCACCTGCGCTCCGATATGCACAGAACACTGCTACCTCGGATGCTACAAACCGAATCACCGAATCGCTCCCGGCTCACTGGGCAGTACCAAAACCCCTTTGCACACCTGCGTAAAGATTTCCAATTCTACTTCCCAGTTCCCACTTACGATCTTCACCCGGCAACCTGCAGCAGCATCGTCCAAGCAAACCAGACGGCCAGCGACACAAGTGGGCCTCTGAAGAGCAGCCTTATCCACTGCGGCTGCGCTCCGATATGCACACAACACTGCTACCTCGGATGCTACAACCCGAATCACCGAATCACTCCCGGCTCACTTGGCAGTAGCGAGAACCATTGTGTACACCTGCGTAAAGATTCCCAATTCTACTTCCCAGTTCTCACTTACAATTCTCACCCGGCAACCATCAGCAGCATCGTCCAAGGAAACCAGGAGCCCACCAACCCAAGTGGGCCTCTGAAGAGCAGCTTCATCCACTGCGCCTGAGCTCCGATATGCACACAACACTGCTACCTCGGATGCTAAAAAACTAATCACCGAATCGCTACCGGCTCACTTGGCAGTAGCGAAAAGCACTTTGTACACCTGCGTAAAGATTCCCAATTCTAATTCCCAGTTCCCACTTACGATCTTCACCTGGCAACCTGCAGCAGCATCGTCTAAGCAAACCATACAGAGACCGACACAAGTGGGCCTCTGAAGAGCAGCTTCATCCACTGCGGCTGCGCTCCGATATGCACTCAGCATTGCTACCTCGGATGCTACAAACCGAATCATCGAATCGCTCCCGGCTCACTTAGCAGGAGCCAGAACCACTGAGCACACCTGCGTAAAGATTCCCAATTCTACTTCCCAGTACCCACTTACGATCTTCACCCAGCACCCTGCAGCAGCATCGTCCATGCAAACCAGACGGCCACCGACACAAGTGGGCTTCTGGACAGCAGCTTCATCCACTGCGCCTGCGCTCCGAAATGCACACAACATTGCTACCTCGGATGCTACAAACCTAATCACCGAATCGCTGCCGGTTCACTTGGCAGTAGCGAGAACCACTGTGTCCACCTGCGACAAGATTCCGAAATCTTCTTCCCAGTTCCCATTTACGATCTTCACCCGGCAACCTGCAGCAGCATCTTCCAAGCAAACCAGACGGCCACCGACACAAGTGGGCCTCTGAAGAGCAGCTTCATCCACTGCGCCTGCGCTCCGATAAGCACACAATACTGCTACCTCGGATGGAACAAACCGAATCACCGAATCGCTCTCGGCTCACTTGGCGGTACCGAGAACCACTGTGCACACCTGCGTAAAGATTCCCAATTCTACTTCCCAGTTCCCAATTACGATCTTCACCCGGCAACCTGCAGCTGCATGGTCCAAGCAAACCAGACGGCCACCAACACAAGTGGGCATCTGAAGAGCAGATTCATCCACTGCGCCTGCGCTCCGATATGCACACAACACTGCTACCTCGGATGTTATAAAAGGAATCACCGAATCGCTCCCGGCTAACTTGACAGTAGCGAGAACCATTGTGCACACCTGCAAAAAGATTCCCAATTCTTGTTCCCAGTTCTCACTTACGATCTTCACCCGGCAACCTGCAGCAGCATCGTCCAAGCAAACCAGGCGGCCACCGACACAAGTGGGCCTCTGAAGAGCGGCTTCATCCACTGCGCCTGCGCTCCGATATGCACACAACACTCTTACATCGGATTCTACAAACAGAATCACCGAATCGCTCCCGGCTCACTTGGCAGTAGCGAGAAACACTGTGCACACCTGCGTAAAGATTCCAAATCTTACTTCCCAGTTCTGACTTACGATTTTCACCCGGCAACCTTCAGCAGCATCGTCCAAGCAAACCAGACGGCCACCGGCACAAGTGGGCCTCTGAAGAGAATCTTCACCCATTGCACCTGCGCTCCGAAATGCACAGAACACTGCTACCTCGGATGCTACAAACCGAATCACCGAATCGCTCCCGGCTCACTGGGCAGTAACAAGAACCCCTTTGCACACCTGCGTAAAGATTTCCAATTCTACTTCCCAGTTCCCACTTACGATCTTCACCCGGCAACATGCAGCAGCATCGTCCAAGCAAACCAGACGGCCACCGACACCACTGGGCCTCTGAGGAGCAGCTTCATCCACTGCGCCTGTGCTACGAAATGCACACAACACTGCTACCTCGGATGCTAAAAACCGAATCACCGAATTGCTCCCGGCTCACTTGGCAGTAGCGAGAACCACTGTGCACACCTGCGTAAAGATTCCCAATTCTAATTCCCAGTTCCCACCTACGATCTTCACCCGGCAACCTGCAGCAGCATCGTCTAAGCAAACCAGACAGCCACCGACACAAGTGGACCTCTGAAGAGCAGCTTCGTCCACTGCGGCTGCGCTCCGATATGCACTCAGCACTGCTACCTCGGATGCTACAAACCGAATCACCGAATCGCTGCCGGCTCACTTGGCAGTAGGGAGAACCACTGTGCCCACCTGCGACAAGATTTCCAAATCTACTTCCCAGTTCCCATTTACGATCTTCACCCGGCAACGTGCAGCAGAATCGTCCAAGCAAACCAGGCAGCCACCGACACAAGTGGGCCTCTGAAGAGCAGCTTCATCCTTTGCGGCTGTGCTCCGATATGCACACAACACTAATACCTCGGATGCTACAAACCGAACCACCGAATCTCTCCCGGCTCACTTGGCAGTAGCGAGAACCACTGAGCACAACCTGCGTAAAGATTCCCAATTCTACTTCCCAGTACCCACTTACGATCTTCATCCAGCAACCTACAGCAGCATCGTCCAAGCAAACCAGACGGCCACCGACACAAGTGGGCCTCTGAACAGCAGCTCCATCCACGGCGCCTGCGCTACGAAATGCACACAACACTGCTACCTCGGATGCTACAAACCGAATCTCCGAATCTCTCCCGGCTCACTTGGCAGTAGCGAGAATGACTGTGCACACCTGCGTAAAGATTCTAAATTCTACTTCCCAGTTCCCACATACGATCATCACCCGGCAACCTGCAGCAGCATCGTCCAAAGAAACCAGACGGCCACCGACACAAGTGGACCTCTGGACAGCAGCTTCACCCACTGCGCCTGCGCTCCGAAATGCACACAACACTGCTACCTCGGATGCTACAAACCAAATCACCGAATCGCTGCCGGCTCACTTGGCAGTAGCGAGAATCACTGTGCCCACCTGCGACAAGATTCCCAAATCTACTTCTCAGTTCCCACTTACGATCTTCACCCGGCAACCTGCAGCAGCATCGTCCAAGCAAACCAGGCGGCCACCGACAAAAGTGGGCCTCTGAAGAGCAGCTTCATCCACTGCGCCTGCGCTCCGATATGCACACAACACTACTACATCGGATGTTACAAACAGAATCACCGAATCGCTCCCGGCTCACTTGGCAGTAGCAAGAAACACTATGCACACCTGCGTAAAGATTCCCAATTCTACTTCCCAGTTGCAACTTACGATTTTCACCCGGCAACCTTCAGCAGCATCGTCCAAGCAAACCAGACGGCCACCGACACAAGTTGGCCTCTGAAGAGCAGCTTCATCCACTGCGGCTGCGCTCCAATATGCACTCAGCACTGCTACCTCGGATGCTACAAACCGAATCACCGAACCACTCCCGGCTCACTTGGCAGTAGCGAGAACCACTGTGCACACCTGCGTAAAGTTTCCCAATTCGACTTCCCAGTTCCCACTTACAATCATCACCCGGCAACCTGCAGCAGCATCGTCCAAGCAAACCAGACGGCCACCGACACAAGTGGGCCTCTGAAGAGCAGCTTCATCCAATGCGCCTGCGCTCCGAAATGCACACAACACTGCTACCTCGGATGCTACAAACCGAATCACCGAATCGCTGCCGGCTCACTTGGCAGTAGCGAGAACCATTGTGCACACCTGCGTAAAAATTCCCAATTCTAATTCCCAGTTCTCACTTACGATTTTCACCCGGCAACCTTCAGCAGCATCGTCCAAGCAAATTAGGAGCCCACCGACACAAGTGGGCCTCTGAAGAGCAGCTTCATCCACTGCGCCTGAGCTCCGATATGCACACAACAATGCTACCTCGGATGCGACAAAAAGGAATCACCGAATCACTCCCGGCTCACTTGGCAGTAGCGAGAACCACTGTGCAAACCAGCGTACAGCGTAAAGATTCCGAATTCTACTTCCCGGTTCCCACTTACGATCTTCACCCGGTAACCTGCAGCAGCATCGTCCAAGCAAACCAGGCGGCCACCGACACAAGTGGGCCTCTGAAAAGAATCTTCACCCATTGCACCTGCGCTCCGATATGCACAGAACACTGCTACCTCGGATGCTACAAACCGAATCACCGAATCGCTCCCGGCTCACTGGGCAGTACCAAAACCCCTTTGCACACCTGCGTAAAGATTTCCAATTCTACTTCCCAGTTCCCACTTACGATCTTCACCCGGCAACCTGCAGCAGCATCGTCCAAGCAAACCAGACGGCCAGCGACACAAGTGGGCCTCTGAAGAGCAGCCTTATCCACTGCGGCTGCGCTCCGATATGCACACAACACTGCTACCTCGGATGCTACAACCCGAATCACCGAATCACTCCCGGCTCACTTGGCAGTAGCGAGAACCATTGTGTACACCTGCGTAAAGATTCCCAATTCTACTTCCCAGTTCTCACTTACAATTCTCACCCGGCAACCATCAGCAGCATCGTCCAAGGAAACCAGGAGCCCACCAACCCAAGTGGGCCTCTGAAGAGCAGCTTCATCCACTGCGCCTGAGCTCCGATATGCACACAACACTGCTACCTCGGATGCTAAAAAACTAATCACCGAATCGCTACCGGCTCACTTGGCAGTAGCGAAAAGCACTTTGTACACCTGCGTAAAGATTCCCAATTCTAATTCCCAGTTCCCACTTACGATCTTCACCTGGCAACCTGCAGCAGCATCGTCTAAGCAAACCATACAGAGACCGACACAAGTGGGCCTCTGAAGAGCAGCTTCATCCACTGCGGCTGCGCTCCGATATGCACTCAGCATTGCTACCTCGGATGCTACAAACCGAATCATCGAATCGCTCCCGGCTCACTAAGCAGTAGCCAGAACCACTGAGCACACCTGCGTAAAGATTCCCAATTCTACTTCCCAGTACCCACTTACGATCTTCACCCAGCACCCTGCAGCAGCATCGTCCATGCAAACCAGACGGCCACCGACACAAGTGGGCCTCTGAAGAGAATCTTCACCCATTGCACCTGCGCTCCGAAATGCACAGAACACTGCTACCTCGGATGCTACAAACCGAATCACCGAATCGCTCCCGGCTCACTGGGCAGTAACAAGAACCCCTTTGCACACCTGCGTAAAGATTTCCAATTCTACTTCCCAGTTCCCACTTACGATCTTCACCCGGCAACATGCAGCAGCATCGTCCAAGCAAACCAGACGGCCACCGACACCACTGGGCCTCTGAGGAGCAGCTTCATCCACTGCGCCTGTGCTACGAAATGCACACAACACTGCTACCTCGGATGCTAAAAACCGAATCACCGAATTGCTCCCGGCTCACTTGGCAGTAGCGAGAACCACTGTGCACACCTGCGTAAAGATTCCCAATTCTAATTCCCAGTTCCCACTTTCGATCTTCACCCGGCAACCTGCAGCAGCATCGTCTAAGCAAACCAGACAGCCACCGACACAAGTGGACCTCTGAAGAGCAGCTTCGTCCACTGCGGCTGCGCTCCGATATGCACTCAGCACTGCTACCTCGGATGCTACAAACCGAATCACCGAATCGCTGCCGGCTCACTTGGCAGTAGGGAGAACCACTGAGCACAACCTGCGTAAAGATTCCCAATTCTACTTCCCAGTACCCACTTACGATCTTCATCCAGCAACCTACAGCAGCATCGTCCAAGCAAACCAGACGGCCACCGACACAAGTGGGCCTCTGAACAGCAGCTCCATCCACGGCGCCTGCGCTACGAAATGCACACAACACTGCTACCTCGGATGCTATAAAAGGAATCACCGAATCGCTCCCGGCTAACTTGGCAGTAGCGAGAACCATTGTGCACACCTGCGTAAAAATTCCCAATTCTAATTCCCAGTTCTCACTTACGATTTTCACCCGGCAACCTTCAGCAGCATCGTCCAAGTAAACCAGGAGCCCACCGACACAAGTGGGCCTCTGAAGAGCAGCTTCATCCACTGCGCCTGCGTTCCGATATGCACACAACACTCTTACATCGGATGCTCCAAACAGAATCACCGAATCGCTCCCGGCTCACTTGGCAGTAGCGAGAAACACTCTGCACACCTGCGTAAAGATTCCCAATTCTACTTCCCAGTTCCCACTTACGATTTTCACCCGGCAACCTTCAGCAGCATCGTCCAAGCAAACCAGACGGCCACCGACACAAGTGGGCCTCTGAAGAGAATCTTCACCCATTGCACCTGCGCTCCGATATGCACAGAACACTGCTACCTCGGATGCTACAAACCGAATCACCGAATCGCTCCCGGCTCACTGGGCAGTAACAAAAACCCCTTTGCACACCTGCGTAAAGATTTCCAATTCTACTTCCCAGTTCCCACTTACGATCTTCACCCGGCAACCTGCAGCAGCATCGTCCAAGCAAACCAGACGGCCAGCGACACAAGTGGGCCTCTGAAGAGCAACCTTATCCACTGCGGCTGCGCTCCGATATGCACACAACACTGCTACCTCGGATGCTATAAAAGGAATCACCGAATCGCTCCCGGCTCACTTGGCAGTAGCGAGAACCATTGTGCACACCTGCGTAAAAATTCCCAATTTTAATTCCCAGTTCTCACTTACGATTATCACCCGGCAACCTTCAGCAGCATCG
Organism: Amblyomma americanum; assembly: GCF_052857255.1. Taxonomy (NCBI): domain Eukaryota; kingdom Metazoa; phylum Arthropoda; class Arachnida; order Ixodida; family Ixodidae; genus Amblyomma; species Amblyomma americanum. The sequence continues at coordinate 219,384,534 of NC_135498.1, read as the reverse complement.
TCCAAGCAAACCAGGAGCCCACCGACACAAGTGGGCCTCTGATGAGCAGCTTCATCCACTGCGCCTGAGCTCCGATATGCACACAAAAATGCTACCTCGGATGCGACAAAAAGGAATCACCGAATCACTCCCGGCTCACTCTGGAGTAGCGAGAACCACTGTGCAAACCAGCGTAAAGATTCCCAATTCTACTTCCCGGTTCCCACTTACGATCTTCACCCGGTAACCTGCAGCAGCATCGTCCAAGCAAACCAGATGGCCAAAGATACAAGTGGGCCTCTGAAGAGCAGCGTCATCCACTGCGGCTGCGCTCCGATATGCACACAACACTGCTACCTCGGATGCTACAAAACGAATCACTGAATCGCTCCCGGCTCACTTGGCAGTAGCGAAAAGCACTTTGTACACCTGCGTAAAGATTCCCAATTCTACTTCCCAGTTCCCACTTACAATCTTCACCCGGCAACCTGCAGCAGCATCGTCCAAGCAAACCAGACGGCCACCGACACAAGTTGGCCTCTGAAGAGCAGCTTCATCCACTGCGGCTGTGCTACGAAATGCACACAACACTGCTACCTCGGATGCTACAAACCGAATCACCGAATCGCTCCCGGCTCACTTGGCAGTAGCGAGAACCACTGTGCACACCTGCGTAAAGATTCCCTGTTCTACTTCCCGGTTCACACTTACGATCTTCACCCGGCAACCTGCAGTAGCATCGTCCAAGCAAACCAGACGGCCACCGACACAACTGGGCCTCTGAGGAGCAGATTCATCCACTGCGCCTGTGCTACGAAATGCACACTACACTGCTACCTCGGATTCTACAAACCGAATCACCGAATCGCTCCCGGCTCACTTGGCAGAAGCGAGAACCACTGTGCACACCTGCGTAAAGATTCCCAATTCTACTTCCCAGTACCCACTTACGATGTTCACCCAGCAACCTGCAGCAGCATCGTCCATGCAAACCAGACGGCCACCGACACAAGTGGGCTTCTGGACAGCAGCTTCATCCACTGCGCCTGCGATCCGAAATGCACACAACATTGCTACCTCGGATGCTACAAACCTAATCACCGAATCGCTGCCGGTTCACTTGGCAGTAGCGAGAACCACTGTGTCCACCTGCGACAAGATTCCGAAATCTTCTTCCCAGTTCCCATTTACGATCTTCACCCGGCAACCTGCAGCAGCATCTTCCAAGCAAACCAGACGGCCACCGACACAAGTGGGCCTCTGAAGAGCAGCTTCATCCACTGCGCCTGCGCTCCGATAAGCACACAATACTGCTACCTCGGATGGAACAAACCGAATCACCGAATCGCTCTCGGCTCACTTGGCGGTACCGAGAACCACTGTGCACACCTGCGTAAAGATTCCCAATTCTACTTCCCAGTTCCCAATTACGATCTTCACCCGGCAACCTGCAGCTGCATCGTCCAAGCAAACCAGACGGCCACCAACACAAGTGGGCATCTGAAGAGCAGATTCATCTACTGCGCCTGCGCTCCGATATGCACACAACACTGCTACCTCGGATGCTATAAAAGGAATCACCGAATCGCTCCCGGCTAACTTGGCAGTAGCGAGAACCATTGTGCACACCTGCAAAAAGATTCCAAATTCTTGTTCCCAGTTCCCACTTACGATCTTCACCCGGCAACCTGCAGCAGCATCGTCCAAGCAAACCAGGCGGCCACCGACACAAGTGGGCCTCTGAAGAGCGTCTTTATCCACTGCGCCTGCGCTCCGATATGCACACAACACTCTTACATCGGATGCTACAAACAGAATCACCGAATCGCTCCCGGCTCACTGGGACGTAACAAGAACCCCTTTGCACACTTGCGTAAAGATTTCCAATTCTACTTCCCAGTTCCCACTTACGATCTTCACACGGCAACCTGCAGCAGCATCGTCCAAGCAAACCAGGCAGCCACCGACACAAGTGGGCCTCTGAAGAGCAGCTTCATACTTTGCGGCTGCGCTCCGATATGCACAACACGCTGCTACCTCGAATTCTACAAACCGAATCACCGAATTGCTTCCGGCTCACTTGGCAGTAGCGAGGACCACTGTGCACACCTGCGTAAAGTTTCCCAATTCTACTTCCCAGTTCCCACTTACAACCTTCACCTGGCAACCTGCAGCAGCATCGTTCAAGCAAACCAGACGTCCAGCGACACAAGTGGGCCTCTGCAGAGCAGCTTCATCCACTGCGCCTGAGGTCCGATATGCACACAACAATGCTACCTCGGATGCGACAAAAGGAATCACCGAATCGCTCCCGGCTCACTTGGCAGTAGCGAGAACCACTGTGCACACCTGCGTAAAGATTCCCAATTCTACTTCCCAGTTCCCACTTACGATCTTCACCCGGCAACCTGCAGCTGCATCGTCCAAGCAAACCAGATGGCCACCAACACAAGTGGGCATCTGAAGAGGAGATTCATCCACTGCGCCTGCGCTCCGATACGCACACAACACTGCTACCTCGGATGCTATAAAAGGAATCACCGAATCGCTCCCGGCTAACTTGGCAGTAGCGAGAACCATTGTGCACAACCGCAAAAAGATTCCCAGTTCTTGTTCGCAGTTCCCACTTACGATCTTCACCCGGCAACCTGCAGCAGCATCGTCCAAGCAAACCAGATGGCCACCGATACAAGTGGGCTTCTGAAGAGCAGCTTCATCCACTGCGGCTGCGCTCCGATATGCACACTACACTGCTACCTCGGATGCTACAAAACGAATCACCGAATCGCTCCCGGCTCACTTGGCAGTAGCGAAAAGCACTTTGTACACCTGCGTAAAGATTCCCAATTCTACTTCCCAGTTCCCACTTTCAATCTTCGCCCGGCAACCTGCAGCAGCATCGTCCAAGCAAACCAGACGGCCACCGACACAAGTGGGCCTCTGAACAGCAGCTTCATCCACTGCGCCTGCGCTCCGAAATGCACACAACACTGCTACCTCGGATGCTACAAACCGAATCACCGAATCGCTCCCGGCTCACTTGGCAGTAGCGAGAACCACTGTGCACACCTGCGTAAAGTTTTCCAATTCTACTTCCCAGATCCCACTTACGATCTTCACCCGGCAACCTGCAGCAGCATCGTCCAAGCAATACAGACGGCCACCGACACAAGTGGGCCTCTGAAGAGCAGCTTCATCCAATGCGCCTGCGCTCCGAAATGCACACAACACTGCTACCTCGGATGCTACAAACCGAATCACCGAATCGCTGCCGGCTCACTTGGCAGTAGCGAGAACCATTGTGCACACCTGCGTAAAAATTCCCAATTCTAATTCCCAGTTCTCACTTACGATTTTCACCCGGCAACCTTCAGCAGCACCGTCCAAGCAAACCAGGAGCCCACCGACACAAGTGGGCCTCTGAAGAGCAGCTTCATCCACTGCGCCTGAGCTCCGATATGCACACAACAATGCTACCTCAGATGCGACAAATAGGAATCACCGAATCACTCCCGGCTCACTTGGGAGTAGCGAGAACCACTGTGCAAACCAGCGTAAAGATTCCCAATTCTACTTCCCGGTTCCCACTTACGATCTTCACCCGGTAACCTGCAGCAGCATCGCCCAAGCAAACCAGATGGCCACCGATACAAGTGGGCCTCTGAAGAGCAGCTTCATCCACTGCGGCTGCGCTCCGATATGCACACAACACTGCTACCTCGGATGCTACAAAACGAATCACTGAATCGCTCCCGGCTCACTTGGCAGTAGCGAAAAGCACTTTGTACTTCTGCGTAAAGATTCCCAATTCTACTTCCCAGTTCCCACTTACAATCTTCACCCGGCAACCTGCAGCAGCATCGTCCAAGCAAACCAGACGGCCACCGACACAAGTTGGCCTCTGAAGAGCAGCTTCATCCACTGCGGTTGTGCTACGAAATGCACACAACACTGCTACCTCGGATGCTACAAACCGAATCACCGAATCGCTCCCGGCTCACTTGGCAGTAGCGAGAACCACTGTGCACACCTGCGTAAAGATTCCCAATTCTAATTCCCAGTTCTCACTTACGATCTTCACCCGGCAACCTGCAGCAGCATCGTCCAAGCAAACCAGGCGGCCACCGACACAAGTGGGCCTCTGAAGAGAATCTTCACCCATTGCACCTGCGCTCCGATATGCACAGAACACTGCTACCTCGGATGCTACAAACCGAATCACCGAATCGCTCCCGGCTCACTGGGCAGTAACAAAAACCCCTTTGCACACCTGCGTAAAGATTTCCAATTCTACTTCCCAGTTCCCACTTACGATCTTCACCCGGCAACCTGCAGCAGCATCGTCCAAGCAAACCAGACGGCCAGCGACACAAGTGGGCCTCTGAAGAGCAACCTTATCCACTGCGGCTGCGCTCCGATATGCACACAACACTGCTACCTCGGATGCTATAAAAGGAATCACCGAATCGCTCCCGGCTCACTTGGCAGTAGCGAGAACCATTGTGCACACCTGCGTAAAAATTCCCAATTCTAATTCCCAGTTCTCACTTACGATTTTCACCCGGCAACCTTCAGCAGCATCGTCCAAGCAAACCAGGAGCCCACCGACACAAGTGGGCCTCTGAAGAGCAGCTTCATCCACTGCGCCTGAGCTCCGATATGCACACAAAAATGCTACCTCGGATGCGACAAAAAGGAATCACCGAATCACTCCCGGCTCACTTGGGAGTAGCGAGAACCACTGTGCAAACCAGCGTAAAGATTCCCAATTCTACTTCCCGGTTCCCACTTACGATCTTCACCCGGTAACCTGCAGCAGCATCGTCCAAGCAAACCAGATGGCCAAAGATACAAGTGGGCCTCTGAAGAGCAGCTTCATCCACTGCGGCTGCGCTCCGATATGCACACAACACTGCTACCTCGGATGCTACAAAACGAATCACTGAATCGCTCCCGGCTCACTTGGCAGTAGCGAAAAGCACTTTGTACACCTGCGTAAAGATTCCCAATTCTACTTCCCAGTTCCCACTTACAATCTTCACCCGGCAACCTGCAGCAGCATCGTCCAAGCAAACCAGACGGCCACCGACACAACTTGGCCTCTGAAGAGCAGCTTCATCCACTGCGGCTGTGCTACGAAATGCACACAACACTGCTACCTCGGATGCTACAAACCGAATCACCGAATCGCTCCCGGCTCACTTGGCAGTAGCGAGAACCACTGTGCACACCTGCGTAAAGATTCCCAATTCTAATTCCCAGTTCCCACTTACGATCTTCACCCGGCAACCTCCAGCAGCATCGTCCAAGCAAACCAGGGGGCCACCGACACAAGTGGGCCTCTGAAGAGCGGCTTCATCCACTGCGCCTGCGCTCCGATATGCACACAACACTCTTACATCGGATGCTCCAAACAGAATCACCGAATCGCTCCCGGCTCACTTGGCAGTAGCGAGAAACACTGTGCACACCTGCGTAAAGATTCCCAATTCTACTTCCCAGTTCCCACTTACGATTTTCACCCGGCAACCTTCAGCAGCATCGTCCAAGCAAACCAGGCGGCCACCGACACAAGTGGGCCTCTGAAGAGCAGCCTTATCCACTGCGGCTGCGCTCCGATATGCACACAACACTGCTACCTCGGATGCTACAACCCGAATCACCGAATCGCTCCCGGCTCACTTGGCAGTAGCGAGAACCATTGTGCACACCTGCGTAAAGATTCCCAATTCTATTTCCCAGTTCTCACTAACGATTTTCACCCGGCAACCATCAGCAGCATCGTCCAAGGAAACCAGGAGCCCACAAACCCAAGTGGGCCTCTGAAGAGCAGCTTCATCCACTGCGGCTGCGCTCCGATATGCACACAACACTGCTACCTCGGATGCTACAAAACGAATCACTGAATCGCTCCCGGCTCACTTGGCAGTAGCGAAAAGCACTTTGTACACCTGCGTAAAGATTCCCAATTCTACTTCCCAGTTCCCACTTACAATCTTCACCCGGCAACCTGCAGCAGCATCGTCCAAGCAAACCAGACGGCCACCGACACAAGTTGGCCTCTGAAGAGAATCTTCACCCATTCCACCTGCGCTCCGATATGCACAGAACACTGCTACCTCGGATGCTACAAACCGAATCACCGAATCGCTCCCGGCTCACTGGGCAGTAACAAAAACCCCTTTGCACACATGCGTAAAGATTTCCAATTCTACTTCCCAGTTCCCACTTACGATCTTCACCCGGCAACCTGCAGCAGCATCGTCCAAGCAAACCAGACGGCCAGCGACACAAGTGGGCCTCTGAAGAGCAGCCTTATCCACTTCGGCTGCGCTCCGATATGCACACAACACTGCTACCTCGGATGCTACAACCCGAATCACCGAATCGCTCCCGGCTCACTTGGCAGTAGCGAGAACCATTGTGCACACCTGCGTAAAGATTCCCAATTCTACTTCCCAGTTCTCACTTACGATCTTCACCCGGCAACCTGCAGCAGCATCCTCCAAGCAAACCAGACCGCCACCGACACAAGTAGGCCTCTGAAGAGCAGCTTCATCCACTGCGGCTGCGCTCCGATATGCACACAACACTGCTACCTCGGATGCTACAAACCGAATCACCGAATCGCTCCCGGCTCACTTGACAGTAGCGAGAACCACTGAGCACACCTGCCTAATGATTCCCTGATCTACTTCCCGGTTCACACTTACGATCTTCACCCGGCAACCTGCAGTAGCATCGTCCAAGCAAACCAGACGGCCACCGACACAACTGGGCCTCTGAGGAGCAGATTCATCCACTGCGCCTGTGCTACGAAATGCACACTACACTGCTACCTCGGATTCTACAAACCGAATCACCGAATCGCTCCCGGCTCACTTGGCAGAAGCGAGAACCACTGTGCACACCTGCGTAAAGATTCCCAATTCTACTTCCCAGTACCCACTTACGATCTTCACCCAGCAACCTGCAGCAGCATCTTCCATGCAAACCAGACGGCCACCGACACAAGTGGGCTTCTGGACAGCAGCTTCATCCACTGCGCCTGCGATCCGAAATGCACACAACATTGCTACCTCGGATGCTACAAACCTAATCACCGAATCGCTGCCGGTTCACTTGGCAGTAGCGAGAACCACTGTGTCCACCTGCGACAAGATTCCGAAATCTTCTTCCCAGTTCCCATTTACGATCTTCACCCGGCAACCTGCAGCAGCATCTTCCAAGCAAACCAGACGGCCACCGACACAAGTGGGCCTCTGAAGAGCAGCTTCATCCACTGCGCCTGCGCTCCGATATGCACACAACACTACTACCTCGGATGCTATAAAAGGAATCACCGAATCGCTCCCGGCTAACTTGGCAGTAGCGAGAACCATTGTGCACACCTGCAAAAAGATTCCCAATTCTTGTTCCCAGTTCCCACTTACGATCTTCACCCGGCAACCTGCAGCAGCATCGTCCAAGCAAACCAGGCGGCCACCGACACAAGTGGGCCTCTGAAGAGCGTCTTTATCCACTGCGCCTGCGCTCCGATATGCACACAACACTCTTACATCGGATGCTACAAACCGAATCACCGAATCGCTCCCGGCTCACTTGGCAGTAGCGAGAACCACTGTGTACACCTGCGTAAAGATTCCCAATTCTAATTCCCAGTTCCCACTTACGATCTTCACCCGGCAACCTGCAGCAGCATCGTCTAAGCAAACCAGACAGCCACCGACACAAGTGGACCTCTGAAGAGCAGCTTCTTCCACTGCGGCTTCGCTCCGATATGCACTCAGCACTGCTACCTCGGATGCTACAAACCGAATCACCGAATCGCTGCCGGCTCACTTGGCAGTAGGGTGAACCGCTGTGCCCACCTGCGACAAGATTCCCAAATCAACTTCCCAGTTCCCATTTACGATCTTCCCCCGGCAACCTGCAGCTGCATCGTCCAAGCAAACCAGACGGCCACCAACACAAGTGGGCATCTGAAGAGCAGATTCATCCACTGCGCCTGCGCTCCGATATGCACACAACACTGCTGCCTCGGATGCTACAAACCGAATCACCGAATCGCTCCCGGCTCACTTGGCAGTAGCGAGAACCACTGTGCACACCTGCGTAAAGTTTTCCAATTCTACTTCCCAGATCCCACTTACGATCTTCACCCGGCAACCTGCAGCAGCATCGTCCAAGCAATCCAGACGGCCACCGACACAAGTGGGCCTCTGAAGAGCAGCTTCATCCAATGCGCCTGCGCTCCGAAATGCACACAACACTGCTACCTCGGATGCTACAAACCGAATCACCGAATCGCTGCCGGCTCACTTGGCAGTAGCGAGAACCATTGTGCACACCTGCGTAAAAATTCCCAATTCTAATTCCCAGTTCTCACTTACGATTTTCACCCGGCAACCTTCAGCAGCACCGTCCAAGCAAACCAGGAGCCCACCGACACAAGTGGGCCTCTGAAGAGCAGCTTCATCCACTGCGCCTGAGCTCCGATATGCACACAACAATGCTACCTCAGATGCGACAAATAGGAATCACCGAATCACTCCCGGCTCACTTGGGAGTAGCGAGAACCACTGTGCAAACCAGCGTAAAGATTCCCAATTCTACTTCCCGGTTCCCACTTACGATCTTCACCCGGTAACCTGCAGCAGCATCGTCCAAGCAAACCAGACGGCAACCGACACAAGTTGGCCTCTGAAGAGCAGCTTCATCCACTGCGGCTGCGCTCCGATATGCACACAACACTGCTTCCTCGGATGCTACAAACCGAATCACCGAATCGATCCCGGCTCACTTGGCAGTAGCGAGAACCACTGAGCACACCTCCGTAAAGTTTCCCAAGTCTACTTCCCAGTTCCCACTTACGATCTTCACCCGGCAACCTCAGCAGCATCGTCCAAGCAAACCAGACGGCCATCGACACAAGTAGGCCTCTGAAGAGCAGCTTCATCCACTGCGGCTGCGCTCCGATATGCACACAACACTGCTACCTCGGATGCTACAAACCGAATCACGGAATCGCTGCCGGCTCACTTGGCAGTAGCGAGAACCATTGTGCACACCTGCGTAAAAATTCCCAATTCTAATTCCCAGTTCTCACTTACGATTTTCACCCGGCAACCTTCAGCAGCATCGTCCAAGCAAACCAGGAGCCCACCGACACAAGTGGGCCTCTGAAGAGCAGCTTCATCCACTGCGCCTGAGCTCCGATATGCACACAACAATGCTACCTCGGATGCGACAAATAGGAATCACCGAATCACTCCCGGCTCACTTGGGAGTAGCGAGAACCACTGTGCAAACCAGCGTAAAGATTCCCAATTCTACTTCCCGGTTCCCACTTACGATCTTCACCCGGTAACCTGCAGCAGCATCGTCCAAGCAAACCAGATGGCCACCGATACAAGTGGACCTCTGAAGAGCAGCTTCATCCACTGCGGCTGCGCTCCGATATGCACACAACACTGCTACCTCGGATGCTACAAAACGAATCACTGAATCGCTCCCGGCTCACTTGGCAGAAGCGAAAAGCACTTTGTACACCTGCGTAAAGATTCCCAATTCTACTTCCCAGTTCCCGCTTACAATCTTCACCCGGCAACCTGCAGCAGCATCGTCCAAGCAAACCAGACGGCCACCGACACAAGTTGGCCTCTGAAGAGCAGCTTCATCCACTGCGGCTGTGCTACGAAATGCACACAACACTGCTACCTCGGATGCTACAAACCGAATCACCGAATCGCTCCCGGCTCACTTGGCAGTAGCGAGAACCACTGTGCACACCTGCGTAAAGATTCCCAATTCTAATTCCCAGTTCCCACTTACGATCTTCACCCGGCAACCTGCAGCAGCATCGTCCAAGCAAACCAGGCGGCCACCGACACAAGTGGGCCTCTGAAGAGAATCTTCACCCATTGCACCTGCGCTCCGATATGCACAGAACACTGCTACCTCGGATGCTACAAACCGAATCACCGAATCGCTCCCGGCTCACTGGGCAGTAACAAAAACCCCTTTGCACACCTGCGTAAAGATTTCCAATTCTACTTCCCAGTTCCCACTTACGATCTTCACCCGGCAACCTGCAGCAGCATCGTCCAAGCAAACCAGACGGCCAGCGACACAAGTGGGCCTCTGAAGAGCAACCTTATCCACTGCGGCTGCGCTCCGATATGCACACAACACTGCTACCTCGGATGCTATAAAAGGAATCACCGAATCGCTCCCGGCTCACTTGGCAGTAGCGAGAACCATTGTGCACACCTGCGTAAAAATTCCCAATTCTAATTCCCAGTTCTCACTTACGATTTTCACCCGGCAACCTTCAGCAGCATCGTCCAAGCAAACCAGGAGCCCACCGACACAAGTGGGCCTCTGAAGAGCAGCTTCATCCACTGCGCCTGAGCTCCGATATGCACACAAAAATGCCACCTCGGATGCGACAAAAAGGAATCACCGAATCACTCCCGGCTCACTTGGGAGTAGCGAGAACCACTGTGCAAACCAGCGTAAAGATTCCCAATTCTACTTCCCAGTTCCGACTTACAATCTTCACCCGGCAACCTGCAGCAGCATCGTCCAAGCAAACCAGACGGCCACCGACACAAGTTGGCCTCTGAAGAGCAGCTTCATCCACTGCGGCTGTGCTACGAAATGCACACAACACTGCTACCTCGGATGCTACAAACCGAATCACCGAATCGCTCCCGGCTCACTTGGCAGTAGCGAGAACCACTGTGCACACCTGCGTAAAGATTCCCAATTCTACTTCCCAGTACCCACTTACGATCTTCACCCAGCAACCTGCAGCGGCATCTTCCATGCAAACCAGACGGCCACCGACACAAGTGGGCTTCTGGACAGCAGCTTCATCCACTGCGCCTGCGATCCGAAATGCACACAACATTGCTACCTCGGATGGTACAAACCTAATCACCGAATCGCTGCCGGTTCACTTGGCAGTAGCGAGAACCACTGTGTCCACCTGCGACAAGATTCCGAAATCTTCTTCCCAGTTCCCATTTACGATCTTCACCCGGCAACCTGCAGCAGCATCTTCCAAGCAAACCAGACGGCCACCGACACAAGTGGGCCTCTGAAGAGCAGCTTCATCCACTGCGCCTGCGCTCCGATAAGCACACAATACTGCTACCTCGGATGGAACAAACCGAATCACCGAATCGCTCTCGGCTCACTTGGCGGTACCGAGAACCACTGTGCACACCTGCGTAAAGATTCCCAATTCTACTTCCCAGTTCCCAATTACGATCTTCATCCGGCAACCTGCAGCTGCATCGTCCAAGCAAACCAGACGGCCAACAACACAAGTGGGCATCTGAAGAGCAGATTCATCCACTGCGCCTGCGCTCCGATATGCACACAACACTGCTACCTCGGATGCTATAAAAGGAATCACCGAATCGCTCCCGGCTAACTTGGCAGTAGCGAGAACCATTGTGCACACCTGCAAAAAGATTCCCAAATCTTGTTCCCAGTTCCCACTTACGATCTTCACCCGGCAACCTGCAGCAGCATCGTCCAAGCAAACCAGGCGGCCACCGACACAAGTGGGCCTCTGAAGAGCGTCTTTATCCACTGCGCCTGCGCTCCGATATGCACACAACACTCTTACATCGGATGCTACAAACAGAATCACCGAATCGCTCCCGGCTCACTTGGCAGTCGCGAGAACCCCTTTGCACACCTGCGTAAAGATTTCCAATTCTACTTCCCAGTTCCCACTTACGATCTTCACCCGGCAACCTGCAGCAGCATCGTCTAAGCAAACCAGACAGCCACCGACACAAGTGGACCTCTGAAGAGCAGCTTCATCCACTGCGGCTGCGCTCCGATATGCACTCAGCACTGCTACCTCGGATGCTACAAACCGAATCACCGAATCGCTGCCGGCTCACTTGGCAGTAGGGAGAACCACTGTGCCCACCTGCTACAAGATTCCCAAATCTACTTCCCAGTTCCCATTTACGATCTTCACCCGGCAACGTGCCGCAGAATCGTCCAAGCAAACCAGGCAGCCACCGACACAAGTGGGCCTCTGAAGAGCAGCTTCATCCTTTGCGGCTGCGCTCCGATATGCACACAACACTAATACCTCGGATGCTACAAACCGAACCACCGAATCTCTCCCGGCTCACTTGGCAGTAGCGAGAACCACTGAGCACAACCTGCGTAAAGATTCCCAATTCTACTTCCCAGTACCCACTTACGATCTTCACCCAGCAACCTACAGCAGCATCGTCCAAGCAAACCAGACGGCCACCGACACAAGTGGGCCTCTGAACAGCAGCTCCATCCACTGCGCCTGCGCTACGAAATGCACACAACACTGCTACCTCGGATGCTATAAAAGGAATCACCGAATCGCTCCCGGCTAACTTGGCAGTAGCGAGAACCATTGTGCACACCTGCAAAAAGATTCCCAATTCTTGTTCCCAGTTCCCACTTACGATCTTCACCCGGCAACCTGCAGCAGCATCGTCCAAGCAAACCAGGCGGCCACCGACACAAGTGGGCCTCTGAAGAGCGGCTTCATCCACTGCGCCTGCGCTCCGATATGCACACAACACTCTTACATCGGATGCTCCAAACAGAATCACCGAATCGCTCCCGGCTCACTTGGCAGTAGCGAGAAACACTGTGCACACCTGCGTAAAGATTCCAAATCTCACTTCCCAGTTCCCACTTACGATTTTCACCCGGCAACCTTCAGCAGCATCGTCCAAGCAAACCAGACGGCCAACGACACAAGTGGGCCTCTGAAGAAAATCTTCACCCATTGCACCTGCGCTCCGATATGCACAGAACACTGCTACCTCGGATGCTACAAACCGAATCACCGAATCGCTCCCGCTCACTGGGCAGTAACAAGAACCCCTTTGCACACCTGCGTAAAGATTTCTAATTCTACTTCCCAGTTCCCACTTACGATCTTCACCCGGCAACCTACAGCAGCATCGTCCAAGCAAACCAGACGGCCACCGACACCACTGGGCCTCTGAGGAGCAGCTTCATCCACTGCGCCTGTGCTACGAAATGCACACAACACTGCTACCTCGGATGCTACAAACCGAATCACCGAATCGCTCCCGGCTCACTTGGCAGTAGCGAGAACCACTGTGCACACCTGCGTAAAGATTCCCAATTCTAATTCCCAGTTCCCACTTACGATCTTCACCCGGCAACCTGCAGCAGCATCGTCTAAGCAAACCAGACAGCCACCGACACAAGTGGACCTCTGAAGAGCAGCTTCTTCCACTGCGGCTTCGCTCCGATATGCACTCAGCACTGCTACCTCGGATGCTACAAACCGAATCACCGAATCGCTGCCGGCTCACTTGGCAGTAGGGTGAACCGCTGTGCCCACCTGCGACAAGATTCCCAAATCAACTTCCCAGTTCCCATTTACGATCTTCACCCGGCAACGTGCAGCAGAATCGTCCAAGCAAACCAGGCAGCCACCGACACAAGTGGGCCTCTGAAGAGCAGCTTCATCCTTTGCGGCTGCGCTCCGATATGCACACAACACTAATACCTCGGATGCTACAAACCGAACCACCGAATCACTCCCGGCTCACTTGGCAGTAGCGAGAACCACTGTGCCCACCTGCGACAAGGTTCCCAAATCTACTTCCCAGTTGCCACTTACGATCTTCACCCGGCAACCTGCAGCAGCATCGTCCAAGAAAACCAGACGGCCACCGACACAAGTGGGCCTCTTGAGAGCAGCTTCATCCACTGCGCCTGCGCTCCGAAATGCACACAATACTGCTACCCCGGATGGAAAAAACCGAATCACCGAATCGCTCTCGGCTCTCTTGGCGGTACCGAGAACCACTGTGCACACCTGCGTAAAGATTCCCAATTCTACTTCCCAGTTTCCACTTACGATCTTCCCCCGGCAACCTGCAGCTGCATCGTCCAAGCAAACCAGACGGCCACCAACACAAGTGGGCATCTGAAGAGCAGATTCATCCACTGCGCCTGCGCTCCGATATGCACACAACACTGCTACCTCGGATGCTATAAAAGGAATCACCGAACCGCTCCCGGCTAACTTGGCAGTAGCGAGAACCATTGTGCAATCCTGCAAAAAGATTCCCAATTCTTGTTCCCAGTTCCCACTTACGATCTTCACACGGCAACCTGCAGCTGCATCGTCCAAGCAAACCAGACGGCCACCAACACAATGGGCATCTGAAGAGCAGCCTTATCCACTGCGGCTGCGCTCCGATATGCACACAACACTGCTACCTCGGATGCTACAATCCGAATCACCGAATCGCTACCGGCTCACTTGGCAGTAGCGAAAAGCACTTTGTACACCTGCGTAAAGATTCCCAATTCTACTTCCCAGTTCCCACTTACAATCTTCACCCGGCAACCTGCAGCAGCATCGTCCAAGCAAACCAGACGGCAACCGACACAAGTTGGCCTCTGAAGAGCAGCTTCATCCACTGCGGCTGCGCTCCGATATGCACACAACACTGCTTCCTCGGATGCTACAAACCGAATCACCGAATCGCTCCCGGCTCACTTGGCAGTAGCGAGAACCACTGAGCACACCTCCGTAAAGTTTCCCAAGTCTACTTCCCAGTTCCCACTTACGATCTTCACCCGGCAACCTCAGCAGCATCGTCCAAGCAAACCAGACGGCCATCGACACAAGTAGGCCTCTGAAGAGCAGCTTCATCCACTGCGGCTGCGCTCCGATATGCACACAACACTGCTACCTCGGATGCTACAAACCGAATCAGCGAATCGCTCCCGGCTCACTTGGCAGTAGCGAGAACCACTGTGCACACCTGCGTAAAGATTCCCTGTTCTACTTCCCGGTTCACACTTACGATCTTCACCCGGCAACCTGCAGTAGCATCGTCCAAGCAAACCAGACGGCCACCGACACAACTGGGCCTCTGAGGAGCAGATTCATCCGCTGCGCCTGTGCTACGAAATGCACACTACACTGCTACCTCGGATTCTACAAACCGAATCATCGAATCGCTCCCGACTCACTTGGCAGAAGCGAGAACCACTGTGCACACCTGTGTAAAGATTCCCAATTCTAATTCCCAGTTCCCACTTACGATCTTCACCTGGCAACCTGCAGCAGCATCGTCTAAGCAAACCAGACAGCCACCGACACAAGTGGGCCTCTGAAGAGCAGCTTCATCCACTGCGGCTGCGCTCCGATATGCACTCAGCATTGCTACCTCGGATGCTACAAACCGAATCTCCGAATCGCTCCCGGCTCACTTTGCAGTAGCCAGAACCACTGTGCACACCTGCGTAAAGATTCCCAATTCTACTTCCCAGTTCTCACTTACGATTTTCACCCGGCAACCATCAGCAGCATCGTCCAAGCAAACCAGGAGCCCACCAACACAAGTGGGCCTCTGAAGAGCAGTTTCATCCACTGCGCCTGAGCTCCGATATGCACACAACAATGCTACATCTGATGCGTCAAAAGGAATCACCGAATCGCTCGCGGCTCAATTGGCAGTGACGAGAACCACTGTGCAAACCAGCGTAAAGATTCCCAATTCTACTTCCCGGTTCCCACTTACGATCTTCACCCGGCAACCTGCAGCTGCATCGTCCAAGCAAACCAGATGGCCACCGATACAAGTGGGCCTCTGAAGAGCAGTTTCATCCACTGCGGCTGCGCTCCGATATGCACACAACACTGCTACCTCGGATGCTAAAAAACTAATCACCGAATCGCTACCGGCTCACTTGGCAGTAGCGAAAAGCACTTTGTACACCTGCGTAAAGATCCCTAATTCTACTTCCCAGTTCCCACTTACGATCTTCACCCGGCAACCTGCAGCAGCATCGTCCAAGCAAACCAGACGGCCACCGACACAAGTAGTCCTCTGAAGAGCAGCTTCATCCACTGCGGCTGCGCTCCGATATGCACACAACACTGCTACCTCGGATGCTACAAACCGAATCACCGAATCGCACCCGGCTCACTTGACAGTAGCGAGAACCACTGAGCACACCTGCCTAATGATTCCTATTCTACTTCCCAGTTCACACTTACGATCTTCACCCGGCAACCTGCAGTAGCATCGTCCAAGCAAACCAGACGGCCACCGACACAACTGGGCCTCTGAAGAGCAGCTTCATCCACTGCGGCTGCGCTCCGATATGCACTCAGCATTGCTACCTCGGATGCTACAAACCGAATCACCGAATCGCTCCCGGCTCACTTAGCAGTAGCCAGAACCACTGAGCACACCTGCGTAAAGATTCCCAATTCTACTTCCCAGTACCCACTTTCGATCTTCACCCAGCAACCTGCAGCAGCATCGTCCATGCAAACCAGACGGCCACCGACACAAGTTGGCTTCTGGACAGCAGCTTCATCCACTGCGCCTGTGCTCCGAAATGCACACAACATTGCTACCTCGGATGCTACAAACCTAATCACCGAATCGCTGCCGGTTCACTTGGCAGTAGCGAGAACCACTGTGTCCACCTGCGACAAGATTCCGAAATCTTCTTCCCAGTTCCCATTTACGATCCTCACCCGGCAACCTGCAGCAGCATCTTCCAAGCAAACCAGACGGCCACCGACACAAGTGGGCCTCTGAAGAGCAGCTTCATCCACTGCGCCTGCGCTCCGATATGCACACAATACTGCTACCTCGGATGGAACAAACCGAATCACCGAATCGCTCTCGGCTCACTTGGCGGTACCGAGAACCACTGCGCACACCTGCGTAAATATTCCCAATTCTACTTCCCAGTTCCCAATTACGATCTTCACCCGGCAACCTGCAGCTGCATCGTCCAAGCAAACCAGGCGGCCACCGACACAAGTGGGCCTCTGAAGAGCGTCTTTATCCACTGCGCCTGCGCTCCGATATGCACACAACACTCTTACATCGGATGCTACAAACAGAATCACCGAATCGCTCCCGGCTCACTTGGCAGTAGCGAGAACCCCTTTGCACACCTGCGTAAAGATTTCCAATTCTACTTCCCAGTTCCGACTTACGATCTTCACCCGGCAACCTGCAGCAGCATCGTCTAAGCAAACCAGACAGCCACCGACACAAGTGGACCTCTGAAGAGCAGCTTCATCCACTGCGGCTGCGCTCCGATATGCACTCAGCACTGCTACCTCGGATGCTACAAACCGAATCACCGAATCGCTGCCGGCTCACTTGGCAGTAGGGAGAAGAACCACTGTGCCCACCTGCGACAAGATTCCCAAATCTCACTTCCCAGTTCCCATTTACGATCTTCACCCGGCAACGTGCAGCAGAATCGTCCAAGCAAACCAGGCAGCCACCGACACAAGTGGGCCTCTGAAGAGCAGCTTCATCCTTCCGGCTAACTTGGCAGTAGCGAGAACCATTGTGCACACCGAAATAAAAGTTGTTAGTTAGCGCAGGTGTGTGTCCTTCTTGTTCTGGTCCTTTGTCTGCAAGCGCTGTGTTCTCAAGATTCATCCACTGCGCCTGCGCTCCGATATGCACACAACCCTCTTACATCGGATGCTACAAACAGAATCACCGAATCGCTCCCGGCTCACTTGGCAGTAGCGAGAAACACTGTGCACACCTGCGTAAAGATTCCAAATCTTACTTCCCAGTTCCCACTTACGATTTTCACCCGGCAACCTTCAGCAGCATCGTCCAAGCAAACCAGACGGCCAACGACACAAGTGGGCCTCTGAAGAAAATCTTCACCCATTGCACCTGCGCTCCGATATGCACAGAACACTGCTACCTCGGATGCTACAAACCGAATCACCGAATCGCTCCCGGCTCACTGGGCAGTAACAAAACCCCTTTGCAAACCTGCGTAAAGATTTCCAATTCTACTTCCCAGTTCCCACTTACGATCTTCACCCGGCAACCTGCAGCAGCATCGTCCAAGCAAACCAGACGGCCACCGACACCACTGGGCCTCTGAGGAGCAGCTTCATCCACTGCGCCTGTGCTACGAAATGCACACAACACTCCTACCTCGGATGCTACAAACCGAATCACCGAATCGCTCCCGGCTCACTTGGCAGTAGCGAGAACCACTGTGCACACCTGCGTAAAGATTCCCAATTCTAATTCCCAGTTCCCACTTACGATCTTCACCCGGCAACCTGCAGCAGCATCGTCTAAGCAAACCAGACAGCCACCGACACAAGTGGACCTCTGAAGAGCAGCTTCTTCCACTGCGGCTTCGCTCCGATATGCACTCAGCACTGCTACCTCGGATGCTACAAACCGAATCACCGAATCGCTGCCGGCTCACTTGGCAGTAGGGAGAACCGCTGTGCCCACCTGCGACAATATTCCCAAATCAACTTCCCAGTTCCCATTTACGATCTTCACCCGGCAACGTGCAGCAGAATCGTCCAAGCAAACCAGGCAGCCACCGACACAAGTGGGCCTCTGAAGAGCAGCTTCATCCTTTGCGGCTGCGCTCCGATATGCACACAACACTAATACCTCGGATGCTACAAACCGATCCACCGAATCACTCCCGGCTCACTTGGCAGTAGCGAGAACCACTGAGCACAACCTGCGTAAAGATTCCCAATTCTACTTCCCAGTACCCACTTAAGATCTTCACCCAGCAACCTACAGCAGCATCGTCCAAGCAAACCAGACGGCCACCGACACAAGTGGGCCTCTGAACAGCAGCTCCATCCACTGCGCCTGCGCTACGAAATGCACACAACACTGCTACCTCGGATGCTAAAAACCGAATCACCGAATCGCTACCGGCTCACTTGGCAGTAGCGAGAACCACTGTGCCCACCTGCGACAAGGTTCCCAAATCTACTTCCCAGTTGCCACTTACGATCTTCACCCGGCAACCTGCAGCAGCATCGTCCAAGCAAACCAGACGGCCGCCGACACAAGTGGGCCTCTTGAGAGCAGCTTCATCCACTGCGCCTGCGCTCCGAAATGCACACAATACTGCTACCCCGGATGGAAAAAACCGAATCACCGAATCGCTCTCGGCTCTCTTGGCGGTACCGAGAACCACTGTGCACACCTGCGTAAAGATTCCCAATTCTACTTCCCAGTTCCCACTTACGATCTTCCCCCGGCAACCTGCAGCTGCATCGTCCAAGCAAACCAGACGGCCACCAACACAAGTGGGCATCTGAAGAGCAGATTCATCCACTGCGCCAGCGCTCCGATATGCACACAACACTGC
Source organism: Amblyomma americanum (assembly GCF_052857255.1). Lineage (NCBI taxonomy): Eukaryota > Metazoa > Arthropoda > Arachnida > Ixodida > Ixodidae > Amblyomma > Amblyomma americanum. The sequence continues at coordinate 219,365,349 of NC_135498.1, read as the reverse complement.
TACCTCGGATGCTATAAAAGGAATCACCGAACCGCTCCCGGCTAACTTGGCAGTAGCGAGAACCATTGTGCAATCCTGCAAAAAGATTCCCAATTCTTGTTCCCAGTTCCCACTTACGATCTTCACACGGCAACCTGCTGCAGCATCGTCCAAGCAAACCCGGCGGCCACCGACACAAGTGGGACTCTGAAGAGCGGCTTCATCCACTGCGCCTGCGCTCCGATATGCACACAACACTCTTACATCGGATGCTACAAACAGAATCACCGAATCGCACCCGGCTCACTTGACAGTAGCGAGAACCACTGAGCACACCTGCCTAATGATTCCCTATTCTACTTCCCAGTTCACACTTACGATCTTCACCCGGCAACCTGCAGTAGCATCGTCCAAGCAAACCAGACGGCCACCGACACAACTGGGCCTCTGAAGAGCAGCTTCATCCACTGCGGCTGCGCTCCGATATGCACTCAGCATTGCTACCTCGGATGCTACAAACCGAATCACCGAATCGCTCCCGGCTCACTTAGCAGTAGCCAGAACCACTGAGCACACCTACGTAAAGATTCCCAATTCTACTTCCCAGTACCCACTTTCGATCTTCACCCAGAAACCTGCAGCAGCATCGTCCATGCAAACCAGACGGCCACCGACACAAGTGGGTTTCTGGACAGCAGCTTCATCCACTGCGCCTGTGCTCCGAAATGCACACAACATTGCTACCTCGGATGCTACAAACCTAATCACCGAATCGCAGCCGGTTCACTTGGCAGTAGCGAGAACCACTGTGTCCACCTGCGACAAGATTCCGAAATCTTCTTCCCAGTTCCCATTTACGATCTTCACCCGGCAACCTGCAGCAGCATCTTCCAAGCAAACCAGACGGCCACCGACACAAGTGGGCCTCTGAAGAGCAGCTTCATCCACTGCGCCTGCGCTCCGATATGCACACAATACTGCTACCTCGGATGGAACAAACCGAATCACCGAATCGCTCTCGGCTCACTTGGCGGTACCGAGAACCACTGTGCACACCTGCGTAAAGATTCCCAATTCTACTTCCCAGTTCCCAATTACGATCTTCACCCGGCAACCTGCAGCTGCATCGCCCAAGCAAACCAGACGGCCACCAACACAAGTGGGCATCTGAAGAGCAGATTCATCCACTGCGCCTGCGCTCCGATATGCACACAACACTGCTACCTCGGATGCTATAAAAGGAATCACCGAATCGCTCCCGGCTAACTTGGCAGTAGCGAGAACCATTGTGCACACCTGCAAAAAGATTCCCAATTCTTGTTCTTAGTTCCCACTTACGATCTTCACCCGGCAACCTGCAGCAGCATCGTCCAAGCAAACCAGGCGGCCACCGACACAAGTGGGCCTCTGAAGAGCGTCTTTATCCACTGCGCCTGCGCTCCGATATGCACACAACACTCTTACATCGGATGCTACAAACAGAATCACCGAATCGCTCCCGGCTCACTTGGCAGTAGCGAGAACCCCTTTGCACACCTGCGTAAAGATTTCCAATTCTACTTCCCAGTTCCGACTTACGATCTTCACCCGGCAACCTGCAGCAGCATCGTCTAAGCAAACCAGACAGCCACCGACACAAGTGGACCTCTGAAGAGCAGCTTCATCCACTGCGGCTGCGCTCCGATATGCACTCAGCACTGCTACCTCGGATGCTACAAACCGAATCACCGAATCGCTGCCGGCTCACTTGGCAGTAGGGAGAACCACTGTGCCCACCTGCGGCAAGATTCCCAAATCTCACTTCCCAGTTCCCATTTACGATCTTCACCCGGCAACGTGCAGCAGAATCGTCCAAGCAAACCAGGCAGCCACCGACACAAGTGGGCCTCTGAAGAGCAGCTTCATCCTTCCGGCTGAATTGGCAGTAGCGAGAACCATTGTGCACACCGAAATAAAAGTTGTTAGTTAGCGCAGGTGTGTGTCCTTCTTGTTCTGGTCCTTTGTCTGCAAGCGCTGTGTTCTCAAGATTCATCCACTGCGCCTGCGCTCCGATATGCACACAACACTCTTACATCGGATGCTACAAACAGAATCACCGAATCGCTCCCGGCTCACTTGGCAGTAGCGAGAAACACTGTGCACACCTGCGTAAAGATTCCAAATCTTACTTCCCAGTTCCCACTTACGATTTTCACCCGGCAACCTTCAGCAGCATCGTCCAAGCAAACCAGACGGCCAACGACACAAGTGGGCCTCTGAAGAAAATCTTCACCCATTGCACCTGCGCTCCGATATGCACAGAACACTGCTACCTCGGATGCTACAAACCGAATCACCGAATCGCTCCCGGCTCACTGGGCAGTAACAAGAACCCCTTTGCAAACCTGCTTAAAGATTTCCAATTCTACTTCCCAGTTCCCACTTACGATCTTCACCCGGCAACCTGCAGCAGCATCGTCCAAGCAAACCAGACGGCCACCGACACCACTGGGCCTCTGAGGAGCAGCTTCATCCACTGCGCCTGTGCTACGAAATGCACACAACACTCCTACCTCGGATGCTACAAACCGAATCACCGAATCGCTCCCGGCTCACTTGGCAGTAGCGAGAACCACTGTGCACACCTGCGTAAAGATTCCCAATTCTAATTCCCAGTTCCCACTTACGATCTTCACCCGGCAACCTGCAGCAGCATCGTCTAAGCAAACCAGACAGCCACCGACACAAGTGGACCTCTGAAGAGCAGATTCTTCCACCGCGGCTTCGCTCCGATATGCACTCAGCACTGCTACCTCGGATGCTACAAACCGAATCACCGAATCGCTGCCGGCTCACTTGGCAGTAGGGAGAACCGCTGTGCCCACCTGCGACAATATTCCCAAATCAACTTCCCAGTTCCCATTTACGATCTTCACCCGGCAACGTGCAGCAGAATCGTCCAAGCAAACCAGGCAGCCACCGACACAAGTGGGCCTCTGAAGAGCAGCTTCATCCTTTGCGGCTGCGCTCCGATATGCACACAACACTAATACCTCGGATGCTACAAACCGATCCACCGAATCACTCCCGGCTCACTTGGCAGTAGCGAGAACCACTGAGCACAACCTGCGTAAAGATTCCCAATTCTACTTCCCAGTACCCACTTACGATCTTCACCCAGCAACCTACAGCAGCATCGTCCAAGCAAACCAGACGGCCACCGACACAAGTGGGCCTCTGAACAGCAGCTCCATCCACTGCGCCTGCGCTACGAAATGCACACAACACTGCTACCTCGGATGCTAAAAACCGAATCACCGAATCGCTACCGGCTCACTTGGCAGTAGCGAGAACCACTGTGCCCACCTGCGACAAGGTTCCCAAATCTACTTCCCAGTTGCCACTTACGATCTTCACCCGGCAACCTGCAGCAGCATCGTCCAAGCAAACCAGACGGCCGCCGACACAAGTGGGCCTCTTGAGAGCAGCTTCATCCACTGCGCCTGCGCTCCGAAATGCACACAATACTGCTACCCCGGATGGAAAAAACCGAATCACCGAATCGCTCTCGGCTCTCTTGGCGGTACCGAGAACCACTGTGCACACCTGCGTAAAGATTCCCAATTCTACTTCCCAGTTCCCACTTACGATCTTCCCCCGGCAACCTGCAGCTGCATCGTCCAAGCAAACCAGACGGCCACCAACACAAGTGGGCATCTGAAGAGCAGATTCATCCACTGCGCCAGCGCTCCGATATGCACACAACACTGCTACCTCGGATGCTATAAAAGGAATCACCGAACCGCTCCCGGCTAACTTGGCAGTAGCGAGAACCATTGTGCAATCCTGCAAAAAGATTCCCAATTCTTGTTCCCAGTTCCCACTTACGATCTTCACACGGCAACCTGCTGCAGCATCGTCCAAGCAAACCCGGCGGCCACCGACACAAGTGGGACTCTGAAGAGCGGCTTCATCCACTGCGCCTGCGCTCCGATATGCACACAACACTCTTACATCGGATGCTACAAACAGAATCACCGAATCGCACCCGGCTCACTTGACAGTAGCGAGAACCACTGAGCACACCTGCCTAATGATTCCCTATTCTACTTCCCAGTTCACACTTACGATCTTCACCCGGCAACCTGCAGTAGCATCGTCCAAGCAAACCAGACGGCCACCGACACAACTGGGCCTCTGAAGAGCAGCTTCATCCACTGCGGCTGCGCTCCGATATGCACTCAGCATTGCTACCTTGGATGCTACAAACCGAATCACCGAATCGCTCCCGGCTCACTTAGCAGTAGCCAGAACCACTGAGCACACCTACGTAAAGATTCCCAATTCTACTTCCCAGTACCCACTTTCGATCTTCACCCAGCAACCTGCAGCAGCATCGTCCATGCAAACCAGACGGCCACCGACACAAGTGGGTTTCTGGACAGCAGCTTCATCCACTGCGCCTGTGCTCCGAAATGCACACAACATTGCTACCTCGGATGCTACAAACCTAATCACCGAATCGCAGCCGGTTCACTTGGCAGTAGCGAGAACCACTGTGTCCACCTGCGACAAGATTCCGAAATCTTCTTCCCAGTTCCCATTTACGATCTTCACCCGGCAACCTGCAGCAGCATCTTCCAAGCAAACCAGACGGCCACCGACACAAGTGGGCCTCTGAAGAGCAGCTTCATCCACTGCGCCTGCGCTCCGATATGCACACAATACTGCTACCTCGGATGGAACAAACCGAATCACCGAATCGCTCTCGGCTCACTTGGCGGTACCGAGAACCACTGTGCACACCTGCGTAAAGATTCCCAATTCTACTTCCCAGTTCCCAATTACGATCTTCACCCGGCAACCTGCAGCTGCATCGCCCAAGCAAACCAGACGGCCACCAACACAAGTGGGCATCTGAAGAGCAGATTCATCCACTGCGCCTGCGCTCCGATATGCACACAACATTGCTACCTCGGATGCTATAAAAGGAATCACCGAATCGCTCCCGGCTAACTTGGCAGTAGCGAGAACCATTGTGCACACCTGCAAAAAGATTCCCAATTCTTGTTCCCAGTTCCCACTTACGATCTTCACCCGGCAACCTGCAGCAGCATCGTCCAAGCAAACCAGGCGGCCACCGACACAAGTGGGCCTCTGAAGAGCGTCTTTATCCACTGCGCCTGCGCTCCGATATGCACACAACACTCTTACATCGGATGCTACAAACAGAATCACCGAATCGCTCCCGGCTCACTTGGCAGTAGCGAGAACCCCTTTGCACACCTGCGTAAAGATTTCCAATTCTACTTCCCAGTTCCGACTTACGATCTTCACCCGGCAACCTGCAGCAGCATCGTCTAAGCAAACCAGACAGCCACCGACACAAGTGGACCTCTGAAGAGCAGCTTCATCCACTGCGGCTGCGCTCCGATATGCACTCAGCACTGCTACCTCGGATGCTACAAACCGAATCACCGAATCGCTGCCGGCTCACTTGGCAGTAGGGAGAACCACTGTGCCCACCTGCGACAAGATTCCCAAATCTCACTTCCCAGTTCCCATTTACGATCTTCACCCGGCAACGTGCAGCAGAATCGTCCAAGCAAACCAGGCAGCCACCGACACAAGTGGGCCTCTGAAGAGCAGCTTCATCCTTCCGGCTAACTTGGCAGTAGCGAGAACCATTGTGCACACCGAAATAAAAGTTGTTAGTTAGCGCAGGTGTGTGTCCTTCTTGTTCTGGTCCTTTGTCTGCAAGCGCTGTGTTCTCAAGATTCATCCACTGCGCCTGCGCTCCGATATGCACACAACACTCTTACATCGGATGCTACAAACAGAATCACCGAATCGCTCCCGGCTCACTTGGCAGTAGCGAGAAACACTGTGCACACCTGCGTAAAGATTCCAAATCTTACTTCCCAGTTCCCACTTACGATTTTCACCCGGCAACCTTCAGCAGCATCGTCCAAGCAAACCAGACGGCCAACGACACAAGTGGGCCTCTGAAGAAAATCTTCACCCATTGCACCTGCGCTCCGATATGCACAGAACACTGCTACCTCGGATGCTACAAACCGAATCACCGAATCGCTCCCGGCTCACTGGGCAGTAACAAGAACCCCTTTGCAAACCTGCTTAAAGATTTCCAATTCTACTTCCCAGTTCCCACTTACGATCTTCACCCGGCAACCTGCAGCAGCATCGTCCAAGCAAACCAGACGGCCACCGACACCACTGGGCCTCTGAGGAGCAGCTTCATCCACTGCGCCTGTGCTACGAAATGCACACAACACTCCTACCTCGGATGCTACAAACCGAATCACCGAATCGCTCCCGGCTCACTTGGCAGTAGCGAGAACCACTGTGCCCACCTGCGACAACATTCCCAAATCAACTTCCCAGTTCCCATTTACGATCTTCACCCGGCAACGTGCAGCAGAATCGTCCAAGCAAACCAGGCAGCCACCGACACAAGTGGGCCTCTGAAGAGCAGCTTCATCCTTTGCGGCTGCGCTCCGATATGCACACAACACTAATACCTCGGATGCTACAAACCGATCCACCGAATCACTCCCGGCTCACTTGGCAGTAGCGAGAACCACTGAGCACAACCTGCGTAAAGATTCCCAATTCTACTTCCCAGTACCCACTTACGATCTTCACCCAGCAACCTACAGCAGCATCGTCCAAGCAAACCAGACGGCCACCGACACAAGTGGGCCTCTGAACAGCAGCTCCATCCACTGCGCCTGCGCTACGAAATGCACACAACACTGCTACCTCGGATGCTACAAACCGAATCACCGAATCGCTGCCGGCTCACTTGGCAGTAGCGAGAACCACTGTGCCCACCTGCGACAAGGTTCCCAAATCTACTTCCCAGTTGCCACTTACGATCTTCACCCGGCAACCTGCAGCAGCATCGTCCAAGCAAACCAGACGGCCGCCGACACAAGTGGGCCTCTTGAGAGCAGCTTCATCCACTGCGCCTGCGCTCCGATATGCACACAACACTCTTACATCGGATGCTACAAACAGAATCACCGAATCGCTCCCGGCTCACTTGGCAGTAGCGAGAAACACTGTGCAAACCAGCGTAAAGATTCCCAATTCTACTTCCCGGTTCCCACTTACGATCTTCACCCGGCAACCTGCAGCAGCATCGTCCAAGCAAACCAGATGGCCAACGATACAAGTGGGCCTCTGAAGAGCAGTTTCATCCACTGCGGCTGCGCTCCGATATGCACACAACACTGCTACCTCGGATGCTAAAAAACTAATCACCGAATCGCTACCGGCTCACTTGGCAGTAGCGAAAAGCACTTTGTACACCTGCGTAAAGATCCCCAATTCTACTTCCCAGTTCCCACTTACAATCTTCACCCGGCAACCTGCAGCAGCATCGTCCAAGCAAACCAGACGGCCACCGACACAAGTTGGCCTCTGAAGAGCAGCTTCATCCACTGCGGCTGCGCTCCGATATGCACACAACACTGCTTCCTCGGATGCTACAAACCGAATCACCGAATCGCTCCCGGCTCACTTGGCAGTATCGAGAACCACTGAGCACACCTGCGTAAAGTTTCCCAAGTCTACTTTCCAGTTCCCACTTACGATCTTCACCCGGCAACCTGCAGCAGCATCGTCCAAGCAAACCAGACGGCCACCGACACAAGTAGGCCTCTGAAGAGCAGCTTCATCCACTGCGGCTGCGCTCCGATATGCACACAACACTGCTACCTCGGATGCTACAAACCGAATCACCGAATCGCACCCGGCTCACTTGACAGTAGCGAGAACCACTGAGCAAACCTGCCTAATGATTCCCTATTCTACTTCCCAGTTCACACTTACGATCTTCACCCGGCAACCTGCAGTAGCATCGTCCAAGCAAACCAGACGGCCACCGACACAACTGGGCCTCTGAGGAGCAGATTCATCCACTGCGCCTGTGCTACGAAATGCACACTACACTGCTACCTCGGATTCTACAAACGGAATCACCGAATCGCTCCCGGATCACTTGGCAGAATCGAGAACCACTGTGCACACCTGCGTAAGGATTCCCAATTCTAATTCCCAGTTCCCACTTACGATCTTCACCTGGCAACCTGCAGCAGCATCGTCTAAGCAAACCAGACAGCCACCGACACAAGTGGGCCTCTGAAGAGAAGCTTCATCCACTGCGGCTGCGCTCCGATATGCACTCAGCATTGCTACCTCGGATGCTACAAACCGAATCACCGAATCGCTCGCGGCTCACTTAGCAGTAGCCAGAACCACTGTGTCCACCTGCGACAAGATTCCGAAATCTTCTTCCCAGTTCCCATTTACGATCTTCACCCGGCAACCTGCAGCAGCATCTTCCAAGCAAACCAGACGGCCACCGACACAAGTGGGCCTCTGAAGAGCAGCTTCATCCACTGCGCCTGCGCTCCGATATGCACACAATACTGCTACCTCGGATGGAACAAACCGAATCACCGAATCGCTCTCGGCTCACTTGGCGGTACCGAGAACCACTGTGCACACCTGCGTAAAGATTCCCAATTCTACTTCACAGTTCCCACTTACGATCTTCACCCGGCAAACTGCAGCTGCATCGTCCAAGCAAACCAGACGGCCACCAACACAAGTGGGCATCTGAAGAGCAGATTCATCCACTGCGCCTGCGCTCCGATATGCACACAACACTGCTACCTGGGATGCTATAAAAGGAATCACCGAATCGCTCCCGGCTAACTTGGCAGTAGCGAGAACCATTGTGCACACCTGCAAAAAGATTCCCAATTCTTGTTCCCAGTTCCCACTTACGATCTTCACCCGGCAACCTGCAGCAGCATCGTCCAAGCAAACAAGGCGGCCACCGACACAAGTGGGCCTTTGAAGAGCGGCTTCATCCACTGCGCCTGCTCTCCGATATGCACACAACACTCTTACATCGGATGCTACAAACAGAATCACCGAATCGCTCCCGGCTCACTTGGCAGTAGCGAGAAACACTGTGCACACCTGCGTAAAGATTCCAAATCTTACTTCCCAGTTCCCACTTACGATTTCCACCCGGCAACCTTCAGCAGCATCGTCCAAGCAAACCAGACGGCCACCGACACAAGTGGGCCTCTGAAGAGAAACTTCACCCATTGCACCTGCGCTCCGATATGCACAGAACACTGCTACCTCGGATGCTACAAACCGAATCACCGAATCGCTCCCGGCTCACTGGGCAGTAACAAGAACCCCTTTGCACACCTGCGTAAAGATTTCCAATTCTACTTCCCAGTTCCCACTTACGATCTTCACCCGGCAATCTGCAGCAGCATCGTCCAAGCAAACCAGACGGCCAGCGACACAAGTGGGCCTCTGAAGAGCAGCTTCATCCACTGCGGCTGCGCTCCGATATGCACACAACACTGCTACCTCGGATGCTACAACCCGAATCACCGAATCGCTCCCGGCTCACTTAGCAGTAGCGAGAACCATTGTGCTCACCTGCGTAAAGATTCCCAATTCTACTTCCCAGTTTTCACTTACGATTTTCACCCGGCAACCTTCAGCAGCATCGTCCAAGCAAATCAGGAGCCCAACGACACAAGTGGGCCTCTGAAGAGCAGCTTCATCCACTGCGCCTGAGCTCCGATATGCACACAACAATGCTACCTCGGATGCGACAAAAGGAATCACCGAATCGCTCCCGGCTCACATGGCAGTAGCGAGAACCACTGTGCAAACCAGCGTAAAGATTCCCAATTCTACTTCCCGGTTCCCACTTACGATCTTCACCCGGCAACCTGCAGCAGCATCGTCCAAGCAAACCAGATGGCCACCAATACAAGTGGGCCTCTGAAGAGCAGCTTCATCCACTGCGCCTGCGCTCCGAAATGCACACAACACTGCTACCTCGGATGCTACAAACCGAATCACCGAATCGCTGCCGGCTCACTTGGCAGTAGGGAGAACCACTGAGCACACCTGCGTAAAGTTTCCCAAGTCTACTTCCCAGTTCCCACTTACGATCTTCACCCGGCAACCTGCAGCAGCATCGTCCAAGCAAACCAGACGGCCACCGACACAAGTAGGCCTCGGAAGAACAGCTTCATCCACTGCGGCTGTGCTCCGATATGCACACAACACTGCTACCTCGGATGCTACAAACCGAATCACCGAATCGCTCCCGGCTCACTTGACAGTAGCGAGAACCACTGAGCACACCTGCCTAATGATTCCCTATTCTACTTCCCAGTTCCCACTTACGATCTTCACCCGGCAACCTGCAGCAGCATCGTCTAAGCAAACCAGGCAGCCACCGACACAAGTGGACCTCTGAAGAGCAGCTTCATCCACTGCGGCTGCGCTCCGATATGCACTCAGCACTGCAACCTCTGACGCTACAAACCGAATCACCGAATCGCTCCCGGCTCACTTGGCAGTAGCGAGAACCTCTGTGCACACCTGCGTAAAGATTCCCAATTCTAATTCCCAGTTCCCACTTACGATCTTCACCCGGCAACCTGCAGCAGCATCGTCCATGCAAACCAGACGGCCACCGACACAAGTGGGCTTCTGGACAGCAGCTTCATCCACTGCGCCTGCGCTCCGAAATGCACACAACACTGCTACCTCGGATACTCCAAACCGAATCACCGAATCGCTGCCGGCTCACTTGGCCGTAGCGAGAACCACTGTGCACGCCTGCGTAAAGTTTCCGAATTCTACTTCCCAGTTCCCACCTACGATCTTAACCCGGCAACCTGCAGCAGCATCGTCCAAGCAAACCAGACGGCCACCGACACAAGTGTACCTCTGAACAGCAGCTTCATCCACTGCACCTGCGCTCCGAAATGCACACAACACTGCTACCTCGGATGCTACAAACCTAATCACCGAATCGCTGCCGGTTCACTTGGCAGTAGCGAGAACCACTGTGTCACCTGCGACAAGATTCCCAAATCTTCTTCCCAGTTCCCACTTACGATCTTTACCCGGCAACCTGCAGCAGCATCTTCCAAGCAAACCAGACGGCCACCGACACAACTGGGCCTCTGAAGAGCAGCTTCATCCACTGCGCCTGCGCTCCGATATGCACACAATACTGCTACCTCGGATGGAACAAACCGAATCACCGAATCGCTCCCGGCTCACTTGGCAGAAGCGAGAACCACTGTGCACACCTGCGTAAAGATTCCCAATTCTAATTCCGAGTTCCCACTTACGATCTTCACCTGGCAACCTGCAGCAGCATCGTCTAAGCAAACCAGACAGCCACCGACACAAGTGGGCCTCTGAAGAGCAGCTTCATCCACTGCGGCTGCGCTCCGATATGCACTCAGCATTGCTACCTCGGATGCTACAAACCGAATCTCCGAATCGCTCCCGGCTCACTTTGCAGTAGCCAGAACCACTGTGCACACCTGCGTAAAGATTCCCAATTCTACTTCCCAGTTCTCACTTACGATTTTCACCCGGCAACCATCAGCAGCATCGTCCAAGCAAACCAGGAGCCCACAAACACAAGTGGGCCTCTGAAGAGCAGCTTCATCCACTGCGCCTGAGCTCCGATATGCACACAACAATGCTACATCGGATGCGTCAAAAGGAATCACCGAATCGCTCGCGGCTCAATTGGCAGTGACGAGAACCATTGTGCAAACCAGCGTAAAGATTCCCAATTCTACTTCCCGGTTCCCACTTACGATCTTCACCCGGCAACCTGCAGCAGCATCGTCCAAGCAAACCAGATGGCCAACGATACAAGTGGGCCTCTGAAGAGCAGTTTCATCCACTGCGGCTGCGCTCCGATATGCACACAACACTGCTACCTCGGATGCTAAAAAACTAATCACCGAATCGCTACCGGCTCACTTGGCAGTAGCGAAAAGCACTTTGTACACCTGCGTAAAGATCCCAAATTCTACTTCCCAGTTCCCACTTACAATCTTCACCCGGCAACCTGCAGCAGCATCGTCCAAGCAAACCAGACGGCCACCGACACAAGTTGGCCTCTGAAGAGCAGCTTCATCCACTGCGGCTGCGCTCCGATATGCACACAACACTGCTTCCTCGGATGCTACAAACCGAATCACCGAATCGCTCCCGGTTCACTTGGCAGTAGCGAGAACCACTGAGCACACCTGCGTAAAGTTTCCCAAGTCTACTTCCCAGTTCCCACTTACGATCTTCACCCGGCAACCTGCAGCAGCATCGTCCAAGCAAACCAGACGGCCACCGACACAAGTAGGCCTCTGAAGAGCAGCTTCATCCACTGCGGCTGCGCTCCGATATGCACACAACACTGCTACCTCGGATGCTACAAACCGAATCACCGAATCGCAACCGGCTCACTTGACAGTAGCGAGAACTACTGAGCAAACCTGATTAATGATTCCCTATTCTACTTCCCAGTTCACACTTACGATCTTCACCCGGCAACCTGCAGTAGCATCGTCCAAGCAAACCAGACGGCCACCGACACAACTGGGCCTCTGAGGAGCAGATTCATCCACTGCGCCTGTGCTACGAAATGCACACTACACTGCTACCTCGGATTCTACAAACCAAATCACCGAATCGCTCCCGGATCACTTGGCAGAATCGAGAACCACTGTGCACACCTGCGTAAAGATTCCCAATTCTAATTCCCAGTTCCCACTTACGATCTTCACCTGGCAACCTGCAGCAGCATCGTCTAAGCAAACCAGACAGCCACCGACACAAGTGGGCCTCTGAAGAGAAGCTTCATCCACTGCGGCTGCGCTCCGATATGCACTCAGCATTGCTACCTCGGATGCTACAAACCGAATCACCGAATCGCTCCCGGCTCACTTAGCAGTAGCCAGAACCACTGAGCACACCTGCGTAAAGATTCCCAATTCTACTTCCCAGTACCCACTTTCGATCTTCACCCAGCAACCTGCAGCAGCATCGTCCATGCAAACCAGACGGCCACCGACACAAGTGGGCTTCTGGACAGCAGCTTCATCCACTGCGCCTGTGCTCCGAAATGCACACAACATTGCTACCTCGGATGCTACAAACCTAATCACCGAATCGCTGCCGGTTCACTTGGCAGTAGCGAGAACCACTGTGTCAACCTGCGACAAGATTCCGAAATCTTCTTCCCAGTTCCCATTTACGATCTTCACCCGGCAACCTGCAGCAGCATCTTCCAAGCAAACCAGACGGCCACCGACACAAGTGGGCCTCTGAAGAGCAGCTTCATCCACTGCGTCTGCGCTCCGATATGCACACAATACTGCTACCTCGGATGGAACAAACCGAATCACCGAATCGCTCTCGGCTCACTTGGCAGTAGCGAGAACCACTGAGCACACCTGCGTAAAGTTTCCCAAGTCTACTTCCCAGTTCCCACTTACGATCTTCACCCGGCAAACTGCAGCTGCATCGTCCAAGCAAACCAGACGGCCACCAACACAAGTGGGCATCTGAAGAGCAGATTCATCCACTGCGCCTGCGCTCCGATATGCACACAACACTGCTACCTCGGATGCTATAAAAGGAATCACCGAATCGCTCCCGGCTAACTTGGCAGTAGCGAGAACCATTGTGCACACCTGCAAAAAGATTCCCAATTCTTGTTCCCAGTTCCCACTTACGATCTTCACCCGGCAACCTGCAGCAGCATCGTCCAAGCAAACCAGGCGGCCACCGACACAAGTGGGCCTCTGAAGAGCGGCTTCATCCACTGCGCCTGCGCTCCGATATGCACACAACACTCTTACATCGGATGCTACAAACAGAATCACCGAATCGCTCCCGGCTCACTTGGCAGTAGCGAGAAACACTGTGCACACCTGCGTAAAGATTCCAAATCTTACTTCCCAGTTCCCACTTACGATTTTCACCCGGCAACCTTCAGCAGCATCGTCCAAGCAAACCAGACGGCCACCGACACAAGTGGGCCTCTGAAGAGAAACTTCACCCATTGCACCTGCGCTCCGATATGCACAGAACACTGCTACCTCGGATGCTACAAACCGAATCACCGAATCGCTCCCGGCTCACTGGGCAGTAACAAGAACCCCTTTGCACACCTGCGTAAAGATTTCCAATTCTACTTCCCAGTTCCCACTTACGATCTTCACCCGGCAATCTGCAGCAGCATCGTCCAAGCAAACCAGACGGCCAGCGACACAAGTGGGCCTCTGCAGAGCAGCTTCATCCACTGCGGCTGCGCTCCGATATGCACACAACACTGCTACCTCGGATGCTACAACCCGAATCACCGAATCGCTCCCGGCTCACTTGGCAGTAGCGAGAACCATTGTGCTCACCTGCGTAAAGATTCCCAATTCTACTTCCCAGTTTTCACTTACGATTTTCACCCGGCAACCTTCAGCAGCATCGTCCAAGCAAATCAGGAGCCCAACGACACAAGTGGGCCTCTGAAGAGCAGCTTCATCCACTGCGCCTGAGCTCCGATATGCACACAACAATGCTACCTCGGATGCGACAAAAGGAATCACCGAATCGCTCCCGGCTCACATGGCAGTAGCGAGAACCACTGTGCAAACCAGCGTAAAGATTCCCAATTCTACTTCCCGGTTCCCACTTACGATCTTCACCCGGCAACCTGCAGCAGCATCGTCCAAGCAAACCAGATGGCCACCAATACCAGTGGGCCTCTGAAGAGCAGCTTCATCCACTGCGCCTGCGCTCCGAAATGCACACAACACTGCTACCTCGGATGCTACAAACCGAATCACCGAATCGCTGCCGGCTCACTTGGCAGTAGGGAGAACCACTGAGCACACCTGCGTAAAGTTTCCCAAGTCTACTTCCCAGTTCCCACTTACGATCTTCACCCGGCAACCTGCAGCAGCATCGTCCAAGCAAACCAGACGGCCACCGACACAAGTAGGCCTCGGAAGAACAGCTTCATCCACTGCGGCTGTGCTCCGATATGCACACAACACTGCTACCTCGGATGCTACAAACCGAATCACCGAATCGCTCCCGGCTCACTTGACAGTAGCGAGAACCACTGAGCACACCTGCCTAATGATTCCCTATTCTACTTCCCAGTTCCCACTTACGATCTTCACCCGGCAACCTGCAGTAGCATCGTCCAAGCAAACCAGACGGCCACCGACACAACTGGGCCTCTGAGGAGCAGCTTCATCCACTGCGCCTGTGCTACGAAATGCACACTACACTGCTACCTCTGACGCTACAAACCGAATCACCGAATCGCTGCCGGTTCACTTGGCAGTAGCGAGAACCACTGTGTCACCTGCGACAAGATCCCCAAATCTTCTTCCCAGTTCCCACTTACGATCTTTACCCGGCAACCTGCAGCAGCATCTTCCAAGCAAACCAGACGGCCACCGACACAACTGGGCCTCTGAAGAGCAGCTTCATCCACTGCGCCTGCGCTCCGATATGCACACAATACTGCTACCTCGGATAGAACAAACCGAATCACCGAATCGCTCTCGGCTCACTTGGCGGTACCGAGAACAACTGTGCACACCTGCGTAAAGATTCCCAATTCTACTTCCCTGTTCCCACTTACGATCTTCACCCGGCAACTTGCAGCTGCATCGTCCAAGCAAACCAGACGGCCACCAACACAAGTGGGCATCTGAAGAGCAGATTCATCCACTGCGCCTGCGCTCCGATATGCACACAACACTGCTACCTCGGATGCTATAAAAGGAATCACCGAATCGCTCCCGGCTAACTTGGCAGTAGCGAGAACCATTGTGCACTCCTGCAAAAAGATTCCCAATTCTTGTTCCCAGTTCCCACTTACGATCTTCACCCGGCAACATGCAGCAGCATCGTCCAAGCAAACCAGGCGGCCACCGACACAAGTGGGCCTCTGAAGAGCGGCTTCATCCACTGCGCCTGCGCTCCGATATGCACACAACACTCTTACATCGGATGCTACAAACAGAATCACCGAATCGCTCCCGGCTCACTTGGCAGTAGCGAGAAACACTGTGCACACCTGCGTAAAGATTCCAAATCCTACTTCCCAATTCCCACTTACGATTTTCACCCGCCAACCTTCAGCAGCATCGTCCAAGCAAACCAGACGGCCACCAACACAAGTGGGCCTCTGAAGAGAATCTTCACCCATTGCACCTGCGCTCCGATATGCACAGAACACTGCTACCTCGGATGCTACAAACCGAATCAAAGAATCGCTCCCGGCTCACTGGGCAGTAACAAGAACACCTTTGCACACCTGCGTAAAGATTTCCAATTCTACTTCCCAGTTCCCACTTACGATCTTCACCCGGCAACCTGCAGCAGCATCGTCCAAGCAAACCAGACGGCCAGCGACACAAGTGGGCCTCTGAAGAGCAGCTTCATCCACTGCGGCTGCGCTCCGATATGCACACAACACTGCTACCTCGGATGCTACAACCCGAATCACCGAATCGCTCCCGGCTCACTTGGCAGTAGCGAGAACCATTGTGCACACCTGCGTAAAGATTCCCAATTCTACTTCCCAGTTCTCACTTACGATCTTCACCCGGCAACCTTCAGCAGCATCGTCCAAGCAAATCAGGAGCCCAACGACACAAGTGGGCCTCTGAAGAGCAGCTTCATCCACTGCGCCTGCGCTGTGAACTGCACACAACACTGCTACCTCGGATGCTAGATACCGAATCACCGAATCGCTCCCGGCTCACTTGGCAGTAGCGAGAACCACTGTCCTCACCTGCGTAAAGTTTCCCAATTCTACTTCCCGGTTCCCACTTACGATCTTCACCCGGCCACCTGCAGCAGCATCGTCCAAGCAAACCAGATGGTCACCGATACAAGTGGGCCTCTGAAGAGCAGCTTCATCCACTGCGCCTGCGCTCCAATATGCACTCAGCACTGCTACCTCAGATGCTACAAACCGAATCACCGAGTCGCTCCCGGCTCACTTGGCAGTAGCGAGAACCACTGTGCACACCTGCGTAAAGTTTCCCAATTCGACTTCCCAGTTCCCACTTACGATCGTCACCCGGCAACCTGCAGCAGCATCGTCCAAGCAAACCAGACGGCCACCGACACAAGTGGGCCTCTGAACAGCAGCTTCATCCACTGCGCCTGCGCTCCGAAATGCACACAACACTGCTACCTCGGATGCTACAAACCGAATCACCGATTCGCTCCCGGCTCACTTGGCAGTAGCGAGAACCACTGTGCACACCTGCGTGAAGTTTCCCAATTCTACTTCCCAGTTCCCACTTACGATCTTCTCCCAGGAACCTGCAGCAGCATCGTCCAATCAATCCAGACGGCCACCGACACAAGTGGGCCTCTGAAGAGCAGCTTCATCCATTGCGCCTGCGCTCCGAAATGCACACAACACTGCTACCTCGGATGCTACAAACCGAATCACCGAATCGCTGCCGGCTCACTTGGCAGTAGGGAGAACCACTGTGCCCACCTGCGACAAGATTCCCAAATCTACTTCCCAGTTCCCATTTACGATCTTCCCCCGCAACGTGCAGCAGAATCGTCCAAGCAAACCAGGCAGCCACCGACAAGAGTGGGCCTCTGAAGAGCAGCTTCATCTTTTGCGGCTGCGCTCCGATATGCACACATCACTAATACCTCGGATTCTACAAACCGAACCACCGAATCTCTCCCGGCTCACTTGGCAATAAAGAGAACCACTGAGCACACCTGCGTAAAAATTCCAAATTCTACTTCCCAGTACCCACTTACGATCTTCACCCAGCAACCTACAGCAGCATCGTCCAAGCAAACCAGACGGCCACCGACACAAGTGGGCCTCTGAACAGCAGCTTCATCTACTGCACCTGCGCTACGAAATGCACACAACACTGCTACCTCGGATGGAACAAACCGAATCACCGAATCGCTCTCGGCTCACTTGGCGGTACCGAGAACCACTGTGCACACCTGCGTAAAGATTCCGAATTCTACTTCCCAGTTCCCACTTACGATCTTCACCCGGCTACCTGCAGCTGCATCGTCCAAGCAAACCAGACGGCCACCAACACAACTGGGCATCTGAAGAGCAGATTCATCCACTGCGCCTGCGCTCCGATATGCACACAACGCTGCTACCTCGGATGCTATAAAAGGAATCACCGAACCGCTCCCGGCTAACTTGGCAGTAGCGAGAACCATTGTGCACACCTGCAAAAAGAATCCCAATTCTTGTTCCCAGTTCCCACTCACGATCTTCACCCGGCAACCTGCAGCAGCATCGTCCAAGCAAACCAGGCGGCCACCGACACAAGTGGGCCTTTGAAGAGCGGCTTCATCCACTGCGCCTGCGCTCCGATATGCACACAATACTCTTACATCGGATGCTACAAACAGAATCAGCGAATCGCTCCCGGCTCACTTGGCAGTAGCGGGAACCATTGTGCACACCTGCGTAAAGATTCCCAATTCTACTTCCCAGTTCTCACTTACGATTTTCACATGGCAACCTTCAGCAGCATCGTCCAAGGAAACCAGGAGCCCACCAACACAAGTGGGCCTCTGAAGAGCAGCTTCATCCACTGCGCCTGAGCTCCGATATGCACACAACAATGCTACATCGGATGCGACAAAAGGAGTCACCGAATCGCTCGCGGCTCACTTGGCAGTGGCGAGAACCACTGTGCAAACCAGCGTAAAGATTCCCAATTCTACTTCCCAGTACCCACTTACGATCTTCATCCGGCAACCTGCAGCAGCATCGTCCAAGCAAACCAGATGGCCACCGATACAAGTTGGTCTCTGAAGAGCAGCTTCATCCACTGCGGCTGCGCTCCGATATGCACACAACACTGCTACCTCGGATGGTAAAAAACTAATCACCGAATCGCTACCGGCTCACTTGGCAGTAGCGAAAAGCACTTTGTACACCTGCGTAAAGATTCCCAATCCTACTTCCCACTTCCTACTTACAATCTTCACCCGGCAACCTGCAGCAGCATCGTCCAAGCAAACCAGACGGCCACCGACACAAGTTGGCCTCTGAAGAGCAGCTTCATCCACTGCGGCTGCGCTCCGAAATGCACACAACACTGCTTCCTCGGATGCTAACAAACCGAATCACCGAATCGCACCCGGCTCACTTGGCAGTAGCGAGAACCACTGAGCACACCTGCGTAAAGTTTCCCAAGTCTACTTCCCAGTTCCCACATACAATCTTCACCCGGCAACCTGCAGCAGCATCGTCCAAGCAAACCAGACGGCCACCGACACAAGTAGGCCTCAGAAGAGCAGCTTCATCCACGGCGGCTGCGCTCCGATATGCACACAACACTGCTACCTCGGATGCTACAAACCGAATCACCGAATCTCTCCCGGCTCACTTGACAGTAGCGAGAACCCCTGAGCACACCTGCCTAATGATTCCCTATTCTACTTCCCAGTTCACACTTACGATCTTCACCCGGCAACCTGCAGTAGCATCGTCCAAGCAAACCAGACGGCCACCGACACAACTGGGCCTCTGAGGAGCAGCTTCATCCACTGCGCCTGAGCTACGAAATGCACACTACACTGCTACCTCGGATGCTACAAACCGAATCACCGAATCGCTCCCGTCTCACTTAGCAGTAGCCAGAACCACTGAGCACACCTGCGTAAAGATTCCCAATTCTACTTCCCAGTACCCACTTACGATCTTCACCCAGCAACCTGCAGCAGCATCGTCCATGCAAACCAGACAGCCACCGACACAAGTGGGCTTCTGGACAGCAGCTTCATCCACTGCGCCTGCGCTCCGAAATGCACACAACACTGCTACCTCGGATGCTACAAACCGAATCACCGAATCGCTGCCGGCTCACTTGGCAGTAGCGAGAACCACTGTGCACGCCTGCGTAAAGTTTCCCAATTCTACTTCCCAGTTCCCACTTACGATCTTCACCCGGCAACTAGCAGCAGCATCGTCCAAGCAAACCAGACGGCCACCGACACAAGTGGACCTCTGAACAGCAGCTTCATCCACTGCGCCTGCGCTCCGAAATGCACACAACACTGCTACCTCGGATGCTACAAACCTAATCACCGAATCGTTGCCGGTTTACTTGGCAGTAGCGAGAACCACTGTGTCCACCTGCGACAAGATTCCCAAATCTTCTTCCCAGTTCCCACTTACGATCTTCACCAGG
Organism: Amblyomma americanum; assembly: GCF_052857255.1. Taxonomy (NCBI): domain Eukaryota; kingdom Metazoa; phylum Arthropoda; class Arachnida; order Ixodida; family Ixodidae; genus Amblyomma; species Amblyomma americanum. Next base: position 219,345,283 of record NC_135498.1, on the reverse strand, counting down.
CTACCTGCAGCAGCATCTTCCAAGCAAACCAGACGGCCACCGACCCAAGTGGGCCTCTGAAGAGCAGCTTCATCCTTTGCGGCTGCGCTCCGATATGCACACAACACTAATACCTCGGATGCTACAAACCGAACCACCGAATCTCTCCCGGCTCACTTGGCAGTAGCGAGAACCACTGAGCACACCTGCGTAAAGATTCCCAATTCTACTTCCCAGTACCCACTTACGATCTTCACCCAGCAACCTACAGCAGCATCGTCCAAGCAAACCAGACGGCCACCGACACAAGTGGGCCTCTGTAGAGCAGCTTCATCCACTGCGCCTGCGCTCCGATATGCACACAATACTGCTACCTCGGATGGAACAAACCGAATCACCAAACCGCTCCCGGCTAACTTGGCAGTAGCGAGAACCATTGTGCACACCTGCAAAAAGATTCCCAATTCTTGTTCCCCGTTCCCACTTACGATCTTCACACGGCAACCTGCAGCAGCATCGTCCAAACAAACCAGGCGGCCACCGACACAAGTGGGCCTCTGAAGAGCGGCTTCATCCACTGCGCCTGCGCTCCGATATGCACACAACACTCTTACATCGGATGCTACAAACAGAATCACCGAATCGCTCCCGGCTCACTTGGCAGTAGCGAGAAACACTGTGCACACCTGCGTAAAGATTCCCAATTCTACTTCCCAGTTCCCAACACTTACGATTTTCACCCGGCAACCTTCAGCAGCATCGTCCAAGCAAACCAGACGGCCACCGACACAAGTGGGCCTCTGAAGAGAATCTTCAGTCATTGCACCTGCGCTCCGATATGCACACAATACTGCTACCTCGGATGGAACAAACCGAATCACCGAACCGCTCCCGGCTAACTTGGCAGTAGCGAGAACCATTGTGCACACCTGCAAAAAGATTCCCAATTCTTGTTCCCCGTTCCCACTTACGATCTTCACACGGCAACCTGCAGCAGCATCGTCCAAGCAAACCAGGCAGCCACCGACACAAGTGGGCCTCTGAAGAGCAGCTTCATCCTTTGCGGCTGCGCTCCGATATGCACACAACACTAATACCTCGGATGCTACAAACCGAACCACCGAATCTCTCCCGGCTCACTTGGCAGTAGCGAGAACCACTGAGCACACCTGCGTAAAGATTCCCAATTCTACTTCCCAGTACCCACTTACGATCTTCACCCAGCAACCTACAGCAGCATCGTCAAGCAAACCAGACGGCCACCGACACAAGTGGGCCTCTGAACAGCAGCTTCATCCACTGCGCCTGCGCTACGAAATGCACACAACACTGCTGCCTCGGATGCTACAAACCGAATCACCGAATCGCTGCCGGCTCACTTGGCAGTAGCGAGAACCACTGTGCCCACCTGCGACAAGGTTCCCAAATCTATTTCCCAGATGCCACTTACGATCTTCGCCCGGCAACCTGCAGCAGCATCGTCCAAGCAAACCAGACGGCCACCGACACAAGTGGGCCTCTGAAGAGCAGCTTCATCCACTGCGCCTGCGCTCCGATATGCACACAATACTGCTACCTCGGATGGAAAAAACCGAATCACCGAATCGCTCTCGGCTCTCTTGGCGGTACCGAGAACCACTGTGCACACCTGCGTAAAGATTCCCAATTCTACTTCCCAGTTTCCACTTACGATCTTCACCCGGCAACCTCCAGCTGCATCGTCCAAGCAAACCAGACGGCCACCAACACAAGTGGGCATCTGAAGAGCAGATTCATCCACTGCGCCTGCGCTCCGATATGCACACAGCACAGCTACCTCGGATGCTATAAAAGGAATCACCGAATCGCTCCCGGCTCACTTGGCAGTAGCGAGAAACACTGCGCACACCTGCGTAAATATTACCAATTCTACTTCCCAGTTCCCACTTACGATTTTCACCCAGCAACCTTCAGCAGCATCGTCCAAGCAAACCAGACGGCCACCGACACAAGTGGGCCTCTGAAGAGAATCTTCACTCATTGCACCTGCGTTCCGATATGCACAGAACACTGCTACCTCGGATGCTACAAACCGAATCACCGAATCGCTCCCGGCTCACTGGGCAGTAACAAGAACCCCTTTGCACACCTGCGTAAAGATTTCCAATTCTACTTCCCAGTTCCCACTTACGATCTTCACCCGGCAACCTGCAGCAGCATCGTCCAAGCAAACCAGACGGCCAGCGACACAAGTGGGCCTCTGAAGAGCAGCCTTATCCACTGCGGCTGCGCTCCGATATGCACACAACACTGCTACCTCGGATGCTACAACCCGAATCACCGAATCGCTCCCGGCTCACTTGGCAGTAGCGAGAACCATTGTGCACACCTGCGTAAAGATTCCCAATTCTAATTTCCAGTTCCCACTTACGATCTTCAACCGGCAACCTTCAGCAGCATCGTCCAAGCAAACCAGGAGCCCACCAACACAAGTGGGCATCTGAAGAGCAGCTTCATCCTCTGCGCCTGAGCTCCTATATGCACACAACAATGCTACCTCGGATGCGACAAAAGGAATCACCAAATCGCTCGCGGCTAACTTGGCAGTGGCGAGAACCACTGTGCAAACCAACGTAAAGATTCCCAATTCTACTTCCCGGTTCCCACTTACGATCTTCACCCGGCAACCTGCAGCAGCATCGTCCAAGCAAACCAGATGGCCACCGATACAAGTGGGCCTCTGAAGAGCAGCTTCATCCACTGCGGCTGCGCTCCGATATGCACACAACACTGCTACCTCGGATGCTACAAACCGAATCACCGAATCGCTCCCGTCTCACTTAGCAGTAGCCAGAACCACTGAGCACACCTGCGTAAAGATTCCCAATTCTACTTCCCAGTACCCACTTACGATCTTCACCCAGCAACCTGCAGAAGCATCGTCCATGCAAACCAGACGGCCACCGACACAAGTGGCCTTCTGGACAGCAGCTTCATCCACTGCGCCTGCGCTCCGAAATGCACACAACACTGCTACCTCGGATGCTACAAACCGAATCACCGAATCGCTGCCGGCTCACTTGGCAGTAGCTAGAACCACTGTGCACGCCTGCGTAAAGTTTCCCAATTCTACTTCCCAGTTCCCACTTACGATCTTCACCCGGCAACTAGCAGCAGCATCGTCCAAGCAAACCAGACGGCCACCGACACAAGTGGACCTCTGAACAGCAGCTTCATCCACTGCGCCTGCGCTCCGAAATGCACACAACACTGCTACCTCGGATGCTACAAACATAATCACCGAATCGCTGCCGGTTCACTTGGCAGTAGCGAGAACCACTGTGTCCACCTGCGACAAGATTCCCAAATCTTCTTCCCAGTTCCCACTTACGATCTTCACCCGGCAACCTGCAGTAGCATCGTCCAAGCAAACCAGACGGCCACCGACACAACTGGGCCTCTGAGGAGCAGCTTCATCCACTGCGCCTGAGCTACGAAATGCACACCACACTGCTACCTCGGATGCTACAAACCGAATCACCGAATCGCTCCCGTCTCACTTAGCAGTAGCCAGAACCACTGAGCACACCTGAGTAAAGGTTCCCAATTCTACTTCCCAGTACCCACTTACGATCTTCACCCAGCAACCTGCAGCAGCATCTTCCAAGCAAACCAGACGGCCACCGACCCAAGTGGGCCTCTGAAGAGCAGCTTCATCCACTGCGCCTGAGCTCCGATATGCACACAACAATGCTACCTCGGATGCTATAAAAGGAATCACCGAACCGCTCCCGGCTAACTTGGCAGTAGCGAGAACCATTGTGCACACCTGCAAAAAGATTCCCAATTCTTGTTCCCAGTTCCCACTTACGATCTTCACACGGCAACCTGCACCAGCATCGTCCAAACAAACCAGGCGGCCACCGACACAAGCGGGCCTCTGAAGAGCGGCTTCATCCACTGCGCCTGCGCTCCGATATGCACACAACACTCTTACATCGGATGCTAAAAAAAAGATTCACCGAATCGCTCCCGGCTCACTTGGCAGTAGCGAGAAACACTGCGCACACCTGCGTAAAGATTCCCAATTCTACTTTCCAGTTCCCACTTACGATTTTCACCCAGCAACCTTCAGCAGCATCGTCCAAGCAAACCAGACGGCCACCGACACAAGTGGGCCTCTGAAGAGCAGCTTCATCCACTGCGCCTGCGCTCCGATATGCACACAATACTGCTACCTCGGATGGAAAAAACCGAATCACCGAATCGCTCTCGGCTCTCTTGGCGGTACCGAGAACCACTGTGCACACCTGCGTAAAGATTCCCAATTCTACTTCCCAGTTTCCACTTACGATCTTCACCCGGCAACCTCCAGCTGCATCGTCCAAGCAAACCAGACGGCCACCAACACAAGTGGGCATCTGAAGAGCAGATTCATCCACTGCGCCTGCGCTCCGATATGCACACAGCACAGCTACCTCGGATGCTATAAAAGGAATCACCGAATCGCTCCCGGCTCACTTGGCAGTAGCGAGAAACACTGCGCACACCTGCGTAAATATTACCAATTCTACTTCCCAGTTCCCACTTACGATTTTCACCCAGCAACCTTCAGCAGCATCGTCCAAGCAAACCAGACGGCCACCGACACAAGTGGGCCTCTGAAGAGAATCTTCACTCATTGCACCTGCGTTCCGATATGCACAGAACACTGCTACCTCGGATGCTACAAACCGAATCACCGAATCGCTCCCGGCTCACTGGGCAGTAACAAGAACCCCTTTGCACACCTGCGTAAAGATTTCCAATTCTACTTCCCAGTTCCCACTTACGATCTTCACCCGGCAACCTGCAGCAGCATCGTCCAAGCAAACCAGACGGCCAGCGACACAAGTGGGCCTCTGAAGAGCAGCCTTATCCACTGCGGCTGCGCTCCGATATGCACACAACACTGCTACCTCGGATGCTACAACCCGAATCACCGAATCGCTCCCGGCTCACTTGGCAGTAGCGAGAACCATTGTGCACACCTGCGTAAAGATTCCCAATTCTAATTTCCAGTTCCCACTTACGATCTTCAACCGGCAACCTTCAGCAGCATCGTCCAAGCAAACCAGGAGCCCACCAACACAAGTGGGCATCTGAAGAGCAGCTTCATCCTCTGCGCCTGAGCTCCTATATGCACACAACAATGCTACCTCGGATGCGACAAAAGGAATCACCAAATCGCTCGCGGCTAACTTGGCAGTGGCGAGAACCACTGTGCAAACCAACGTAAAGATTCCCAATTCTACTTCCCGGTTCCCACTTACGATCTTCACCCGGCAACCTGCAGCAGCATCGTCCAAGCAAACCAGATGGCCACCGATACAAGTGGGCCTCTGAAGAGCAGCTTCATCCACTGCGGCTGCGCTCCGATATGCACACAACACTGCTACCTCGGATGCTACAAACCGAATCACCGAATCGCTCCCGTCTCACTTAGCAGTAGCCAGAACCACTGAGCACACCTGCGTAAAGATTCCCAATTCTACTTCCCAGTACCCACTTACGATCTTCACCCAGCAACCTGCAGAAGCATCGTCCATGCAAACCAGACGGCCACCGACACAAGTGGCCTTCTGGACAGCAGCTTCATCCACTGCGCCTGCGCTCCGAAATGCACACAACACTGCTACCTCGGATGCTACAAACCGAATCACCGAATCGCTGCCGGCTCACTTGGCAGTAGCTAGAACCACTGTGCACGCCTGCGTAAAGTTTCCCAATTCTACTTCCCAGTTCCCACTTACGATCTTCACCCGGCAACTAGCAGCAGCATCGTCCAAGCAAACCAGACGGCCACCGACACAAGTGGACCTCTGAACAGCAGCTTCATCCACTGCGCCTGCGCTCCGAAATGCACACAACACTGCTACCTCGGATGCTACAAACCTAATCACCGAATCGCTGCCGGTTCACTTGGCAGTAGCGAGAACCACTGTGTCCACCTGCGACAAGATTCCCAAATCTTCTTCCCAGTTCCCACTTACGATCTTCACCCGGCAACCTGCAGTAGCATCGTCCAAGCAAACCAGACGGCCACCGACACAACTGGGCCTCTGAGGAGCAGCTTCATCCACTGCGCCTGAGCTACGAAATGCACACCACACTGCTACCTCGGATGCTACAAACCGAATCACCGAATCGCTCCCGTCTCACTTAGCAGTAGCCAGAACCACTGAGCACACCTGAGTAAAGGTTCCCAATTCTACTTCCCAGTACCCACTTACGATCTTCACCCAGCAACCTGCAGCAGCATCTTCCAAGCAAACCAGACGGCCACCGACCCAAGTGGGCCTCTGAAGAGCAGCTTCATCCACTGCGCCTGAGCTCCGATATGCACACAACAATGCTACCTCGGATGCTATAAAAGGAATCACCGAACCGCTCCCGGCTAACTTGGCAGTAGCGAGAACCATTGTGCACACCTGCAAAAAGATTCCCAATTCTTGTTCCCAGTTCCCACTTACGATCTTCACACGGCAACCTGCACCAGCATCGTCCAAACAAACCAGGCGGCCACCGACACAAGCGGGCCTCTGAAGAGCGGCTTCATCCACTGCGCCTGCGCTCCGATATGCACACAACACTCTTACATCGGATGCTAAAAAAAAGATTCACCGAATCGCTCCCGGCTCACTTGGCAGTAGCGAGAAACACTGCGCACACCTGCGTAAAGATTCCCAATTCTACTTTCCAGTTCCCACTTACGATTTTCACCCAGCAACCTTCAGCAGCATCGTCCAAGCAAACCAGACGGCCACCGACACAAGTGGGCCTCTGAAGAGAAACTTCACTCATTGCACCTGCGTTCCGATATGCACAGAACACTGCTACCTCGGATGCTACAAACCGAATCACCGAATCGCTCCCGGCTCACTGGGCAGTAACAAGAACCCCTTTGCACATCTGCGTAAAGATTTCCAATTCTACTTCCCAGTTCCCACTTACGATCTTCACCCGGCAACCTGCAGCAGCATCGTCCAAGCAAACCAGACGGCCAGCGACACAAGTGGGCCTCTGAAGAGCAGCCTTATCCACTGCGGCTGCGCTCCGATATGCACACAACACTGCTACCTCGGATGCTACAACCCGAATCACCGAATCGCTCCCGGCTCACTTGGCAGTAGCGAGAACCATTGTGCACACCTGCGTAAAGATTCCCAATTCTACTTCCCAGTTCTCACTTACGATTTTCACCCGGCAACCTTCAGCAGCATCGTCCAAGCAAACCAGGAGCCCACCAACACAAGTGGGCCTCTGAAGAGCAGCTTCATCCTCTGCGCCTGAGCTCCTATATGCACACAACAATGCTACCTCGGATGCGACAAAAGGAATCACCGAATCGCTCGCGGCTCACTTGGCAGTGCCGAGAACCACTGTGCAAACCAACGTAAAGATTCCCAATTCTACTTCCCGGTTCCCACTTACGATCTTCGCCCGGCAACCTGCAGCAGCATCGTCCAAGCAAACCAGGTGGCCACCGATACAAGTGGGCCTCTGAAGAGCAGCTTCATCCACTGCGGCTGCGCTCCGATATGCACACAGCACTGCTACCTCGGATGCTACAAACCGAATCACCGAATCGCTCCCGGCTCACTTGGCAGTAGCGAGAACCACTGTGCACGCCTGCGTAAAGTTTCCTAATTCTACTTCCCAGTTCCCACTTACGATCTTCACCCGGCAACCTGTAGCAGCATCGTCCAAGCAAACCAGACGGCCACCTACACAAGGGGACCTCTGAACAGCAGCTTCATCCCCTGCGCCTGCGCACCGAAATGCACACAACACTGCTACCTCGGATGCTACAAACCTAATCACTGAATCGCTGCCGGTTCACTTGGCAGTAGCGAGGACCACTGTGTCACCTGCGACATGATTCCCAAATCTGCTTCCCAGTTCCCACTTACGATCTTCACCCGGCAACGTGCAGCAGAATCGTCCAAGCAAACCAGGCAGCCACCGACACAAGTGGGCCTCTTAAGAGCAGCTTCATCCTTTGCAGCTGCGCTCCGATATGCACACAACACTAATACCTCGGATGCTACAAACCGAACCACCGAATCTCTCCCGGCTCACTTGGCAGTAGCGAGAACCACTGAGCACACCTGCGTAAAGATTCCCAATTCTACTTCCCAGTACCCACTTACGATCTTCACCCAGCAACCTACAGCAGCATCGTCTAAGCAAACCAGACGGCCACCGACACAAGTGGGCCTCTGAACAGCAGCTTCATCCACTGCGCCTGCGCTACGAAATGCACACAACACTGCTACCTCGGATGCTACAAACCGAATCACCGAATCGCTGCCGGCTCACTTGGCAGTAGCGAGAACCACTGTGCCCACCTGCGACAAGGTTCCCAAATCTACTTCCCAGTTGCCACTTACTATCTTCGCCCGGCAACCTGCAGCAGCATCGTCCAAGCAAACCAGACGGCCACCGACACAAGTGGGCCTCTGAAGAGCAGCTTCATCCACTGCGCCTGCGCTCCGATATGCACACAATACTGCTACCTCGAATGGAACAAACCGAATCACCGAATCGCTCTCGGCTCTCTTGGCGGTAACGAGAACCACTGTGCACACCTGCGTAAAGATTCCCAATTCTACTTCCCAGTTCCCACTTACGATCTTCACCCGGCGACCTGCAGCTGCATCGTCCAAGCAAACCAGACGGCCACCAACACAAGTAGGCATCTGAAGAGCAGATTCATCCACTGCGCCTGCGCTCCGATATGCACACAACACAGCTACCTCGGATGCTATAAAAGGAATCACCGAACCGCTCCCGGCTAACTTGGCAGTAGCGAGAACCATTGTGCACACCTGCAAAAAGATTCCCAATTCTTGTTCCCAGTTCCCACTTACGATCTTCACACGGCAACCTGCAGCAGCATCGTCCAAACAAACCAGGCGGCCACCGACACAAGTGGGCCTCTGAAGAGCGGCTTCATCCACTGCGCCTGCGCTCCGATATGCACACAACACTCTTACATCGGATGCTAAAAGATTCACCGAATCGCTCCCGGCTCACTTGGCAGTAGCGAGAAACACTGCGCACACCTGCGTAAAGATTCCCAATTCTACTTTCCATTTCCCACTTACGATTTTCACCCAGCAACCTTCAGCAGCATCGTCCAAGCAAACCAGACGGCCACCGACACAAGTGGGCCTCTGAAGAGAAACTTCACTCATTGCACCTGCGTTCCGATATGCACAGAACACTGCTACCTCGGATGCTACAAACCGAATCACCGAATCGCTCTCGGCTCTCTTGGCGGTACCGAGAACCACTGTGCACACCTGCGTAAAGATTCCCAATTCTACTTCCCAGTTCCCACTTACGATCTTCACCCGGCAACCTGCAGCTGCATCGTCCAAGCAAACCAGACGGCCACCAACACAAGTGGGCCTCTGAAGAGCAGCCTTATCCACTGCGGCTGCGCTCCGATATGCACACAACACTGCTACCTCGGATGCTACAACCCGAATCACCGAATCGCTCCCGGCTCACTTGGCAGTAGCGAGAACCATTGTGCACACCTGCGTAAAGATTCCCAATTCTACTTCCCAGTTCTCACTTACGATTTTCACCCGGCAACCTTCAGCAGCATCGTCCAAGCAAACCAGGAGCCCACCAACACAAGTGGGCCTCTGAAGAGCAGCTTCATCCTCTGCGCCTGAGCTCCTATATGCACACAACAATGCTACCTCGGATGCGACAAAAGGAATCACCGAATCGCTCGCGGCTCACTTGGCAGTGGCGAGAACCACTGTGCAAACCAACGTAAAGATTCCCAATTCTACTTCCCGGTTCCCACTTACGATCTTCGCCCGGCAACCTGCAGCAGCATCGTCCAAGCAAACCAGATGGCCACCGATACAAGTGGGCCTCTGAAGAGCAGCTTCATCCACTGCGGCTGCGCTCCGATATGCACACAACACTGCTACCTCGGATGCTACAAACCGAATCACCGAATCGCTCCCGGCTCACTTGGCAGTAGCGAGAACCACTGTGCACACCTGCGTAAAGATTCCCAATTCTACTTCCCAGTTCCCACTTACGATTTTCACCCGGCAACCTGCAGCAGCATCGTCCAAGCAAACCAGATGGCCGCCGATACAAGTGGGCCTCTGAAGAGCAGCTTCATCCACTGCGGCTGCGCTCCGATATGCACACAACACTGCTTCCTCGGATGCTCACAAACCGAATCACCGAATCGCTCCCGGCTCACTTGGCAGTAGCGAGAACCACTGAGCACACCTGCGTAAAGTTTCCCAAGTCTACTTCCCAGTTCCCACTTACGATCTTCACCCGGCAACCTGCAGCAGCATCGTCCATGCAAACCAGACGGCCACTGACACAAGTGGGCTTCTGGACAGCAGCTTCATCCACTGCGCCTGCGCTCCGAAATGCACACAACACTGCTACCTCGGATGCTACAAACCGAATCACCGAATCGCTGCCGGCTCACTTGGCAGTGGCGAGAACCACTGTGCACGCCTGCGTAAAGTTTCCCAATTCTACTTCCCAGTTCCCACTTACGATCTTCACCCGGCAACCTGCAGCAGCATCGTCCAAGCAAACCAGACGGCCACCTACACAAGTGGACCTCTGAACAGCAGCTTCATCCCCTGCGCCTGCGCTCCGAAATGCACACAACACTGCTACCTCGGATGCTACAAACCTAATCACCGAATCGCTGCCGGCTCACATGGCAGTAGCGAGGACCACTGTGTCACCTGCGACATGATTCCCAAATCTTCTTCCCAGTTCCCACTTACGATCTTCACCCGGCAACGTGCAGCAGAATCGTCCAAGCAAACCAGGCAGCCACCGACACAAGTGGGCCTCTGAAGAGCAGCTTCATCCTTTGCGGCTGCGCTCCGATATGCACACAACACTAATACCTCGGATGCTACAAACCGAACCACCGAATCTCTCCCGGCTCACATGGCAGTAGCGAGAACCACTGAGCACAAATGCGTAAAGATTCCCAATTCTACTTCCCAGTACCCACTTACGATCTTCACCCAGCAACCTACAGCAGCATCGTCCAAGCAAACCAGACGGCCACCGACACAAGTGGGCCTCTGAACAGCAGCTTCATCCACTGCGCCTGCGCTACGAAATGCACACAACACTGCTACCTCGGATGCTACAAACCGAATCACCGAATCGCTGCCGGCTCACTTGGCAGTAGCGAGAACCGCTGTGCCCACCTGCGACAAGGTTCCCAAATCTACTTCCCAGTTGCCACTTACGATCTTCGCCCGGCAACCTGCAGCAGCATCGTCCAAGCAAACCAGACGGCCACCGACACAAGTGGGCCTCTGAAGAGCAGCTTCATCCGCTGCGCCTGCGCTCCGATATGCACACAATACTGCTACCTCGGATGGAACAAACCGAATCACCGAATCGCTCTCGGCTCTCTTGGCGGTACCGAGAACCACTGTGCACACCTGCGTAAAGATTCCCAATTCTACTTCCCAGTTCCCACTTACGATCTTCACCCGGCAACCTGCAGCTGCATCGTCCAAGCAAACCAGACGGCCACCAACACAAGTGGGCATCTGAAGAGCAGATTCATCCACTGCGCCTGCGCTCCGATATGCACACAACACAGCTACCTCGGATGCTATAAAAGGAATCACCGAACCGCTCCCGGCTAACTTGGCAGTAGCGAGAACCATTGTGCACACCTGCAAAAAGATTCCCAATTCTTGTTCCCAGTTCCCACTTACGATCTTCACACGGCAACCTGCAGCAGCATCGTCCAAACAAACCAGGCGGCCACCGACACAAGTGGGCCTCTGAAGAGCGGCTTCATCCACTGCGCCTGCGCTCCGATATGCACACAACACTCTTACATCGGATGCTACAAACAGAATCACCGAATCGCTCCCGGCTCACTGGGCAGTAGCGAGAAACACTGCGCACACCTGCGTAAAGATTCCCAATTCTACTTCCCAGTTCCCACTTACGATTTTCACCCGGCAACCTTCAGCAGCATCGTCCAAGCAAACCAGACGGCCACCGACACAAGTGGGCCTCTGAAGAGAATCTTCACTCATTGCACCTGCGTTCCGATATGCACAGAACCCTGCTACCTCGGATGCTACAAACCGAATCACCGAATCGCTCCCGGCTCACTGGGCAGTAACAAGAACCCCTTTGCAAACCTGCGTAAAGATTTCCAATTCTACTTCCCTGTTCCCACTTACGATCTTCACCCGGCAACCTGCAGCAGCATCGTCCAAGCAAACCAGACGGCCAGCGACAAAGTGGGCCTCTGAAGAGCAGCCTTATCCACTGCGGCTGCGCTCCGATATGCACACAACACTGCTACCTCGGATGCTACAACCCGAATCACCGAATCGCTCCCGGCTCACTTGGCAGTAGCGAGAACCATTGTGCACACCTGCGTAAAGATTCCCAAGTCTACTTCCCAGTTCCCACTTACGATCTTCACCCGGCAACCTGCAGCAGCATCGTCCATGCAAACCAGACGGCCACCGACACAAGTGGGCTTCTGGACAGCAGCTTCATCCACTGCGCCTGCGCTCCGAAATGCACACAACATTGCTACCTCGGATGCTACAAACCGAATCACCGAATCGCTGCCGGCTCACTTGGCAGTAGCGAGAACCACTGTGCACGACTGCGTAAAGTTTCCCAATTCTACTTCCCAGTTCCCACTTACGATCTTCACCCGGCAACCTGCAGCAGCATCGTCCAAGCAAACCAGACGGCCACCTACACAAGTGGACCTCTGAACAGCAGCTTCATCCCCTGCGCCTGCGCTCCGAAATGCACACAACACTGCTACCTCGGATGCTACAAACCTAGTCAGCGAATCGCTGCCGGTTCACATGGCAGTAGCGAGGACCACTGTGTCACCTGCGACATGATTCCCAAATCTTCTTCCCAGTTCCCACTTACGATCTTCACCCGGCAACGTGCAGCAGAATCGTCCAAGCAAACCAGGCAGCCACCGACACAAGTGGGCCTCTGAAGAGCAGCTTCATCCTTTGCGGCTGCGCTCCGATATGCACACAACACTAATACCTCGGATGCTACAAACCGAACCACCGAATCTCTCCCGGCTCACTTGGCAGTAGCGAGAACCACTGAGCACAAATGCGTAAAGATTCCCAATTCTACTTCCCAGTACCCACTTACGATCTTCACCCAGCAACCTACAGCAGCATCGTCCAAGCAAACCAGACGGCCACCGACACAAGTGGGCCTCTGAACAGCAGCTTCATCCACTGCGCCTGCGCTACGAAATGCACACAACACTGCTACCTCGGATGCTACAAACCGAATCACCGAATCGCTGCCGGCTCACTTGGCAGTAGCGAGAACCGCTGTGCCCACCTGCGACAAGGTTCCCAAATCTACTTCCCAGTTGCCACTTACGATCTTCGCCCGGCAACCTGCAGCAGCATCGTCCAAGCAAACCAGACGGCCACCAACACAAGTGGGCCTCTGAAGAGCAGCTTCATCCACTGCGCCTGCGCTCCGATATGCACACAATACTGCTACCTCGGATGGAACAAACCGAATCACCGAATCGCTCTCGGCTCTCTTGGCGGTACCGAGAACCACTGTGCACACCTGCGTAAAGATTCCCAATTCTTGTTCCCAGTTCCCACTTACGATCTTCACACGGCAACATGCAGCAGCATCGTCCAAACAAACCAGGCGGCCACCGACACAAGTGGGCCTCTGAAGAGCGGCTTCATCCACTGCGCCTGCGCTCCGATATGCACACAACACTCTTACATCGGATGCTACAAACAGAATCACCGAATCGCTCCCGGCTCACTTGGCAGTAGCGAGAAACACTGCGCACACCTGCGTAAAGATTCCCAATTCTTGTTCCCAGTTCCCACTTACGATCTTCACCCGGCAACCTGCAGCAGCATTGTCCAAGCAAACCAGGCGGCCACCGACACAAGTGGGCCTCTGAAGAGCGGCTTCATCCACTGCGCCTGCGCTCCGATATGCACACAACACTCTTACATCGGATGCTACAAACAGAATCACCGAATCGCTCCCGGCTCACTTGGCAGTAGCGAGAAACACTGTGTCACCTGCGACATGATTTCCAAATCTTCTTCCCAGTTCCCACTTACGATCTTCACCCGGCAACGTGCAGCAGAATCGTCCAAGCAAACCAGGCAGCCACCGACACAAGTGGGCCTCTGAAGAGCAGCTTCATCCTTTGCGGCTGCGCTCCGATATGCACACAACACTAATACCTCGGATGCTACAAACCGAACCACTGAATCTCTCCCGGCTCACTTGGCAGTAGCGAGAACCACTGAGCACAAATGCGTAAAGATTCCCAATTCTACTTCCCAGTACCCACTTACGATCTTCACCCAGCAACCGACAGCAGCATCGTCCAAGCAAACCAGACGGCCACCGACACAAGTGGGCCTCTGAACAGCAGCTTCATCCACTGCGCCTGCGCTACGAAATGCACACAACACTGCTACCTCGGATGCTACAAACCTAATCACCGAATCGCTGCCGGCTCACTTGGCAGTAGCGAGAACCACTGTGCCCACCTGCGACAAGGTTCCCAAATCTACTTCCCAGTTGCCACTCACGATCTTCGCCCGGCAACCTGCAGCAGCATCGTCCAAGCAAACCAGACGGCCACCGACACAAGTGGGCCTCTGAAGAGCAGCTTCATCCACTGCGCCTGCGCTCCGATATGCACACAATACTGCTACCTCGGATGGAACAATCCGAATCACCGAATCGCTCTCGGCTCTCTTGGTGGTACCGAGAACCACTGTGCACACCTGCGTAAAGATTCCCAATTCTACTTCCCAGTTCCCACTTACGATCTTCACCCGGCAACCTGCAGCTGCATCGTCCAAGCAAACCAGACGGCCACCAACACAAGTGGGCATCTGAAGAGCAGATTCATCCACTGCGCCTGCGCTCCGATATGCACACAACACAGCTACCTCGGATGCTATAAAAGGAATCACCGAACCACTCCCGGCTAACTTGGCAGTAGCGAGAACCATTGTGCACACCTGCAAAAAGATTCCCAATTCTTGTTCCCAGTTCCCACTTACGATCTTCACACGGCAACCTGCAGCAGCATCGTCCAAACAAACCAAGCGGCCACCGACACAAGTGGGCCTCTGAAGAGCGGCTTCATCCACTGCGCCTGCGCTCCGATATGCACACAACACTCTTACATCGGATGCTACAAACAGAATCACCGAATCGCTCCCGGCTCACTTGGCAGTAGCGAGAAACACTGCGCACACCTGCGTAAAGATTCCCAATTCTACTTCCCAGTTCCCACTTACGATTTTCACCCGGCAACCTTCAGCAGCATCGTCCAAGCAAACCAGACGGCCACCGACACAAGTGGGCCTCTGAAGAGAATCTTCACTCATTGCACCTGCGTTCCGATATGCACAGAACACTGCTACCTCGGATGCTACAAACCGAAGCACCGAATCGCTCCCAGCTCACTTGGCAGTAGCGAGAACCATTGTGCACACCTGCGTAAAGATTCCCAATTCTACTTCCCAGTTCTCACTTACGATTTTCACCCGGCAACCTTCAGCAGCATCGTCCAAGCAAACCAGACGGCCACCTACACAAGTGGACCTCTGAACAGCAGCTTCATCCCCTGCGCCTGCGCTCCGAAATGGACACAACACTGCTACCTCGGATGCTACAAACCTAATCAGGAATCGCTGCCGGTTCACTTGGCAGTAGCGAGGACCACTGTGTCACCTGCGACATGATTCCCAAATCTTCTTCCCAGTTCCCACTTACGATCTTCACACGGCAACGTGCAGCAGAATCGTCCAAGCAAACCAGGCAGCCACCGACACAAGTGGGCCTCTGAAGAGCAGCTTCATCCTTTGCGGCTGCGCTCCGATATACACACAACACTAATACCTCGGATGCTACAAACCTAACCACCGAATCTCTCCCGGCTCACTTGGCAGTAGCGAGAACCACTGAGCACAAATGCGTAAAGATTCCCAATTCTACTTCCCAGTACCCACTTACGATCTTCACCCAGCAACCGACAGCAGCATCGTCCAAGCAAACCAGACGGCCACCGACACAAGTGGGCCTCTGAACAGCAGCTTCATCCACTGCGCCTGCGCTACGAAATGCACACAACACTGCTACCTCGGATGCTACAAACCGAATCACCGAATCGCTGCCGGCTCACTTGGCAGTAGCGAGAACCACTGTGCCCACCTGCGACAAGGTTCCCAAATCTACTTCCCAGTTGCCACTTACGATCTTCGCCCGGCAACCTGCAGCAGCATCGTCCAAGCAAACCAGACGGCCACCGACACAAGTGGGCCTCTGAAGAGCAGCTTCATCCACTGCGCCTGCGCTCCGATATGCACACAATACTGCTACCTCGGATGGAACAAACCGAATCACCGAATCGCTCTCGGCTCTCTTGGCGGTACCGAGAAACTCTGTGCACACATGCGTAAAGATTCCCAATTCTACTTCCCAGTTCCCACTTACGATCTTCACCCGGCAACCTGCAGCTGCATCGTCCAAGCAAACCAGACGGCCACCAACACAAGTGGGGATCTGAAGAGCAGATTCATCCACTGCGCCTGCGCTCCGATATGCACACAACACAGCTACCTCGGATGCTACAAACCGAATCACCGAATCGCTCCCGGCTCACTGGGCAGTAACAAGAACCCCTTTGCACACCTGCGTAAAGATTTCCAATTCTACTTTCAAGTCCCCACTTACGATCTTCACCCGGCAACCTGCAGCAGCATCGTTCAAGCAAACCAGACGGCCAGCGACACAAGTGGGCCTCTGAAGAGCAGCCTTATCCTCTGCGGCTGCGCTCCGATATGCACACAACACTCTTCCATCGGATGCTACAAACAGAATCACCGAATCGCTCCCGGCTCACTTGGCAGTAGCGAGAAACACTGCGCACACCTGCGTAAAGATTCGCAATTCAACTTCCCAGTTCCCACTTACGATTTTCACCCGGCAACCTTCAGCAGCATCGTCCAAGCAAACCAGACGGCCACCGACACAAGTGGGCCTCTGAAGAGAATCTTCACTCATTGCACCTGCGTTCCGATATGCACAGAACACTGCTACCTCGGATGCTACAAACCGAATCACCGAATCGCTCCCGGCTCACTGGGCAGTAACAAGAACCCCTTTGCACACCTGCGTAAAGATTTCCAATTCTACTTCCCAGTTCCCACTTACGATCTTCACCCGGCAACCTGCAGCAGCATCGTCCAAGCAAACCAGACGGCCATCGACACAAGTGGGCCTCTGAAGAGCAGCCTTATCCACTGCGGCTGCGCTCCGATATGCACACAACACTGCTACCTCGGATGCTACAACCCGAATCACCGAATCGCTCCCGGCTCACTTGGCAGTAGCGAGAACCATTGTGCACACCTGCGTAAAGATTCCCAATTCTACTTCCCAGTTCTCACTTACAATTTTCACCCGGCAACCTTCAGCAGCATCGTCCAAGCAAACCAGGAGCCCACCAACACAAGTGGGCCTCTGAAGAGCAGCTTCATCCACTGCGCCTGAGCTCCTATATGCACACAACAATGCTACCTCGGATGCGAAAAAAGGAATCACCGAATCGCTCGCGGCTCACTTGGCAGTGGCGAGAACCACTGTGCAAACCAACGTAAAGATTCCCAATTCTACTTCCCGGTTCCCACTTACGATCTTCACCCGGCAACCTGCAGCAGCATCGTCCAAGCAAACCAGATGGCCACCGATACAAGTGGGCCTCTGAAGAGCAGCTTCATCCACTGCGGCTGCGCTCCGATATGCACACAACACTGCTACCTCGGATGCTACAAACCGAATCACCGAATCGCTCCCGGCTCACTTGGCAGTAGCGAGAACCTCTGTGCACACCTGCGTAAAGATTCCCAATTCTACTTCCCAGTTCCCACTTACGATTTTCACCCGGCAACCTGCAGCAGCATCGTCCAAGCAAACCAGATGGCCGCCGATACAAGTGGGCCTCTGAAGAGCAGCTTCATCCACTGCGGCTGCGCTCCGATATGCACACAACACTGCTTCCTCGGATGCTCACAAACCGAATCACCGAATCGCTCCCGGCTCACTTGGCAGTAGCGAGAACAACTGAGCACATCTGCGTGTAAAGTTTCCCAAGTCTACTTTCCAGTTCCCACTTACGATCTTCACTCGGCAACCTGCAGCAGCATCGTCCAAGCAAACCAGACGGCCACCGACACAAGTAGGCCTCTGAAGAGCAGCTTCATCCACTGCGGCTGCGCTCCGATATGCACACAAAACTGCTACCTCGGATGCTACACACCGAAACACCGAATCGCTCCCGGCTCACTTGACAGTAGCGAGAACCACTGAGCACACCTGCCTAATGATTCCCTATTCTACTTCCCAGTTCCCACTTACGATCTTCACCCGGCAACCTGCAGTAGCATCGTCCAAGCAAACCAGACGGCCACCGATACAACTGGGCCTCTGAGGAGCAGCTTCATCCACTGCGCCTGTGCTACGAAATGCACACTACACTGCTACCTCTGATGCTACAAACCGAATCACCGAATCGCTCCCGGCTCACTTGGCAGTAGCGAGAACCATTGTGCACACCTGCGTAAAGATTCCCAATTCTAATTCCCAGTTCCCACTTACGATCTTCACCCGGCCACCTGCAGCAGCATCGTCTAAGCAAACCAGACAGCCACCGACACAAGTGGGCATCTGAAGAGCAGATTCATCCACTGCGCCTGCGCTCCGATATGCACACAACACAGCTACCTCGGATGCTATAAAAGGAATCACCGAACCACTCCCGGCTAACTTGGCAGTAGCGAGAACCATTGTGCACACCTGCAAAAAGATTCCCAATTCTTGTTCCCAGTTCCCACTTACGATCTTCACACGGCAACCTGCAGCAGCATCGTCCAAACAAACCAGGCGGCCACCGACACAAGTGGGCCTCTGAAGAGCGGCTTCATCCACTGCGCCTGCGCTCCGATATGCACACAACACTCTTACATCGGATGCTACAAACAGAATCACCGAATCGCTCCCGGCTCACTTGGCAGTAGCGAGAAACACTGCGCACACCTGCGTAAAGATTCGCAATTCTACTTCCCAGTTCCCACTTACGATTTTCACCCGGCAACCTTCAGCAGCATCGTCCAAGCAAACCAGACGGCCACCGACACAAGTGGGCCTCTGAAGAGAATCTTCACTCATTGCACCTGCGTTCCGATATGCACAGAACACTGCTACCTCGGATGCTACAAACCGAATCACCGAATCGCTCCCGGCTCACTGGGCAGTAACAAGAACCCCTTTGCACACCTGCGTAAAGATTTCCAATTCTACTTCCCAGTTCCCACTTACGATCTTCACCCGGCAACCTGCAGCAGCATCGTCCAAGCAAACCAGACGGCCATCGACACAAGTGGGCCTCTGAAGAGCAGCCTTATCCACTGCGGCTGCGCTCCGATATGCACACAACACTGCTACCTCGGATGCTACAACCCGAATCACCGAATCGCTCCCGGCTCACTTGGCAGTAGCGAGAACCATTGTGCACACCTGCGTAAAGATTCCCCATTCTACTTCCCAGTTCTCACTTACAATTTTCACCCGGCAACCTTCAGCAGCATCGTCCAAGCAAACCAGGAGCCCACCAACACAAGTGGGCCTCTGAAGAGCAGCTTCATCCACTGCGCCTGAGCTCCTATATGCACACAACAATGCTACCTCGGATGCGAAAAAAGGAATCACCGAATCGCTCGCGGCTCACTTGGCAGTGGCGAGAACCACTGTGCAAACCAACGTAAAGATTCCCAATTCTACTTCCCGGTTTCCACTTACGATCTTCACCCGGCAACCTGCAGCAGCATCGTCCAAGCAAACCAGATGGCCACCGATACAAGTGGGCCTCTGAAGAGCAGCTTCATCCACTGCGGCTGCGCTCCGATATGCACACAACACTGCTACCTCGGATGCTACAAACCGAATCACCGAATCGCTCCCGGCTCACTTGGCAGTAGCGAGAACCTCTGTGCACACCTGCGTAAAGATTCCCAATTCTACTTCCCAGTTCCCACTTACGATTTTCACCCGGCAACCTGCAGCAGCATCGTCCAAGCAAACCAGATGGCCGCCGATACAAGTGGGCCTCTGAAGAGCAGCTTCATCCACTGCGGCTGCGCTCCGATATGCACACAACACTGCTTCCTCGGATGCTCACAAACCGAATCACCGAATCGCTCCCGGCTCACTTGGCAGTAGCGAGAACAACTGAGCACATCTGCGTGTAAAGTTTCCCAAGTCTACTTTCCAGTTCCCACTTACGATCTTCACTCGGCAACCTGCAGCAGCATCGTCCAAGCAAACCAGACGGCCACCGACACAAGTAGGCCTCTGAAGAGCAGCTTCATCCACTGCGGCTGCGCTCCGATATGCACACAAAACTGCTACCTCGGATGCTACAAACCGAAACACCGAATCGCTCCCGGCTCACTTGACAGTAGCGAGAACCACTGAGCACACCTGCCTAATGATTCCCTATTCTACTTCCCAGTTCCCACTTACGATCTTCACCCGGCAACCTGCAGTAGCATCGTCCAAGCAAACCAGACGGCCACCGATACAACTGGGCCTCTGAGGAGCAGCTTCATCCACTGCGCCTGTGCTACGAAATGCACACTACACTGCTACCTCTGATGCTACAAACCGAATCACCGAATCGCTCCCGGCTCACTTGGCAGTAGCGAGAACCATTGTGCACACCTGCGTAAAGATTCCCAATTCTAATTCCCAGTTCCCACTTACGATCTTCACCCGGCCACCTGCAGCAGCATCGTCTAAGCAAACCAGACAGCCACCGACACAAGTGGGCATCTGAAGAGCAGATTCATCCACTGCGCCTGCGCTCCGATATGCACACAACACAGCTACCTCGGATGCTATAAAAGGAATCACCGAACCACTCCCGGCTAACTTGGCAGTAGCGAGAACCATTGTGCACACCTGCAAAAAGATTCCCAATTCTTGTTCCCAGTTCCCACTTACGATCTTCACACGGCAACCTGCAGCAGCATCGTCCAAACAAACCAGTCGGCCACCGACACAAGTGGGCCTCTGAAGAGCGGCTTCATCCACTGCGCCTGCGCTCCGATATGCACACAACACTCTTACATCGGATGCTACAAACAGAATGACCGAATCGCTCCCGGCTCACTTGGCAGTAGCGAGAAACACTGCGCACACCTGCGTAAAGATTCGCAATTCTACTTCCCAGTTCCCACTTACGATTTTCACCCGGCAACCTTCAGCAGCATCGTCCAAGCAAACCAGACGGCCACCGACACAAGTGGGCCTCTGAAGAGAATCTTCACTCATTGCACCTGCGTTCCGATATGCACAGAACACTGCTACCTCGGATGCTACAAACCGAATCACCGAATCGCTCCCGGCTCACTGGGCAGTAACAAGAACCCCTTTGCACACCTGCGTAAAGATTTCCAATTCTACTTCCCAGTTCCCACTTACGATCTTCACCCGGCAACCTGCAGCAGCATCGTCCAAGCAAACCAGACGGCCATCGACACAAGTGGGCCTCTGAAGAGCAGCCTTATCCACTGCGGCTGCGCTCCGATATGCACACAACACTGCTACCTCGGATGCTACAACCCGAATCACCGAATCGCTCCCGGCTCACTTGGCAGTAGCGAGAACCATTGTGCACACCTGCGTAAAGATTCCCAATTCTACTTCCCAGTTCTCACTTACAATTTTCACCCGGCAACCTTCAGCAGCATCGTCCAAGCAAACCAGGAGCCCACCAACACAAGTGGGCCTCTGAAGAGCAGCTTCATCCACTGCGCCTGAGCTCCTATATGCACACAACAATGCTACCTCGGATGCGAAAAAAGGAATCACCGAATCGCTCGCGGCTCACTTGGCAGTGGCGAGAACCACTGTGCAAACCAACGTAAAGATTCCCAATTCTACTTCCCGGTTCCCACTTACGATCTTCACCCGGCAACCTGCAGCAGCATCGTCCAAGCAAACCAGATGGCCACCGATACAAGTGGGCCTCTGAAGAGCAGCTTCATCCACTGCGGCTGCGCTCCGATATGCACACAACACTGCTACCTCGGATGCTACAAACCGAATCACCGAATCGCTCCCGGCTCACTTGGCAGTAGCGAGAACCTCTGTGCACACCTGCGTAAAGATTCCCAATTCTACTTCCCAGTTCCCACTTACGATTTTCACCCGGCAACCTGCAGCAGCATCGTCCAAGCAAACCAGATGGCCGCCGATACAAGTGGGCCTCTGAAGAGCAGCTTCATCCACTGCGGCTGCGCTCCGATATGCACACAACACTGCTTCCTCGGATGCTCACAAACCGAATCACCGAATCGCTCCCGGCTCACTTGGCAGTAGCGAGAACAACTGAGCACATCTGCGTGTAAAGTTTCCCAAGTCTACTTTCCAGTTCCCACTTACGATCTTCACTCGGCAACCTGCAGCAGCATCGTCCAAGCAAACCAGACGGCCACCGACACAAGTAGGCCTCTGAAGAGCAGCTTCATCCACTGCGGCTGCGCTCCGATATGCACACAAAACTGCTACCTCGGATGCTACAAACCGAAACACCGAATCGCTCCCGGCTCACTTGACAGTAGCGAGAACCACTGAGCACACCTGCCTAATGATTCCCTATTCTACTTCCCAGTTCCCACTTACGATCTTCACCCGGCAACCTGCAGTAGCATCGTCCAAGCAAACCAGACGGCCACCGATACAACTGGGCCTCTGAGGAGCAGCTTCATCCACTGCGCCTGTGCTACGAAATGCACACTACACTGCTACCTCTGATGCTACAAACCGAATCACCGAATCGCTCCCGGCTCACTTGGCAGTAGCGAGAACCATTGTGCACACCTGCGTAAAGATTCCCAATTCTAATACCCAGTTCCCACTTACGATCTTCACCCGGCAACCTGCAGCAGCATCGTCTAAGCAAACCAGACAGCCACCGACACAAGTGGGCATCTGAAGAGCAGATTCATCCACTGCGCCTGCGCTCCGATATGCACACAACACAGCTACCTCGGATGCTATAAAAGGAATCACCGAACCACTCCCGGCTAACTTGGCAGTAGCGAGAACCATTGTGCACACCTGCAAAAAGATTCCCAATTCTTGTTCCCAGTTCCCACTTACGATCTCCACACGGCAACCTGCAGCAGCATCGTCCAAACAAACCAGGCGGCCACCGACACAAGTGGGCCTCTGAAGAGCGGCTTCATCCACTGCGCCTGCGCTCCGATATGCACACAACACTCTTACATCGGATGCTACAAACAGAATCACCGAATCGCTCCCGGCTCACTTGGCAGTAGCGAGGACCACTGTGTCACCTGCGACATGATTCCCAAATCTTCTTCCCAGTTCCCACTTACGATCTTCACCCGGCAACGTGCAGCAGAATCGTCCAAGCAAACCAGGCAGCCACCGACACAAGTGGGCCTCTGAAGAGCAGCTTCATCCTTTGCGGCTGCGCTCCGATATGCACACAACACTAATACCTCGGATGCTACAAACCGAACCACCGAATCTCTCCCGGCTCACTTGGCAGTAGCGAGAACCACTGAGCACAAATGCGTAAAGATTCCCAATTCTACTTCCCAGTACCCACTTACGATCTTCACCCAGCAACCTACAGCAGCATCGTCCAAGCAAACCAGACGGCCACCGACACAAGTGGGCCTCTGAACAGCAGCTTCATCCACTGCGCCTGCGCTACGAAATGCACACAACACTGCTACCTCGGATGGAACAAACCGAATCACCGAATCGCTGCCGGCTCACTTGGCAGTAGCGAGAACCGCTGTGCCCACCTGCGACAAGGTTCCCAAATCTACTTCCCAGTTGCCACTTACGATCTTCGCCCGGCAACCTGCAGCAGCATCGTCCAAGCAAACCAGACGGCCACCGACACAAGTGGGCCTCTGAAGAGCAGCTTCATCCACTGCGCCTGCGCTCCGATATGCACACAATACTGCTACCTCGGATGGAACAAACCGAATCACCGAATCGCTCTCGGCTCTCTTGGCGGTACCGAGAACCACTGTGCACACCTGCGTAAAGATTCCCAATTCTACTTCCCAGTTCCCACTTACGATCTTCACCCGGCAACCTGCAGCTGCATCGTCCAAGCAAACCAGACGGCCACCAACACAAGTGGGCATCTGAAGAGCAGATTCATCCACTGCGCCTGCGCTCCGATATGCACACAACACAGCTACCTCGGATGCTATAAAAGGAATCACCGAACCGCTCCCGGCTAACTTGGCAGTAGCGAGAACCATTGTGCACACCTGCAAAAAGATTCCCAATTCTTGTTCCCAGTTCCCACTTACGATCTTCACACGGCAACCTGCAGCAGCATCGTCCAAACAAACCAGGCGGCCACCGACACAAGTGGGCCTCTGAAGAGCGGCTTCATCCACTGCGCCTGCGCTCCGATATGCACACAACACTCTTACATCGGATGCTACAAACAGAATCACCGAATCGCTCCCGGCTCACTGGGCAGTAGCGAGAAACACTGCGCACACCTGCGTAAAGATTCCCAATTCTACTTCCCAGTTCCCACTTACGATTTTCACCCGGCAACCTTCAGCAGCATCGTCCAAGCAAACCAGACGGCCACCGACACAAGTGGGCCTCTGAAGAGAATCTTCACTCATTGCACCTGCGTTCCGATATGCACAGAACCCTGCTACCTCGGATGCTACAAACCGAATCACCGAATCGCTCCCGGCTCACTGGGCAGTAACAAGAACCCCTTTGCAAACCTGCGTAAAGATTTCCAATTCTACTTCCCTGTTCCCACTTACGATCTTCACCCGGCAACCCGCAGCAGCATCGTCCAAGCAAACCAGACGGCCAGCGACAAAGTGGGCCTCTGAAGAGCAGCCTTATCCACTGCGGCTGCGCTCCGATATGCACACAACACTGCTACCTCGGATGCTACAACCCGAATCACCGAATCGCTCCCGGCTCACTTGGCAGTAGCGAGAACCATTGTGCACACCTGCGTAAAGATTCCCAAGTCTACTTCCCAGTTCCCACTTACGATCTTCACCCGGCAACCTGCAGCAGCATCGTCCATGCAAACCAGACGGCCACCGACACAAGTGGGCTTCTGGACAGCAGCTTCATCCACTGCGCCTGCGCTCCGAAATGCACACAACATTGCTACCTCGGATGCTACAAACCGAATCACCGAATCGCTGCCGGCTCACTTGGCAGTAGCGAGAACCACTGTGCACGACTGCGTAAAGTTTCCCAATTCTACTTCCCAGTTCCCACTTACGATCTTCACCCGGCAACCTGCAGCAGCATCGTCCAAGCAAACCAGACGGCCACCTACACAAGTGGACCTCTGAACAGCAGCTTCATCCCCTGCGCCTGCGCTCCGAAATGCACACAACACTGCTACCTCGGATGCTACAAACCTAGTCACCGAATCGCTGCCGGTTCACATGGCAGTAGCGAGGACCACTGTGTCACCTGCGACATGATTCCCAAATCTTCTTCCCAGTTCCCACTTACGATCTTCACCCGGCAACGTGCAGCAGAATCGTCCAAGCAAACCAGGCAGCCACCGACACAAGTGGGCCTCTGAAGAGCAGCTTCATCCTTTGCGGCTGCGCTCCGATATGCACACAACACTAATACCTCGGATGCTACAAACCGAACCACCGAATCTCTCCCGGCTCACTTGGCAGTAGCGAGAACCACTGAGCACAAATGCGTAAAGATTCCCAATTCTACTTCCCAGTACCCACTTACGATCTTCACCCAGCAACCTACAGCAGCATCGTCCAAGCAAACCAGACGGCCACCGACACAAGTGGGCCTCTGAACAGCAGCTTCATCCACTGCGCCTGCGCTACGAAATGCACACAACACTGCTACCTCGGATGCTACAAACCGAATCACCGAATCGCTGCCGGCTCACTTGGCAGTAGCGAGAACCGCTGTGCCCACCTGCGACAAGGTTCCCAAATCTACTTCCCAGTTGCCACTTACGATCTTCGCCCGGCAACCTGCAGCAGCATCGTCCAAGCAAACCAGACGGCCACCAACACAAGTGGGCCTCTGAAGAGCAGCTTCATCCACTGCGCCTGCGCTCCGATATGCACACAATACTGCTACCTCGGATGGAACAAACCGAATCACCGAATCGCTCTCGGCTCTCTTGGCGGTACCGAGAACCACTGTGCACACCTGCGTAAAGATTCCCAATTCTTGTTCCCAGTTCCCACTTACGATCTTCACACGGCAACATGCAGCAGCATCGTCCAAACAAACCAGGCGGCCACCGACACAAGTGGGCCTCTGAAGAGCGGCTTCATCCACTGCGCCTGCGCTCCGATATGCACACAACACTCTTACATCGGATGCTACAAACAGAATCACCGAATCGCTCCCGGCTCACTTGGCAGTAGCGAGAAACACTGCGCACACCTGCGTAAAGATTCCCAATTCTTGTTCCCAGTTCCCACTTACGATCTTCACCCGGCAACCTGCAGCAGCATTGTCCAAGCAAACCAGGCGGCCACCGACACAAGTGGGCCTCTGAAGAGCGGCTTCATCCACTGCGCCTGCGCTCCGATATGCACACAACACTCTTACATCGGATGCTACAAACAGAATCACCGAATCGCTCCCGGCTCACTTGGCAGTAGCGAGAAACACTGTGTCACCTGCGACATGATTTCCAAATCTTCTTCCCAGTTCCCACTTACGATCTTCACCCGGCAACGTGCAGCAGAATCGTCCAAGCAAACCAGGCAGCCACCGACACAAGTGGGCCTCTGAAGAGCAGCTTCATCCTTTGCGGCTGCGCTCCGATATGCACACAACACTAATACCTCGGATGCTACAAACCGAACCACTGAATCTCTCCCGGCTCACTGGGCAGTAACAAGAACCCCTTTGCACACCTGCGTAAAGATTTCCAATTCTACTTCCCAGTTCCCACTTACGATCTTCACCCGGCAACCTGCAGCAGCATCGTCCAAGCAAACCAGACGGCCATCGACACAAGTGGGCCTCTGAAGAGCAGCCTTATCCACTGCGGCTGCGCTCCGATATGCACACAACACTGCTACCTCGGATGCTACAACCCGAATCACCGAATCGCTCCCGGCTCACTTGGCAGTAGCGAGAACCATTGTGCACACCTGCGTAAAGATTCCCCATTCTACTTCCCAGTTCTCACTTACAATTTTCACCCGGCAACCTTCAGCAGCATCGTCCAAGCAAACCAGGAGCCCACCAACACAAGTGGGCCTCTGAAGAGCAGCTTCATCCACTGCGCCTGAGCTCCTATATGCACACAACAATGCTACCTCGGATGCGAAAAAAGGAATCACCGAATCGCTCGCGGCTCACTTGGCAGTGGCGAGAACCACTGTGCAAACCAACGTAAAGATTCCCAATTCTACTTCCCGGTTCCCACTTACGATCTTCACCCGGCAACCTGCAGCAGCATCGTCCAAGCAAACCAGATGGCCACCGATACAAGTGGGCCTCTGAAGAGCAGCTTCATCCACTGCGGCTGCGCTCCGATATGCACACAACACTGCTACCTCGGATGCTACAAACCGAATCACCGAATCGCTCCCGGCTCACTTGGCAGTAGCGAGAACCTCTGTGCACACCTGCGTAAAGATTCCCAATTCTACTTCCCAGTTCCCACTTACGATTTTCACCCGGCAACCTGCAGCAGCATCGTCCAAGCAAACCAGATGGCCGCCGATACAAGTGGGCCTCTGAAGAGCAGCTTCATCCACTGCGGCTGCGCTCCGATATGCACACAACACTGCTTCCTCGGATGCTCACAAACCGAATCACCGAATCGCTCCCGGCTCACTTGGCAGTAGCGAGAACAACTGAGCACATCTGCGTGTAAAGTTTCCCAAGTCTACTTTCCAGTTCCCACTTACGATCTTCACTCGGCAACCTGCAGCAGCATCGTCCAAGCAAACCAGACGGCCACCGACACAAGTAGGCCTCTGAAGAGCAGCTTCATCCACTGCGGCTGCGCTCCGATATGCACACAAAACTGCTACCTCGGATGCTACAAACCGAAACACCGAATCGCTCCCGGCTCACTTGACAGTAGCGAGAACCACTGAGCACACCTGCCTAATGATTCCCTATTCTACTTCCCAGTTCCCACTTACGATCTTCACCCGGCAACCTGCAGTAGCATCGTCCAAGCAAACCAGACGGCCACCGATACAACTGGGCCTCTGAGGAGCAGCTTCATCCACTGCGCCTGTGCTACGAAATGCACACTACACTGCTACCTCTGATGCTACAAACCGAATCACCGAATCGCTCCCGGCTCACTTGGCAGTAGCGAGAACCATTGTGCACACCTGCGTAAAGATTCCCAATTCTAATTCCCAGTTCCCACTTACGATCTTCACCCGGCCACCTGCAGCAGCATCGTCTAAGCAAACCAGACAGCCACCGACACAAGTGGGCATCTGAAGAGCAGATTCATCCACTGCGCCTGCGCTCCGATATGCACACAACACAGCTACCTCGGATGCTATAAAAGGAATCACCGAACCACTCCCGGCTAACTTGGCAGTAGCGAGAACCATTGTGCACACCTGCAAAAAGATTCCCAATTCTTGTTCCCAGTTCCCACTTACGATCTTCACACGGCAACCTGCAGCAGCATCGTCCAAACAAACCAGGCGGCCACCGACACAAGTGGGCCTCTGAAGAGCGGCTTCATCCACTGCGCCTGCGCTCCGATATGCACACAACACTCTTACATCGGATGCTACAAACAGAATCACCGAATCGCTCCCGGCTCACTTGGCAGTAGCGAGAAACACTGCGCACACCTGCGTAAAGATTCGCAATTCTACTTCCCAGTTCCCACTTACGATTTTCACCCGGCAACCTTCAGCAGCATCGTCCAAGCAAACCAGACGGCCACCGACACAAGTGGGCCTCTGAAGAGAATCTTCACTCATTGCACCTGCGTTCCGATATGCACAGAACACTGCTACCTCGGATGCTACAAACCGAAGCACCGAATCGCTCCCGGCTCACTTGGCAGTAGCGAGAACCATTGTGCACACCTGCGTAAAGATTCCCAATTCTACTTCCCAGTTCTCACTTACGATTTTCACCCGGCAACCTTCAGCAGCATCGTCCAAGCAAACCAGACGGCCACCTACAAAAGTGGACCTCTGAACAGCAGCTTCATCCCCTGCGCCTGCGCTCCGAAATGGACACAACACTGCTACCTCGGATGCTACAAACCTAATCAGGAATCGCTGCCGGTTCACTTGGCAGTAGCGAGGACCACTGTGTCACCTGCGACATGATTCCCAAATCTTCTTCCCAGTTCCCACTTACGATCTTCACACGGCAACGTGCAGCAGAATCGTCCAAGCAAACCAGGCAGCCACCGACACAAGTGGGCCTCTGAAGAGCAGCTTCATCCTTTGCGGCTGCGCTCCGATATACACACAACACTAATACCTCGGATGCTACAAACCTAACCACCGAATCTCTCCCGGCTCACTTGGCAGTAGCGAGAACCACTGAGCACAAATGCGTAAAGATTCCCAATTCTACTTCCCAGTACCCACTTACGATCTTCACCCAGCAACCGACAGCAGCATCGTCCAAGCAAACCAGACGGCCACCGACACAAGTGGGCCTCTGAACAGCAGCTTCATCCACTGCGCCTGCGCTACGAAATGCACACAACACTGCTACCTCGGATGCTACAAACCGAATCACCGAATCGCTGCCGGCTCACTTGGCAGTAGCGAGAACCACTGTGCCCACCTGCGACAAGGTTCCCAAATCTACTTCCCAGTTGCCACTTACGATCTTCGCCCGGCAACCTGCAGCAGCATCGTCCAAGCAAACCAGACGGCCACCGACACAAGTGGGCCTCTGAAGAGCAGCTTCATTCACTGCGCCTGCGCTCCGATATGCACACAATACTGCTACCTCGGATGGAACAAACCGAATCACCGAATCGCTCTCGGCTCTCTTGGCGGTACCAAGAAACACTGTGCACACATGCGTAAAGATTCCCAATTCTACTTCCCAGTTCCCACTTACGATCTTCACCCGGCAACCTGCAGCTGCATCGTCCAAGCAAACCAGACGGCCACCAACACAAGTGGGGATCTGAAGAGCAGATTCATCCACTGCGCCTGCGCTCCGATATGCACACAACACAGCTACCTCGGATGCTACAAACCGAATCACCGAATCGCTCCCGGCTCACTGGGCAGTAACAAGAACCCCTTTGCACACCTGCGTAAAGATTTCCAATTCTACTTTCCAGTCCCCACTTACGATCTTCACCCGGCAACCTGCAGCAGCATCGTTCAAGCAAACCAGACGGCCAGCGACACAAGTGGGCCTCTGAAGAGCAGCCTTATCCTCTGCGGCTGCGCTCCGATATGCACACAACACTCTTCCATCGGATGCTACAAACAGAATCACCGAATCGCTCCCGGCTCACTTGGCAGTAGCGAGAAACACTGCGCACACCTGCGTAAAGATTCCCAATTCTACTTCCCAGTTCCCACTTACGATTTTCACCCGGCAACCTTCAGCAGCATCGTCCAAGCAAACCAGACGGCCACCGACACAAGTGGGCCTCTGAAGAGAATCTTCACTCATTGCACCTGCGTTCCGATATGCACAGAACACTGCTACCTCGGATGCTACAAACCGAATCACCGAATCGCTCCCGGCTCACTGGGCAGTAACAAGAACCCCTTTGCACACCTGCGTAAAGATTTCCAATTCTACTTCCCAGTTCCCACTTACGATCTTCACCCGGCAACCTGCAGCAGCATCGTCCAAGCAAACCAGACGGCCATCGACACAACTGGGCCTCTGAAGAGCAGCCTTATCCACTGCGGCTGCGCTCCGATATGCACACAACACTGCTACCTCGGATGCTACAACCCGAATCACCGAATCGCTCCCGGCTCACTTGGCAGTAGCGAGAACCATTGTGCACACCTGCGTAAAGATTCCCAATTCTACTTCCCAGTTCTCACTTACAATTTTCACCCGGCAACCTTCAGCAGCATCGTCCAAGCAAACCAGGAGCCCACCAACACAAGTGGGCCTCTGAAGAGCAGCTTCATCCACTGCGCCTGAGCTCCTATATGCACACAACAATGCTACCTCGGATGCGAAAAAAGGAATCACCGAATCGCTCGCGGCTCACTTGGCAGTGGCGAGAACCACTGTGCAAACCAACGTAAAGATTCCCAATTCTACTTCCCGGTTCCCACTTACGATCTTCACCCGGCAACCTGCAGCAGCATTGTCCAAGCAAACCAGATGGCCACCGATACAAGTGGGCCTCTGAAGAGCAGCTTCATCCACTGCGGCTGCGCTCCGATATGCACACAACACTGATACCTCGGATGCTACAAACCGAATCACCGAATCGCTCCCGGCTCACTTGGCAGTAGCGAGAACCTCTGTGCACACCTGCGTAAAGATTCCCAATTCTACTTCCCAGTTCCCACTTACGATTTTCACCCGGCAACCTGCAGCAGCATCGTCCAAGCAAACCAGATGGCCGCCGATACAAGTGGGCCTCTGAAGAGCAGCTTCATCCACTGCGGCTGCGCTCCGATATGCACACAACACTGCTTCCTCGGATGCTCACAAACCGAATCACCGAATCGCTCCCGGCTCACTTGGCAGTAGCGAGAACAACTGAGCACACCTGCCTAATGATTCCCTATTCTACTTCCCAGTTCCCACTTACGATCTTCACCCGGCAACCTGCAGTAGCATCGTCGAAGCAAACCAGACGGCCACCGATACAACTGGGCCTCTGAGGAGCAGCTTCATCCACTGCGCCTGTGCTACGAAATGCACACTACACTGCTACCTCTGATGCTACAAACCGAATCACCGAATCGCTCCCGGCTCACTTGGCAGTAGCGAGAACCATTGTGCACACCTGCGTAAAGATTCCCAATTCTAATTCCCAGTTCCCACTTACGATCTTCACCCGGCAACCTGCAGCAGCATCGTCTAAGCAAACCAGACAGCCACCGACACAAGTGGGCCTCTGAAGAGCAGCTTCATCCACTGCGGCTGCGCTCCGATATGCACTCAGCACTGCTACCTCGAATGCTACAAACCGAATCACCGAATTGCTCCCGGCTCACTCAGCAGTAGCCAGAACCACTGAGCACACCTGCGTAAAGATTCCCAATACTACTTCCAGGTACCCACTTACGATCTTCACCCAGCAACCTGCAGCAGCATCGTCCATGCAAACCAGACGGCCACCGACACAAGTGGGCTTCTGGACAGCAGCTTCATCCACTGCGCCTGCGCTCCGAATTGCACACAACACTGCTACCTCGGATGCTACAGACCGAATCACCGAATCGCTGCCGGCTCACTTGGCAGTAGCGAGAACCACTGTGCACGCCTGCGTAAAGTTTCCCAATTCTACTTCCCAGTTCCCACTTACGATCTTCACCCGGCAACCTGCAGCATCATCGTCCAAGCAAACAAGACGGCCACCTACACAAGTGGACCTCTGAACAGCAGCTTCTTCCCCTGCGCCTGCGCTCCGAAATGCACACAACACAGCTACCTCGGATGCTACAAACCTAATCACCGAGTCGCTGCCGGTTCACTTGGCAGTAGCGAGGACCACTGTGTCACCTGCGACATGATTCCCAAATCTTCTTCCCAGTTCCCACTTACGATCTTCACCCGGCAACCTGCAGCAGCATCTTCCAAGCAAACCAGACGGCCACCGACAAAAGTGGGCCTCTGAAGAGCAGCTTCATCCACTGCGCCTGCGCTCCGATATGCACACAATACTGCTACCTCGGATGGAACAAACCGAATCACCGAATCGCTCTCGGCTCACTTGGCGCTACCGAGAACCACTGTGCACACCTGCGTAAAGATTCCCAATTCTACTTCCCAGTTCCACTTACGATCTTCACCCGGCAACCTGCAGCTACATCGTCCAAGCAAACCAGACGGCCAGCAACACAAATGGGCATCTGAAGAGCAGATTAATCCACTGCGCCTGCGCTCCGATATGCACACAACACTGCTACCTCGGATGCTATAACAGGAATCACCGAATCGCTCCCGGCTAACTTGGCAGTAGCGAGAACCATTGTGCACACCTGCAAAAAGATTCCCAATTCTTGTTCCCAGTTCCCACTTACGATCTTCACCCGGCAACCTGCAGCAGCATTGTCCAAGAAAACCAGGCGGCCACCGACACAAGTGGGCCTCTGAAGAGCGGCTTCATCCACGGCGCCTGCGCTCCGATATGCACACAACACTCTTACATCGGATGCTACAAACAGAATCACCGAATCGTTCCCGGCTCACTTGGCAGTAGCGAGAAACACTGTGCACACCTGCGTAAAGATTCCAAATCCTACTTCCCAATTCCCACTTACGATTTTCACCCGGCAACCTTCAGCAGCATCGTCCAAGCTTGCCAGGCAGCCACCGACACAAGTGGGCCTCTGAAGAGCAGCTTCATCCTTTGCGGCTGCGCTCCGATATGCACACAACACTGCTACCTCGAATGCTACAAACCGAATCACCGAATCGCTCCCGGCTCACTGGGCAGTAACAAGAACCCCTTTGCACACCTGCGTTAAGATTTCCAATTCTACTTCCCAGTTCCCACTTACGATCTTCACACGGCAACCTGCAGCAGCATCGTCCAAGCAAACCAGGCGGCCACCGACACAAGTGGGCCTCTGAAGAGCAGCTTCATCCACTGCGGCTGCGCTCCGATATGCACACAACACTGCTACCTCGGATGCTACAACCCGAATCACCGAATCGCTCCCGGCTCACTGGGCAGTAACAAGAACCCCTTTGCACACCTGCGTTAAGATTTCCAATTCTACTTCCCAGTTCCCACTTACGATCTTCACCCGGCAACTTTCAGCTGCATCGTCCAAGCAAACAAGACGGCCACCAACACAAATGGGCCTCTGAAGAGCAGCTTCATCCACTGCGGCTGCGCTCCGATATGCACACAACACTGCTACCTCGGATGCTACAACCCGAATCACCGAATCGCTCCCGGCTCATTTGGCATTAGCGAGAACCATTGTGCACACCTGCGTAAAGATTCCCAATTCTACTTCCCAGTTTTCACTTACGATTTTCACCCGGCAACCTTCAGCAGCATCGTCCAAGCAAATCAGGAGCCCAACGACACAAGTGGGCCTCTGAAGAGCAGCTTCATCCACTGCGCCTGAGCTCCGATATGCACACAACACTGCTACCTCCGATGCGACAAAAGGAATCACCGAATCGCTCCCGGCTCACTTGGCAGTAGCGAGAACCACTGTGCAAACCAGCGCAAAGATTCCCAATTCTACTTCCCGGTTCCCACTTACGATCGTCACCCGGCAACCTGCAGCAGCATCGTCCAAGCAAACCAGATGGCCACCGATACAAGTGGGCCTCTGAAGAGCAGCTTCATCCACTGCGCCTGCGCTCCGAAATGCACACAACACTGCTACCTCGGATGCTACAAACCGAATCACCGAATCGCTGCCGGCTCACTTGGCAGTAGGGAGAACCACTGAGCACACCTGCGTAATGTTTCCCAAGTCTACTTCCCAGTTCCCACTTACGATCTTCACCCGGCAACCTACAGCAGCATCGTCCAAGAAAACCAGACGGCCACCGACACAAGTAGGCCTCTGGAGAACAGCTTCATCCACTGCGGCTGTGCTCCGATATGCACACAACACTGCTCCCTCGGATGCTACAAACCGAATCACCGAATCGCTCCCGGCTCACTTGACCGTAGCGAGAACCACTGAGCACACCTGCCTAATGATTCCCTATTCTACTTCCCAGTTCCCACTTACGATCTTCACCCGGCAACCTGCAGTAGCATCGTCCAAGCAAACCAGACGGCCACCGACACCACTGGGCCTCTGAGGAGCAGCTTCATCCACTGCGCCTGCGCTCCGAAATGCACACAACACTGCTACCTCGGATGCTACAAACCGAATCACCGAATCGCTGCCGGCTCACTTTGCAGTAGCGAGAACCACTGTGCACGCCTGCGTAAAGTTTCTAAATTCTACTTCCCAGATCCCACTTACGATCTTCACCCGGCAACCTGCAGCAGCATCGTCCAAGCAATCCAGACGGCCACCGTCACAAGTGGGCCTCTGAAGAGAAGCTTCAACTATGCGCCTGCGCTCCGATATGCACGCAACACTAATACCTCGGATGCTCCAAACCGAATCACCGAATCGCTCCCGGCTCACTTGGCAGTAGCGAGAACCACTGAGCACATCTGCGTAAAAATTCCCAATTCAACTTCCCATTACCCACTTACGGTCTTCACCCAGCAACCTACAGCAGCATCGTCCAAGCAAACCAGACGGCCACCGACACAAGTGGGCCTCTGAACAGCAGCTTCATCCACTGTGCCTGCGCTCCGAAATGCACACAACACTGCTACCTCGGATGCTACAATCTGAATCACCGAATCGCTGACGGCTCACTTGGCAGTAGCGAGAACCACTGTGCCCACCTGCGACAAGATTCCCAAACCTACTTCCCAGTTCCCACTTACGATCTTCACCCGGCAACCTGCAGCACCATCGTCCAAGCAAACCAGACGGCCACCGACACAAGTGAGCCTCTGAAGAGAAGCTTCACCCACTGCGCCTGCGCTCCGATATGCACACAACATTGCTACCTCAGATGCTACAAACCGAATCCCCGAATCGCTCCCGGCTCACTGGGCAGTAGCGAGAACCCCTGTGCACAACTGCGCAAAGATTTCCAATTCTACTTCGCAGTTCCCACTTACGATCTTCACCCGGCAACCTGCAGCAGCATCGTCCAAGCAAGCCAGGCAGCCACCGACACAAGTGGGCCTCTGAAGAGCAGCTTCATCCTTTGCGGCTGCGCTCCGATATGCACACAACACTGCTACCTCGAATGCTACAAACCGAATCACCGAATCGCTCCCGGCTCACTGGGCAGTAACAAGAACCCCTTTGCACACCTGCGTTAAGATTTCCAATTCTACTTCCCAGTTCCCACTTACGATCTTCACACGGCAACCTGCAGCAGCATCGTCCAAGCAAACCAGGCAGCCACCGACACAAGTGGGCCTCTGAAGAGCAGCTTCATACTTTGCGGCTGCGCTCCGATATGCACACAACACTGCTACCTCGAATGCTACAAACCGAATCACCGAATCGCTCCCGGCTCACTTGGCAGTAGCGAGAACCACTGAGCACACCTGCGTAATGTTTCCCAATTCTACTTCCCAGTTCCCACTTACGATTTTCACTCGGCAACCTGGAGCACAACGTCCAAGCAAACAAGATGGCCACCGACACAAGTGGGCCTCTGAAGAGCAGCTTCATACTTTGCGGCTGCGCTCCGATATGCACACAACACTGCTACCTCGAATGCTACAAACCGAATCACCGAATCGCTCTCGGCTCACTTGCCAGTACCGAGAACCAAAGAGCACACCTGCGTAAAGTTTCCAAGGTCTACTTCCCAGTTCCCAATTACGATCTTCACTCGGCAACCTGCAGCAGCATCGTCCAAGCAAACCAGACGGCCACCGACACAAGTAGGCCTCTGAAGAGCAGCTTCATCCACTGCGGCTGCGCTCCGATATGCACTCAGCACTGCTACCTCGAATGCTACAAACCGAATCACCGAATCGCTCCCGGCTCACTTAGCAGTAGCCAGAACCACTGAGCACACCTGCGTAAAGATTCCCAATTCTACTTCCCAGTACCCCCTTACGATCTTCACCCAGCAACCTGCAGCAGCATCGTCCATGCAAACCAGACGGCCACCGACACAAGTGGGCTTCTGGACAGCAGCTTCATCCCCTGCGCCTGCGCTCCGAAATGCACACAACACTGCTACCTCGGATGCTACAAACCTAATCACCGAATCGCTGCCGGTTCACTTGGCAGTAGCGAGGACCACTGTGTCACCTGCGACATGATTCCCAAATCTTCTTCCCAGTTCCCACTTACGATCTTCACCCGGCAACGTGCAGCAGAATCGTCCAAGCAAACCAGGCAGCCACCGACACAAGTGGGCCTCTGAAGAGCAGCTTCATCCTTTGCGGCTGCGCTCCGATATGCACACAACACTAATACCTCCGATGCTACAAACCGAACCACCGGATCTCTCCCGGCTCACTTGGCAGTAGCGAGAACCACTGAGCACACCTGCGTAAAGATTCCCAATTCTACTTCCCAGTACCCACTTACGATCTTCACCCAGCAACCTACAGCAGCATCGCCTAAGCAAACCAGACGGCCACCGACACAAGTGGGCCTCTGAAGAGCAGCTTCATCCACTGCGCCTGCGCTCCGATATGCACACAATACTGCTACCTCGGATGGAACAAACCGAATCACCGAATCGCTCTCGGCTCTCTTGGCGGTACCGAGAACCACTGTGCACACCTGCGTAAAGATTCCCAATTCTACTTCCCAGTTCCCACTTACGATCTTCACCCGGCAACCTGCAGCTGCATCGTCCAAGCAAACC
Source organism: Amblyomma americanum (assembly GCF_052857255.1). NCBI lineage: Eukaryota > Metazoa > Arthropoda > Arachnida > Ixodida > Ixodidae > Amblyomma > Amblyomma americanum. Next base: position 219,307,576 of record NC_135498.1, on the reverse strand, counting down.
AGACGGCCACCAACACAAGTGGGCCTCTGAAGAGCAGATTCATCCACTGCGCCTGCGCTCCGATATGCACACAACACAGTTACCTCGGATGCTATAAAAGGAATCACCGAACCGCTCCCGGCTAACTTGGCAGTAGCGAGAACCATTGTGCACACTTGCAAAAAGATTCCCAATTCTTGTTCCCAGTTCCCACTTACGATCTTCACACGGCAACCTGCAGCAGCATCGTCCAAACAAACCAGGCGGCCGCCGACACAAGTGGGCCTCTGAAGAGCGGCTTCATCCACTGCGCCTGCGCTCCGATATGCACACAACACTCTTACATCGGATGCTACAAACAGAATCACCGAATCGCTCCCGTCTCACTTGGCAGTAGCGAGAAACACTGTGCACACCTGCGTAAAGATTCCCAATTCTACTTCCCAGTTCCCACTTACGATTTTCACCCGGCAACCTTCAGCAGCATCGTCCAAGCAAACCAGACGGCCACCGACACAAGTGGGCCTCTGAAGAGAATCTTCACTCATTGCACCTGCGTTCCGATATGCACAGAACACTGCTACCTCGGATGCTACAAACCGAATCACCTAATCGCTCCCGGCTCACTGGGCACTAACAAGAACCCCTTAGCACACCTGCGTAAAGATTTCCAATTCTACTTCCCAGTTCCCACTTACGATCTTCACCCGGCAACCTGCAGCAGCACCGTCCAAGCAAACCAGACGGCCAGCGACACAAGTGGGCCTCTGAAGAGCAGCCTTATCCACTGCGGCTGCGCTCCGATATGCACACAACACTGCTACATCGGATGCTACAACCCGAATCACCGAATCGCTCCCGGCTCACTTGGCAGTAGCGAGAACCATTGTGCACACCTGCGTAAAGATTCCCAAGTCTACTTCCCAGTTCCCACTTACGATCTTCACCCGGCAACCTGCAGCAGCATCGTCCATGCAAACCAGACGGCCACCGACACAAGTGGGCTTCTGGACAGCAGCTTCATTCACTGCGCCTGCGCTCCGAAATGCACACAAAACTGCTACCTCGGAAGCTACAAACCGAATCACCGAATCGCTGCCGGCTCACTTGGCAGTAGCGAGAACCACTGTGCACGCCTGCGTAAAGTTTCCCAATTCTACTTCCCAGTTCCCACTTACGATCTTCACCCGGCAACCTGCAGCAGCATCGTCCAAGCAAACCAGACGGCCACCTACACAAGTGGACCTCTGAACAGCAGCTTCATCCCCTGCGCCTGCGCTCCGAAATGCACACAACACTGCTACCTCGGATGCTACAAACCTAATCACCGAATCGCTGCCGGTTCACTTGGCAGTAGCGAGGACTACTGTGTCACCTGCGACATGATTCCCTAATCTTCTTTCCAGTTCCCACTTACGATCTTCACCCGGCAACGTGCAGCAGAATCGTCCAAGCAAACCAGGCAGCCACCGACACAAGTGGGCCTCTGAAGAGCAGCTTCATCCTTTGCGGCTGCGCTCCGATATGCACACAACACTAATACCTCGGATGCCACAAACCGAACCACCGAATCTCTCCCGGCTCACTTGGCAGTAGCGAGAACCACTGAGCACAAATGCGTAAAGATTCCCAATTCTACTTCCCAGTACCCACTTACGATCTTCACCCAGCAACCTACAGCAGCATCGTCCAAGCAAACCAGACGGCCACCGACACAAGTGGGCCTCTGAACAGCAGCTTCATCCACTGCGCCTGCGCTACGAAATGCACACAACACTGCTACCTCGGATGCTACAAACCGAATCACCGAATCGCTGCCGGCTCACTTGGCAGTAGCGAGAACCACTGTGCCCACCTGCGACAAGGTTCCCAAATCTACTTCCCAGTTGCCACTTACGATCTTCGCCCGGCAACCTGCAGCAGCATCGTCCAAGCAAACCAGACGGCCACCGACACAAGTGGGCCTCTGAAGAGCAGCTTCATCCACTGTGCCTGCGCTCCGATATGCACACAATACTGCTACTTCGGATGGAACAAACCGAATCACCGAATCGCTCTCGGCTCACTTGGCAGTACCGAGAACCACTGCGCCCACCTGCGACAAGATTCCCAAACCTACTTCCCAGTTCCCACTTACGATCTTCACCCGGCAACCTGCAGCACCATCGTCCAAGCAAACCAGACGGCCACCGACACAAGTGAGCCTCTGAAGAGAAGCTTCACCCACTGCGCCTGCGCTCCGATATGCACACAACATTGCTACCTCAGATGCTACAAACCGAATCCCCGAATCGCTCCCGGCTCACTGGGCAGTAGCGAGAACCCCTGTGCACAACTGCGCAAAGATTTCCAATTCTACTTCGCAGTTCCCACTTACGATCTTCACCCGGCAACCTGCAGCAGCATCGTCCAAGCAAGCCAGGCAGCCACCGACACAAGTGGGCCTCTGAAGAGCAGCTTCATCCTTTGCGGCTGCGCTCCGATATGCACACAACACTGCTACCTCGAATGCTACAAACCGAATCACCGAATCGCCCCCGGCTCACTGGGCAGTAACAAGAACCCCTTTGCACACCTGCGTTAAGATTTCCAATTCTACTTCCCAGTTCCCACTTACGATCTTCACACGGCAACCTGCAGCAGCATCGTCCAAGCAAACCAGGCAGCCACCGACACAAGTGGGCCTCTGAAGAGCAGCTTCATACTTTGCGGCTGGGCTCCGATATGCACACAACACTGCTACCTCGAATGCTACAAACCGAATCACCGAATCGCTCCCGGCTCACTTGGCAGTAGCGAGAACCACTGAGCACACCTGCGTAATGTTTCCCAATTCTACTTCCCAGTTCCCACTTACGATTTTCACCCGGCAACCTGGAGCAGCATCGTCCAAGCAAACAAGATGGCCACCGACACAAGTGGGCCTCTGAAGAGCAGCTTCATACTTTGCGGCTGCGCTCCGATATGCACACAACACTGCTGCCTCGAATGCTACAAACCGAATCACCGAATCGCTCTCGGCTCACTTGGCAGTACCGAGAACCAAAGAGCACACCTGCGTAAAGTTTCCAAGGTCTACTTCCCAGTTCCCAATTACGATCTTCACTCGGCAACCTGCAGCAGCATCGTCCAAGCAAACCAGACGGCCACCGACACAAGTAGGCCTCTGAAGAGCAGCTTCATCCACTGCGGCTGCGCTCCGATATGCACTCAGCACTGCTACCTCGAATGCTACAAACCGAATCACCGAATCGCTCCCGGCTCACTTAGCAGTAGCCAGAACCACTGAGCACACCTGCGTAAAGATTCCCAATTCTACTTCCCAGTACCCACTTACGATCTTCACCCAGCAACCTGCAGCAGCATCGTCCATGCAAACCAGACGGCCACCGACACAAGTGGGCTTCTGGACAGCAGCTTCATCCACTGCGCCTGCGCTCCGAATTGCACACAACACTGCTACCTCGGATGCTACAAACCGAATCACCGCATCGCTGCCGGCTCATTTGGCAGTAGCGAGAACCACTGTGCACGCCTGCGTAAAGTTTCCCAATTCTACTTCCCAGTTCCCACTTACGATCTTCACCCGGCAACCTGCAGCAGCATCGTCCAAGCAAACCAGACGGCCACCTACACAAGTGGACCTCTGAACAGCAGCTTCATCCCCTGCGCCTGCGCTCCGAAATGCACACAACACTGCTACCTCGGATGCTACAAACCTAATCACCGAATCGCTGCCGGTTCACTTGGCAGTAGCGAGGACCACTGTGTCACCTGCGACATGATTCCCAAATCTTCTTCCCAGTTCCCACTTACGATCTTCACCCGGCAACGTGCAGCAGAATCGTCCAAGCAAACCAGGCAGCCACCGACACAAGTGGGCCTCTGAAGAGCAGCTTCATCCTTTGCGGCTGCGCTCCGATATGCACACAACACTAATACCTCCGATGCTACAAACCGAACCACCGAATCTCTCCCGGCTCACTTGGCAGTAGCGAGAACCACTGAGCACACCTGCGTAAAGATTCCCAATTCTACTTCCCAGTACCCACTTACGATCTTCACCCAGCAACCTACAGCAGCATCGCCTAAGCAAACCAGACGGCCACCGACACAAGTGGGCCTCTGAAGAGCAGCTTCATCCACTGCGCCTGCGCTCCGATATGCACACAATACTGCTACCTCGGATGGAACAAACCGAATCACCGAATCGCTCTCGGCTCTCTTGGCGGTACCGAGAACCACTGTGCACACCTGCGTAAAGATTCCCAATTCTACTACCCAGTTCCCACTTACGATCTTCACCCGGCAACCTGCAGCTGCATCGTCCAAGCAAACCAGACGGCCACCAACACAAGTGGGCCTCTGAAGAGCAGATTCATCCACTGCCCCTGCGCTCCGATATGCACACAACACAGCTACCTCGGATGCTATAAAAGGAATCACCGAACCGCTCCCGGCTAACTTGGCAGTAGCGAGAACCATTGTGCACACTTGCAAAAAGATTCCCAATTCTTGTTCCCAGTTACCACTTACGATCTTCACACGGCAACCTGCAGCAGCATCGTCCAAACAAACCAGGCGGCCACCGACACAAGTGGGCCTCTGAAGAGCGGCTTCATCCACTGCGCCTGCGCTCCGATATGCACACAACACTCTTACATCGGATGCTACAAACAGAATCACCGAATCGCTCCCGGCTCACTTGGCAGTAGCGAGAAACACTGTGCACACCTGCGTAAAGATTCCCAATTCTACTTCCCAGTTCCCACTTACGATTTTCACCCGGCAACCTTCAGCAGCATCGTCCAAGCAAACCAGACGGCCACCGACACAAGTGGGCCTCTGAAGAGAATCTTCACTCATTGCACCTGCGTTCCGATATGCACAGAACACTGCTACCTCGGATGCTACAAACCGAATCACCTAATCGCTCCCGGCTCACTGGGCAGTAACAAGAACCCCTTTGCACACCTGCGTAAAGATTTCCAATTCTACTTCCCAGTTCCCACTTACGATCTTCACCCGGCAACCTGCAGCAGCACCGTCCAAGCAAACCAGACGGCCAGCGACACAAGTGGGCCTCTGAAGAGCAGCCTTACCCACTGCGGCTGCGCTCCGATATGCACACAACACTGCTACCTCGGATGCTACAACCCGAATCACCGAATCGCTCCCGGCTCACTTGGCAGTAGCGAGAACCATTGTGCACACCTGCGTAAAGATTCCCAAGTCTACTTCCCAGTTCCCAGTTACGATCTTCACCCGGCAACCTGCAGCAGCATCGTCCATGCAAACCAGACGGCCACCGACACAAGTGGGCTTCTGGACAGCAGCTTCATCCACTGCGCCTGCGCTCCGAAATGCACACAACACTGCTACCTCGGATGCTACAAACCGAATCACCGAATCGCTGCCGGCTCACTTGGCAGTAGCGAGAACCACTGTGCACGCCTGCGTAAAGTTTCCCAATTATACTTCCCAGTTCCCACTTACGATCTTCACCCGGCAACCTGCAGCAGCATCGTCCAAGCAAACCAGACGGCCACCTACACAAGTGGACCTCTGAACAGCAGCTTCATCCCCTGCGCCTGCGCTCCGAAATGCACACAACACTGCTACCTCGGATGCTACAAACCTAATCACCGAATCGCTGCCGGTTCACTTGGCAGTAGCGAGGACCACTGTGTCACCTGCGACATGATTCCCTAATCTTCTTTCCAGTTCCCACTTACGATCTTCACCCGGCAACGTGCAGCAGAATCGTCCAAGCAAACCAGGCAGCCACCGACACAAGTGGGCCTCTGAAGAGCAGCTTCATCCTTTGCGGCTGCGCTCCGTTATGCACACAACACTAATACCTCGGATGCTACAAACCGAACCACCGAATCTCTCCCGGCTCACTGGGCAGTAGCGAGAACCACTGAGCACAAATGCGTAAAGATTCCCAATTCTACTTCCCAGTACCCACTTACGATCTTCACCCAGCAACCTACAGCAGCATCGTCCAAGCAAACCAGACGGCCACCGACACAAGTGGGCCTCTGAACAGCAGCTTCATCCACTGCGCCTGCGCTACGAAATGCACACAACACTGCTACCTCGGATGCTACAAACCGAATCACCGAATCGCTGCCGGCTCACTTGGCAGTAGCGAGAACCACTGCGCCCACCTGCGACAAGGTTCCCAAATCTACTTCCCAGTTGCCACTTACGATCTTCGCCCGGCAACCTGCAGCAGCATCGTCCAAGCAAACCAGACGGCCACCGACACAAGTGGGCCTCTGAAGAGCAGCTTCATCCACTGTGCCTGCGCTCCGATATGCACACAATACTGCTACCTCGGATGGAACAAACCGAATCACCGAATCGCTCTCGGCTCTCTTGGCGGTACCGAGAACCACTGTGCACACACCTGCGTAAAGATTCCCAATTCTACTTCCCAGTTCCCACTTATGATCTTCACCCGGCAACCTGCAGCTGCATCGTCCAAGCAAACCAGACGGCCACCAACACATGTGGGCATCTGAAGAGCAGATTCATCCACTGCGCCTGCGCTCCGATATGCACACAACACAGCTACCTCGGATGCTATAAAAGGAATCACCGAACCGCTCCCGGCTAACTTGGCAGTAGCGAGAACCATTGTGCACACCTGCAAAAAGATTCCCAATTCTTGTTCCCAGTTCCCACTTACGATCTTCACACGGCAACCTGCAGCAGCATCGTCCAAACAAACCAGGCGGCCACCGACACAAAAGGGCCTCTGAAGAGCGGCTTCATCCACTGCGCCTGCGCTCCGATATGCACACAACACTCTTACATCGGATGCTACAAACAGAATCACCGAATCGCTCCCGGCTCACTTGGCAGTAGCGAGAAACACTGCGCACACCTGCGTAATGATTCCCAATTCTACTTCCCAGTTCCCACTTACGATTTTCACCCGGCAACCTTCAGCAGCATCGTCCAAGCAAACCAGACGGCCACCGACACAAGTGGGCCTCTGAAGAGAATCGTCACTCATTGCACCTGCGTCCCGATATGCACAGAACACTGCTACCTCGGATGCTACAAACCGAATCACCGAATCGCTCCCGGCTCACTGGGCAGTAACAAGAACCCCTTTGCACACCTGCGTAAAGATTTCCAATTCTACATCCCAGTTCCCACTTACGATCTTCACCCGGCAACCTGCAGCAGCATCGTCCAAGCAAACCAGACGGCCAGCGACACAAGTGGGCCTCTGAAGAGCAGCCTTATCCACTGCGGCTGCGCTCCGATATGCACACAACACTGCTACCTCGGATGCTACAACCCGAATCACCGAATCGCTCCCGGCCCACTTGGCAGTAGCGAGAACCATTGTGCACACCTGCGTAAAGATTCCCAATTCTACTTCCCAGTTCTCACTTACGATTTTCACCCGGCAACCTTCAGCAGCATCGTCCAAGCAAACCAGGAGCCCACCAACACAAGTGGGCCTCTGAAGAGCAGCTTCATCCACTGCGCCTGAGCTCCTATATGCACACAACAATGCTACCTCGGATGCGACAAAAGGAATCACCGAATCGCTCGCGGCTCACTTGGCAGTGGCGAGAACCACTGTGCAAACCAACGTAAAGATTCCCAATTCTACTTCCCGGTTCCCACTTACGATCTTCACCCGGCAACCTGCAGCAGCATCGTCCAAGCAAACCAGATGGCCACCGATACAAGTGGGCCTCTGAAGAGCAGCTTCATCCACTGCGGCTGCGCTCCGATATGCACACAACACTGCTACCTCGGATGCTACAAACCGAATCACCGAATCGCTCCCGGCTCACTTGGCAGTACCGAGAACCACTGTGCACACCTGCGTAAAGATTCCCAATTCTACTTCCCAGTTCCCACTTACGATTTTCACCCGGCAACCTGCAGCAGCATCGTCCAAGCAAACCAGATGGCCGCCGATAAAAGTGGGCCTCTGAAGAGCAGCTTCATCCACTGCGGCTGCGCTCCGATATGCCACAACACTGCTTCCTCGGATGCTCACAAACCCAATCACCGAATCGCTCCAGGCTCACTTGGCAGTAGCGAGAACCACTGAGCACACCTGCGTGTAAAGTTTCCCAAGTCTACTTCCCAGTTCCCACATACGATCTTCACCCGGAAACCTGCAGCAGCATCGTCCAAGCAAACCAGACGGCCTCCGACACAAGTAGGCCTCTGAAGAGCAGTTTCATCCACTGCGGCTGCGCTCCGATATGCACACTACACTGCTACATCGGATGCTACAAACCGAATCACCGAATCGCTCCCGGCTCACTTGACAGTAGCGAGAACCACTGAGCACACCTGCCTAATGATTCCCTATTCTACTTCCCAGTTCCCACTTACGATCTTCACCCGGCAACCTGCAGTAGCATCGTCCAAGCAAACCAGACGGCCACCGATACAACTGGGCCTCTGAGGAGCAGCTTCATCCACTGCGCCTGTGCTACGAAATGCACACTACACTGCTACCTCTGATGCTACAAACCGAATCACCGAATCGCTCCCGGCTCACTTGGCAGTAGCGAGAACCATTGTGCACACCTGCGTAAAGATTCCCAATTCTAATTCCCAGTTCCCACTTACGATCTTCACCCGGCAACCTGCAGCAGCATCGTCTAAGCAAACCAGACAGCCACCGACACAAGTGGGCCTCTGAAGAGCAGCTTCATCCACTGCGGCTGCGCTCCGATATGCACTCAGCACTGCTACCTCGAATGCTACAAACCGAATCACCGAATCGCTCCCGGCTCACTTAGCAGTAGCCAGAACCACTGAGCACACCTGCGTAAAGATTCCCAATTCTACTTCCCAGTGCCCACTTACGATCTTCACCCAGCAACCTGCAGCAGCATCGTCCATGCAAACCAGACGGCCACCGACACAAGTGGGCTTCTGGACAGCAGCTTCATCCACTGCGCCTGCGCTCCGAATTGCACACAACACTGCTACCTCGGATGCTACAAATCGAATCACCGGATCGCTGCCGGCTCACTTGGCAGTAGCGAGAACCACTGTGCACGCCTGCGTAAAGTTTCCCAATTCTACTTCCCAGTTCCCACTTACGATCTTCACCCGGCAACCTGAAGCAGCATCATCCAAGCAAACCAGACGGCCACCTACACAAGTGGACCTCTGAACAGCAGCTTCATCCCCTGCGCCTGCGCTCCGAAATGCACACAACACAGCTACCTCGGATGCTACAAACCTAATCACCGAGTCGCTGCCGGTTCACTTGGCAGTAGCGAGGACCACTGTGTCACCTGCGACATGATTCCCAAATCTTCTTCCCAGTTCCCACTTACGATCTTCACCCGGCAACCTGCAGCAGCATTTTCCAAGCAAACCAGACGGCCACCGACACAAGTGGGCCTCTGAAGAGCAGCTTCATCCACTGCGCCTGCGCTCCGATATGCACACAATACTGCTACCTCGGATGGAACAAACCGAATCACCGAATCGCTCTCGGCTCACTTGGCGGTACCGAGAACCACTGTGCACACCTGCGTAAAGATTCCCAATTCTACTTCCCAGTTCCACTTACGATCTTCACCCGGCAACCTGCAGCTGCATCGTCCAAGCAAACCAGACGGCCACCAACACAAATGGGCATATGAAAAGCAGATTAATCCACTGCGCCTGCGCTCCGATATGCACACAACACTGCTACCTCGGATGCTATAAAAGGAATCACCGAATCGCTCCCGGCTAACTTGGCAGTTGCGAGAACCATTGTGCACACCTGCAAAAAGATTTCCAATTCTTGTTCCCAGTTCCCACTTACGATCTTCACCCGGCAACCTGCAGCAGCATTGTCCAAGCAAACCAGGCGGCCACCGACACAAGTGGGCCTCTGAAGAGCGGCTTCATCCACTGCGCCTGCGCTCCGATATGCACACAACACTCTTACATCGGATGCTACAAACAGAATCACCGAATCGCTCCCGGCTCACTTGGCAGTAGCGAGAAACACTGTGCAAACCTGCGTAAAGATTCCAAATCCTACTTCCCAATTCCCACTTACGATTTTCACCCGGCAACCTTCAGCAGCATCGTCCAAGCAAACCAGACGGCCACCGACACAAGTGGGCCTCTGAAGAGCAGCTTCATCCACTGCGCCTGAGCTCCGATATGCACACATCACTGCTACCTCCGATGCGACAAAAGGAATCACCAAATCGCTCCCGGCTCACTTGGCAGTAGCGAGAACCACTGTGCAAACCAGCGCAAAGATTCCCAATTCTACTTCCCGGTTCCCACTTACGATCGTCACCCGGCAACCTGCAGCAGCATCGTCCAAGCAAACCAGATGGCCACCGATACAAGTGGGCCTCTGAAGAGCAGCTTCATCCACTGCGCCTGCGCTCCGAAATGCACACAACACTGCTACCTCGGATGCTACAAACCGAATCACCGAATCGCTGCCGGCTCACTTGGCAGTAGGGAGAACCACTGAGCACACCTGCGTAAAGTTTCCCAAGTCTACTTCCCAGTTCCCACTTACGATCTTCACCCGGCAACCTACAGCAGCATCGTCCAAGAAAACCAGACGGCCACCGACACAAGTAGGCCTCTGAAGAACAGCTTCATCCACTGCGGCTGTGCTCCGATATGCACACAACACTGCTCCATCGGATGCTACAAACCGAATCACCGAATCGCTCCCGGCTCACTTGACAGTAGCGAGAACCACTGAGCACACCTGCCTAATGATTCCCTATTCTACTTCCCAGTTCCCACTTACGATCTTCACCCGGCAACCTGCAGTAGCATCGTCCAAGCAAACCAGACGGCCACCGACACCACTGGGCCTCTGAGGAGCAGCTTCATCCACTGCGCCTGCGCTCCGAAATGCACACAACACTGCTACCTCGGATGCTACAAACCGAATCACCGAATCGCTGCCGGCTCACTTTGCAGTAGCGAGAACCACTGTGCACGCCTGCGTAACGTTTCCAAATTCTACTTCCCAGATCCCACTTACGATCTTCTCCCGGCAATCTGCAGCAGCATCGTCCAAGCAAACCAGACGGCCACCGTCACAAGTGGGCCTCTGAAGAGAAGCTTCTACTATGCGCCTGCGCTCCGATATGCACACAACACTGCTACCTCAGATGCTACAAACCGAATCCCCGAATCGCTCCCGGCTCACTGGGCAGTAGCGAGAACCCCTGTGCACACCTGCGTAAAGTTTCCAATTCTACTTCCCAGTTCCCACTTACTATCTTCACCCGGCAACCTGCAGCAGCATCGTCCAAGCAAACCAGGCAGCCACCGACACAAGTGGGCCTGTGAAGAGCAGCTTCATCCTTTGCGGCTGCGCTCCGATATGCACACAACACTGCTACCTCAGATGCTCTAAACCGAATCCCCGAATCGCTCCCGGCTCACTGGGCAGTACCGAGAACCACTGTGCCCACCTGCGACAAGATTCCCAAACCTACTTCCCAGTTCCCACTGACGATCTTCACCCGGCAACCTGCAGCACCATCGTCCAAGCAAACCAGACGGCCACCGACACAAGTGAGCCTCTGAAGAGAAGCTTCACCCAATGCGCCTGCGCTCCGATATGCACACAACATTGCTACCTCAGATGCTACAAACCGAATCCCCGAATCGCTCCCGGCTCACTGGGCAGTAGCGAGAACCCCTGTGCACAACTGCGCACAGATTTCCAATTCTACTTCGCAGTTCCCACTTACGATCTTCACCCGGCAACCTGCAGCAGCATCGTCCAAGCATGCCAGGCAGCCACCGACACAAGTGGGCCTCTGAAGAGCAGCTTCATCCACTGCGGCTGCGCTCCGATATGCACACAACACTGCTACCTCAGATGCTCTAAACCGAATCACCGAATCGCTCCCGGCTCACTTGGCAGTAGCGAGAACCACTGAGCACACCTGCGTAATGTTTCCCAATTCTACTTCCCAGTTCCCACTTACGATTTTCACCCGGCAACCTGCAGCAGCATCGTCCAAGCAAACAAGATGGCCACCGACACAAGTGGGCCTCTGAAGAGCAGCTTCATACTTTGCGGCTGCGCTCCGATATGCACACAACACTGCTACCTCGAATGCTACAAACCGAATCACCGAATCGCTCTCGGCTCACTTGGCAGTACCGAGAACCAAAGAGCACGCCTGCGTAAAGTTTCCAAGGTCTACTTCCCAGTTCCCAATTACGATCTTCACTCGGCAACCTGCAGCAGCATCGTCCAAGCAAACCAGACGGCCACCGACACAAGTAGGCCTCTCAAGAGCAGCTTCATCCACTGCGGCTGCGCTCCGATATGCACTCAGCACTGCTACCTCGAATGCTACAAACCGAATCACCGAATCGCTCCCGGCTCACTTAGCAGTAGCCAGAACCACTGAGCACACCTGCGTAAAGATTCCCAATTCTACTTCCCAGTACCCACTTACGATCTTCACCCAGCAACCTGCAGCAGCATCGTCCATGCAAACCAGACGGCCACCGACACAAGTGGGCTTCTGGACAGCAGCTTCATCCACTGCGCCTGCGCTCCGAAATGCACACAACACTGCTACCTCGGATGCTACAAACCGAATCACCGAATCGCTGCCGGCTCACTTGGCAGTAGCGAGAACCACTGTGCACGCCTGCGTAAAGTTTCCCAATTCTACTTCCCAGTTCCCACTTACGATCTTCACCCGGCAACCTGCAGCAGCATCGTCCAAGCAAACCAGACGGCCACCTACACAAGTGGACCTCTGAACAGAAGCTTCATCCCCTGCGCCTGCGCTCCGAAATGCACACAACACTGCTACCTCGGATGCTACAAACCTAATCACCGAATCGCTGCCGGTTCACTTGGCAGTAGCGAGGACCACTGTGTCACCTGCGACATGATTCCCTAATCTTCTTCCCAGTTCCCACTTACGATCTTCACCCGGCAACCTGCAGCAGCATCTTCCAAGCAAACCAGACGGCCACCGACACAAGTGGGCCTCTGATGAGCAGCTTCATCCACTGCGCCTGCGCTCCGATATGCACACAATACTGCTACCTCGGATAGAACAAACCGAATCACCGAATCGCTCTCGGCTCACTTGGCGGTACCGAGAACCACTGTGCACACCTGCGTAAAGATTCCTAATTCTACTTCCCAGTTCCCACTTACGATCTTCACCCGGCAACCTGCAGCTGCATCGTCCAAGCAAACCAGACGGCCAGCGACACAAGTGGGCCTCTGAAGAGCAGCCTTATCCACTGCGGCTGCGCTCCGATATGCACACAACACTGCTACCTCGGATGCTACAACCCGAATCACCGAATCGCTCCCGGCTCACTTGGCAGTAGCGAGAACCATTGTGCACACCTGCGTAAAGATTCCCAATACTACTTCCCAGTTCTCACGATTTTCACCCGGCAACCTTCAGCAGCATCGTCCAAGCAAACCAGGAGCCTACCAACACAAGTGGGCCTCTGAAGAGCAGCTTCATCCACTGCGCCTGAGCTCCGATATGCACACAACAATGCTACCTCGGATGCGACAAAAAGAATCACCGAATCGCTCGCGGCTCACTTGGCAGTGGCGAGAACCACTGTGCAAACCAACGTAAAGATTCCCAATTCTACTTCCCGGTTCCCACTTACGATCTTCACCCGGCAACCTGCAGCAGCATCGTCCAAGCAAACCAGATGGCCACCGATACAAGTGGGCCTCTGAAGAGCAGCTTCATCCACTGCGGCTGCGCTCCGATATGCACACAACACTGCTACCTCGGATGCTACAAACCGAATCACCGAATCGCTCCCGGCTCACTCGGCAGTAGCACGAACCACTGAGCGCACCTGCGTAAAGATTCCCAATTCTACTTCCCAGTTCCCACTTACGATTTTCACCCGGCAACCTGCAGCAGCATCGTCCAAGCAAACCAGATGGCCGCCGATACAAGTGGGCCTCTGAAGAGCAGCTTCATCCACTGCGGCTGCGCTCCGATATGCACACAACACTGCTTCCTCGGATGCTCACAAACCGAATCACCGAATCGCTCCCGGCTCACTTGGCAGTAGCGAAAACCACTGAGCACACCTGCGTAAAGTTTCCCAAGTCTACTTCCCAGTTCCCCCTTACGATCTTCACCCGGCAACCTGCAGCAGCATCGTCCAAGCAAACCAGACGGCCACCGACACAAGTATGCCTCTGAAGAGCAGCTTCATCCACTGCGGCTGCGCTCCGATATGCACCCAACACTGCTACCTCAGATGCTACAAACCGAATCACCGAATCGCTCCCGGCTCACTTGGCAGTAGCGAGAACCACTGAGCACATCTGCGTAAAAATTCCCAATTCTACTTCCCAGTACCCACTTACGATCTTCACCCAGCAACCTACAGCAGCATCGTCCAAGCAAACCAGACGGCCACCGACACAAGTGGGCCTCGGAACAGCAGCTTCATCCACTGCGCCTGCGCTCCGAAATGCACACAACACTGCTACCTCGGATGCTACAATCTGAATCACCGAATCGCTGACGGCTCACTTGGCAGTAGCGAGAACCACTGTGCCCACCTGCGACAAGATTCCCAAACCTACTTCCCAGTTCCCACTTACGATCTTCACCCAGCAACCTACAGCAGCATCGTCCAAGCAAACCAGACGGCCACCGACACAAGTGGTCCTCGGAACAGCAGCTTCATCCACTGCGCCTGCGCTCCGAAATGCACACAACACTGCTACCTCGGATGCTACAAACCGAATCACCGAATCGCTCCCGGCTCACTCGGCAGTAGCAAGAACCACTGAGCGCACCTGCGTAAAGATTCCCAATTCTACTTCCCAGTTCCCACTTACGATTTTCACCCGGCAACCTGCAGCAGCATCGTCCAAGCAAACCAGATGGCCGCCGATACAAGTGGGCCTCTGAAGAGCAGCTTCATCCACTGCGGCTGCGCTCCGATATGCACACAACACTGCTTCCTCGGATGCTCACAAACCGAATCACCGAATCGCTCCCGGCTCACTTGGCAGTAGCGAAAACCACTGAGCACACCTGCGTAAAGTTTCCCAAGTCTACTTCCCAGTTCCCACTTACGATCTTCACCCGGCAACCTGCAGCAGCATCGTCCAAGCAAACCAGACGGCCACCGACACAAGTATGCCTCTGAAGAGCAGCTTCATCCACTGCGGCTGCGCTCCGATATGCACCCAACACTGCTACCTCAGATGCTACAAACGGAATCACCGAATCGCTCCCGGCTCACTTGGCAGTAGCGAGAACCACTGAGCACATCTGCGTAAAAATTCCCAATTCTACTTCCCAGTACCCACTTACGATCTTCACCCAGCAACCTACAGCAGCATCGTCCAAGCAAACCGGACGGCCACCGACACAAGTGGGCCTCGGAACAGCAGCTTCATCCACTGCGCCTGCGCTCCGAAATGCACACAACACTGCTACCTCGGATGCTACAATCTGAATCACCGAATCGCTGACGGCTCACTTGGCAGTAGCGAGAACCACTGTGCCCACCTGCGACAAGATTCCCAAACCTACTTCCCAGTTCCCACTTACGATCTTCACCCAGCAACCTACAGCAGCATCGTCCAAGCAAACCAGACGGCCACCGACACAAGTGGGCCTCGGAACAGCAGCTTCATCCACTGCGCCTGCGCTCCGAAATGCACACAACACTGCTACCTCGGATGCTACAAACCGAATCACCGAATCGCTCCCGGCTCACTCGGCAGTAGCAAGAACCACTGAGCGCACCTGCGTAAAGATTCCCAATTCTACTTCCCAGTTCCCACTTACGATTTTCACCCGGCAACCTGCAGCAGCATCGTCCAAGCAAACCAGATGGCCGCCGATACAAGTGGGCCTCTGAAGAGCAGCTTCATCCACTGCGGCTGCGCTCCGATATGCACACAACACTGCTTCCTCGGATGCTCACAAACCGAATCACCGAATCGCTCCCGGCTCACTTGGCAGTAGCGAAAACCACTGAGCACACCTGCGTAAAGATTCCCAAGTCTACTTCCCAGTTCCCACTTACGATCTTCACCCGGCAACCTGCAGCAGCATCGTCCAAGCAAACCAGACGGCCACCGACACAAGTATGCCTCTGAAGAGCAGCTTCATCCACTGCGGCTGCGCTCCGATATGCACCCAACACTGCTACCTCAGATGCTACAAACCGAATCACCGAATCGCTCCCGGCTCACTTGGCAGTAGCGAGAACCACTGAGCACATCTGCGTAAAAATTCCCAATTCTACTTCCCAGTACCCACTTACGATCTTCACCCAGCAACCTACAGCAGCATCGTCCAAGCAAACCAGACGGCCACCGACAGAAGTGGGCCTCGGAACAGCAGCTTCATCCACTGCGCCTGCGCTCCGAAATGCACACAACACTGCTACCTCGGATGCTACAATCTGAATCACCGAATCGCTGACGGCTCACTTGGCAGTAGCGAGAACCACTGTGCCCACCTGCGACAAGATTCCCAAACCTACTTCCCAGTTCCCACTTACGATCTTCACCCTGCAACCTGCAGCACCATCGCCCAAGCAAACCAGACGGCCACCGACACAAGTGGGCCTCTGAAGAGCAGCTTCATCCACTGCGCCTGCGCTCTGATATGCACACAATACTGCGACCTCGGATGGAACTAACCGAATCACCTAATCGCTCTCGGCTCACTTGGCAGTACCGAGAACCACTGTGCCCACCTGCGACAAGATTCCCAAACCTACTTCCCAGTTCCCACTTACGATCTTCACCCGGCAACCTGCAGCCGCATCGTCCAAGCAAACCAGGCTGCCACCGACACAAGTGGGCCTCTGAAGAGCAGCTTCATCCTTTGCGGCTGCGCTCCGATATGCACACAACACTGCTACCTCGAATGCTACAAACCGAATCACCGAATCGCTCCCGGCTCACTGGGCAGTAACAAGAACCCCTTTGCACACCTGCGTTAAGATTTCCAATTCTACTTCCCAGTTCCCACTTACGATCTTCACCCGGCAACCTGCAGCAGCATCGTCCAAGCAAACCAGGCAGCCACCGACACAAGTGGGCCTCTGAAGAGCAGCTTCATACTTTGCGGCTGCGCTCCGATATGCACACAACACTGCTACCTCGAATGCTACAAACCGAATCACCGAATCGCTCCCGGCTCACTTGGCAGTAGCGAGAACCACTGTGCACACCTGCGTAAAGTTTCCCAAGTCTACTTCCCAGTTCCCACTTACGATCTTCACCCGGCAACCTGCAGCAGCATCGTCCAAGCAAACCAGACGGCCACCGACACAAGTATGCCTTTGAAGAGCAGCTTCATCCACTGCGGCTGCGCTCCGATATGCACCCAACACTGCTACCTCAGATGCTACAAACAGAATCACCGAATCGCTCCCGGCTCACTTGGCAGTAGCGAGAACCACTGAGCACATCTGCGTAAAAATTCCCAATTCTACTTCCCAGTACCCACTTACGATCTTCACCCAGCAACCTGCAGCAGCATCGTCCATGCAAACCAGACGGCCACCGACACAAGTGGGCTTCTGGACAGCAGCTTCATCCACTGCGCCTGCGCTCCGAAATGCACACAACACTGCTACCTCGGATGCTACAAACCGAATCACCGAATCGCTGCCGGCTCACTTGGCAGTAGCGAGAACCACTGTGCACGCCTGCGTAAAGTTTCCCAATTCTACTTCCCAGTTCCCACTTACGATCTTCACCCGGCAACCTGCAGCAGCATCGTCCAAGCAAACCAGACGGCCACCTACACAAGTGGACCTCTGAACAGAAGCTTCATCCCCTGCGCCTGCGCTCCGAAATGCACACAACACTGCTACCTCGGATGCTACAAACCTAATCACCGAATCGCTGCCGGTTCACTTGGCAGTAGCGAGGACCACTGTGTCACCTGCGACATGATTCCCTAATCTTCTTCCCAGTTCCCACTTACGATCTTCACCCGGCAACCTGCAGCAGCATCTTCCAAGCAAACCAGACGGCCACCGACACAAGTGGGCCTCTGATGAGCAGCTTCATCCACTGCGCCTGCGCTCCGATATGCACACAATACTGCTACCTCGGATAGAACAAACCGAATCACCGAATCGCTCTCGGCTCACTTGGCGGTACCGAGAACCACTGTGCACACCTGCGTAAAGATTCCTAATTCTACTTCCCAGTTCCCACTTACGATCTTCACCCGGCAACCTGCAGCTGCATCGTCCAAGCAAACCAGACGGCCAGCGACACAAGTGGGCCTCTGAAGAGCAGCCTTATCCACTGCGGCTGCGCTCCGATATGCACACAACACTGCTACCTCGGATGCTACAACCCGAATCACCGAATCGCTCCCGGCTCACTTGGCAGTAGCGAGAACCATTGTGCACACCTGCGTAAAGATTCCCAATACTACTTCCCAGTTCTCACGATTTTCACCCGGCAACCTTCAGCAGCATCGTCCAAGCAAACCAGGAGCCTACCAACACAAGTGGGCCTCTGAAGAGCAGCTTCATCCACTGCGCCTGAGCTCCGATATGCACACAACAATGCTACCTCGGATGCGACAAAAAGAATCACCGAATCGCTCGCGGCTCACTTGGCAGTGGCGAGAACCACTGTGCAAACCAACGTAAAGATTCCCAATTCTACTTCCCGGTTCCCACTTACGATCTTCACCCGGCAACCTGCAGCAGCATCGTCCAAGCAAACCAGATGGCCACCGATACAAGTGGGCCTCTGAAGAGCAGCTTCATCCACTGCGGCTGCGCTCCGATATGCACACAACACTGCTACCTCGGATGCTACAAACCGAATCACCGAATCGCTCCCGGCTCACTCGGCAGTAGCACGAACCACTGAGCGCACCTGCGTAAAGATTCCCAATTCTACTTCCCAGTTCCCACTTACGATTTTCACCCGGCAACCTGCAGCAGCATCGTCCAAGCAAACCAGATGGCCGCCGATACAAGTGGGCCTCTGAAGAGCAGCTTCATCCACTGCGGCTGCGCTCCGATATGCACACAACACTGCTTCCTCGGATGCTCACAAACCGAATCACCGAATCGCTCCCGGCTCACTTGGCAGTAGCGAAAACCACTGAGCACACCTGCGTAAAGTTTCCCAAGTCTACTTCCCAGTTCCCCCTTACGATCTTCACCCGGCAACCTGCAGCAGCATCGTCCAAGCAAACCAGACGGCCACCGACACAAGTATGCCTCTGAAGAGCAGCTTCATCCACTGCGGCTGCGCTCCGATATGCACCCAACACTGCTACCTCAGATGCTACAAACCGAATCACCGAATCGCTCCCGGCTCACTTGGCAGTAGCGAGAACCACTGAGCACATCTGCGTAAAAATTCCCAATTCTACTTCCCAGTACCCACTTACGATCTTCACCCAGCAACCTACAGCAGCATCGTCCAAGCAAACCAGACGGCCACCGACACAAGTGGGCCTCGGAACAGCAGCTTCATCCACTGCGCCTGCGCTCAGAAATGCACACAACACTGCTACCTCGGATGCTACAATCTGAATCACCGAATCGCTGACGGCTCACTTGGCAGTAGCGAGAACCACTGTGCCCACCTGCGACAAGATTCCCAAACCTACTTCCCAGTTCCCACTTACGATCTTCACCCAGCAACCTACAGCAGCATCGTCCAAGCAAACCAGACGGCCACCGACACAAGTGGTCCTCGGAACAGCAGCTTCATCCACTGCGCCTGCGCTCCGAAATGCACACAACACTGCTACCTCGGATGCTACAAACCGAATCACCGAATCGCTCCCGGCTCACTCGGCAGTAGCAAGAACCACTGAGCGCACCTGCGTAAAGATTCCCAATTCTACTTCCCAGTTCCCACTCACGATTTTCACCCGGCAACCTGCAGCAGCATCGTCCAAGCAAACCAGATGGCCGCCGATACAAGTGGGCCTCTGAAGAGCAGCTTCATCCACTGCGGCTGCGCTCCGATATGCACACAACACTGCTTCCTCGGATGCTCACAAACCGAATCACCGAATCGCTCCCGGCTCACTTGGCAGTAGCGAAAACCACTGAGCACACCTGCGTAAAGTTTCCCAAGTCTACTTCCCAGTTCCCACTTACGATCTTCACCCGGCAACCTGCAGCAGCATCGTCCAAGCAAACCAGACGGCCACCGACACAAGTATGCCTCTGAAGAGCAGCTTCATCCACTGCGGCTGCGCTCCGATATGCACCCAACACTGCTACCTCAGATGCTACAAACCGAATCACCGAATCGCTCCCGGCTCACTTGGCAGTAGCGAGAACCACTGAGCACATCTGCGTAAAAATTCCCAATTCTACTTCCCAGTACCCACTTACGATCTTCACCCAGCAACCTACAGCAGCATCGTCCAAGCAAACCGGACGGCCACCGACACAAGTGGGCCTCGGAACAGCAGCTTCATCCACTGCGCCTGCGCTCCGAAATGCACACAACACTGCTACCTCGGATGCTACAATCTGAATCACCGAATCGCTGACGGCTCACTTGGCAGTAGCGAGAACCACTGTGCCCACCTGCGACAAGATTCCCAAACCTACTTCCCAGTTCCCACTTACGATCTTCACCCAGCAACCTACAGCAGCATCGTCCAAGCAAACCAGACGGCCACCGACACAAGTGGGCCTCGGAACAGCAGCTTCATCCACTGCGCCTGCGCTCCGAAATGCACACAACACTGCTACCTCGGATGCTACAAACCGAATCACCGAATCGCTCCCGGCTCACTCGGCAGTAGCAAGAACCACTGAGCGCACCTGCGTAAAGATTCCCAATTCTACTTCCCAGTTCCCACTTACGATTTTCACCCGGCAACCTGCAGCAGCATCGTCCAAGCAAACCAGATGGCCGCCGATACAAGTGGGCCTCTGAAGAGCAGCTTCATCCACTGCGGCTGCGCTCCGATATGCACACAACACTGCTTCCTCGGATGCTCACAAACCGAATCACCGAATCGCTCCCGGCTCACTTGGCAGTAGCGAAAACCACTGAGCACACCTGCGTAAAGATTCCCAAGTCTACTTCCCAGTTCCCACTTACGATCTTCACCCGGCAACCTGCAGCAGCATCGTCCAAGCAAACCAGACGGCCACCGACACAAGTATGCCTCTGAAGAGCAGCTTCATCCACTGCGGCTGCGCTCCGATATGCACCCAACACTGCTACCTCAGATGCTACAAACCGAATCACCGAATCGCTCCCGGCTCACTTGGCAGTAGCGAGAACCACTGAGCACATCTGCGTAAAAATTCCCAATTCTACTTCCCAGTACCCACTTACGATCTTCACCCAGCAACCTACAGCAGCATCGTCCAAGCAAACCAGACGGCCACCGACAGAAGTGGGCCTCGGAACAGCAGCTTCATCCACTGCGCCTGCGCTCCGAAATGCACACAACACTGCTACCTCGGATGCTACAATCTGAATCACCGAATCGCTGACGGCTCACTTGGCAGTAGCGAGAACCACTGTGCCCACCTGCGACAAGATTCCCAAACCTACTTCCCAGTTCCCACTTACGATCTTCACCCGGCAACCTGCAGCACCATCGCCCAAGCAAACCAGACGGCCACCGACACAAGTGGGCCTCTGAAGAGCAGCTTCATCCACTGCGCCTGCGCTCTGATATGCACGCAATACTGCGACCTCGGATGGAACTAACCGAATCACCGAATCGCTCTCGGCTCACTTGGCAGTACCGAGAACCACTGTGCCCACCTGCGACAAGATTCCCAAACCTACTTCCCAGTTCCCACTTACGATCTTCACCCGGCAACCTGCAGCCGCATCGTCCAAGCAAACCAGGCTGCCACCGACACAAGTGGGCCTCTGAAGAGCAGCTTCATCCTTTGCGGCTGCGCTCCGATATGCACACAACACTGCTACCTCGAATGCTACAAACCGAATCACCGAATCGCTCCCGGCTCACTGGGCAGTAACAAGAACCCCTTTGCACACCTGCGTTAAGATTTCCAATTCTACTTCCCAGTTTCCACTTACGATCTTCACCCGGCAACCTTCAGCAGCATCGTCCAAGCAAATCAGGAGCCCAACGACACAAGTGGGCCTCTGAAGAGCAGCTTCATCCACTGCGCCTGAGCTCCGATATGCACACATCACTGCTACCTCCGATGCGACAAAAGGAATCACCAAATCGCTCCCGGCTAACTTGGCAGTAGCGAGAACCACTGTGCAAACCAGCGCAAAGATTCCCAATTCTACTTCCCGGTTCCCACTTACGATCGTCACCCGGCAACCTGCAGCAGCATCGTCCAAGCAAACCAGATGGCCACCGATACAAGTGGGCCTCTGAAGAGCAGCTTCATCCACTGCGCCTGCGCTCCGAAATGCACACAACACTGCTACCTCGGATGCTACAAACCGAATCACCGAATCGCTGCCGGCTCACTTGGCAGTAGGGAGAACCACTGAGCACACCTGCGTAAAGTTTCCCAAGTCTACTTCCCAGTTCCCACTTACGATCTTCACCCGGCAACCTACAGCAGCATCGTCCAAGAAAACCAGACGGCCACCGACACAAGTAGGCCTCTGAAGAACAGCTTCATCCACTGCGGCTGTGCTCCGATATGCACACAACACTGCTCCATCAGATGCTACAAACCGAATCACCGAATCGCTCCCGGCTCACTTGACAGTAGCGAGAAGCACTGAGCACACCTGCCTAATGATTCCCTATTCTACTTCCCAGTTCCCACTTACGATCTTCACCCGGCAACCTGCAGTAGCATCGTCCAAGCAAACCAGACGGCCACCGACACCACTGGGCCTCTGAGGAGCAGCTTCATCCACTGCGCCTGCGCTCCGAAATGCACACAACACTGCTACCTAGGATGCTACAAACCGAATCACCGAATCGCTGCCGGCTCACTTTGCAGTAGCGAGAACCACTGTGCACGCCTGCGTAAAGCTTCCAAATTCTACTTCCCAGATCCCACTTACGATCTTCACCCGGCAACCTGCAGCAGCATCGTCCAAGCAAACCAGACGGCCACCGTCACAAGTGGGCCTCTGAAGAGAAGCTTCTACTATGCGCCTGCGCTCCGATATGCACACAACACTGCTACCTCAGATGCTATAAACCGAATCCCCGAATCGCTCCCGGCTCACTGGGCATTAGCGAGAACCCCTGTGTTCACCTGCGTAAAAATTCCCAATTCTACTTCCCATTACCCACTTACGGTCTTCACCCAGCAACCTACAGCAGCATCGTCCAAGCAAACCAGACGGCCACCGACACAAGTGGGCCTCTGAACAGCAGCTTCATCCACTACGCCTGCGCTCTGATATGCACACAATACTGCGACCTCGGATGGAACTAACCGAATCACCGAATCGCTCTCGGCTCACTTGGCAGTACCGAGAACCACTGTGCCCACCTGCGACAAGATTCCCAAACCTACTTCCCAGTTCCCACTGACGATCTTCACCCGGCAACCTGCAGCACCATCGTCCAAGCAAACCAGACGGCCACCGACACAAGTGAGCCTCTGAAGAGAAGCTTCACCCAATGCGCCTGCGCTCCGATATACACACAACATTGCTACCTCAGATGCTACAAACCGAATCCCCGAATCGCTCCCGGCTCACTGGGCAGTAGCGAGAACCCCTGTGCACAACTGCGCACAGATTTCCAATTCTACTTCGCAGTTCCCACTTACGATCTTCATCCGGCAACCTGCAGCAGCATCGTCCAAGCAAGCCAGGCAGCCACCGACACAAGTGGGCCTCTGAAGAGCAGCTTCATCCTTTGCGGCTGCGCTCCGATATGCACACAACACTGCTACCTCGAATGCTACAAACCGAATCACCGAATCGCTCCCGGCTCACTGGGCAGTAACAAGAACCCCTTTGCACACCTGCGTTAAGATTTCCAATTCTACTTCCCAGTTCCCACTTACGATCTTCACACGGCAACCTGCAGCAGCATCGTCCAAGCAAACCAGGCAGCCACCGACACAAGTGGGCCTCTGAAGAGCAGCTTCATACTTTGCGGCTGCGCTCCGATATTCACACAACACTGCTACCTCGAATGCTACAAACCGAATCACCGAATCGCTCCCGGCTCACTTGGCAGTAGCGAGAACCACTGAGCACACCTGCGTAATGTTTCCCAATTCTACTTCCCAGTTCCCACTTACGATTTTCACCCGGCAACCTGCAGCAGCATCGTCCAAGCAAACAAGATGGCCACCGACACAAGTGGGCCTCTGAAGAGCAGCTTCATACTTTGCGGCTGCGCTCCGATATGCACACAACAATGCTTCCTCGAATGCTACAAACCGAATCACCGAATCGCTCTCGGCTCACTTGGCAGTACCGAAAACCACTGAGCACACCTGCGTAAAGTTTCCAAGGTCTACTTCCCAGTTCCCAATTACGATCTTCACTCGGCAGCCTGCAGCAGCATCGTCCAAGCAAACCAGACGGCCACCGACACAAGTAGGCCTCTGAAGAGCAGCTTCATCCACTGCGGCTGCGCTCCGATATGCACTCAGCACTGCTACCTCGAATGCTACAAACCGAATCACCGAATCGCTCCCGGCTCACTTAGCAGTAGCCAGAACCACTGAGCACACCTGCGTAAAGATTCCCAATTCTACTTCCCAGTACCCACTTACAATCTTCACCCAGCAACCTGCAGCAGCATCGTCCATGCAAACCAGACGGCCACCGACACAAGTGGGCTTCTGGACAGCAGCTTCATCCACTGCGCCTGCGCTCCGAAATGCACACAACACTGCTACCTCGGATGCTACAAACCGAATCACCGAATCGCTGCCGGCTCACTTGGCAGTAGCGACAACCACTGTGCACGCCTGCGTAAAGTTTCCCAATTCTACATCCCAGTTCCCACTTACGATCTTCACCCGGCAACCTGCAGCAGCATCGTCCAAGCAAACCAGACGGCCACCTACACAAGTGGACCTCTGAACAGAGGCTTCATCCCCTGCGCCTGCGCTCCGAAATGCACACAACACTGCTACCTCGGATGCTACAAACCTAATCACCGAATCGCTGCCGGTTCACTTGGCAGTAGCGAGGACCACTGTGTCACCTGCGACATGATTCCCTAATCTTCTTCCCAGTTCCCACTTACGATCTTCACCCGGAAACCTGCAGCAGCATCTTCCAAGCAAACCAGACGGCCACCGACACAAGTGGGCCTCTGATGAGCAGCTTCATCCACTGCGCCTGCGCACCGATATGCACACAATACTGCTACCTCGGATGGAACAAACCGAATCACCGAATCGCTCTCGGCTCACTTGGCGGTACCGAGAACCACTGTGCACACCTGCGTAAAGATTCCTAATTCTACTTCCCAGTTCCCACTTACGATCTTCACCCGGCAACCTGCAGCTGCATCGTCCAAGCAAACCAGACGGCCAGCGGCACAAGTGGGCCTCTGAAGAGCAGCCTTATCCACTGCGGCTGCGCTCCGATATGCACACAACACTGCTACCTCGGATGCTACAACCCGAATCACCGAATCGCTCCCGGCTCACTTGGCAGTAGCGAGAACCATTGTGCACACCTGCGTAAAGATTCCCAATTCTACTTCCCAGTTCTCACTTACGATTTTCACCCGGCAACCTTCAGCAGCATCGTCCAAGCAAACCAGGAGCCCACCAACACAAGTGGGCCTCTGAAGAGCAGCTTCATCCACTGCGCCTGAGCTCCGATATGCACACAACAATGCTACCTCGGATGCGACAAAAAGAATCACCGAATCGCTCGCGGCTCACTTGGCAGTGGCGAGAACCACTGTGCAAACCAACGTAAAGATTCCCAATTCTACTTCCCGGTTCCCACTTACGATCTTCACCCGGCAACCTGCAGCAGCATCGTCCAAGGAAACCAGATGGCCACCGATACAAGTGGGCCTCTGAAGAGCAGCTTCATCCACTGCGGCTGCGCTCCGATATGCACACAACACTGCTACCTCGGATGCTACAAACCGAATCACCGAATCGCTCCCGGCTCACTCGGCAGTAGCAAGAACCACTGAGCACACCTGCGTAAAGATTCCGAATTCTACTTCCCAGTTCCCACTTACGATTTTCACCCGGCAACCTGCAGCAGCATCGTCCAAGCAAACCAGATGGCCGCCGATACAAGTGGGCCTCTGAAGAGCAGCTTCATCCACTGCGGCTGCGCTCCGATATGCACACAACACTGCTTCCTCGGATGCTCACAAACCGAATCACCGAATCGCTCCCGGCTCACTTGGCAGTAGCGAAAACCACTGAGCACACCTGCGTAAAGTTTCCCAAGTCTACTTCCCAGTTCCCACTTACGATCTTCACCCGGCAACCTGCAGCAGCATCGTCCAAGCAAACCAGACGGCCACCGACACAAGTATGCCTCTGAAGAGCAGCTTCATCCACTGCGGCTGCGCTCCGATATGCACCCAACACTGCTACCTCAGATGCTACAAACCGAATCACCGAATCGCTCCCGGCTCACTTGGCAGTAGCGAGAACCACTGAGCACATCTGCGTAAAAATTCCCAATTCTACTTCCCAGTACCCACTTACGATCTTCACCCAGCAACCTACAGCAGCATCGTCCAAGCAAACCAGACGGCCACCGACACAAGTGGGCCTCGGAACAGCAGCTTCATCCACTGCGCCTGCGCTCCGAAATGCACACAACACTGCTACCTCGGATGCTACAGTCTGAATCACCGAATCGCTGACGGCTCACTTGGCAGTAGCGAGAACCACTGTGCCCACCTGCGACAAGATTCCCAAACCTACTTCCCAGTTCCCACTTACGATCTTCACCCGGCAACCTGCAGCACCATCGTCCAAGCAAACCAGACGGCCACCGACACAAGTGGGCCTCTGAAGAGCAGCTTCATCCACTGCGCCTGCGCTCTGATATGCACACAATACTGCGACCACGGATGGAAGTAACCGAATCACCGAATCGCTCTCGGCTCACTTGGCAGTACCGAGAACCACTGTGCCCACCTGCGACAAGATTCCCAAACCTACTTCCCAGTTCCCACTTACGATCTTCACCCGGCAACCTGCAGCCGCATCGTCCAAGCAAACCAGATGGCCACCGATACATGTGGGCCTCTGAAGAGCAGCTTCATCCACTGCGGCTGCGCTCCGATATGCACACAACACTGCTTCCTCGGATGCTCACAAACCGAATCACCGAATCGCTCCCGGCTCACTTGGCAGTAGCGAGAACCACTGAGCACACCTGCGTAGAGTTTTCCAAGTCTACTTCCCAGTTCCCACTTACGATCTTCACCCGGCAACCTGCAGCAGCATCGTCCAAGCAAACCAGACGGCCACCGACACAAGTAGGCCTCTGAAGAGCAGCTTCATCCACTGCGGCTGCGCTCCGATATGCACACAACACTGCTACCTCGGATGCTACAAACCGAATCACCGAATCGCTCCCGGCTCACTTGACAGTAGCGAGAACCACTGAGCACACCTGCCTAATGATTCCCTATTCTACTTCCCAGTTCCCACTTACGATCTTCACCCGGCTACCTGCAGTAGCATCGTCCAAGCAAACCAGACGGCCACCGATACAACTGGGCCTCTGAAGAGCAGCTTCATCCACTGCGGCTGCGCTCCGATATGCACTCAGCACTGCTACCTCGAATGCTACAAACTGAATCACCGAATCGCTCCCGGCTCACTTAGCAGTAGCCAGAACCACTGAGCACACCTGCGTAAAGATTCCCAATTCTACTTCCCAGTACCCACTTACGATCTTCACCCAGCAACCTGCAGCAGCATCGTCCATGCAAACCAGACGGCCACCGATACAAGTGGGCTTCTGGACAGCAGCTTCATCCACTGCGCCTGCGCTCCGAATTGCACACAACACTGCTACCTCGGATGCTACAAACCGAATCACCGCATCGCTGCCGGCTCACTTGGCAGTAGCGAGAACCACTGTGCACGCCTGCGTAAAGTTTCCCAATTCTACTTCCCAGTTCCCACTTACGACCTTCACCCGGCAACCTGCAGCAGCATCGTCCAAGCAAACCAGACGGCCACCTACACAAGTGGACCTCTGAACAGCAGCTTCATCCCCTGCGCCTGCGCTCCGAAATGCACACAACACTGCTACCTCGGATGCTACAAACCGAATCACCGAATCGCTGCCGGTTCACTTGGCAGTAGCGAGGACCACTGTGTCACCTGCGACATGATTCCCTAATCTTCTTCCCAGTTCCCACTTACGATCTTCACCCGGCAACCTGCAGCAGCATCTTCCAAGCAAACCAGACGGCCACCGACACAAGTGGGCCTCTGATGAGCAGCTTCATCCACTGCGCCTGCGCACCGATATGCACACAATACTGCTACCTCGGATGGAACAAACCGAATCACCGAATCGCTCTCGGCTCACTTGGCGGTACCGAGAACCACTGTGCACACCTGCGTAAAGATTCCTAATTCTACTTCCCAGTTCCCACTTACGATCTTCACCCGGCAACCTGCAGCTGCATCGTCCAAGCAAACCAGACGGCCAGCGGCACAAGTGGGCCTCGGAAGAGCAGCCTTATCCACTGCGGCTGCGCTCCGATATGCACACAACACTGCTACCTCGGATGCTACAACCCGAATCACCGAATCGCTCCCGGCTCACTTGGCAGTAGCGAGAACCATTGTGCACACCTGCGTAAAGATTCCCAATTCTACTTCCCAGTTCTCACTTACGATTTTCACCCGGCAACCTTCAGCAGCATCGTCCAAGCAAACCAGGAGCCCACCAACACAAGTGGGCCTCTGAAGAGCAGCTTCATCCACTGCGCCTGAGCTCCGATATGCACACAACAATGCTACCTCGGATGCGACAAAAAGAATCACCGAATCGCTCGCGGCTCACTTGGCAGTGGCGAGAACCACTGTGCAAACCAACGTAAAGATTCCCAATTCTACTTCCCGGTTCCCACTTACGATCTTCACCCGGCAACCTGCAGCAGCATCGTCCAAGGAAACCAGATGGCCACCGATACAAGTGGGCCTCTGAAGAGCAGCTTCATCCACTGCGGCTGCGCTCCGATATGCACACAACACTGCTACCTCGGATGCTACAAACCGAATCACCGAATCGCTCCCGGCTCA
Source organism: Amblyomma americanum (assembly GCF_052857255.1). Classification (NCBI taxonomy): domain Eukaryota; kingdom Metazoa; phylum Arthropoda; class Arachnida; order Ixodida; family Ixodidae; genus Amblyomma; species Amblyomma americanum. The sequence goes on along the minus strand of NC_135498.1, from coordinate 219,278,419 downwards.
CTCGGCAGTAGCAAGAACCACTGAGCACACCTGCGTAAAGATTCCGAATTCTACTTCCCAGTTCCCACTTACGATTTTCACCCGGCAACCTGCAGCAGCATCGTCCAAGCAAACCAGATGGCCGCCGATACAAGTGGGCCTCTGAAGAGCAGCTTCATCCACTGCGGCTGCGCTCCGATATGCACACAACACTGCTTCCTCGGATGCTCACAAACCGAATCACCGAATCGCTCCCGGCTCACTTGGCAGTAGCGAAAACCACTGAGCACACCTGCGTAAAGTTTCCCAAGTCTACTTCCCAGTTCCCACTTACGATCTTCACCCGGCAACCTGCAGCAGCATCGTCCAAGCAAACCAGACGGCCACCGACACAAGTATGCCTCTGAAGAGCAGCTTCATCCACTGCGGCTGCGCTCCGATATGCACCCAACACTGCTACCTCAGATGCTACAAACCGAATCACCGAATCGCTCCCGGCTCACTTGGCAGTAGCGAGAACCACTGAGCACATCTGCGTAAAAATTCCCAATTCTACTTCCCAGTACCCACTTACGATCTTCACCCAGCAACCTACAGCAGCATCGTCCAAGCAAACCAGACGGCCACCGACACAAGTGGGCCTCGGAACAGCAGCTTCATCCACTGCGCCTGCGCTCCGAAATGCACACAACACTGCTACCTCGGATGCTACAGTCTGAATCACCGAATCGCTGACGGCTCACTTGGCAGTAGCGAGAACCACTGTGCCCACCTGCGACAAGATTCCCAAACCTACTTCCCAGTTCCCACTTACGATCTTCACCCGGCAACCTGCAGCACCATCGTCCAAGCAAACCAGACGGCCACCGACACAAGTGGGCCTCTGAAGAGCAGCTTCATCCACTGCGCCTGCGCTCTGATATGCACACAATACTGCGACCACGGATGGAAGTAACCGAATCACCGAATCGCTCTCGGCTCACTTGGCAGTACCGAGAACCACTGTGCCCACCTGCGACAAGATTCCCAAACCTACTTCCCAGTTCCCACTTACGATCTTCACCCGGCAACCTGCAGCCGCATCGTCCAAGCAAACCAGGCTGCCACCGACACAAGTGGGCCTCTGAAGAGCAGCTTCATCCTTTGCGGCTGCGCTCCGATATGCACACAACACAAATACCTCGGATGCTACAAACCGAATCACCGAATCGCCCCCGGCTCACTTGGCAGTAGCGAGAACCACTGAGCACATCTGCGTAAAAATTCCCAATTCTACTTCCCAGTACCCACTTACGATCTTCACCCGGCAACCTGCAGCAGCATCGTCCAAGCAAACCAGACGGCCACCGACACAAGTATGCCTCTGAAGAGCAGCTTCATCCACTGCGGCTGCGCTCCGATATGCACCCAACACTGCTACCTCAGATGCTACAAACCGAATCACCGAATCGCTCCCGGCTCACTTGGCAGTAGCGAGAACCACTGAGCACATCTGCGTAAAAATTCCCAATTCTACTTCCCAGTACCCACTTACGATCTTCACCCAGCAACCTACAGCAGCATCGTCCAAGCAAACCAGACGGCCACCGACACAAGTGGGCCTCGGAACAGCAGCTTCATCCACTGCGCCTGCGCTCCGAAATGCACACAACACTGCTACCTCGGATGCTACAGTCTGAATCACCGAATCGCTGACGGCTCACTTGGCAGTAGCGAGAACCACTGTGCCCACCTGCGTAAAAATTCCCAATTCTACTTCCCAGTACCCACTTACGATCTTCACCCAGCAACCTACAGCAGCATCGTCCAAGCAAACCAGACGGCCACCGACACAAGTGGGCCTCGGAACAGCAGCTTCATCCACTGCGCCTGCGCTCCGAAATGCACACAACACTGCTACCTCGGATGCTACAGTCTGAATCACCGAATCGCTGACGGCTCACTTGGCAGTAGCGAGAACCACTGTGCCCACCTGCGACAAGATTCCCAAACCTACTTCCCAGTTCCCACTTACGATCTTCACCCGGCAACCTGCAGCACCATCGTCCAAGCAAACCAGACGGCCACCGACACAAGTGGGCCTCTGAAGAGCAGCTTCATCCACTGCGCCTGCGCTCTGATATGCACACAATACTGCGACCACGGATGGAAGTAACCGAATCACCGAATCGCTCTCGGCTCACTTGGCAGTACCGAGAACCACTGTGCCCACCTGCGACAAGATTCCCAAACCTACTTCCCAGTTCCCACTTACGATCTTCACCCGGCAACCTGCAGCCGCATCGTCCAAGCAAACCAGGCTGCCACCGACACAAGTGGGCCTCTGAAGAGCAGCTTCATCCTTTGCGGCTGCGCTCCGATATGCACACAACACTGCTTCCTCGGATGCTCACAAACCGAATCACCGAATCGCTCCCGGCTCACTTGGCAGTAGCGAAAACCACTGAGCACACCTGCGTAAAGTTTCCCAAGTCTACTTCCCAGTTCCCACTTACGATCTTCACCCGGCAACCTGCAGCAGCATCGTCCAAGCAAACCAGACGGCCACCGACACAAGTATGCCTCTGAAGAGCAGCTTCATCCACTGCGGCTGCGCTCCGATATGCACCCAACACTGCTACCTCAGATGCTACAAACCGAATCACCGAATCGCTCCCGGCTCACTTGGCAGTAGCGAGAACCACTGAGCACATCTGCGTAAAAATTCCCAATTCTACTTCCCAGTACCCACTTACGATCTTCACCCAGCAACCTACAGCAGCATCGTCCAAGCAAACCAGACGGCCACCGACACAAGTGGGCCTCGGAACAGCAGCTTCATCCACTGCGCCTGCGCTCCGAAATGCACACAACACTGCTACCTCGGATGCTACAGTCTGAATCACCGAATCGCTGACGGCTCACTTGGCAGTAGCGAGAACCACTGTGCCCACCTGCGACAAGATTCCCAAACCTACTTCCCAGTTCCCACTTACGATCTTCACCCGGCAACCTGCAGCACCATCGTCCAAGCAAACCAGACGGCCACCGACACAAGTGGGCCTCTGAAGAGCAGCTTCATCCACTGCGCCTGCGCTCTGATATGCACACAATACTGCGACCACGGATGGAAGTAACCGAATCACCGAATCGCTCTCGGCTCACTTGGCAGTACCGAGAACCACTGTGCCCACCTGCGACAAGATTCCCAAACCTACTTCCCAGTTCCCACTTACGATCTTCACCCGGCAACCTGCAGCCGCATCGTCCAAGCAAACCAGGCTGCCACCGACACAAGTGGGCCTCTGAAGAGCAGCTTCATCCTTTGCGGCTGCGCTCCGATATGCACACAACACAAATACCTCGGATGCTACAAACCGAATCACCGAATCGCCCCCGGCTCACTTGGCAGTAGCGAGAACCACTGAGCACATCTGCGTAAAAATTCCCAATTCTACTTCCCAGTACCCACTTACGATCTTCACCCAGCAACCTACAGCAGCATCGTCCAAGCAAACCAGACGGCCACCGACACAAGTGGGCCTCGGAACAGCAGCTTCATCCACTGCGCCTGCGCTCCGAAATGCACACAACACTGCTACCTCGGATGCTACAATCTGAATCACCGAATCGCTGACGGCTCACTTGGCAGTAGCGAGAACCACTGTGCCCACCTGCGACAAGATTCCCAAACCTACTTCCCAGTTCCCACTTACGATCTTCACCCGGCAACCTGCAGCACCATCGTCCAAGCAAACCAGACGGCCACCGACACAAGTGGGCCTCTGAAGAGCAGCTTCATCCACTGCGCCTGCGCTCTGATATGCACACAATACTGCGACCTCGGATGGAACTAACCGAATCACCGAATCGCTCTCGGCTCATTTGGCAGTACCGAGAACCACTGTGCCCACCTGCGACAAGATTCCCAAACCTACTTCCCAGTTCCCACTTACGATCTTCACCCGGCAACCTGCAGCACCATCGTCCAAGCAAACCAGACGGCCACCGACACAAGTGAGCCTCTGAAGAGAAGCTTCACCCACTGCGCTAGCGCTCCGATATGCACACAACACTGCTACCTCAGAGGCCACAAACCGAATCCCCGAACCGCTCCCGGCTCACTGGGCAGTAGCGAGAACCCCTGTGCACAACTGCGCAAAGATTTCCAATTCTACTTCGCAGTTCCCACTTACGATCTTCACCCGGCAACCTGCAGCAGCATCGTCCAAGCAAACCAGGCAGCCACCGACACAAGTGGGCCTCTGAAGAGCAGCTTCATCCTTTGCGGCTGCGCTCCGATATGCACACAACACTGCTACCTCGAATGCTACAAACCGAATCACCGAATCGCTCCCGGCTCACTGGGCAGTAACAAGAACCCCTTTGCACACCTGCGTTAAGATTTCCAATTCTACTTCCCAGTTCCCACTTACGATCTTCACACGGCAACCTGCAGCAGCTTCGTCCAAGCAAACCAGGCAGCCACCGACACAAGTGGGCCTCTGAAGAGCAGCTTCATACTTTGCGGCTGCGCTCCGATATGCACACAACACTGCTACCTCGAATGCTACAAACCGAATCACCGAATCGCTCCCGGCTCACTTGGCAGTAGCGAGAACCACTGAGCACACCTGCGTAATGTTTCCCAATTCTACTTCCCAGTTCCCACTTACGATTTTCACCCGGCAGCCTGCAGCAGCATCGTCCAAGTAAACAAGATGGCCACCGACACAAGTGGGCGTCTGAAGAGCAGCTTCATACTTTGCGGCTGCGCTCCGATATGCACAGAACACTGCTACCTCGAATGCTACAAACCGAATCACCGAATCGCTCTCGGCTCACTTGGCAGTACCGAGAACCAAAGAGCACACCTGCGTAAAGTTTCCAATGTCTACTTCCCAGTTCCCAATTACGATCTTCACTCGGCAACCTGCAGCAGCATCGTCCAAGCAAACCAGACGGCCACCGACACAAGTAGGCCTCTGAAGAGCAGCTTCATCCACTGCGGCTGCGCTCCGATATCCACTCAGCACTGCTACCTCGAATGCTACAAACCGAATCACCGAATCGCTCCCGGCTCACTTAGCAGTAGCCAGGACCACTGAGCACACCTGCCTAAAGATTCCCAATTCTACTTCCCAGTACCCACTTACGATCTTCACCCAGCAACCTGCAGCAGCATCGTCCATGCAAACCAGACGGCCACCGACACAAGTGGGCTTCTGGACAGCAGCTTCATCCACTGCGCCTGCGCTCCGAAATGCACACAACACTGCTACCTCGGATGCTACAAACCGAATCACCGAATCGCTGCCGGCTCACTTGGCAGTAGCGAGAACCACTGTGAACGCCTGCGTAAAGTTTCCCAATTCTACTTCCCAGTTCCCACTTACGATCTTCACCCGGCAACCTGCAGCAGCATTGTCCAAGCAAACCAGACGGCCACCTACACAAGTGGACCTCTGAACAGCAGCTTCATCCCCTGCGCCTGCGCTCCGAAATGCACACAACACTGCTACCTCGGATGCTACAAACCTAATCACCGAATCGCTGCCGGTTCACTTGGCAGTAGCGAGGACCACTGTGTCACCTGCGACATGATTCCCAAATCTTCTTCCCAGTTCCCACTTACGATCTTCACCCGGCAACCTGCAGCAGCATCTTCCAAGCAAACCAGACGGCCACCGACACAAGTGGGCCTCTGAAGAGCAGCTTCATCCACTGGGCCTGCGCTCTGATATGAACACAATACTGCTACCTCGGATGGAACAAACCGAATCACCGAATTGCTCTCGGCTCACTTGGCGGTACCGAGAACCACTGTGCACACCTGCGTAAAGATTCCCAATTCTACTTCCCAGTTCCCACTTACGATCTTCACCCGGCAACCTGCAGCTGCATCGTCCAAGCAAACCAGACGGCCAGCGACACAAGTGGGCCTCTGAAGAGCAGCTTCATCCACTGCGGATGCGCTCCGAAATGCACACAACACTGCTACCTCGGATGCTACAAATCGAATCACCGAATCGCTCCCGGCTCACTTGGCAGTAGCGAGAACCACTGTGCACACCTGCGTAAAGATTCCCAATTCTACTTCCCAGTTCTCACTTACGATTTTCACCCGGCAACCTTCAGCAGCATCGTCCAAGCAAACCAGGAGCCCACCAACACAAGTGGGCCTCTGAAGAGCAGCTTCATCCACTGCGCCTGAGCTCCGATATGCACACAACAATGCTACCTCGGATGCGACAAAAGGAATCACCGAATCGCTCGCGGCTCACTTGGCAGTGGCGAGAACCACTGTGCAAACCAACGTAAAGATTCCCAATTCTACTTCCCGGTTCCCACTTACGATCTTCACCCGGCAACCTGCAGCAGCATCGTCCAAGCAAACCAGATGGCCACCGATACAAGTGGGTCTCTGAAGAGCAGCTTCATCCACTGCGGCTGCGCTCCGATATGCACACAACACTGCTACCTCGGATGCTACAAACCGAATCACCGAATCACTCCCGGCTCACTTGGCAGTAGCGAGAACCACTGTGCACACCACACCTGCGTAAAGATTCCCAATTCTACTTCCCAGTTCTCACTTACGATTTTCACCCGGCAACCTTCAGCAGCATCGTCCAAGCAAACCAGGAGCCCACCAACACAAGTGGGCCTCTGAAGAGCAGCTTCATCCACTGCGCCTGAGCTCCGATATGCACACAACAATGCTACCTCGGATGCGACAAAAGGAATCACCGAATCGCTCGCGGCTCACTTGGCAGTGGCGAGAACCACTGTGCAAACCAACGTAAAGATTCCCAATTCTACTTTCCGGTTCCCACTTACGATCTTCACCCGGCAACCTGCAGCTGCATCGTCCAAGCAAACCAGATGGCCACCGATACATGTGGGCCTCTGAAGAGCAGCTTCATCCACTGCGGCTGCGCTCCGATATGCACACAACACTGCTTCCTCGGATGCTCACAAACCGAATCACCGAATCGCTCCCGGCTCACTTGGCAGTAGCGAGAACCACTGAGCACACCTGCGTAGAGTTTTCCAAGTCTACTTCCCAGTTCCCACTTACGATCTTCACCCGGCAACCTGCAGCAGCATCGTCCAAGCAAACCAGACGGCCACCGACACAAGTAGGCCTCTGAAGAGCAGCTTCATCCACTGCGGCTGCGCTCCGATATGCACACAACACTGCTACCTCGGATGCTACAAACCGAATCACCGAATCGCTCCCGGCTCACTTGACAGTAGCGAGAACCACTGAGCACACCTGCCTAATGATTCCCTATTCTACTTCCCAGTTCCCACTTACGATCTTCACCCGGCTACCTGCAGTAGCATCGTCCAAGCAAACCAGACGGCCACCGATACAACTGGGCCTCTGAAGAGCAGCTTCATCCACTGCGGCTGCGCTCCGATATGCACTCAGCACTGCTACCTCGAATGCTACAAACTGAATCACCGAATCGCTCCCGGCTCACTTAGCAGTAGCCAGAACCACTGAGCACACCTGCGTAAAGATTCCCAATTCTACTTCCCAGTACCCACTTACGATCTTCACCCAGCAACCTGCAGCAGCATCGTCCATGCAAACCAGACGGCCACCGATACAAGTGGGCTTCTGGACAGCAGCTTCATCCACTGCGCCTGCGCTCCGAATTGCACACAACACTGCTACCTCGGATGCTACAAACCGAATCACCGCATCGCTGCCGGCTCACTTGGCAGTAGCGAGAACCACTGTGCACGCCTGCGTAAAGTTTCCCAATTCTACTTCCCAGTTCCCACTTACGATCTTCACCCGGCAACCTGCAGCAGCATCGTCCAAGCAAACCAGACGGCCACCTACACAAGTGGACCTCTGAACAGCAGCTTCATCCCCTGCGCCTGCGCTCCGAAATGCACACAACACTGCTACCTCGGATGCTACAAACCTAATCACCGAATCGCTGCCGGTTCACTTGGCAGTAGCGAGGACCAATGTGTCACCTGCGACATGATTCCCAAAACTTCTTCCCAGTTCCCACTTACGATCTTCACCCGGCAACCTGCAGCAGCATCTTCCAAGCAAACCAGACGGCCACCGACACAAGTGGGCCTCCGAAGAGCAGCTTCATCCACTGCGCCTGCTCTCCGATATGCACACAATACTGCTACCTCGGATAGAACAAACCGAATCACCGAATCGCTCTCGGCTCACTTGGCGGTACCGAGAACCACTGTGCACACCTGCGTAAAGATTCCCAATTCTACTTCCCAGTTCCCACTTACGATCCTCACCCGGCAACCTGCAGCTGCATCGTCCAAGCAAACCAGACGGCCACCAACACAAATGGGCATCTGATGAGCAGATTAATCCACTGCGCCTGCGCTCCGATATGCACACAACACTGCTACCTCGGATGCTATAAAAGGAATCACCGAATCGCTCCCGGCTAACTTTGCAGTAGCGAGTACCATTGTGCACACCTGCAAAAAGATTCCCAATTCTTGTTCCCAGTTCCCACTTACGATCTTCACCCGGCAACCTGCAGCAGCATCGTCCAAGCAAACCAGGCGGCCACCGACACAAGTGGGCCTCTGAAGAGCGGCTTCATCCACTGCGCCTGCGCTCCGATATGCACACAACACTCTTACATCGGATGCTACAAACAGAATCACCGAACCGCTCCCGGCTCACTTGGCAGTAGCGAGAAACACTGTGCACACCTGCGTAAAGATTCCAAATCCTACTTCCCAATTCCCACTTACGATTTTTACCCGGCAACCTTCAGCAGCATCGTCCAAGCAAACCAGACGGCCACCGACACAAGTGGGCCTCTGAAGAGAATCTTCACCCATTGCACCTGCGCTCCGATATGCACAGAGCACTGCTACCTCGGATGCTACAAACCGAATCAAAGAATCGCTCCCGGCTCACTGGGCAGTAACAAGAACCCATTTGCACACCTGCGTAAAGATTTCCTATTCTACTTCCCAGTTCCCACTTACGATCTTCACCCGGCAACCTGCAGCAGAATCGTCCAAGCAAACCAGACGGCCAGCGACACCACTGGGCCTCTGAGGAGCAGCTTCATCCACTGCGCATGTGCTACGAAATGCACACAACACTGCTACCTCGGATGCTACAAACCGAATCACCGAATCGCTCCCTGCTCACTTAGCAGTAGCCAGAACCACTGAGCACACCTGCGTAAAGATTCCCAATTCTACTTCCCAGTACCCACTTACGATCTTCACCCAGCAACCTGCAGCAGCATCGTCCATGCAAACCAGACGGCCACCGACACAAGTGGGCTTCTGGACAGCAGCTTCATCCACTGCGCCTGCGCTCCGATATGCACACAACACTGCTACCTCGGATGCTACAAACCGAATCACCGAATCGCTCCCGGCTCACTTGGCAGTAGCGAGAACCATTGTGCACACCTGCGTAAAGATTCCCAATTCTACTTCCCAGTCTTCACTTACGATTTTCACCCGGCAACCTTCAGCAGCATCGTCCAAGCAAATCAGGAGCCCAACGACACAAGTGGGCCTCTGAAGAGCAGCTTCATCCACTGCGCCTGAGCTCCGATATGCACACAACAATGCTACCTCCGATGCGACAAAAGGAATCACCGAATCGCTCCCGGCTCACTTGGCAGTAGCGAGAACCACTGTGCAAACCAGCGTAAAGATTCCCAATTCTACTTCCCGGTTCCCACTTACGATCTTCACCCGGCAACCTGCAGCAGCATCGTCCAAGCAAACCAGATGGCCACCGATACAAGTGGGCCTCTGAAGAGCAGCTTCATCCACTGCGCCTGCGCTCCGAAATGCACACAACACTGCTACCTCGGATGCTACAAACCGAATCACCGAATCGCTGCCGGCTCACTTGGCAGTAGGGAGAACCACAGAGCACACCTGCGTAAAGTTTCCCAAGTCCACTTCCCAGTTCCCACTTACGATCTTCACCCGGCAACCTACAGCAGCATCGTCCAAGCAAACCAGACGGCCACCGACACAAGTAGGCCTCTGAAGAACAGCTTCATCCACTGCGGCTGTGCTCCGATATACACACAACACTGCTACCTCGGATGCTACAAACCGAATCACCGAATCGCTCCCGGCTCACTTGACAGTAGCGAGAACCACTGAGCACACCTGCCTAATGATTCCCTATTCTACTTCCCAGTTCCCACTTACGATCTTCACCCGGCAACCTGCAGTAGCATCGTCCAAGCAAACCAGACGGCCACCGACACCACTGGGCCTCTGAGGAGCAGCTTCATCCACTGCGCCTGTGCTACGAAATGCACACAACACTGCTACCTCGGATGCTACAAACCGAATCACCGAATCGCTCCCTGCTCACTTAGCAGTACCCAGAACCACTGAGTACACCTGCGTAAAGATTCCCAATTCTACTTCCCAGTACCCACTTACGATCTTCACCCAGCAACCTGCAGCAGCATCGTCCATGCAAACCAGACGGCCACCGACACAAGTGGGCTTCTGGACAGCAGCTTCATCCACTGCGCCTGCGCTCCGAAATGCCCACAACGCTGCTACCTCGGATGCTACAAACCGAATCACCGAATCGCTCCCGGCTCACTCGGCAGTAGCAAGAACCACTGAGCGCACCTGCGTAAAGATTCCCATTCTACTTCCCAGTTCCCACTTACGATTTTCACCCGGCAACCTGCAGCAGCATCGTCCAAGCAAACCAGATGGCCGCCGATACAAGTGGGCCTCTGAAGAGCAGCTTCATCCACTGCGGCTGCGCTCCGATATGCACACAACACTGCTTCCTCGGATGCTCACAAACCGAATCACCGAATCGCTCCCGGCTCACTTGGCAGTAGCGAAAACCACTGAGCACACCTGCGTAAAGTTTCCCAAGTCTACTTCCCAGTTCCCACTTACGATCTTCACCCGGCAACCTGCAGCAGCATCGTCCAAGCAAACCAGACGGCCACCGACACAAGTATGCCTCTGAAGAGCAGCTTCATCCACTGCGGCTGCGCTCCGATATGCACCCAACACTGCTACCTCAGATGCTACAAACCGAATCACCGAATCGCTCCCGGCTCACTTGGCAGTAGCGAGAACCACTGAGCACATCTGCGTAAAAATTCCCAATTCTACTTCCCAGTACCCACTTACGATCTTCACCCAGCAACCTACAGCAGCATCGTCCAAGCAAACCAGACGGCCACCGACACAAGTGGGCCTCGGAACAGCAGCTTCATCCACTGCGCCTGCGCTCCGAAATGCACACAACACTGCTACCTCGGATGCTGCAATCTGAATCACCGAATCGCTGACGGCTCACTTGGCAGTAGCGAGAACCACTGTGCCCACCTGCGACAAGATTCCCAAACCTACTTCCCAGTTCCCACTTACGATCTTCACCCGGCAACCTGCAGCACCATCATCCAAGCAAACCAGACGGCCACCGACACAAGTGGGCCTCTGAAGAGCAGCTTCATCCACTGCGCCTGCGCTCTGATATGCACACAATACTGCGACCTCGGATGGAACTAGCCGAATCACCGAATCGCTCTCGGCTCACTTGGCAGTACCGAGAACCACTGTGCCCACCTGCGACAAGATTCCCAAACCTACTTCCCAGTTCCCACTTACGATCTTCACCCGGCAACCTGCAGCCGCATCGTCCAAGCAAACCAGGCTGCCACCGACACAAGTGGGCCTCTGAAGAGCAGCTTCATCCTTTGCGGCTGCGCTCCGATATGCACACAACACTAATACCTCGGATGCTACAAACCGAATCACCGAATCGCTCCCGGCTCACTTGGCAGTAGCGAGAACCACTGAGCACATCTGCGTAAAAATTCCCAATTCTACTTCCCAGTACCCACTTACGATCTTCACCCAGCAACCTACAGCAGCATCGTCCAAGCAAACCAGACGGCCACCGACACAAGTGGGCCTCGGAACAGCAGCTTCATCCACTGCGCCTGCGCTCCGAAATCCACACAACACTGCTACCTCGGATGCTACAATCTGAATCACCGAATCGCTGACGGCTCACTTGGCAGTAGCGAAAACCACTGTACCCACCTGCGACAAGATTCCCAAACCTACTTCCCAGTTCCCACTTACGATCTTCACCCGGCAGCCTGCAGCACCATCGTCCAAGCAAACCAGACGGCCACCGACACAAGTGGGCCTCTGAAGAGCAGCTTCATCCACTGCGCCTGCGCTCTGATATGCACACAATACTGCGACCTCGGATGGAACTAACCGAATCACCGAATCGCTCTCGGCTCACTTGGCAGTACCGAGAACCACTGTGCCCACCTGCGACAAGATTCCCAAACCTACTTCCCAGTTCCCACTTACGATCTTCACCCGGCAACCTGCAGCACCATCGTCCAAGCAAACCAGACGGCCATCGACACAAGTGAGCCTCTGAAGAGAAGCTTCACCCACTGCGCCAGCGCTCCGATATGCACACAACACTGCTACCTCAGATGCTACAAACCGAATCCCCGAATCGCTCCCGGCTCACTGGGCAGTAGCGAGAACCCCTTTGCACACCCGCGTTAAGATTTCCAATTCTACTTCCCAGTTCCCACTTACGATCTTCACACGGCAACCTGCAGCAGCATCGTCCAAGCAAACCAGGCAGCCACCGACACAAGTGGGCCTCTGAAGAGCAGCTTCATCCTTTGCGGCTGCGCTCCGATATGCACACAACACTAATACCTCGGATGCTACAAACCGAATCACCGAATCGCTCCTGGCTCACTTAGCAGTACCCAGAACCACTGAGTACACCTGCGTAAAGATTCCCAATTCTACTTCCCAGTACCCACTTACGATCTTCACCCAGCAACCTGCAGCAGCATCGTCCATGCAAACCAGACGGCCACCGACACAAGTGGGCTTCTGGACAGCAGCTTCATCCACTGCGCCTGCGCTCCGAAATGCACACAAGGCTGCTACCTCGGATGCTACAAACCCAATCACCGAATCGCTCCCGGCTCACTCGGCAGTAGCAAGAACCACTGAGCGCACCTGCGTAAAGATTCCCAATTCTACTTCCCAGTACCCACTTACGATCTTCACCCAGCAACCTGCAGCAGCATCGTCCATGCAAACCAGACGGCCACCGACGCAAGTGGGCTTCTGGACAGCAGCTTCATCCACTGCGCCTGCGCTCCGAAATGCACACAACGCTGCTACCTCGGATGCTACAAACCGAATCACCGAATCGCTCCCGGCTCACTCGGCAGTAGCAAGAACCACTGAGCGCACCTGCGTAAAGATTCCCAATTCTACTTCCCAGTTCCCACTTACGATTTTCACCCGGCAACCTGCAGCAGCATCGTCCAAGCAAACCAGATGGCCGCCGATACAAGTGGGCCTCTGAAGAGCAGCTTCATCCACTGCGGCTGCGCTCCGATATGCACACAACACTGCTTCCTCGGATGCTCACAAACCGAATCACCGAATCGCTCCCGGCTCACTTGGCAGTAGCGAAAACCACTGAGCACACCTGCGTAAAGTTTCCCAAGTCTACTTCCCAGTTCCCACTTACGATCTTCACCCGGCAACCTGCAGCAGCATCGTCCAAGCAAACCAGACGGCCACCGACACAAGTATGCCTCTGAAGAGCAGCTTCATCCACTGCGGCTGCGCTCCGATATGCACCCAACACTGCTACCTCAGATGCTACAAACAGAATCACCGAATCGCTCCCGGCTCACTTGGCAGTAGCGAGAACCACTGAGCACATCTGCGTAAAAATTCCCAATTCTACTTCCCAGTACCCACTTACGATCTTCACCCAGCAACCTACAGCAGCATCGTCCAAGCAAACCAGACGGCCACCGACACAAGTGGGCCTCGGAACAGCAGCTTCATCCACTGCGCCTGCGCTCCGACATGCGCACAACACTGCTACCTCGGATGCTACAATCTGAATCACCGAATCGCTGACGGCTCACTTGGCAGTAGCGAGAACCACTGTGCCCACCTGCGACAAGATTCCCAAACCTACTTCCCAGTTCCCACTTACGATCTTCACCCGGCAACCTGCAGCACCATCGTCCAAGCAAACCAGACGCCCACCGACACAAGTGGGCCTCTGAAGAGCAGCTTCATCCACTGCGCCTGCGCTCTGATATGCACACAATACTGCGACCTCGGATAGAACTAACCGAATCACCGAATCACTCTCGGCTCACTTGGCAGTACCGAGAACCACTGTGCCCACCTGCGACAAGATTCCCAAACCTACTTCCCAGTTCCCACTTACGATCTTCACCCGGCAACCTGCAGCACCATCGTCCAAGCAAACCAGACGGCCATCGACACAAGTGAGCCTCTGAAGAGAAGCTTCACCCACTGCGCCAGCGCTCCGATATGCACACAACACTGCTACCTCAGATGCTACAAACCGAATCCCCGAATCGCTCCCGGCTCACTGGGCAGTAGCGAGAACCCCTTTGCACACCCGCGTTAAGATTTCCAATTCTACTTCCCAGTTCCCACTTACGATCTTCACACGGCAACCTGCAGCAGCATCGTCCAAGCAAACCAGGCAGCCACCGACACAAGTGGGCCTCTGAAGAGCAGCTTCATACTTTGCGGCTGCGCTCCGATATGCACACAACACTGCTACCTCGAATGCTACAAACCGAATCACCGAATCGCTCCCGGCTCACTTGGCAGTAGCGAGAACCACTGAGCACACCTGCGTAATGTTTCCCAATTCTACTTCCCAGTTCCCACTTACGATTTTCACCCGGCAGCCTGCAGCAGCATCGTCCAAGCAAACAAGATGGCCACCGACACAAGTGGGCGTCTGAAGAGCAGCTTCATACTTTGCGGCTGCGCTCCGATATGCACAGAACACTGCTACCTCGAATGCTACAAACCGAATCACCGAATCGCTCTCGGCTCACTTGACAGTACCGAGAACCAAAGAGCACACCTGCGTAATGTTTCCCAATTCTACTTCCCAGTTCCCACTTACGATTTTCACCCGGCAGCCTGCAGCAGCATCGTCCAAGCAAACAAGATGGCCACCGACACAAGTGGGCGTCTGAAGAGCAGCTTCATACTTTGCGGCTGCGCTCCGATATGCACAGAACACTGCTACCTCGAATGCTACAAACCGAATCACCGAATCGCTCTCGGCTCACTTGGCAGTACCGAGAACCAAAGAGCACACCTGCGTAAAGTTTCCAATGTCTACTTTCCAGTTCCCAATTACGATCTTCACTCGGCAACCTGCAGCAGCATCGTCCAAGCAAACCAGACGGCCACCGACACAAGTAGGCCTCTGAAGAGCAGCTTCATCCACTGCGGCTGCG
Source organism: Amblyomma americanum (assembly GCF_052857255.1). Taxonomy (NCBI): domain Eukaryota; kingdom Metazoa; phylum Arthropoda; class Arachnida; order Ixodida; family Ixodidae; genus Amblyomma; species Amblyomma americanum. The sequence continues at coordinate 219,263,120 of NC_135498.1, read as the reverse complement.
CTCCGATATGCACTCAGCACTGCTACCTCGAATGCTACAAACCGAATCACCGAATCGCTCCCGGCTCACTTAGCAGTAGCCAGGACCACTGAGCACACCTGCCTAAAGATTCCCAATTCTACTTCCCAGTACCCACTTACGATCTTCACCCAGCAACCTGCAGCAGCATCGTCCATGCAAACCAGACGGCCACCGACACAAGTGGGCTTCTGGACAGCAGCTTCATCCACTGCGCCTGCGCTCCGAAATGCACACAACACTGCTTCCTCGGATGCTACAAACCGAATCACCGAATCGCTGCCGGCTCACTTGGCAGTAGCGAGAACCACTGTGCACGCCTGCGTAAAGTTTCCCAATTCTACTTCCCAGTTCCCACTTACGATCTTCACCCGGCAACCTGCAGCCGCATTGTCCAAGCAAACCAGACGGCCACCTACACAAGTGGACCTCTGAACAGCAGCTTCATCCCCTGCGCCTGCGCTCCGAAATGCACACAACACTGCTACCTCGGATGCTACAAACCTAATCACCGAATCGCTGCCGGTTCACTTGGCAGTAGCGAGGACCACTGTGTCACCTGCGACATCATTCCCAAATCTTCTTCCCAGTTCCCACTTACGATCTTCACCCGGCAACCTGCAGCAGCATCTTCCAAGCAAACCAGACGGCCACCGACACAAGTGGGCCTCTGAAGAGCAGCTTCATCCACTGCGCCTGCGCTCTGATATGAACACAATACTGCTACCTCGGATGGAACAAACCGAATCACCGAATCGCTCTCGGCTCACTTGGCGGTACCGAGAACCACTGTGCACACCTGCGTAAAGATTCCCAATTCTACTTCCCAGTTCCCACTTACGATCTTCACCCGGCAACCTGCAGCTGCATCGTCCAAGCAAACCAGACGGCCAGCGACACAAGTGGGCCTCTGAAGAGCAGCTTCATCCACTGCGCCTGCGCTCCGAAATGCACACAACACTGCTACCTCGGATGCTACAAACCGAATCACCGAATCGCTGCCGGCTCACTTGGCAGTAGGGAGAACCACAGAGCACACCTGCGTAAAGTTTCCCAAGTCCACTTCCCAGTTCCCACTTACGATCTTCACCCGGCAACCTGCAGTAGCATCGTCCAAGCAAACCAGACGGCCACCGACACCACTGGGCCTCTGAGGAGCAGCTTCATCCACTGCGCCTGTGCTACGAAATGCACACAACACTGCTACCTCGGATGCTACAAACCGAATCACCGAATCGCTCCCTGCTCACTTAGCAGTACCCAGAACCACTGAGTACACCTGCGTAAAGATTCCCAATTCTACTTCCCAGTACCCACTTACGATCTTCACCCAGCAACCTGCAGCAGCATCGTCCATGCAAACCAGACGGCCACCGACACAAGTGGGCTTCTGGACAGCAGCTTCATCCACTGCGCCTGCGCTCCGAAATGCACACAACGCTGCTACCTCGGATGCTACAAACCGAATCACCGAATCGCTCCCGGCTCACTCGGCAGTAGCAAGAACCACTGAGCGCACCTGCGTAAAGATTCCCAATTCTACTTCCCAGTTCCCACTTACGATTTTCACCCGGCAACCTGCAGCAGCATCGTCCAAGCAAACCAGATGGCCGCCGATACAAGTGGGCCTCTGAAGAGCAGCTTCATCCACTGCGGCTGCGCTCCGATATGCACACAACACTGCTTCCTCGGATGCTCACAAACCGAATCACCGAATCGCTCCCGGCTCACTTGGCAGTAGCGAAAACCACTGAGCACACCTGCGTAAAGTTTCCCAAGTATACTTCCCAGTTCCCACTTACGATCTTCACCCGGCAACCTGCAGCAGCATCGTCCAAGCAAACCAGACGGCCACCGACACAAGTATGCCTCTGAAGAGCAGCTTCATCCACTGCGGCTGCGCTCCGATATGCACCCAACACTGCTACCTCAGATGCTACAAACCGAATCACCGAATCGCTCCCGGCTCACTTGGCAGTAGCGAGAACCACTGAGCAGATCTGCGTAAAAATTCCCAATTCTACTTCCCAGTACCCACTTACGATCTTCACCCAGCAACCTACAGCAGCATCGTCCAAGCAAACCAGACGGCCACCGACACAACTGGGCCTCGGAACAGCAGCTTCATCCACTGCGCCTGCGCTCCGAAATGCACACAACACTGCTACCTCGGATTGCTACAATCTGAATCACCGAATCGCTGACGGCTCACTTGGCAGTAGCGAGAACCACTGTGCCCACCTGCGACAAGATTCCCAAACCTACTTCCCAGTTCCACTTACGATCTTCACCCGGCAACCTGCAGCACCATCGTCCAAGCAAACCAGACGGCCACCGACACAAGTGGGCCTCTGAAGAGCAGCTTCATCCACTGCGCCTGCGCTCTGATATGCACGACAATACTGCGACCTCGGATGGAACTAGCCGAATCACCGAATCGCTCTCGGCTCACTTGGCAGTACCGAGAACCACTGTGCCCACCTGCGACAAGATTCCCAAACCTACTTCCCAGTTCCCACTTACGATCTTCACCCGGCAACCTGCAGCCGCATCGTCCAAGCAAACCAGGCTGCCACCGACACAAGTGGCCTCTGAAGAGCAGCTTCATCCTTTGCGGCTGCGCTCCGATAATGCACACAACACTAATACCTCGGATGCTACAAACCGAATCACCGAATCGCTCCCGGCTCACTTGGCAGTAGCGAGAACCACTGAGCACATCTGCGTAAAAATTCCCAATTCTACTTCCCAGTACCCACTTACGATCTTCACCCAGCAACCTACAGCAGCATCGTCCAAGCAAACCAGACGGCCACCGACAAGTGGGCCTCGGAACAGCAGCTTCATCCACTGCGCCTGCGCTCCGAAATGCACACAACACTGCTACCTCGGATGCTACAAACCGAATCACCGAATCGCTCCCTGCTCACTTAGCAGTACCCAGAACCACTGAGTACACCTGCGTAAAGATTCCCAATTCTACTTCCCAGTACCCACTTACGATCTTCACCCCAGCAACCTGCAGCAGCATCGTCCATGCAAACAGACGGCCACCGACACAAGTGGGCTTCTTTACAGCAGCTTCATCCACTGCGCCTGCGCTCCGAAATGCACACAACACTGCTTCCTCGGATGCTCACAAACCGAATCACCGAATCGCTCCCGACTCACTTGGCAGTAGCGAAAACCACTGAGCACACCTGCGTAAAGTTTCCAAGTCTACTTCCCAGTTCCCACTTACGATCTTCACCCGGCAACCTGCAGCAGCATCGTCCAAGCAAACCAGACGGCCACCGACACAAGTATGCCTTTGAAGAGCAGCTTCATCCACTGCGGCTGCGCTCCGATATGCACCCAACACTGCTACCTCAGATGCTACAAACAGAATCACCGAATCGCTCCCGGCTCACTTGGCAGTAGCGAGAACCACTGAGCACATCTGCGTAAAAATTCCCAATTCTACTTCCCAGTACCCACTTACGATCTTCACCCAGCAACCTACAGCAGCATCGTCCAAGCAAACCAGACGGCCACCGACACAAGTGGGCCTCGGAACAGCAGCTTCATCCACTGCGCCTGCGCTCCGACATGCACACAACACTGCTAACTCGGATGCTACAATCTGAATCACCGAATCGCTGACGGCTCACTTGGCAGTAGCGAGAACCACTGTGCCCACCTGCGACAAGATTCCCAAACCTACTTCCCAGTTCCCACTTACGATCTTCACCCGGCAACCTGCAGCACCATCGTCCAAGCAAACCAGACGGCCACCGACTCAAGTGGGCCTCTGAAGAGCAGCTTCATCCACTGCGCCTGCGCTCTGATATGAACACAATACTGCGACCTCGGATGGAACTAGCCGAATCACCGAATCGCTCTCGGCTCACTTGGCAGTACCGAGAACCACTGTGCCCACCTGCGACAAGATTCCCAAACCTACTTCCCAGTTCCCACTTACGATCTTCACCCGGCAACCTGCAGCCGCATCGTCCAAGCAAACCAAGCTGCCACCGACACAAGTGGGCCTCTGAAGAGCAGCTTCATCCTTTGCGGCTGCGCTCCGATATGCACACAACACTAATACCTCGGATGCTACAAACCGAATCACCGAATCGCTCCCGGCTCACTTGGCAGTAGCGAGAACCACTGAGCACATCTGCGTAAAAATTCCCAATTCTACTTCCCAGTACCCACTTACGATCTTCACCCAGCAACCTACAGCAGCATCGTCCAAGCAAACCAGACGGCCACCGACACAAGTGGGCCTCGGAACAGCAGCTTCATCCACTGCGCCTGCGCTCCGAAATCCACACAACACTGCTACCTCGGATGCTACAATCTGAATCACCGAATCGCTGACGGCTCACTTGGCAGTAGCGAAAACCACTGTGCCCACCTGCGACAAGATTCCCAAACCTACTTCCCAGTTCCCACTTACGATCTTCACCCGGCAACCTGCAGCACCATCGTCCAAGCAAACCAGACGGCCACCGACACAAGTGGGCCTCTGAAGAGCAGCTTCATCCACTGCGCCTGCGCTCTGATATGCACACAATACTGCGACCTCGGATGGAACTAACCGAATCACCGAATCGCTCTCGGCTCACTTGGCAGTACCGAGAACCACTGTGCCCACCTGCGACAAGATTCCCAAACCTACTTCCCAGTTCCCACTTACGATCTTCACCCGGCAACCTGCAGCACCATCGTCCAAGCAAACCAGACGGCCATCGACACAAGTGAGCCTCTGAAGAGAAGCTTCATCCACTGCGCCAGCGCTCCGATATGCACACAACACTGCTACCTCAGATGCTACAAACCGAATCCCCGAATCGCTCCCGGCTCACTGGGCAGTAGCGAGAACCCCTTTGCACACCCGCGTTAAGATTTCCAATTCTACTTCCCAGTTCCCACTTACGATCTTCACACGGCAACCTGCAGCAGCATCGTCCAAGCAAACCAGGCAGCCACCGACACAAGTGGGCCTCTGAAGAGCAGCTTCATACTTTGCGGCTGCGCTCCGATATGCACACAACACTGCTACCTCGAATGCTACAAACCGAATCACCGAATCGCTCCCGGCTCACTTGGCAGTAGCGAGAACCACTGAGCACACCTGCGTAATGTTTCCCAATTCTACTTCCCAGTTCCCACTTACGATTTTCACCCGGCAGCCTGCAGCAGCATCGTCCAAGCAAACAAGATGGCCACCGACACAAGTGGGCGTCTGAAGAGCAGCTTCATACTTTGCGGCTGCGCTCCGATATGCACAGAACACTGCTACCTCGAATGCTACAAACCGAATCACCGAATCGCTCTCGGCTCACTTGGCAGTACCGAGAACCAAAGAGCACACCTGCGTAATGTTTCCCAATTCTACTTCCCAGTTCCCACTTACGATTTTCACCCGGCAGCCTGCAGCAGCATCGTCCAAGCAAACAAGATGGCCACCGACACAAGTGGGCGTCTGAAGAGCAGCTTCATACTTTGCGGCTGCGCTCCGATATGCACAGAACACTGCTACCTCGAATGCTACAAACCGAATCACCGAATCGCTCTCGGCTCACTTGGCAGTACCGAGAACCAAAGAGCACACCTGCGTAAAGTTTCCAATGTCTACTTTCCAGTTTCCAATTACGATCTTCACTCGGCAACCTGTAGCAGCATCGTCCAAGCAAACCAGACGGCCACCGACACAAGTAGGCCTCTGAAGAGCAGCTTCATCCACTGCGGCTGCGCTCCGATATGCACTCAGCACTGCTACCTCGAATGCTACAAACCGAATCACCGAATCGCTCCCGGCTCACTTAGCAGTAGCCAGGACCACTGAGCACACCTGCCTAAAGATTCCCAATTCTACTTCCCAGTACCCACTTACGATCTTCACCCAGCAACCTGCAGCAGCATCGTCCATGCAAACCAGACGGCCACCGACACAAGTGGGCTTCTGGACAGCAGCTTCATCCACTGCGCCTGCGCTCCGAAATGCACACAACACTGCTACCTCGGATGCTACAAACCGAATCACCGAATCGCTGCCGGCTCACTTGGCAGTAGCGAGAACCACTGTGCACGCCTGCGTAAAGTTTCCCAATTCTACTTCCCAGTTCCCACTTACGATCTTCACCCGGCAACCTGCAGCAGCATTGTCCAAGCAAACCAGACGGCCACCTACACAAGTGGACATCTGAACAGCAGCTTCATCCCCTGCGCCTGCGCTCCGAAATGCACACAACACTGCTACCTCGGATGCTACAAACCTAATCACCGAATCGCTGCCGGTTCACTTGGCAGTAGCGAGGACCACTGTGTCACCTGCGACATCATTCCCAAATCTTCTTCCCAGTTCCCACTTACGATCTTCACCCGGCAACCTGCAGCAGCATCTTCCAAGCAAACCAGACGGCCACCGACACAAGTGGGCCTCTGAAGAGCAGCTTCATCCACTGCGCCTGCGCTCTGATATGAACACAATACTGCTACCTCGGATGGAACAAACCGAATCACCGAATCGCTCTCGGCTCACTTGGCGGTACCGAGAACCACTGTGCACACCTGCGTAAAGATTCCCAATTTTACTTCCCAGTTCCCACTTACGATCTTCACCCGGCAACCTGCAGCTGCATCGTCCAAGCAAACCAGACGGCCAGCGACACAAGTGGGCCTCTGAAGAGCAGCTTCATCCACTGCGCCTGCGCTCCGAAATGCACACAACACTGCTACCTCGGATGCTACAAACCGAATCACCGAATCGCTGCCGGCTCACTTGGCAGTAGGGAGAACCACTGTGCACGCCTGCGTAAAGTTTCCCAATTCTACTTCCCAGTTCCCACTTACGATCTTCACCCGGCAACCTGCAGCAGCATTGTCCAAGCAATCCAGACGGCCACCTACACAAGTGGACCTCTGAACAGCAGCTTCATCCCCTGCGCCTGCGCTCCGAAATGCACACAACACTGCTACCTCGGATGCTACAAACCTAATCACCGAATCGCTGCCGGTTCACTTGGCAGTAGCGAGGACCACTGTGTCACCTGCGACATCATTCCCAAATCTTCTTCCCAGTTCCCACTTACGATCTTCACCCGGCAACCTGCAGCAGCATCTTCCAAGCAAACCAGACGGCCACCGACACAAGTGGGCCTCTGAAGAGCAGCTTCATCCACTGCGCCTGCGCTCTGATATGAACACAATACTGCTACCTCGGATGGAACAAACCGAATCACCGAATCGCTCTCGGCTCACTTGGCGGTACCGAGAACCACTGTGCACACCTGCGTAAAGATTCCCAATTTTACTTCCCAGTTCCCACTTACGATCTTCACCCGGCAACCTGCAGCTGCATCGTCCAAGCAAACCAGACGGCCAGCGACACAAGTGGGCCTCTGAAGAGCAGCTTCATCCACTGCGCCTGCGCTCCGAAATGCACACAACACTGCTACCTCGGATGCTACAAACCGAATCACCGAATCGCTGCCGGCTCACTTGGCAGTAGGGAGAACCACAGAGCACACCTGCGTAAAGTTTCCCAAGTCCACTTCCCAGTTCCCACTTACGATCTTCACCCGGCAACCTGCAGTAGCATCGTCCAAGCAAACCAGACGGCCACCGACACCACTGGGCCTCTGAGGAGCAGCTTCATCCACTGCGCCTGTGCTACGAAATGCACACAACACTGCTACCTCGGATGCTACAAACCGAATCACCGAATCGCTCCCTGCTCACTTAGCAGTACCCAGAACCACTGAGTACACCTGCGTAAAGATTCCCAATTCTACTTCCCAGTACCCACTTACGATCTTCACCCAGCAACCTGCAGCAGCATCGTCCATGCAAACCAGACGGCCACCGACACAAGTGGGCTTCTGGACAGCAGCTTCATCCACTGCGCCTGCGCTCCGAAATGCACACAACGCTGCTACCTCGGATGCTACAAACCGAATCACCGAATCGCTCCCGGCTCACTCGGCAGTAGCAAGAACCACTGAGCGCACCTGCGTAAAGATTCCCAATTCTACTTCCCAGTTCCCACTTACGATTTTCACCCGGCAACCTGCAGCAGCATCGTCCAAGCAAACCAGATGGCCGCCGATACAAGTGGGCCTCTGAAGAGCAGCTTCATCCACTGCGGCTGCGCTCCGATATGCACACAACACTGCTTCCTCGGATGCTCACAAACCGAATCACCGAATCGCTCCCGGCTCACTTGGCAGTAGCGAAAACCACTGAGCACACCTGCGTAAAGTTTCCCAAGTCTACTTCCCAGTTCCCACTTACGATCTTCACCCGGCAACCTGCAGCAGCATCGTCCAAGCAAACCAGACGGCCACCGACACAAGTATGCCTCTGAAGAGCAGCTTCATCCACTGCGGCTGCGCTCCGATATGCACCCAACACTGCTACCTCAGATGCTACAAACCGAATCACCGAATCGCTCCCGGCTCACTTGGCAGTAGCGAGAACCACTGAGCACATCTGCGTAAAAATTCCCAATTCTACTTCCCAGTACCCACTTACGATCTTCACCCAGCAACCTACAGCAGCATCGTCCAAGCAAACCAGACGGCCACCGACACAAGTGGGCCTCGGAACAGCAGCTTCATCCACTGCGCCTGCGCTCCGAAATGCACACAACACTGCTACCTCGGATGCTACAATCTGAATCACCGAATCGCTGACGGCTCACTTGGCAGTAGCGAGAACCACTGTGCCCACCTGCGACAAGATTCCCAAACCTACTTCCCAGTTCCCACTTACGATCTTCACCCGGCAACCTGCAGCACCATCGTCCAAGCAAACCAGACGGCCACCGACACAAGTGGGCCTCTGAAGAGCAGCTTCATCCACTGCGCCTGCGCTCTGATATGCACACAATACTGCGACCTCGGATGGAACTAGCCGAATCACCGAATCGCTCTCGGCTCACTTGGCAGTACCGAGAACCACTGTGCCCACCTGCGACAAGATTCCCAAACCTACTTCCCAGTTCCCACTTACGATCTTCACCCGGCAACCTGCAGCCGCATCGTCCAAGCAAACCAGGCTGCCACCGACACAAGTGGGCCTCTGAAGAGCAGCTTCATCCTTTGCGGCTGCGCTCCGATATGCACACAACACTAATACCTCGGATGCTACAAACCGAATCACCGAATCGCTCCCGGCTCACTTGGCAGTAGCGAGAACCCCTGAGCACATCTGCGTAGAAATTCCCAATTCTACTTCCCAGTACCCACTTACGATCTTCACCCAGCAACCTACAGCAGCATCGTCCAAGCAAACCAGACGGCCACCGACACAAGTGGGCCTCGGAACAGCAGCTTCATCCACTGCGCCTGCGCTCCGAAATGCACACAACACTGCTACCTCGGATGCTACAAACCGAATCACCGAATCGCTCCCTGCTCACTTAGCAGTACCCAGAACCACTGAGTACACCTGCGTAAAGATTCCCAATTCTACTTCCCAGTACCCACTTACGATCTTCACCCAGCAACCTGCAGCAGCATCGTCCATGCAAACCAGACGGCCACCGACACAAGTGGGCTTCTGGACAGCAGCTTCATCCACTGCGCCTGCGCTCCGAAATGCACACAACGCTGCTACCTCGGATGCTACAAACCGAATCACCGAATCGCTCCCGGCTCACTCGGCAGTAGCAAGAACCACTGAGCGCACCTGCGTAAAGATTCCCAATTCTACTTCCCAGTTCCCACTTACGATTTTCACCCGGCAACCTGCAGCAGCATCGTCCAAGCAAACCAGATGGCCGCCGATACAAGTGGGCCTCTGAAGAGCAGCTTCATCCACTGCGGCTGCGCTCCGATATGCACACAACACTGCTTCCTCGGATGCTCACAAACCGAATCACCGAATCGCTCCCGACTCACTTGGCAGTAGCGAAAACCACTGAGCACACCTGCGTAAAGTTTCCCAAGTCTACTTCCCAGTTCCCACTTACGATCTTCACCCGGCAACCTGCAGCAGCATCGTCCAAGCAAACCAGACGGCCACCGACACAAGTATGCCTTTGAAGAGCAGCTTCATCCACTGCGGCAGCGCTCCGATATGCACCCAACACTGCTACCTCAGATGCTACAAACAGAATCACCGAATCGCTCCCGGCTCACTTGGCAGTAGCGAGAACCACTGAGCACATCTGCGTAAAAATTCCCAATTCTACTTCCCAGTACCCACTTACGATCTTCACCCAGCAACCTACAGCAGCATCGTCCAAGCAAACCAGACGGCCACCGACACAAGTGGGCCTCGGAACAGCAGCTTCATCCACTGCGCCTGCGCTCCGACATGCACACAACACTGCTACCTCGGATGCTACAATCTGAATCACCGAATCGCTGACGGCTCACTTGGCAGTAGCGAGAACCACTGTGCCCACCTGCGACAAGATTCCCAAACCTACTTCCCAGTTCCCACATACGATCTTCACCCGGCAACCTGCAGCACCATCGTCCAAGCAAACCAGACGGCCACCGACTCAAGTGGGCCTCTGAAGAGCAGCTTCATCCACTGCGCCTGCGCTCTGATATGCACACAATACTGCGACCTCGGATGGAACTAGCCGAATCACCGAATCGCTCTCGACTCACTTGGCAGTACCGAGAACCACTGTGCCCACCTGCGACAAGATTCCCAAACCTACTTCCCAGTTCCCACTTACGATCTTCACCCGGCAACCTGCAGCCGCATCGTCCAAGCAAACCAGGCTGCCACCGACACAAGTGGGCCTCTGAAGAGCAGCTTCATCCTTTGCGGCTGCGCTCCGATATGCACACAACACTAATACCTCGGATGCTACAAACCGAATCACCGAATCGCTCCCGGCTCACTTGGCAGTAGCGAGAACCACTGAGCACATCTGCGTAAAAATTCCCAATTCTACTTCCCAGTACCCACTTACGATCTTCACCCAGCAACCTACAGCAGCATCGTCCAAGCAAACCAGACGGCCACCGACACAAGTGGGCCTCGGAGCAGCAGCTTCATCCACTGCGCCTGCGCTCCGAAATCCACACAACACTGCTACCTCGGATGCTACAATCTGAATCACCGAATCGCTGACGGCTCACTTGGCAGTAGCGAAAACCACTGTGCCCACCTGCGACAAGATTCCCAAACCTACTTCCCAGTTCCCACTTACGATCTTCACCCGGCAACCTGCAGCACCATCGTCCAAGCAAACCAGACGGCCACCGACACAAGTGGGCCTCTGAAGAGCAGCTTCATCCACTGCGCCTGCGCTCTGATATGCACACAATACTGCGACCTCGGATGGAACTAACCGAATCACCGAATCGCTCTCGGCTCACTTGGCAGTACCGAGAACCACTGTGCCCACCTGCGACAAGATTCCCAAACCTACTTCCCAGTTCCCACTTACGATCTTCACCCGGCAACCTGCAGCACCATCGTCCAAGCAAACCAGACGGCCATCGACACAAGTGAGCCTCTGAAGAGAAGCTTCACCCACTGCGCCAGCGCTCCGATATGCACACAACACTGCTACCTCAGATGCTACAAACCGAATCCCCGAATCGCTCCCGGCTCACTGGGCAGTAGCGAGAACCCTTTGCACACCCGCGTTAAGATTTCCAATTCTACTTCCCAGTTCCCACTTACGATCTTCACACGGCAACCTGCAGCAGCATCGTCCAAGCAAACCAGGCAGCCACCGACACAAGTGGGCCTCTGAAGAGCAGCTTCATACTTTGCGGCTGCGCTCCGATATGCACACAACACTGCTACCTCGAATGCTACAAACCGAATCACCGAATCGCTCCCGGCTCACTTGGCAGTAGCGAGAACCACTGAGCACACCTGCGTAATGTTTCCCAATTCTACTTCCCAGTTCCCACTTACGATTTTCACCCGGCAGCCTGCAGCAGCATCGTCCAAGCAAACAAGATGGCCACCGACACAAGTGGGCGTCTGAAGAGCAGCTTCATACTTTGCGGCTGCGCTCCGATATGCACAGAACACTGCTACCTCGAATGCTACAAACCGAATCACCGAATCGCTCTCGGCTCACTTGGCAGTACCGAGAACCAAAGAGCACACCTGCGTAATGTTTCCCAATTCTACTTCCCAGTTCCCACTTACGATTTTCACCCGGCAGCCTGCAGCAGCATCGTCCAAGCAAACAAGATGGCCACCGACACAAGTGGGCGTCTGAAGAGCAGCTTCATACTTTGCGGCTGCGCTCCGATATGCACAGAACACTGCTACCTCGAATGCTACAAACCGAATCACCGAATCGCTCTCGGCTCACTTGGCAGTACCGAGAACCAAAGAGCACACCTGCGTAAAGTTTCCAATGTCTACTTTCCAGTTTCCAATTACGATCTTCACTCGGCAACCTGCAGCAGCATCGTCCAAGCAAACCAGACGGCCACCGACACAAGTAGGCCTCTGAAGAGCAGCTTCATCCACTGCGGCTGCGCTCCGATATGCACTCAGCACTGCTACCTCGAATGCTACAAACCGAATCACCGAATCGCTCCCGGCTCACTTAGCAGTAGCCAGGACCACTGAGCACACCTGCCTAAAGATTCCCAATTCTACTTCCCAGTACCCACTTACGATCTTCACCCAGCAACCTGCAGCAGCATCGTCCATGCAAACCAGACGGCCACCGACACAAGTGGGCTTCTGGACAGCAGCTTCATCCACTGCGCCTGCGCTCCGAAATGCACACAACACTGCTACCTCGGATGCTACAAACCGAATCACCGAATCGCTGCCGGCTCACTTGGCAGTAGCGAGAACCACTGTGCACGCCTGCGTAAAGTTTCCAAATTCTACTTCCCAGTTCCCACTTACGATCTTCACCCGGCAACCTGCAGCAGCATTGTCCAAGCAAACCAGACGGCCACCTACACAAGTGGACCTCTGAACAGCAGCTTCATCCCCTGCGCCTGCGCTCCGAAATGCACACAACACTGCTACCTCGGATGCTACAAACCTAATCACCGAATCGCTGCCGGTTCACTTGGCAGTAGCGAGGACCACTGTGTCACCTGCGACATCATTCCCAAATCTTCTTCCCAGTTCCCACTTACGATCTTCACCCGGCAACCTGCAGCAGCATCTTCCAAGCAAACCAGACGGCCACCGACACAAGTGGGCCTCTGAAGAGCAGCTTCATCCACTGCGCCTGCGCTCTGATATGAACACAATACTGCTACCTCGGATGGAACAAACCGAATCACCGAATCGCTCTCGGCTCACTTGGCGGTACCGAGAACCACTGTGCACACCTGCGTAAAGATTCCCAATTCTACTTCCCAGTTCCCACTTACGATCTTCACCCGGCAACCTGCAGCTGCATCGTCCAAGCAAACCAGACGGCCAGCGACACAAGTGGGCCTCTGAAGAGCAGCCTTATCCACTGCGGCTGCGCTCCGATATGCAAACAACACTGCTACCTTGGATGCTACAATCCGAATCACCGAATCGCTCCCGGCTCACTTGGCAGTAGCGAGAACCATTGTGCACACCTGCGTAAAGATTCCCAATTCTACTTCCCAGTTCTCACTTACGATTTTCACCCGGCAACCTTCAGCAGCATCGTCCAAGCAAACCAGGAGCCCACCAACACAAGTGGGCCTCTGAAGAGCAGCTTCATCCACTGCGCCTGAGCTCCGATATGCACACAACAATGCTACCTCGGATGCGACAAAAGGAATCACCGAATCGCTCGCGGCTCACTTGGCAGTGGCGAGAACCACTGTGCAAACCAACGTAAAGATTCCCAATTCTACTTCCCGGTTCCCACTTACGATCTTCACCCGGCAACCTGCAGCAGCATCGTCCAAGCAAACCAGATGGCCACCGATACAAGTGGGCCTCTGAAGAGCAGCTTCATCCACTGCGGCTGCGCTCCGATATGCACACAGCACTGCTACCTCGGATGCTACAAACCGAATCACCGAATCGCTCCCGGCTCACTTGGCAGTAGCGAGAACCACTGTGCACACCTGCGTAAAGATTCCCAATTCTACTTCCCAGTTCTCACTTACGATTTTCACCCGGCAACCTTCAGCAGCATCGTCCAAGCAAACCAGGAGCCCACCAACACAAGTGGGCCTCTGAAGAGCAGCTTCATCCACTGCGCCTGAGCTCCGATATGCACACAACAATGCTACCTCGGATGCGACAAAAGGAATCACCGAATCGCTCGCGGCTCACTTGGCAGTGGCGAGAACCACTGTGCAAACCAACGTAAAGGTTACCAATTCTACTTTCCGGTTCCCACTTACGATCTTCACCCGGCAACCTGCAGCAGCATCGTCCAAGCAAACCAGATGGCCACCGATACATGTGGGCCTCTGAAGAGCAGCTTCATCCACTGCGGCTGCGCTCCGATATGCACAAAACACTGCTACCTCGGATGCTACAACCCTAATCACCGAATCGCTCCCGGCTCACTTGGCAGTAGCGAGAACCACTGTGCACACCTGCGTAAAGATTCCCAATTCTACTTCCCAGTTCCCACTTACAATTTTCACCCGGCAACCTGCAGCAGCATCGTCCAAGCAAACCAGATGGCCGCCGATACAAGTGCGCCTCTGAATAGCAGCTTCAACCACTGCGGCTGCGCTCCGATATGCACACAACACTGCTTCCTCGGATGCTCACAAACCGAATCACCGAATCGCTCCCGGCTCACTTGGCAGTAGCGAGAACCACTGAGCACACCTGCATAAAATTTTCCAAGTCTACTTCCCAGTTCCCACTTACGATCTTCACCCGGCAACCTGCAGCAGCATCTTCCAAGCAAACCAGACGGCCACCGACACAAGTGGGCCTCTGAAGAGCAGCCTTATCCACTGCGGCTGCGCTCCGATATGCAAACAACACTGCTACCTCGGATGCTACAATCCGAATCACCGAATCGCTCCCGGCTCACTTGGCAGTAGCGAGAACCATTGTGCACACCTGCGTAAAGATTCCCAATTCTACTTCCCAGTTCTCACTTACGATTTTCACCCGGCAACCTTCAGCAGCATCGTCCAAGCAAACCAGGAGCCCACCAACACAAGTGGGCCTCTGAAGAGCAGCTTCATCCACTGCGCCTGAGCTCCGATATGCACACAACAATACTACCTCCGATGCGACAAAAGGAATCACCGAATCGCTCCCGGCTCACTTGGCAGTAGCGAGAACCACTGTGCAAACCAGCGTAAAGATTCCCAATTCTACTTCCCGGTTCCCACTTACGATCTTCACCCGGCAACCTGCAGCAGCATCGTCCAAGCAAACCAGATGGCCACCGATACAAGTGGGCCTCTGAAGAGCAGCTTCATCCACTGCGCCTGCGCTCCGAAATGCACACAACACTGCTACCTCGGATGCTACAAACCGAATCACCGAATCGCTGCCGGCTCACTTGGCAGTAGGGAGAACCACAGAGCACACCTGCGTAAAGTTTCCCAAGTCCACTTCCCAGTTCCCACTTACGATCTTCACCCGGCAACCTACAGCAGCATCGTCCAAGCAAACCAGACGGCCACCGACACAAGTAGGCCTCTGAAGAACAGCTTCATCCACTGCGGCTGTGCTCCGATATGCACACAACACTGCTACCTCGGATGCTACAAACCGAATCACCGAATCGCTCCCGGCTCACTTGACAGTAGCGAGAACCACTGAGCACACCTGCCTAATGATTCCCTATTCTACTTCCCAGTTCCCACTTACGATCTTCACCCGCCAACCTGCAGTAGCATCGTCCAAGCAAACCAGACGGCCACCGACACCACTGGGCCTCTGAGGAGCAGCTTCATCCACTGCGCCTGTGCTACGAAATGCACACAACACTGCTACCTCGGATGCTACAAACCGAATCACCGAATCGCTCCCTGCTCACTTAGCAGTACCCAGAACCACTGAGTACACCTGCGTAAAGATTCCCAATTGTACTTCCCAGTACCCACTTACGATCTTCACCCAGCAACCTGCAGCAGCATCGTCCATGCAAACCAGACGGCCACCGACACAAGTGGGCTTCTGGACAGCAGCTTCATCCACTGCGCCTGCGCTCCGAAATGCACACAACGCTGCTACCTCGGATGCTACAAACCGAATCACCGAATCGCTCCCGGCTCACTCGGCAGTAGCAAGAACCACTGAGCGCACCTGCGTAAAGATTCCCAATTCTACTTCCCAGTTCCCACTTACGATTTTCACCCGGCAACCTGCAGCAGCATCGTCCAAGCAAACCAGATGGCCGCCGATACAAGTGGGCCTCTGAAGAGCAGCTTCATCCACTACGGCTGCGCTCCGATATGCACACAACACTGCTTCCTCGGATGCTCACAAACCGAATCACCGAATCGCTCCCGGCTCACTTGGCAGTAGCGAAAACCACTGAGCACACCTGCGTAAAGTTTCCCAAGTCTACTTCCCAGTTCCCACTTACGATCTTCACCCGGCAACCTGCAGCAGCATCGTCCAAGAAAACCAGACGGCCACCGACACAAGTATGCCTCTGAAGAGCAGCTTCATCCACTGCGGCTGCGCTCCGATATGCACCCAACACTGCTACCTCAGATGCTACAAACCGAATCACCGAATCGCTCCCGGCTCACTTGGCAGTAGCGAAAACCACTGAGCACATCTGCGTAAAAATTCCCAATTCTACTTCCCAGTACCTACTTACGATCTTCACCCAGCAACCTACAGCAGCATCGTCCAAGCAAACCAGACGGCCACCGACACAAGTGGGCCTCGGAACAGCAGCTTCATCCACTGCGCCTGCGCTCCGACATGCACACAACACTGCTACCTCGGATGCTACAATCTGAATCACCGAATCGCTGACGGCTCACTTGGCAGTAGCGAGAACCACTGTGCCCACCTGCGACAAGATTCCCAAACCTACTTCCCAGTTCCCACTTACGATCTTCACCCGGCAACCTGCAGCACCATCGTCCAAGCAAACCAGACGGCCACCGACTCAAGTGGGCCTCTGAAGAGCAGCTTCATCCACTGCGCCTGCGCTCTGATATGCACACAATACTGCGACCTCGGATGGAACTAGCCGAATCACCGAATCGCTCTCGGCTCACTTGGCAGTACCGAGAACCACTGTGCCCACCTGCGACAAGATTCCCAAACCTACTTCCCAGTTCCCACTTACGATCTTCACCCGGCAACCTGCAGCCGCATCGTCCAAGCAAACCAGGCTGCCACCGACACAAGTGGGCCTCTGAAGAGCAGCTTCATCCTTTGCGGCTGCGCTCCGATATGCACACAACACTAATACCTCGGATGCTACAAACCGAATCACCGAATCGCTCCCGGCTCACTTGGCAGTAGCGAGAACCACTGAGCACATCTGCGTAAAAATTCCCAATTCTACTTCCCAGTACCCACTTACGATCTTCACCCAGCAACCTACAGCAGCATCGTCCAAGCAAACCAGACGGCCACCGACACAAGTGGGCCTCGGAACAGCAGCTTCATCCACTGCGCCTGCGCTCCGAAATCCACACAACACTGCTACCTCGGATGCTACAATCTGAATCACCGAATCGCTGACGGCTCACTTGGCAGTAGCGAAAGCCACTGTGCCCACCTGCGACAAGATTCCCAAACCTACTTCCCAGTTCCCACTTACGATCTTCACCCGGCAACCTGCAGCACCATCGTCCAAGCAAACCAGACGGCCACCGACACAAGTGGGCCTCTGAAGAGCAGCTTCATCCACTGCGCCTGCGCTCTGATATGCACACAATACTGCGACCTCGGATGGAACTAACCGAATCACCGAATCGCTCTCGGCTCACTTGGCAGTACCGAGAACCACTGTGCCCACCTGCGACAAGATTCCCAAACCTACTTCCCAGTTCCCACTTACGATCTTCACCCGGCAACCTGCAGCACCATCGTCCAAGCAAACCAGACGGCCATCGACACAAGTGAGCCTCTGAAGAGAAGCTTCACCCACTGCGCCAGCGCTCCGATATGCACACAACACTGCTACCTCAGATGCTACAAACCGAATCCCCGAATCGCTCCCGGCTCACTGGGCAGTAGCGAGAACCCCTTTGCACACCCGCGTTAAGATTTCCAATTCTACTTCCCAGTTCCCACTTACGATCTTCACACGGCAACCTGCAGCAGCATCGTCCAAGCAAACCAGGCAGCCACCGACACAAGTGGGCCTCTGAAGAGCAGCTTCATACTTTGCGGCTGCGCTCCGATATGCACACAACACTGCTACCTCGAATGCTACAAACCGAATCACCGAATCGCTCCCGGCTCACTTGGCAGTAGCGAGAACCACTGAGCACACCTGCGTAATGTTTCCCAATTCTACTTCCCAGTTCCCACTTACGATTTTCACCCGGCAGCCTGCAGCAGCATCGTCCAAGCAAACAAGATGGCCACCGACACAAGTGGGCGTCTGAAGAGCAGCTTCATACTTTGCGGCTGCGCTCCGATATGCACAGAACACTGCTACCTCGAATGCTACAAACCGAATCACCGAATCGCTCTCGGCTCACTTGGCAGTACCGAGAACCAAAGAGCACACCTGCGTAATGTTTCCCAATTCTACTTCCCAGTTCCCACTTACGATTTTCACCCGGCAGCCTGCAGCAGCATCGTCCAAGCAAACAAGATGGCCACCGACACAAGTGGGCGTCTGAAGAGCAGCTTCATACTTTGCGGCTGCGCTCCGATATGCACAGAACACTGCTACCTCGAATGCTACAAACCGAATCACCGAATCGCTCTCGGCTCACTTGGCAGTACCGAGAACCAAAGAGCACACCTGCGTAAAGTTTCCAATGTCTACTTTCCAGTTCCCATTTACGATCTTCACTCGGCAACCTGCAGCAGCATCGTCCAAGAAAACCAGACGGCCACCGACACAAGTAGGCCTCTGAAGAGCAGCTTCATCCACTGCGGCTGCGCTCCGATATGCACTCAGCACTGCTACCTCGAATGCTACAAACCGAATCACCGAATAGCTCCCGGCTCACTTAGCAGTAGCCAGGACCACTGAGCACACCTGCCTAAAGATTCCCAATTCTACTTCCCAGTACCCACTTACGATCTTCACCCAGCAACCTGCAGCAGCATCGTCCATGCAAACCAGACAGCCACCGACACAAGTGGGCTTCTGGACAGCAGCTTCATCCACTGCGCCTGCGCTCCGAAATGCACACAACACTGCTACCTCGGATGCTACAAACCGAATCACCGAATCGCTGCCGGCTCACTTGGCAGTAGCGAGAACCACTGTGCACGCCTGCGTAAAGTTTCCCAATTCTACTTCCCAGTTCCCACTTACGATCTTCACCCGGCAACCTGCAGCAGCATTGTCCAAGCAAACCAGACGGCCACCTACACAAGTGGACCTCTGAACAGCAGCTTCATCCCCTGCGCCTGCGCTCCGAAATGCACACAACACTGCTACCTCGGATGCTACAAACCTAATCACCGAATCGCTGCCGGTTCACTTGGCAGTAGCGAGGACCACTGTGTCACCTGCGACATCATTCCCAAATCTTCTTCCCAGTTCCCACTTACGATCTTCACCCGGAAACCTGCAGCAGCATCTTCCAAGCAAACCAGACGGCCACCGACACAAGTGGGCCTCTGAAGAGCAGCTTCATCCACTGCGCCTGCGCTCTGATATGAACACAATACTGCTACCTCGGATGGAACAAACCGAATCACCGAATCGCTCTCGGCTCACTTGGCGGTACCGAGAACCACTGTGCACACCTGCGTAAAGATTCCCAATTCTACTTCCCAGTTCCCACTTATGATCTTCACCCGGCAACCTGCAGCTGCATCGTCCAAGCAAACCAGACGGCCAGCGACACAAGTGGGCCTCTGAAGAGCAGCCTTATCCACTGCGGCTGCGCTCCGATATGCAAACAACACTGCTACCTCGGATGCTACAATCCGAATCGCCGAATCGCTCCCGGCTCACTTGGCAGTAGCGAGAACCATTGTGCACACCTGCGTAAAGATTCCCAATTCTACTTCCCAGTTCTCACTTACGTGTTTCACCCGGCAACCTTCAGCAGCATCGTCCAAGCAAACCAGGAGCCCACCAACACAAGTGGGCCTCTGAAGAGCAGCTTCATCCACTGCGCCTGAGCTCCGATATGCACACAACAATGCTACCTCGGATGCGACAAAAGGAATCACCGAATCGCTCGCGGCTCACTTGGCAGTGGCGAGAACCACTGTGCAAACCAACGTAAAGATTCCCAATTCTACTTCCCGGTTCCCACTTACGATCTTCACCCGGCAACCTGCAGCAGCATCGTCCAAGCAAACCAGATGGCCACCGATACAAGTGGGCCTCTGAAGAGCAGCTTCATCCACTGCGGCTGCGCTCCGATATGCACACAACACTGCTACCTCGGATGCTACAAACCGAATCACCGAATCGCTCCCGGCTCACTTGGCAGTAGCGAGAACCACTGTGCACACCTGCGTAAAGATTCCCATTTCTACTTCCCAGTTCTCACTTACGATTTTCACCCGGCAACCTTCAGCAGCATCGTCCAAGCAAACCAGGAGCCCACCAACACAAGTGGGCCTCTGAAGAGCAGCTTCATCCACTGCGCCTGAGCTCCGATATGCACACAACAATGCTACCTCGGATGCGACAAAAGGAATCACCGAATCGCTCGCGGCTCACTTGGCAGTGGCGAGAACCACTGTGCAAACCAACGTAAAGATTACCAATTCTACTTTCCGGTTCCCACTTACGATCTTCACCCGGCAACCAGCAGCAGCATCGTCCAAGCAAACCAGATGGCCACCGATACATGTGGGCCTCTGAAGAGCAGCTTCATCCACTGCGGCTGCGCTCCGATATGCACAAAACACTGCTACCTCGGATGCTACAACCCTAATCACCGAATCGCTCCCGGCTCACTTGGCAGTAGCGAGAACCACTGTGCACACCTGCGTAAAGATTCCCAATTCTACTTCCCAGTTCCCACTTACGATTTTCACCCGGCAACCTGCAGCAGCATCGTCCAAGCAAACCAGATGGCCGCCGATACAAGTGCGCCTCTGAATAGCAGCTTCAACCACTGCGGCTGCGCTCCGATATGCACACAACACTGCTACCTCGGATGCTACAATCCGAATCACCGAATCGCTCCCGGCTCACTTGGCAGTAACGAGAACCATTGTGCACACCTGCGTAAAGATTCCCAATTCTACTTCCCAGTTCTCACTAACGATTTTCACCCGGCAACCTTCAGCAGCATCGTCCAAGCAAACCAGGAGCCCACCAACACAAGTGGGCCTCTGAAGAGCAGCTTCATCCACTGCGCCTGAGCTCCGATATGCACACAACAATGCTACCTCCGATGCGACAAAAGGAATCACCGAATCGCTCCCGGCTCACTTGGCAGTAGCGAGAACCACTGTGCAAACCAGCGTAAAGATTCCCAATTCTACTTCCCGGTTCCCACTTACGATCTTCACCCGGCAACCTGCAGCAGCATCGTCCAAGCAAACCAGATGGCCACCGATACAAGTGGGCCTCTGAAGAGCAGCTTCATCCACTGCGCCTGCGCTCCGAAATACAAACAACACTGCTACCTCGGATGCTACAAACCGAATCCCCGAATCGCTGCCGGCTCACTTGGCAGTAGGGAGAACCACAGAGCACACCTGCGTAAAGTTTCCCAAGTCCACTTCCCAGTTCCCACTTACGATCTTCACCCGGCAACCTACAGCAGCATCGTCCAAGCAAACCAGACGGCCACCGACACAAGTAGGCCTCTGAAGAACAGCTTCATCCACTGCGGCTGTGCTCCGATATGCACACAACACTGCTACCTCGGATGCTACAAACCGAATCACCGAATCGCTCCCGGCTCACTTGACAGTAGCGAGAACCACTGAGCACACCTGCCTAATGATTCCCTATTCTACTTCCCAGTTCCCACTTACGATCTTCACCCGGAAACCTGCAGTAGCATCGTCCAAGCAAACCAGACGGCCACCGACACCACTGGGCCTCTGAGGAGCAGCTTCATCCACTGCGCCTGTGCTACGAAATGCACACAACACTGCTACCTCGGATGCTACAAACCGAATCACCGAATCGCTCCCTGCTCCCTTAGCAGTACCCAGAACCACTGAGTACACCTGCGTAAAGATTCCCAATTCTACTTCCCAGTACCCACTTACGATCTTCACCCAGCAACCTGCAGCAGCATCGTCCATGCAAACCAGACGGCCACCGACACAAGTGGGCTTCTGGACAGCAGCTTCATCCACTGCGCCTGCGCTCCGAAATGCACACAACGCTGCTACCTCGGATGCTACAAACCGAATCACCGAATCACTCCCGGCTCACTCGGCAGTAGCAAGAACCACTGAGCGCACCTGCGTAAAGATTCCCAATTCTACTTCCCAGTTCCCACTTACGATTTTCACCCGGCAACCTGCAGCAGCATCGTCCAAGCAAACCAGATGGCCGCCGATACAAGTGGGCCTCTGAAGAGCAGCTTCATCCACTGCGGCTGCGCTCCGATATGCACAGAACACTGCTTCCTCGGATGCTCACAAACCGAATCACCGAATCGCTCCCGGCTCACTTGGCAGTAGCGAAAACCACTGAGCACACCTGCGTAAAGTTTCCCAAGTCTACTTCCCAGTTCCCACTTACGATCTTCACCCGGCAACCTGCAGCAGCATCGTCCAAGCAAACCAGACGGCCACCGACACAAGTATGCCTCTGAAGAGCAGCTTCATCCACTGCGGCTGCGCTCCGATATGCACCCAACACTGCTACCTCAGATGCTACAAACCGAATCACCGAATCGCTCCCGGCTCACTTGGCAGTAGCGAGAACCACTGAGCACATCTGCGTAAAAATTCCCAATTCTACTTCCCAGTTCCCACTTACGATCTTCACCCGGCAACCTGCAGTAGCATCGTCCAAGCAAACCAGATGGCCACCGACACCACTGGGCCTCTGAGGAGCAGCTTCATCCACTGCGCCTGTGCTACGAAATGCACACAACACTGCTACCTCGGATGCTACAAACCGAATCACCGAATCGCTCCCTGCTCACTTAGCAGTACCCAGAACCACTGAGTACACCTGCGTAAAGATTCCCAATTCTACTTCCCAGTACCCACTTACGATCTTCACCCAGCAACCTGCAGCAGCATCGTCCATGCAAACCAGACGGCCACCGACACAAGTGGGCTTCTGGACAGCAGCTTCATCCACTGCGCCTGCGCTCCGAAATGCACACAACGCTGCTACCTCGGATGCTACAAACCGAATCACCGAATCGCTCCCGGCTCACTCGGCAGTAGCAAGAACCACTGAGCGCACCTGCGTAAAGATTCCCAATTCTACTTCCCAGTTCCCACTTACGATTTTCACCCGGCAACCTGCAGCAGCATCGTCCAAGCAAACCAGATGGCCGCCGATACAAGTGGGCCTCTGAAGAGCAGCTTCATCCACTACGGCTGCGCTCCGATATGCACACAACACTGCTTCCTCGGATGCTCACAAACCGAATCACCGAATCGCTCCCGGCTCACTTGGCAGTAGCGAAAACCACTTAGCACACCTGCGTAAAGTTTCCCAAGTCTACTTCCCAGTTCCCACTTACGATCTTCACCCGTCAACCTGCAGCAGCATCGTCCAAGCAAACCAGACGGCCACCGACACAAGTATGCCTCTGAAGAGCAGCTTCATCCACTGCGGCTGCGCTCCGATATGCACCCAACACTGCTACCTCAGATGCTACAAACCGAATCACCGAATCGCTCCCGGCTCACTTGGCAGTAGCGAGAACCACTGAGCACATCTGCGTAAAAATTCCCAATTCTACTTCCCAGTACCCACTTACGATCTTCACCCAGCAACCTACAGCAGCATCGTCCAAGCAAACCAGACGGCCACCGACACAAGTGGGCCTCGGAACAGCAGCTTCATCCACTGCGCCTGCGCTCCGACATGCACACAACACTGCTACCTCGGATGCTACAATCTGAATCACCGAATCGCTGACGGCTCACTTGGCAGTAGCGAGAACCACTGTGCCCACCTGCGACAAGATTCCCAAACCTACTTCCCAGTTCCCACTTACGATCTTCACCCGGCAACCTGCAGCACCATCGTCCAAGCAAACCAGACGGCCACCGACTCAAGTGGGCCTCTGAAGAGCAGCTTCATCCACTGCGCCTGCGCTCTGATATGCACACAATACTGCGACCTCGGATGGAACTAGCCGAATCACCGAATCGCTCTCGGCTCACTTGGCAGTACCGAGAACCACTGTGCCCACCTGCGACAAGATTCCCAAACCTACTTCCCAGTTCCCACTTACGATCTTCACCCGGCAACCTGCAGCCGCATCGTCCAAGCAAACCAGGCTGCCACCGACACAAGTGGGCCTCTGAAAAGCAGCTTCATCCTTTGCGGCTGCGCTCCGATATGCACACAACACTAATACCTCGGATGCTACAAACCGAATCACCGAATCGCTCCCGGCTCACTTGGCAGTAGCGAGAACCACTGAGCACATCTGCGTAAAAATTCTCAATTCTACTTCCCAGTACCCACTTACGATCTTCACCCAGCAACCTACAGCAGCATCGTCCAAGCAAACCAGGCGGCCACCGACACAAGTGGGCCTCGGAACAGCAGCTTCATCCACTGCGCCTGCGCTCCGAAATCCACACAACACTGCTACCTCGGATGCTACAATCTGAATCACCGAATCGCTGACGGCTCACTGGGCAGTAGCGAAAACCACTGTGCCCACCTGCGACAAGATTCCCAAACCTACTTCCCAGTTCCCACTTACGATCTTCACCCGGCAACCTGCAGCACCATCGTCCAAGCAAACCAGACGGCCACCAACACAAGTGGGCCTCTGAAGAGCAGCTTCATCCACTGCGCCTGCGCTCTGATATGCACACAATACTGCGACCTCGGATGGAACTAACCGAATCACCGAATCGCTCTCGGCTCACTTGGCAGTACCGAGAACCACTGTGCCCACCTGCGACAAGATTCCCAAACCTACTTCCCAGTTCCCACTTACGATCTTCACCCGGCATCCTGCAGCACCATCGTCCAAGCAAACCAGACGGCCATCGACACAAGTGAGCCTCTGAAGAGAAGCTTCACCCACTGCGCCAGCGCTCCGATATGCACACAACACTGCTACCTCAGATGCTACAAACCGAATCCCCGAATCGCTCCCGGCTCACTGGGCAGTAGCGAGAACCCCTTTGCACACCCGCGTTAAGATTTCCAATTCTACTTCCCAGTTCCCACTTACGATCTTCACACGGCAACCTGCAGCAGCATCGTCCAAGCAAACCAGGCAGCCACCGACACAAGTGGGCCTCTGAAGAGCAGCTTCATACTTTGCGGCTGCGCTCCGATATGCACACAACACTGCTACCTCGAATGCTACAAACCGAATCACCGAATCGCTCCCGGCTCACTTGGCAGTAGCGAGAACCACTGAGCACACCTGCGTAATGTTTCCCAATTCTACTTCCCAGTTCCCACTTACGATTTTCACCCGGCAGCCTGCAGCAGCATCGTCCAAGCAAACAAGATGGCCACCGACACAAGTGGGCGTCTGAAGAGCAGCTTCATACTTTGCGGCTGCGCTCCGATATGCACAGAACACTGCTACCTCGAATGCTACAAACCGAATCACCGAATCGCTCTCGGCTCACTTGGCAGTCCCGAGAACCAAAGAGCACACCTGCGTAATGTTTCCCAATTCTACTTCCCAGTTCCCACTTACGATTTTCACCCGGCAGCCTGCAGCAGCATCGTCCAAGCAAACAAGATGGCCACCGACACAAGTGGGCGTCTGAAGAGCAGCTTCATACTTTGCGGCTGCGCTCCGATATGCACAGAACACTGCTACCTCGAATGCTACAAACCGAATCACCGAATCGCTCTCGGCTCACTTGGCAGTACCGAGAACCAAAGAGCACACCTGCGTAAAGTTTCCAATGTCTACTTTCCAGTTCCCAATTACGATCTTCACTCGGCAACCTGCAGCAGCATCGTCCAAGGAAACCAGACGGCCACCGACACAAGTAGGCCTCTGAAGAGCAGCTTCATCCACTGCGGCTGCGCTCCGATATGCACTCAGCACTGCTACCTCGAATGCTACAAACCGAATCACCGAATCGCTCCCGGCTCACTTAGCAGTAGCCAGGACCACTGAGCACACCTGCCTAAAGATTCCCAATTCTACTTCCCAGTACCCACTTACGATCTTCACCCAGCAACCTGCAGCAGCATCGTCCATGCAAACCAGACGGCCACCGACACAAGTGGGCTTCTGGACAGCAGCTTCATCCACTGCGCCTGCGCTCCGAAATGCACGCAACACTGCTACCTCGGATGCTACAAACCGAATCACCGAATCGCTGCCGGCTCACTTGGCAGTAGCGAGAACCACTGTGCACGCCTGCGTAAAGTTTCCCAATTCTACTTCCCAGTTCCCACTTACGATCTTCACCCGGCAACCTGCAGCAGCATTGTCCAAGCAAACCAGACGGCCACCTACACAAGTGGACCTCTGAACAGCAGCTTCATCCCCTGCGCCTGCGCTCCGAAATGCACACAACACTGCTACCTCGGATGCTACAAACCTAATCACCGAATCGCTGCCGGTTCACTTGGCAGTAGCGAGGACCACTGTGTCACCTGCGACATCATTCCCAAATCTTCTTCCCAGTTCCCACTTACGATCTTCACCCGGCAACCTGCAGCAGCATCTTCCAAGCAAACCAGACGGCCACCGACACAAGTGGGCCTCTGAAGAGCAGCTTCATCCACTGCGCCTGCGCTCTGATATGAACACAATACTGCTACCTCGGATGGAACAAACCGAATCACCGAATCGCTCTCGGCTCACTTGGCGGTACCGAGAACCACTGTGCACACCTGCGTAAAGATTCCCAATTCTACTTCCCAGTTCCCACTTACGATCTTCACCCGGCAACCTGCAGCTGCATCGTCCAAGCAAACCAGACGGCCACCGATACAAGTGGGCCTCTGAAGAGCAGCTTCATCCACTGCGGCTGCGCTCCGATAGCACACAACACTGCTACCTCGGATGCTACAAACCGAATCACCGAATCGCTCCCGGCTCACTTGGCAGTAGCGAGAACCACTGTGCACACCTGCGTAAAGATTCCCAATTCTACTTCCCAGTTCTCACTTACGATTTTCACCCGGCAACCTTCAGCAGCATCGTCCATGCAAACCAGGAGCCCACCAACACAAGTGGGCCTCTGAAGAGCAGCTTCATCCACTGCGCCTGAGCTCCGATATGCACACAACAATGCTACCTCGGATGCGACAAAAGGAATCACCGAATCGCTCGCGGCTCACTTGGCAGTGGCGAGAACCACTGTGCAAACCAACGTAAAGATTACCAATTCTACTTTCCGGTTCCCACTTACGATCTTCACCCGGCAACCTGCAGCAGCATCGTCCAAGCAAACCAGATGGCCACCGATACATGTGGGCCTCTGAAGAGCAGCTTCATCCACTGCGGCTGCGCTCCGATATGCACAAAACACTGCTACCTCGGATGCTACAACCCTAAT
This sequence comes from Amblyomma americanum, assembly GCF_052857255.1. Taxonomy (NCBI): domain Eukaryota; kingdom Metazoa; phylum Arthropoda; class Arachnida; order Ixodida; family Ixodidae; genus Amblyomma; species Amblyomma americanum. The sequence goes on along the minus strand of NC_135498.1, from coordinate 219,235,475 downwards.
CACCGAATCGCTCCCGGCTCACTTGGCAGTAGCGAGAACCACTGTGCACACCTGCGTAAAGATTCCCAATTCTACTTCCCAGTTCCCACTTACGATTTTCACCCGGCAACCTGCAGCAGCATCGTCCAAGCAAACCAGATGGCCGCCGATACAAGTGCGCCTCTGAATAGCAGCTTCAACCACTGCGGCTGCGCTCCGATATGCACACAACACTGCTTCCTCGGATGCTCACAAACCGAATCACCGAATCGCTCCCGGCTCACTTGGCAGTAGCGAGAACCACTGAGCACACCTGCATAAAGTTTTCCAAGTCTACTTCCCAGTTCCCACTTACGATCTTCACCCGGCAACCTGCAGCAGCATCTTCCAAGCAAACCAGACGGCCACCGACACAAGTGGGCCTCTGAAGAGCAGCCTTATCCACTGCGGCTGCGCTCCGATATGCAAACAACACTGCTACCTCGGATGCTACAATCCGAATCACCGAATCGCTCCCGGCTCACTTGGCAGTAGCGAGAACCATTGTGCACACCTGCGTAAAGATTCCCAATTCTACTTCCCAGTTCTCACTTACGATTTTCACCCGGCAACCTTCAGCAGCATCGTCCAAGCAAACCAGGAGCCCACCAACACAAGTGGGCCTCTGAAGAGCAGCTTCATCCACTGCGCCTGAGCTCCGATATGCACACAACAATGCTACCTCCGATGCGACAAAAGGAATCACCGAATCGCTCCCGGCTCACTTGGCAGTAGCGAGAACCACTGTGCAAACCAGCGTAAAGATTCCCAATTCTACTTCCCGGTTCCCACTTACGATCTTCACCCGGCAACCTGCAGCAGCATCGTCCAAGCAAACCAGATGGCCACCGATACAAGTGGGCCTCTGAAGAGCAGCTTCATCCACTGCGCCTGCGCTCCGAAATGCAAACAACACTGCTACCTCGGATGCTACAAACCGAATCACCGAATCGCTGCCGGCTCACTTGGCAGTAGGGAGAACCACAGAGCACACCTGCGTAAAGTTTCCCAAGTCCACTTCCCAGTTCCCACTTACGATCTTCACCCGGCAACCTACAGCAGCATCGTCCAAGCAAACCAGACGGCCACCGACACAAGTAGGCCTCTGAAGAACAGCTTCATCCACTGCGGCTGTGCTCCGATATGCACACAACACTGCTACCTCGGATGCTACAAACCGAATCACCGAATCGCTCCCGGCTCACTTGACAGTAGCGAGAACCACTGAGCACACCTGCCTAATGATTCCCTATTCTACTTCCCAGTTCCCACTTACGATCTTCACCCGGCAACCTGCAGTAGCATCGTCCAAGCAAACCAGACGGCCACCGACACCACTGGGCCTCTGAGGAGCAGCTTCATCCACTGCGCCTGTGCTACGAAATGTACACAACACTGCTACCTCGGATGCTACAAACCGAATCACCGAATCGCTCCCTGCTCACTTAGCAGTACCCAGAACCACTGAGTACACCTGCGTAAAGATTCCCAATTCTACTTCCCAGTACCCACTTACGATCTTCACCCAGCAACCTGCAGCAGCATCGTCCATGCAAACCAGACGGCCACCGACACAAGTGGGCTTCTGGACAGCAGCTTCATCCACTGCGCCTGCGCTCCGAAATGCACACAACGCTGCTACCTCGGATGCTACAAACCGAATCACCGAATCGCTCCCGGCTCACTCGGCAGTAGCAAGAACCACTGAGCGCACCTGCGTAAAGATTCCCAATTCTACTTCCCAGTTCCCACTTACGATTTTCACCCGGCAACCTGCAGCAGCATCGTCCAAGCAAACCAGATGGCCGCCGATACAAGTGGGCCTCTGAAGAGCAGCTTCATCCACTGCGGCTGCGCTCCGATATGCACACAACACTGCTTCCTCGGATGCTCACAAACCGAATCACCGAATCGCTCCCGGCTCACTTGGCAGTAGCGAAAACCACTGAGCACACCTGCGTAAAGTTTCCCAAGTCTACTTCCCAGTTCCCACTTACGATCTTCACCCGGCAACCTGCAGCAGCATCGTCCAAGCAAACCAGACGGCCACCGACACAAGTATGCCTCTGAAGAGCAGCTTCATCCACTGCGGCTGCGCTCCGATATGCACCCAACACTGCTACCTCAGATGCTACAAACCGAATCACCGAATCGCTCCCGGCTCACTTGGCAGTAGCGAGAACCACTGAGCACATCTGCGTAAGAATTCCCAATTCTACTTCCCAGTACCCACTTACGATCTTCACCCAGCAACCTACAGCAGCATCGTCCAAGCAAACCAGACGGCCACCGACACAAGTGGGCCTCGGAACAGCAGCTTCATCCACTGCGCTTGCGCTCCGAAATGCACACAACACTGCTACCTCGGATGCTACAATCTGAATCACCGAATCGCTGACGGCTCACTTGGCAGTAGCGAGAACCACTGTGCCCACCTGCGACAAGATTCCCAAACCTACTTCCCAGTTCCCACTTACGATCTTCACCCGGCAACCTGCAGCACCATCGTCCAAGCAAACCAGACGGCCACCGACACAAGTGGGCCTCTGAAGAGCAGCTTCATCCACTGCGCCTGCGCTCTGATATGCACACAATACTGCGACCTCGGATGGAACTAGCCGAATCACCGAATCGCTCTCGGCTCACTTGGCAGTACCGAGAACCACTGTGCCCACCTGCGACAAGATTCCCAAACCTACTTCCCAGTTCCCACTTACGATCTTCACCCGGCAACCTGCAGCCGCATCGTCCAAGCAAACCAGGCTGCCACCGACACAAGTGGGCCTCTGAAGAGCAGCTTCATCCTTTGCGGCTGCGCTCCGATATGCACACAACACTAATACCTCGGATGCTACAAACCGAATCACCGAATCGCTCCCGGCTCACTTGGCAGTAGCGAGAACCACTGAGCACATCTGCGTAAAAATTCCCAATTCTACTTCCCAGTACCCACTTACGATCTTCACCCAGCAACCTACAGCAGCATCGTCCAAGCAAACCAGACGGCCACCGACACAAGTGGGCCTCGGAACAGCAGCTTCATCCACTGCGCCTGCGCTCCGAAATGCACAAAACACTGCTACCTCGGATGCTACAAACCGAATCACCGAATCGCTCCCTGCTCACTTAGCAGTACCCAGAACCACTGAGTACACCTGCGTAAAGATTCCCAATTCTACTTCCCAGTACCCACTTACGATCTTCACCCAGCAACCTGCAGCAGCATCGTCCATGCAAACCAGACGGCCACCGACACAAGTGGGCTTCTGGACAGCAGCTTCATCCACTGCGCCTGCGCTCCGAAATGCACACAACACTGCTACCTCGGATGCTACAAACCGAATCACCGAATCGCTGCCGGCTCACTTGGCAGTAGCGAGAACCACTGTGCACGCCTGCGTAAAGTTTCCCAATTCTACTTCCCAGTTCCCACTTACGATCTTCACCCGGCAACCTGCAGCAGCATTGTCCAAGCAAACCAGACGGCCACCTACACAAGTGGACCTCTGAACAGCAGCTTCATCCCCTGCGCCTGCGCTCCGAAATGCACACAACACTGCTACCTCGGATGCTACAAACCTAATCACCGAATCGCTGCCGGTTCACTTGGCAGTAGCGAGGACCACTGTGTCACCTGCGACATCATTCCCAAATCTTCTTCCCAGTTCCCACTTACGATCTTCACCCGGCAACCTGCAGCAGCATCTTCCAAGCAAACCAGACGGCCACCGACACAAGTGGGCCTCTGAAGAGCAGCTTCATCCACTGCGCCTGCGCTCTGATATGAACACAATACTGCTACCTCGGATGGAACAAACCGAATCACCGAATCGCTCTCGGCTCACTTGGCGGTACCGAGAACCACTGTGCACACCTGCGTAAAGATTCCCAATTCTACTTCCCAGTTCCCACTTACGATCTTCACCCGGCAACCTGCAGCTGCATCGTCCAAGCAAACCAGACGGCCAGCGACACAAGTGGGCCTCTGAAGAGCAGCCTTATCCACTGCGGCTGCGCTCCGATATGCAAACAACACTGCTACCTCGGATGCTACAATCCGAATCACCGAATCGCTCCCGGCTCACTTGGCAGTAGCGAGAACCATTGTGCACACCTGCGTAAAGATTCCCAATTCTACTTCCCAGTTCTCACTTACGATTTTCACCCGGCAACCTTCAGCAGCATCGTCCAAGCAAACCAGGAGCCCACCAACACAAGTGGGCCTCTGAAGAGCAGCTTCATCCACTGCGCCTGAGCTCCGATATGCACACAACAATGCTACCTCGGATGCGACAAAAGGAATCACCGAATCGCTCGCGGCTCACTTGGCAGTGGCGAGAACCACTGTGCAAACCAACGTAAAGATTCCCAATTCAACTTCCCGGTTCGCACTTACGGTCTTCACCCGGCAACCTGCAGCAGCATCGTCCAAGCAAACCAGATGGCCACCGATACAAGTGGGCCTCTGAAGAGCAGCTTCATCCACTGCGGCTGCGCTCCGATATGCACACAACACTGCTACCTCGGATGCTACAAACCGAATCACCGAATCGCTCCCGGCTCACTTGGCAGTAGCGAGAACCACTGTGCACACCTGCGTAAAGATTCCCAATTCTACTTCCCAGTTCTCACTTACGATTTTCACCCGGCAACCTTCAGCAGCATCGTCCAAGCAAACCAGGAGCCCACCAATACAAGTGGGCCTCTGAAGAGCAGCTTCATCCACTGCGCCTGAGCTCCGATATGCACACAACAATGCTACCTCGGATGCGACAAAAGGAATCACCGAATCGCTCGCGGCTCACTTGGCAGTGGCGAGAACCACTGTGCAAACCAACGTAAAGATTACCAATTCTACTTTCCGGTTCCCACTTACGATCTTCACCCGGCAACCTGCAGCAGCATCGTCCAAGCAAACCAGATGGCCACCGATACATGTGGGCCTCTGAAGAGCAGCTTCATCCACTGCGGCTGCGCTCCGATATGCACAAAACACTGCTACCTCGGATGCTACAACCCTAATCACCGAATCGCTCCCGGCTCACTTGGCAGTAGCGAGAACCACTGTGCACACCTGCGTAAAGATTCCCAATTCTACTTCTCAGTTCCCACTTACGATTTTCACCCGGCAACCTGCAGCAGCATCGTCCAATCAAACCAGAGTGCCGCCGATACAAGTGCGCCTCTGAATAGCAGCTTCAACCACTGCGGCTGCGCTCCGATATGCACACAACACTGCTACCTCGGATGCTACAAACCGAATCACCGAATCGCTGCCGGCTCACTTGGCAGTAGGGAGAACCACAGAGCACACCTGCGTAAAGTTTCCCAAGTCCACTTCCCAGTTCCCACTTACGATCTTCACCCGGCAACCTACAGCAGCATCGTCCAAGCAAACCAGACGGCCACCGACACAAGTAGGCCTCTGAAGAACAGCTTCATCCACTGCGGCTGTGCTACGAAATGCACACAACACTGCTACCTCGGATGCTACAAACCGAATCACCGAATCGCTCCCTGCTCACTTAGCAGTACCCAGAACCACTGAGTACACCTGCGTAAAGATTCCCAATTCTACTTCCCAGTACCCACTTACGATCTTCACCCAGCAACCTGCAGCAGCATCGTCCAAGCAAACCAGATAACCGCCGATACAAGTGGGCCTCTGAAGAGCAGCTTCATCCACTGCGGCTGCGCTCCGATATGCACACAACACTGCTTCCTCGGATGCTCACAAACCGAATCACCGAATCGCTCCCGGCTCACTTGGCAGTAGCGAAAACCACTGAGCACACCTGCGTAAAGTTTCCCAAGTCTACTTCCCAGTTCCCACTTACGATCTTCACCCGGCAACCTGCAGCAGCATCGTCCAAGCAAACCAGACGGCCACCGACACAAGTATGCCTCTGAAGAGCAGCTTCATCCACTGCGGCTGCGCTCCGATATGCACCCAACACTGCTACCTCAGATGCTACAAACCGAATCACCGAATCGCTCCCGGCTCACTTGGCAGTAGCGAGAATCACTGAGCACATCTGCGTAAAAATTCCCAATTCTACTTCCCAGTACCCACTTACGATCTTCACCCAGCAACCTACAGCAGCATCGTCCAAGCAAACCAGACGGCCACCGACACAAGTGGGCCTCGGAACAGCAGCTTCATCCACTGCGCTTGCGCTCCGAAATGCACACAACACTGCTACCTCGGATGCTACAATCTGAATCACCGAATCGCTGACGGCTCACTTGGCAGTAGCGAGAACCACTGTGCCCACCTGCGACAAGATTCCCAAACCTACTTCCCAGTTCCCACTTACGATCTTCACCCGGCAACCTGCAGCACCATCGTCCAAGCAAACCAGACGGCCACCGACACAAGTGGGCCTCTGAAGAGCAGCTTCATCCACTGCGCCTGCGCTCTGATATGCACACAATACTGCGACCTCGGATGGAACTAGCCGAATCACCGAATCGCTCTCGGCTCACTTGGCAGTAGCGAGAACCACTGAGCACATCTGCGTAAAAATTCCCAATTCTACTTCCCAGTACCCACTTACGATCTTCACCCAGCAACCTGCAGCAGCATCGTCCATGCAAACCAGACGGCCACCGACACAAGTGGGCTTCTGGACAGCAGCTTCATCCACTGCGCCTGCGCTCCGAAATGCACACAACGCTGCTACCTCGGATGCTACAAACCGAATCACCGAATCGCTCCCGGCTCACTCGGCAGTAGCAAGAACCACTGAGCGCACCTGCGTAAAGATTCCCAATTCTACTTCCCAGTTCCCACTTACGATTTTCACCCGGCAACCTGCAGCAGCATCGTCCAAGCAAACCAGATGGCCGCCGATACAAGTGGGCCTCTGAAGAGCAGCTTCATCCACTGCGGCTGCGCTCCGATATGCACACAACACTGCTTCCTCGGATGCTCACAAACCGAATCACCGAATCGCTCCCGACTCACTTGGCAGTAGCGAAAACCACTGAGCACACCTGCGTAAAGTTTCCCAAGTCTACTTCCCAGTTCCCACTTACGATCTTCACCCGGCAACCTGCAGCAGCATCGCCCAAGCAAACCAGACGGCCACCGACACAAGTATGCCTTTGAAGAGCAGCTTCATCCACTGCGGCTGCGCTCCGATATGCACCCAACACTGCTACCTCAGATGGAACTAGCCGAATCACCGAATCGCTCTCGGCTCACTTGGCAGTACCGAGAACCACTGTGCCCACCTGCGACAAGATTCCCAAACCTACTTCCCAGTTCCCACTTACGATCTTCACCCGGCAACCTGCAGCCGCATCGTCCAAGCAAACCAGGCTGCCACCGACACAAGTGGGCCTCTGAAGAGCAGCTTCATCCTTTGCGGCTGCGCTCCGATATGCACACAACACTAATACCTCGGATGCTACAAACCGAATCACCGAATCGCTCCCGGCTCACTTGGCAGTAGCGAGAACCACTGAGCACCTCTGCGTAAAAATTCCCAATTCTACTTCCCAGTACCCACTTACGATCTTCACCCAGCAACCTACAGCAGCATCGTCCAAGCAAACCAGACGGCCACCGACACAAGTGGGCCTCGGAACAGCAGCTTCATCCACTGCGCCTGCGCTCCGAAATCCACACAACACTGCTACCTCGGATGCTACAATCTGAATCACCGAATCGCTGACGGCTCACTTGGCAGTAGCGAAAACCACTGTGCCCACCTGCGACAAGATTCCCAAACCTACTTCCCAGTTCCCACTTACGATCTTCACCCGGCAACCTGCAGCACCATCGTCCAAGCAAACCAGACGGCCACCGACACAAGTGGGCCTCTCAAGAGAAGCTTCATCCACTGCGCCTGCGCTCTGATATGCACACAATACTGCGACCTCGGATGGAACTAACCGAATCACCGAATCGCTCTCGGCTCACTTGGCAGTACCGAGAACCACTGTGCCCACCTGCGACAAGATTCCCAAACCTACTTCCCAGTTCCCACTTACGATCTTCACCCGGCAACCTGCAGCACCATCGTCCAAGCAAACCAGACGGCCATCGACACAAGTGAGCCTCTGAAGAGAAGCTTCACCCACTGCGCCAGCGCTCCGATATGCACACAACACTGCTACCTCAGATGCTACAAACCGAATCCCCGAATCGCTCCCGGCTCACTGGGCAGTAGCGAGAACCCCTTTGCACACCCGCGTTAAGATTTCCAATTCTACTTCCCAGTTCCCACTTACGATCTTCACACGGCAACCTGCAGCAGCATCGTCCAAGCAAACCAGGCAGCCACCGACACAAGTGGGCCTCTGAAGAGCAGCTTCATATTTTGCGGCTGCGCTCCGATATGCACACAACACTGCTACCTCGAATGCTACAAACCGAATCACCGAATCGCTCCCGGCTCACTCGGCAGTAGCGAGAACCACTGAGCACACCTGCGTAATGTTTCCCAATTCTACTTCCCAGTTCCCACTTACGATTTTCACCCGGCAGCCTGCAGCAGCATCGTCCAAGCAAACAAGATGGCCACCGACACAAGTGGGCGTCTGAAGAGCATCTTCATACTTTGCGGCTGCGCTCCGATATGCACAGAACACTGCTACCTCGAATGCTACAAACCGAATCACCGAATCGCTCTCGGCTCACTTGGCAGTACCGAGAACCAAAGAGCACACCTGCGTAATGTTTCCCAATTCTACTTCCCAGTTCCCACTTACGATTTTCACCCGGCAGCCTGCAGCAGCATCGTCCAAGCAAACAAGATGGCCACCGACACAAGTAGGCCTCTGAAGAGCAGCTTCATACTTTGCGGCTGCGCTCCTATATGCACAGAACACTGCTACCTCGAATGCTACAAACCGAATCACCGAATCGCCCTCGGCTCACTTGGCAGTACCGAGAACCAAAGAGCACACCTGCGTAAAGTTTCCAATGTCTACTTTCCAGTTCCCAATTACGATCTTCACTCGGCAACCTGCAGCAGCATCGTCCAAGCAAACCAGACGGCCACCGACACAAGTAGGCCTCTGAAGAGCAGCTTCATCCACTGCGGCTGCGCTCCGATATGCACTCAGCACTGCTACCTCGAATGCTACAAACCGAATCACCGAATCGCTCCCGGCTCACTTAGCAGTAGCCAGGACCACTGAGCACACCTGCCTAAAGATTCCCAATTCTACTTCCCAGTACCCACTTACGATCTTCACCCAGCAACCTGCAGCAGCATCGTCCATGCAAACCAGACGGCCACCGACACAAGTGGGCTTCTGGACAGCAGCTTCATCCACTGCGCCTGCGCTCCGAAATGCACACAACACTGCTACCTCGGATGCTACAAACCGAATCACCGAATCGCTGCCGGCTCACTTGGCAGTAGCGAGAACCACTGTGCACGCCTGCGTAAAGTTTCCCAATTCTACTTCCCAGTTCCCACTTACGATCTTCACCCGGCAACCTGCAGCAGCATTGTCCACGCAAACCAGACGGCCACCTACACAAGTGGACCTCTGAACAGCAGCTTCATCCCCTGCGCCTGCGCTCCGAAATGCACACAACACTGCTACCTCGGATGCTACAAACCTAATCACCGAATCGCTGCCGGTTCACTTGGCAGTAGCGAGGACCACTGTGTCACCTGCGACATCATTCCCAAATCTTCTTCCCAGTTCCCACTTACGATCTTCACCCGGCAACCTGCAGCAGCATCTTCCAAGCAAACCAGACGGCCACCGACACAAGTGGGCCTCTGAAGAGCAGCTTCATCCACTGCGCCTGCGCTCTGATATGAACACAATACTGCTACCTTGGATGGAACAAACCGAATCACCGAATCGCTCTCGGCTCACTTGGCGGTACCGAGAACCACTGTGCACACCTGCGTAAAGATTCCCAATTCTACTTCCCAGTTCCCACTTACGATCTTCACCCGGCAACCTGCAGCTGCATCGTCCAAGCAAACCAGACGGCCAGCGACACAAGTGGGCCTCTGAAGAGCAGCCTTATCCACTGCGGCTGCGCTCCGATATGCAAACAACACTGCTACCTCGGATGCTACAATCCGAATCACCGAATCGCTCCCGGCTCACTTGGCAGTAGCGAGAACCATTGTGCACACCTGCGTAAAGATTCCCAATTCTACTTCCCAGTTCTCACTTACGATTTTCACCCGGCAACCTTCAGCAGCATCGTCCAAGCAAACCAGGAGCCCACCAACACAAGTGGGCCTCTGAAGAGCAGCTTCATCCACTGCGCCTGAGCTCAGATATGCACACAACAATGCTACCTCGGATGCGACAAAAGGAATCACCGAATCGCTCGCGGCTCACTTGGCAGTGGCGAGAACCACTGTGCAAACCAACGTAAAGATTCCCAATTCTACTTCCCGGTTCCCACTTACGATCTTCACCCGGCAACCTGCAGCAGCATCGTCCAAGCAAACCAGATGGCCACCGATACAAGTGGGCCTCTGAAGAGCAGCTTCATCCACTGCGGCTGCGCTCCGATATGCAAACAACACTGCTACCTCGGATGCTACAAACCGAATCACCGAATCGCTCCCGGCTCACTTGGCAGTAGCGAGAACCACTGTGCACACCTGCGTAAAGATTCCCAATTCTACTTCCCAGTTCTCACTTACGATTTTCACCCGGCAACCTTCAGCAGCATCGTCCAAGCAAACCAGGAGCCCACCAACACAAGTGGGCCTCTGAAGAGCAGCTTCATCCACTGCGCCTGAGCTCCGATATGCACACAACAATGCTACCTCGGATGCGACAAAAGGAATCACCGAATCGCTCGCGGCTCACTTGGCAGTGGCGAGAACCACTGTGCAAACCAACGTAAAGATTACCAATTCTACTTTCCGGTTCCCACTTACGATCTTCACCCGGCAACCTGCAGCAGCATCGTCCAAGCAAACCAGATGGCCACCGATACATGTGGGCCTCTGAAGAGCAGCTTCATCCACTGCGGCTGCGCTCAGATATGCACAAAACACTGCTACCTCGGATGCTACAACCCTAATCACCGAATCGCTCCCGGCTCACTTGGCAGTAGCGAGAACCACTGTGCACACCTGCGTAAAGATTCCCAATTCTACTTCCCAGTTCCCACTTACGATTTTCACCCGGCAACCTGCAGCAGCATCGTCCAAGCAAACCAGATGGCCGCCGATACAAGTGCGCCTCTGAATAGCAGCTTCAACCACTGCGGCTGCGCTCCGATATGCACACAACACTGCTTCCTCGGATGCTCACAAACCGAATCACCGAATCGCTCCCGGCTCACTTGGCAGTAGCGAGAACCACTGAGCACACCTGCATAAAGTTTTCCAAGTCTACTTCCCAGTTCCCACTTACGATCTTCACCCGACAACCTGCAGCAGCATCTTCCAAGCAAACCAGACGGCCACCGACACAAGTGAGCCTCTGAAGAGCAGCCTTATCCACTGCGGCTGCGCTCCGATATGCAAACAACACTGCTACCTCGGATGCTACAATCCGAATCACCGAATCGCTCCCGGCTCACTTGGCAGTAGCGAGAACCATTGTGCACACCTGCGTAAAGATTCCCAATTCTACTTCCCAGTTCTCACTTACGATTTTCACCCGGCAACCTTCAGCAGCATCGTCCAAGCAAACCAGGAGCCCACCAACACAAGTGGGCCTCTGAAGAGCAGCTTCATCCACTGCGCCTGAGCTCCGATATGCACACAACAATGCTACCTCGGATGCGACAAAAGGAATCACCGAATCGCTCGCGGCTCACTTGGCAGTGGCGAGAACCACTGTGCAAACCAACGTAAAGATTCCCAATTCTACTTCCCGGTTCCCACTTACGATCTTCACCCGGCAACCTGCAGCAGCATCGTCCAAGCAAACCAGATGGCCACCGATACAAGTGGGCCTCTGAAGAGCAGCTTCATCCATTGCGGCTGCGCTCCGATATGCACACAACACTGCTACCTCGGATGCTACAAACCGAATCACCGAATCGCTCCCGGCTCACTTGGCAGTAGCGAGAACCACTGTGCACACCTGCGTAAAGATTCCCAATTCTACTTCCCAGTTCTCACTTACGATTTTCACCCGGCAACCTTCAGCAGCATCGTCCAAGCAAACCAGGAGCCCACCAACACAAGTGGGCCTCTGAAGAGCAGCTTCATCCACTGCGCCTGAGCTCCGATATGCCCACAACAATGCTTCCTCGGATGCGACAAAAGGAATCACCGAATCGCTCGCGGCTCACTTGGCAGTGGCGAGAACCACTGTGCAAACCAACGTAAAGATTCCCAATTCTACTTTCCGGTTCCCACTTACGATCTTCACCCGGCAACCTGCAGCAGCATCGTCCAAGCAAACCAGATGGCCACCGATACATGTGGGCCTCTGAAGAGCAGCTTCATCCACTGCGGCTGCGCTCCGATATGCACACAACACTGCTACCTCGGATGCTACAAACCGAATCACCGAATCGCTCCCGGCTCACTTGGCAGTAGCGAGAACCACTGAGCACACCTGCGTAAAGTTTTCCAAGTCTACTTCCCAGTTCCCACTTACGATCTTCACCCGGCAACCTGCAGCAGCATCGTCCAAGCAAACCAGACGGCCACCGACACAAGTAGGCCTCTGAAGAGCAGCTTCATCCACTGCGGCTGCGCTCCGATATGCACACAACACTGCTACCTCGGATGCTACAAACCGAATCACCGAATCGCTCCCGGCTCACTTGACAGTAGCGAGAACCACTGAGCACACCTGCCTAATGATTCCCTATTCTACTTCCCAGTTCCCACTTACGATCTTCACCCGGCAACCTGCAGTAGAATCGTCCAAGCAAACCAGACGGCCACCGATACAACTGGGCCTCTGAAGAGCAGCTTCATCCACTGCGGCTGCGCTCCGATATGCACTCAGCACTGCTACCTCGAATGCTACAAACCGAATCACCGAATCGCTCCCGGCTCACTTAGCAGTAGCCAGAACCACTGAGCACACCTGCGTAAAGATTCCCGATTCTACTTCCCAGTACCCACTTACGATCTTCACCCAGCAACCTGCAGCAGCATCGTCCATGTAAACCAGACGGCCACCGACACAAGTGGGCTTCTGGACAGCAGCTTCATCCACTGCGCCTGCGCTCCGAATCGCACACAACACTGCTACCTCGGATGCTACAAACCGAATCACCGCATCGCTGCCGGCTCACTTGGCAGTAGCGAGAACCACTGTGCACGCCTGCGTAAAGTTTCCCAATTCTACTTCCCAGTTCCTACTTACGATCTTCACCCGGCAACCTGCAGCAGCATCGTCCAAGCAAACCAGACGGCCACCTACACAAGTGGACCTCTGAACAGCAGCTCATCCCCTGCGCCTGCGCTCCGAAATGCACACAACACTGCTACCTCGGATGCTACAAACCTAATCACCGAATCGCTGCCGGTTCACTTGGCAGTAGCGAGGACCACTGTGTCACCTACGACATGATTCCCAAATCTTCTTCCCAGTTCCCACTTACGATCTTCACCCGGCAACCTGCAGCAGCATCTTCCAAGCAAACCAGACGGCCACCGACACAAGTGGGCCTCTGAAGAGCAGCTTCATCCACTGCGCCTGCGCTCCGATATGCACACAATACTGCTACCTCGGATGGAACAAACCGAATCACCGAATCGCTCTCGGCTCACTTGGCGGTACCGAGAACCACTGTGCACACCTGCGTAAAGATTCCCAATTCTACTTCCCAGTTCCCACTTACGATCCTCACCCGGGACCTGCATCTGCATCGTCCAAGCAAACCAGACGGCCACCAGCACAAATGGGCATCTGAAGAGCAGATTAATCCACTGCGCCTGCGCTCCGATATGCACACAACACTGCTACCTCGGATGCTACAAACCGAATCACCGAATCGCTGCCGGCTCACTTGGCAGTACCGAGAACCAAAGAGCACACCTGCGTAAAGTTTCCAAAGTTTACTTCCCAGTTCCCAATTACGATCTTCACTCGGCAACCTGCAGCAGCATCGTCCAAGCAAACCAGACGGCCACCGACACAAGTAGGCCTCTGAAGAGCAGCTTCATCCACTGCGGCTGCGCTCCGATATGCACTCAGCACTGCTACCTCGAATGCTACAAACCGAATCACCGAATCGCTCCCGGCTCACTTAGCAGTAGCCAGAACCACTGAGCACACCTGCGTAAAGATTCCCAATTCTACTTCCCAGTACCCACTTACGATCTTAACCCAGCAACCTGCAGCAGCATCCTCCATGCAAACCAGACGGCCACCGACACAAGTGGGCTTCTGGACAGCAGCTTCATCCACTGCGCCTGCGCTCCGAAATGCACACAACACTGCTACCTCGGATGCTACAAACCGAATCACCGAATCGCTGCCGGCTCACTTGGCAGTAGCGAGAACCACTGTGCATGCCTGCGTAAAGTTTTCCAATTCTACATCCCAGTTCCCACTTACGATCTTCACCCGGCAACCTGCAGCAGCATCTTCCAAGCAAACCAGACGGCCACCGACACAAGTGGGCCTCTGAAGAGCAGCTTCATCCACTGCGCCTGCGCTCCGATATGCACACAATACTGCTACCTCGGATGGAACAAACCGAATCACCGAATCGCTCTCGGCTCACTTGGCGGTACCGAGAACCACTGTGCACACCTGCGTAAAGATTCCCAATTCTACTTCCCAGTTCCCACTTACGATCTTCACCCGGCAACCTGCAGCTGCATCGTCCAAGCAAACCAGACGGCCGCCAACAAAAATGGGCATCTGAAGAGCAGATTAATCCACTGCGCCTGCGCTCCGATATGCACACAACACTGCTACCTCGGATGCTATAAAAGGAATCACCGAATCGCTCCCGGCTCACTTGGCAGTAGCGAGAAACACTGTGCACACCTGCGTAAAGATTCCAAATCCTACTTCCCAATTCCCACTTACGATTTTCAACCGGCAACCTTCAGCAGCATCGTCCAAGCAAACCAGACGGCCACCGACACAAGTGGGCCTCTGAAGAGAATCTTCACCCATTCCACCTGCGCTCCGATATGCACAGAACACTGCTACCTCGGATGCTACAAACCGAATCAAAGAATCGCTCCCGGCTCACTGGGCAGTAACAAGAACCCCTTTGCACACCTGCGTAAAGATTTCCAATTCTACTTCCCAGTTCCCACTTACGATCTTCACCCGGCAACCTGCAGCAGAATCGTCCAAGCAAACCAGACGGTCAGCGACACAAGTGGGCCTCTGAAGAGCAGCTTCATCCACTGCGGCTGCGCTCCGATATGCACACAACACTGTTACCTCGGATGCTACAACGCGAATCACCGAATCGCTCCCGGCTCACTTGGCAGTAGCGAGAACCATTGTGCACACCTGCTTAAAGATTCCCAATTCTACTTCCCAGTTTTCACTTACGATTTTCACCCGGCAACCTTCAGCAGCATCGTCCAAGCAAATCAGGAGCCCAACGACACAAGTGGGCCTCTGAAGAGCAGCTTCATCCACTGCGCCTGAGCTCCGATATGCACACAACAATGCTACCTCGGATGCGACAAAAGGAATCACCGAATCGCTCCCGGCTCACTTGGCAGTAGCGAGAACCACTGTGCAAACCAGCGTAAAGATTCCCAATTCTACTTCCCGGTTCCCACTTACGATCTTCACCCGGCAACCTGCAGCAGCATCGTCCAAGCAAACCAGATGGCCACCGATACAAGTGGGCCTCTGAAGAGCAGCTTCATCCACTGCGCCTGTGCTCCGAAATGCACACAACACTGCTACCTCGGATGCTACAAACCGAATCACCGAATCGCTGCCGGCTCACTTGGCAGTAGGGAGAACCACTGAGCACACCTGCGTAAAGTTTCCCAAGTCTACTTCCCAGGTCCCACTTACGATCTTCACCCGGCAACCTACAGCAGCATCGTCCAAGCAAACCAGACGGCCACCGACACAAGTAGGCCTCTGAAGAACAGCTTCATCCACGGCGGCTGTGCTCCGATATGCACACAACACTGCTACCTCGGATGCTACAAACCGAATCACCGAATCGCTCCCGGCTCACATGACAGTAGCGAGAACCACTGAGCACACCTGCCTAATGATTCCCTATTCTACTTCCCAGTTCCCACTTACGATCTTCACCCGGCAACCTGCAGTAGCATCGTCCAAGTAAACCAGACGGCCACCGACACCACTGGGCCTCTGAGGAGCAGCTTCATCCACTGCGCCTGTGCTACGAAATGCACACAACACTGCTACCTCGGATGCTACAAACCGAATCACCGAATCGCTTCCCTGCTCACTTAGCAGTAGCCAGAACCACTGAGCACACCTGCGTAAAGATTCCCAATTCTACTTCCCAGTACCCACTTACGATCTTCACCCAGCAACCTGCAGCAGCATCGTCCATGCAAACCAGACGGCCACCGACACAAGTGGGCTTCTGGACAGCAGCTTCATCCACTGCGCCTGCGCTCCGAAATGCACACAACACTGCTACCTCGGATGCTACAAACCGAATCACCGAATCGCTGCCGGCTCACTTTGCAGTAGCGAGAACCACTGTGCACGCCTGCGTAAAGTTTCCAAATTCTACTTCCCAGTTCCCAATTACGATCTTCACCCGGCAACCTGCAGCACCATCGTCCAAGCAAACCAGACGGCCACCGACACAAATGGGCCTCTGAAGAGCAGCTTCATCCACTGCGCCTGCGCTCTGATATGCACACAATACCGCGACCTCGGATGGAACTAGCCGAATCACCGAATCGCTCTCGGCTCACTTGGCAGTACCGAGAACCACTGTGCCCACCTGCGACAAGATTCCCAAACCTACTTCCCAGTTCCCACTTACGATCTTCACCCGGCAACCTGCAGCCGCATCGTCCAAGCAAACCAGGCTGCCACCGACACAAGTGGGCCTCTGAAGAGCAGCTTCATCCTTTGCGGCTGCGCTCCGATATGCACACAACACTAATACCTCGGATGCTACAAACCGAATCACCGAATCGCTCCCGGCTCACTTGGCAGTAGCGAGAACCACTGAGCACATCTGCGTAAAAATTGCTAATTCTACTTCCCAGTACCCACTTACGATCTTCACCCAGCAACCTACAGCAGCATCGTCCAAGCAAACCAGACGGCCACCGACACAAGTGGGCCTCGGCACAGCAGCTTCATCCACTGCGCCTGCGCTCCGAAATGCACACAACACTGCTACCTCGGATGCTACAAACCGAATCACCGAATCGCTCCCTGCTCACTTAGCAGTACCCAGAACCACTGAGTACACCTGCGTAAAGATTCCCAATTCTACTTCCCAGTACCCACTTACGATCTTCACCCAGCAACCTGCAGCAGCATCGTCCATGCAAACCAGACGGCCACCGACACAAGTGGGCTTCTGGACAGCAGCTTCATCCACTGCGCCTGCGCTCCGAAATGCACACAACGCTGCTACCTCGGATGCTACAAACCGAATCACCGAATCGCTCCCGGCTCACTCGGCAGTAGCAAGAACCACTGAGCGCACCTGCGTAAAAATTCCCAATTCTACTTCCCAGTTCCCACTTACGATCTTCACCCGGCAACCTGCAGCAGCATCGTCCAAGCAAACCAGACGGCCACCGACACAAGTATGCCTCTGAAGAGCAGCTTCATCCACTGCGGCTGCGCTCCGATATGCACCCAACACTGCTACCTCAGATGCTACAAACCGAATCACCGAATCGCTCCCGGCTCACTTGGCAGTAGCGAGAACCACTGAGCACATCTGCGTAAAAATTCCGAATTCTACTTCCCAGTACCCACTTACGATCTTCACCCAGCAACCTACAGCAGCATCGTCCAAGCAAACCAGACGGCCACCGACACAAGTGGGCCTCGGAACAGCAGCTTCATCCACTGCGCCTGCGCTCCGAAATGCACACAACACTGCTACCTCGGATGCTACAATCTGAATCACCGAATCGCTGACGGCTCACTTGGCAGTAGCGAGAACCACTGTGCCCACCTGCGACAAGATTCCCAAACCTACTTCCCAGTTCCCACTTACGATCTTCACCCGGCAACCTGCAGCACCATCGTCCAAGCAAACCAGACGGCCACCGACACAAGTGGCCCTCTGAAGAGCAGCTTCATCCACTGCGCCTGCGCTCTGATATGCACACAATACTGCGACCTCGGATGGAACTAGCCGAATCACCGAATCGCTCTCGGCTCACTTGGCAGTACCGAGAACCACTGTGCCCACCTGCGACAAGATTCCCAAACCTACTTCCCAGTTCCCACTTACGATCTTCACCCGGCAACCTGCAGCCGCATCGTCCAAGCAAACCAGGCTGCCACCGACACAAGTGGGCCTCTGAAGAGCAGCTTCATCCTTTGCGGCTGCGCTACGATATGCACACAACACTAATACCTCGGATGCTACAAACCGAATCACCGAATCGCTCCCGGCTCACTTGGCAGTAGCGAGAACCACTGAGCACATCTGCGTAAAAATTCCCAATTCTACTTCCCAGTACCCACTTACGATCTTCACCCAGCAACCTACAGCAGCATCGTCCAAGCAAACCAGACGGCCACCGACACAAGTGGGCCTCGGAACAGCAGCTTCATCCACTGCGCCTGCGCTCCGAAATGCACACAACACTGCTACCTCGGATGCTACAATCTGAATCACCGAATCGCTGACGGCTCACTTGGCAGTAGCGAGAACCACTGTGCCCACCTGCGACAAGATTCCCAAACCTACTTCCCAGTTCCCACTTACGATCTTCACCCGGCAACCTGCAGCACCATCGTCCAAGCAAACCAGACGGCCACCGACACAAGTGGGCCTCTGAAGAGCAGCTTCATCCACTGCGCCTGCGCTCTGATATGCACACAATACTGCGACCTCGGATGGAACTAACCGAATCACCGAATCGCTCTCGGCTCACTTGGCAGTACCGAGAACCACTGTGCCCACCTGCGACAAGATTCCCAAACTTACTTCCCAGTTCCCACTTACGATCTTCACCCGGCAACCTGCAGCACCATCGTCCAAGCAAACCAGACGGCCATCGACACAAGTGAGCCTCTGAAGAGAAGCTTCAACCACTGCGCCAGCGCTCCGATATGCACACAACACTGCTACCTCAGATGCTACAAACCGAATCCCCGAATCGCTCCCGGCTCACTGGGCAGTAGCGAGAACCCCTGTGCACAACTGCGCAAAGATTTCCAATTCTACTTCGCAGTTCCCACTTACGATCTTCACCCGGCAACCTGCAGCAGCATCGTCCAAGCAAACCAGGCAGCCACCGACACAAGTGGGCCTCTGAAGAGCAGCTTCATCCTTTGCGGCTGCGCTCCGATATGCACACAACACTGCTACCTCGAATGCTACAAACCGAATCACCGAATCGCTCCCGGCTCACTGGGCAGTAACAAGAACCCCTTTGCACACCTGCGTTAAGATTTCCAATTCTACTTTCCAGTTCCCACTTACGATCTTCACACGGCAACCTGCAGCAGCATCGTCCAAGCAAACCAGGCTGCCACCGACAAAAGTGGGCCTCTGAAGAGCAGCTTCATACTTTGCGGCTGCGCTCCGATATGCACACAACACTGCTACCTCGAATGCTACAAACCGAATCACCGAATCGCTCCCGGCTCACTTGGCAGTAGCGAGAACCACTGAGCACACCTGCGTAATGTTTCCCAATTCTACTTCCTAGTTCCCACTTGCGATTTTCACCCGGCAGCCTGCAGCAGCATCGTCCAAGCAAACAAGATGGCCACCGACACCAGTGGGCGTCTGAAGAGCAGCTTCATACTTTGCGGCTGCGCTCCGATATGCACAGAACACTGCTACCTCGAATGCTACAAACCGAATCACCGAATCGCTCCCGGCTCACTTGGCAGTAGCGAGAACCACTGAGCACACCTGCGTAAAGTTTTCCAAGTCTACTTCCCAGTTCCCACTTACGATCTTCACCCGGCAACCTGCAGCAGCATCGTCCAAGCAAACCAGACGGCCACCGACACAAGTGGGCCTCTGAAGAGCAGCTTCATCCACTGCGCCTGCGCTCTGATATGCACACAATACTGCGACCTCGGATGGAACTAAACGAATCACCGAATCGCTCTCGGCTCACTTGGCAGTACCGAGAACCACTGTGCCCACCTGCGACAAGATTCCCAAACCTACTTCCCAGTTCCCACTTACGATCTTCACCCGGCAACCTGCAGCCGCATCGTCCAAGCAAACCAGGCTGCCACCGACACAAGTGGGCCTCTGAAGAGCAGCTTCATCCTTTGCGGCTGCGCTCCGATATGCACACAACACTAATACCTCGGATGCTACAAACCGAATCACCGAATCGCTCCCGGCTCACTTGGCAGTAGCGAGAACCACTGAGCACATCTGCGTAAAAATTCCCAATTCTACTTCCCAGTACCCACTTACGATCTTCACCCAGCAACCTACAGCAGCATCGTCCAAGCAAACCAGACGGCCACCGACACAAGTGGGCCTCGGAACAGCAGCTTCATCCACTGCGCCTGCGCTCCGAAATGCACACAACACTGCTACCTCGGATGCTACAATCTGAATCACCGAATCGCTGACGGCTCACTTGGCAGTAGCGAGAACCACTGTGCCCACCTGCGACAAGATTCCCAAACCTACTTCCCAGTTCCCACTTACGATCTTCACCCGGCAACCTGCAGCACCATCGTCCAAGCAAACCAGACGGCCACCGACACAAGTGGGCCTCTGAGGAGCAGCTTCATCCACTGCGCCTGTGCTCTGATATGCACACAATACTGCGACCTCGGATGGAACTAACGAAATCACCGAATCGCTCTCGGCTCACTTGGCAGTACCGAGAACCACTGTGCCCACCTGCGACAAGATTCCCAAACCTACTTCCCAGTTCCCACTTACGATCTTCACCCGGCAACCTGCAGCACCATCGTCCAAGTAAACCAGACGGCCACCGACACAAGTGAGCCTCTGAAGAGAAGCTTCACCCACTGCGCCAGCACTCCGATATGCACACAACACTGCTACCTCAGATGCTACAAACCGAATCCCCGAATCGCTCCCGGCTCACTGGGCAGTAGCGAGAACCCCTGTGCACAACTGCGCAAAGATTTCCAATTCTACTTCGCAGTTCCCACTTACGATCTTCACCCGGCAACCTGCAGCAGCATCGTCCAAGCAAACCAGGCAGCCACCGAGCAAACCACCGAGCAAACCAGGCAGCCAACGAGCTTCATCCTTTGCGGCTGCGCTCCGATATGCACACAACACTGCTACCTCGAATGCTACAAACCGAATCACCGAATCGCTCCCGGCTCACTGGGCAGTAACAAGAACCCGTTTGCACACCTGCGTTAAGATTTCCAATTCTACTTCCCAGTTCCCACTTACGATCTTCACACGGCAACCTGCAGCAGCATCGTCCAAGCAAACCAGGCAGCCACCGACACAAGTGGGCCTCTGAAGAGCAGCTTCATACTTTGCGGCTGCGCTCCGATATGCACACAACACTGCTACCTCGAATGCTACAAACCGAATCACCGAATCGCTCCCGGCTCACTTGGCAGTAGCGAGAACCACTGAGCACACCTGCGTAATGTTTCCCAATTCTACTTCCTAGTTCCCACTTGCGATTTTCACCCGGCAGCCTGCAGCAGCATCGTCCAAGCAAACAAGATGGCCACCGACACCAGTGGGCGTCTGAAGAGCAGCTTCATACTTTGCGGCTGCGCTCCGATATGCACAGAACACTGCTACCTCGAATGCTACAAACCGAATCACCGAATCGCTCCCGGCTCACTTGGCAGTAGCGAGAACCACTGAGCACACCTGCGTAAAGTTTTCCAAGTCTACTTCCCAGTTCCCACTTACGATCTTCACCCGGCAACCTGCAGCAGCATCGTCCAAGCAAACCAGACGGCCACCGACACAAGTGGGCCTCTGAAGAGCAGCTTCATCCACTGCGCCTGCGCTCTGATATGCACACAATACTGCGACCTCGGATGGAACTAAACGAATCACCGAATCGCTCTCGGCTCACTTGGCAGTACCGAGAACCACTGTGCCCACCTGCGACAAGATTCCCAAACCTACTTCCCAGTTCCCACTTACGATCTTCACCCGGCAACCTGCAGCCGCATCGTCCAAGCAAACCAGGCTGCCACCGACACAAGTGGGCCTCTGAAGAGCAGCTTCATCCTTTGCGGCTGCGCTCCGATATGCACACAACACTAATACCTCGGATGCTACAAACCGAATCACCGAATCGCTCCCGGCTCACTTGGCAGTAGCGAGAACCACTGAGCACATCTGCGTAAAAATTCCCAATTCTACTTCCCAGTACCCACTTACGATCTTCACCCAGCAACCTACAGCAGCATCGTCCAAGCAAACCAGACGGCCACCGACACAAGTGGGCCTCGGAACAGCAGCTTCATCCACTGCGCCTGCGCTCCGAAATGCACACAACACTGCTACCTCGGATGCTACAATCTGAATCACCGAATCGCTGACGGCTCACTTGGCAGTAGCGAGAACCACTGTGCCCACCTGCGACAAGATTCCCAAACCTACTTCCCAGTTCCCACTTACGATCTTCACCCGGCAACCTGCAGCACCATCGTCCAAGCAAACCAGACGGCCACCGACACAAGTGGGCCTCTGAGGAGCAGCTTCATCCACTGCGCCTGTGCTCTGATATGCACACAATACTGCGACCTCGGATGGAACTAACGAAATCACCGAATCGCTCTCGGCTCACTTGGCAGTACCGAGAACCACTGTGCCCACCTGCGACAAGATTCCCAAACCTACTTCCCAGTTCCCACTTACGATCTTCACCCGGCAACCTGCAGCACCATCGTCCAAGTAAACCAGACGGCCACCGACACAAGTGAGCCTCTGAAGAGAAGCTTCACCCACTGCGCCAGCACTCCGATATGCACACAACACTGCTACCTCAGATGCTACAAACCGAATCCCCGAATCGCTCCCGGCTCACTGGGCAGTAGCGAGAACCCCTGTGCACAACTGCGCAAAGATTTCCAATTCTACTTCGCAGTTCCCACTTACGATCTTCACCCGGCAACCTGCAGCAGCATCGTCCAAGCAAACCAGGCAGCCACCGAGCAAACCACCGAGCAAACCAGGCAGCCAACGAGCTTCATCCTTTGCGGCTGCGCTCCGATATGCACACAACACTGCTACCTCGAATGCTACAAACCGAATCACCGAATCGCTCCCGGCTCACTGGGCAGTAACAAGAACCCGTTTGCACACCTGCGTTAAGATTTCCAATTCTACTTCCCAGTTCCCACTTACGATCTTCACACGGCAACCTGCAGCAGCATCGTCCAAGCAAACCAGGCAGCCACCGACACAAGTGGGCCTCTGAAGAGCAGTTTCATACTTTGCGGCTGCGCTCCGATATGCA
Source organism: Amblyomma americanum (assembly GCF_052857255.1). Classification (NCBI taxonomy): domain Eukaryota; kingdom Metazoa; phylum Arthropoda; class Arachnida; order Ixodida; family Ixodidae; genus Amblyomma; species Amblyomma americanum. Next base: position 219,211,971 of record NC_135498.1, on the reverse strand, counting down.
CACAACACTGCTACCTCGAATGCTACAAACCGAATCACCGAATCGCTCCCGGCTCACTTGGCAGTAGCGAGAACCACTGAGCACACCTGCGTAATGTTTCCCAATTCTACTTCCCAGTTCCCACTTACGATTTTCACCCGGCAGCCTGCAGCAGCATCGTCCAAGCAAACAAGATGGTCACCGACACAAGTGGGCGTCTGAAGAGCAGCTTCATACTTTGCGGCTGCGCTCCGATATGCACAGAACACTGCTACCTCGAATGCTACAAACCGAATCACCGAATCGCTCTCGGCTCACTTGGCAGTACCGAGAACCAAAGAGCACACCTGCGTAAAGTTTCCAATGTCTACTTCCCAGTTCCCAATTACGATCTTCACTCGGCAACCTGCAGCAGCATCGTCCAAGCAAACCAGACGGCCACCGACACAAGTGGGCCTCTGAAGAGCAGCTTCATCCACTGCGCCTGCGCTCTGATATGAACACAATACTGCTACCTCGGATGGAACAAACCGAATCACCGAATCGCTCTCGGCTCACTTGGCGCTACCGAGAACCACTGTGCACACCTGCGTAAAGATTCCCAATTCTACTTCCCAGTTCCCACTTACGATCTTCACCCGGCAACCTGCAGCTGCATCGTCCAAGCAAACCAGACGGCCAGCGACACAAGTGGGCCTCTGAAGAGCAGCCTTATCCTCTGCGGCTGCGCTCCGATATGCAAACAACACTGCTACCTCGGATGCTACAATCCGAATCACCGAATCGCTCCCGGCTCACTTGGCAGTAGCGAGAACCATTGTGCACACCTGCGTAAAGATTCCCAATTCTACTTCCCAGTTCTCACTTACGATTTTCACCCGGCAACCTTCAGCAGCATCGTCCAAGCAAACCAGGACCCCACCAACACAAGTGGGCCTCTGACGAGCAGCTTCATCCACTGCGCCTGAGCTCCGATATGCACACAACAATGCTACCTCGGATGCGACAAAAGGAATCACCGAATCGCTCGCGGCTCACTTGGCAGTGGCGAGAACCACTGTGCAAACCAACGTAAAGATTCCCAATTCTACTTCCCGGTTCCCACTTACGATCTTCACCCGGCAACCTGCAGCAGCATCGTCCAAGCAAACCAGATGGCCACCGATACAAGTGGGCCTCTGAAGAGCAGCTTCATCCACTGCGGCTGCGCTCCGATATGCACACAACACTGCTACCTCGGATGCTACAAACCGAATCACCGAATCGCTCCCGGCTCACTTGGCAGTAGCGAGAACCACTGTGCACACCTGCGTAAAGATTCCCAATTCTACTTCCCAGTTCTCACTTACGATTTTCACCCGGCAACCTTCAGCAGCATCGTCTAAGCAAACCAGGAGCCCACCAACACAAGTGGGCCTCTGAAGAGCAGCTTCATCCACTGCGCCTGAGCTCCGATATGCACACAACAATGCTACCTCGGATGCGACAAAAGGAATCACCGAATCGCTCGCGGCTCACTTGGCAGTGGCGAGAACCACTGTGCAAACCAACGTAAAGATTCCCAATTCTACTTTCCGGTTCCCACTTACGATCTTCACCCGGCAACCTGCAGCAGCATCGTCCAAGCAAACCAGATGGCCACCGATACATGTGGGCCTCTGAAGAGCAGCTTCATCCACTGCGGCTGCGCTCCGATATGCACACAACACTGCTACCTCGGATGCTACAAACCGAATCACCGAATCGCTCCCGGCTCACTTGGCAGTAGCGAGAACCACTGTGCACACCTGCGTAAAGATTCCCAATTCTACTTCCCAGTTCCCACTTACGATTTTCACCCGGCAACCTGCAGCAGCATCGTCCAAGCAAACCAGATGGCCGCCGATACAAGTGGGCCTTTGAATAGCAGCTTCAACCACTGCGGCTGCGCTCCGATATGCACACAACACTGCTTCCTCGGATGCTCACAAACCGAATCACCGAATCGCTCCCGGCTCACTTAGCAGTAGCCAGAACCACTGAGCACACCTGCGTAAAGATTCCCGATTCTACTTCCCAGTACCCACTTACGATCTTCACCCAGCAACCTGCAGCAGCATCGTACATGCAAACCAGACGGCCACCGACACAAGTGGGCTTCTGGACAGCAGCTTCATCCACTGCGCCTGCGCTCCGAATTGCACACAACACTGCTACCTCGGATGCTACAAACCGAATCACCGCATCGCTGCCGGCTCACTTTGCAGTAGCGAGAACCACTGTGCACGCCTGCGTAAAGTTTCCCAATTCTACTTCCCAGTTCCTACTTACGATCTTCACCCGGCAACCTGCAGCAGCATCGTCCAAGCAAACCAGACGGCCACCTACACAAGTGGACCTCTGAACAGCAGCTCATCCCCTGCGCCTGCGCTCCGAAATGCACACAACACTGCTACCTCGGATGCTACAAACCTAATCACCGAATCGCTGCCGGTTCACTTGGCAGTAGCGAGGACCACTGTGTCACCTGCGACATGATTCCCAAATCTTCTTCCCAGTTCCCCCTTACGATCTTCACCCGGCAACCTGCAGCAGCATCTTCCAAGCAAACCAGACGGCCACCGACACAAGTGGGCCTCTGAAGAGCAGCTTCATCCACTGCGCCTGCGCTCCGATATGCACACAATACTGCTACCTCGGATGGAACAAACCGAATCACCGAATCGCTCTCGGCTCACTTGGCGGTACCGAGAACCACTGTGCACACCTGCGTAAAGATTCCCAATTCTACTTCCCAGTTCCCACTTACGATCCTCACCCGGGACCTGCAGCTGCATCGTCCAAGCAAACCAGACGGCCACCAACACAAATGGGCATCTGAAGAGCAGATTAATCCACTGCGCCTGCACTCCGATATGCACACAACACTGCTACCTCGGATGCTATAAAAGGAATCACCGAATCGCTCCCGGCTAACTTGGCAGTAGCGAGAACCATTGTGCACACCTGCAAAAAGATTCCCAATTCTTGTTCCCAGTTCCCACTTACGATCTTCACCCGGCAACCTGCAGCAGCATCGTCCAAGCAAACCAGGCGGCCACCGACACAAGTTGGCCTCTGAAGAGCGGCTTCATCCACTGCGCCTGCGCTCCGATATGCACACAACACTCTTACATCGGATGCTACAAACAGAATCACCGAACCACTCCCGGCTCACTTGGCAGTAGCGAGAAACACTGTGCACACCTGCGTAAAGATTCCAAATCCTACTTCCCAATTCCCACTTACGATTTTTACCCGGCAACCTTCAGCAGCATCGTCCAAGCAAACCAGACGGCCACCGACACAAGTGGGCCTCTGAAGAGAATCTTCACCCATTGCACCTGCGCTCCGATATGCACAGAGCACTGCTACCTCGGATGCTACAAACCGAATCAAAGAATCGCTCCCGGCTCACTGGGCAGTAACAAGAACCCCTTTGCACACCTGCGTAAAGATTTCCTATTCTACTTCCCAGTTCCCACTTACGACCTTCACCCGGCAACCTGCAGCAGAATCGTCCAAGCAAACCAGACGGCCAGCGACACCACTGGGCCTCTGAGGAGCAGCTTCATCCACTGCGCCTGTGCTACGAAATGCACACAACACTGCTACCTCGGATGCTACAAACCGAATCACCGAATCGCTCCCTGCTCACTTAGCAGTAGCCAGAACCACTGAGCACACCTGCGTAAAGATTCCCATTTCTACTTCCCAGTACCCACTTACGATCTTCACCCAGCAACCTGCAGCAGCATCGTCCATGCAAACCAGACGGCCACCGACACAAGTGGGCTTCTGGACAGCAGCTTCATCCACTGCGCCTGCGCTCCGATATGCACACGACACTGCTACCTCGGATGCTACAAACCGAATCACCGAATCGCTCCCGGCTCACTTGGCAGTAGCGAGAACCATTGTGCACACCTGCGTAAAGATTCCCAATTCTACTTCCCATTCTTCACTTACGATTTTCACCCGGCAACCTTCAGCAGCATCGTCCAAGCAAATCAGGAGCCCAACGACACAAGTGGGCCTCTGAAGAGCAGCTTCATCCACTGCGCCTGAGCTCCGATATGCACACAACAATGCTACCTCCGATGCGACAAAAGGAATCACCGAATCGCTCCCGGCTCACTTGGCAGTAGCGAGAACCACTGTGCAAACCAGCGTAAAGATTCCCAATTCTACTTCCCGGTTCCCACTTACGATCTTCACCCGGCAACCTGCAGCAGCATCGTCCAAGCAAACCAGATGGCCACCGATACAAGTGGGCCTCTGAAGAGCAGCTTCATCCACTGCGCCTGCGCTCCGAAATGCACACAACACTGCTACCTCGGATGCTACAAACCGAATCACCGAATCGCTGCCGGCTCACTTAGCAGTACCCAGAACCACTGAGTACACCTGCGTAAAGATTCCCAATTCTACTTCCCAGTACCCACTTACGATCTTCACCCAGCAACCTGCAGCAGCATCGTCCATGCAAACCAGACGGCCACCGACACAAGTGGGCTTCTGGACAGCAGCTTCATCCACTGCGCCTGCGCTCCGAAATGCACACAACGCTGCTACCTCGGATGCTACAAACCGAATCACCGAATCGCTGCCGGCTCACTTGGCAGTACCGAGAACCAAAGAGCACACCTGCGTAAAGTTTCCAAAGTTTACTTCCCAGTTCCCAATTACGATCTTCACTCGGCAGCCTGCAGCAGCATCGTCCAAGCAAAGCAGACGGCCACCGACACAAGTAGGCCTCTGAAGAGCAGCTTCATCCACTGCGGCTGCGCTCCGATATGCACTCAGCACTGCTACCTCGAATGCTACAAACCGAATCACCGAATCGCTCCCGGCTCACTTAGCAGTAGCCAGAACCACTGAGCACACCTGCGTAAAGATTCCCAATTCTACTTCCCAGTACCCACTTACGATCTTAACCCAGCAACCTGCAGCAGCATCCTCCATGCAAACCAGACGGCCACCGACACAAGTGGGCTTCTGGACAGCAGCTTCATCCACTGCGCCTGCGCTCCGAAATGCACACAACACTGCTACCTCGGATGCTACAAACCGAATCACCGAATCGCTGCCGGCTCACTTGGCAGTAGCGAGAACCACTGTGCATGCCTGCGTAAAGTTTTCCAATTCTACATCCCAGTTCCCACTTACGATCTTCACCCGGCAACCTGCAGCAGCATCTTCCAAGCAAACCAGACGGCCACCGACACAAGTGGGCCTCTGAAGAGCAGCTTCATCCACTGCGCCTGCGCTCCGATATGCACACAATACTGCTACCTCGGATGGAACAAACCGAATCACCGAATCGCTCTCGGCTCACTTGGCGGTACCGAGAACCACTGTGCACACCTGCGTAAAGATTCCCAATTCTACTTCCCAGTTCCCACTTACGATCTTCACCCGGCAACCTGCAGCTGCATCGTCCAAGCAAACCAGACGGCCACCAACAAAAATGGGCATCTGAAGAGCAGATTAATCCACTGCGCCTGCGCTCCGATATGCACACAACACTGCTACCTCGGATGCTATAAAAGGAATCACCGAATCGCTCCCGGCTAACTTGGCAGTAGCGAGAACCATTGTGCACACCTGCAAAAAGATTCCCAATTCTTGTTCCCAGTTCCCACTTACGATCTTCACCCGGCAACCTGCAGCAGCATCGTCCAAGCAAACCTGGCGGCCACCGACACAAGTGGGCCTCTGAAGAGCGGCTTCATCCACTGCGCCTGCGCTCCGATATGCACACAACACTCTTACATCGGATGCTACAAACAGAATCACCGAATCGCTCCCGGCTCACTTGGCAGTAGCGAGAAACACTGTGCACACCTGCGTAAAGATTCCAAATCCTACTTCCCAATTCCCACTTACGATTTTCACCCGGCAACCTTCAGCAGCATCGTCCAAGCAAACCAGACGGCCACCGACACAAGTGGGCCTCTGAAGAGAATCTTTACCCATTCCACCTGCGCTCCGATATGCACAGAACACTGCTACCTCGGATGCTACAAACCGAATCAAAGAATCGCTCCCGGCTCACTGGGCAGTAACAAGAACCCCTTTGCACACCTGCGTAAAGATTTCCAATTCTACTTCCCAGTTCCCACTTACGATCTTCACCCGGCAACCTGCAGCAGAATCGTCCAAGCAAACCAGTCGGTCAGCGACACAAGTGGGCCTCTGAAGAGCAGCTTCATCCACTGCGGCTGCGCTCCGATATGCACACAACACTGCTACCTCGGATGCTACAACCCGAATCACCGAATCGCTCCCGGCTCACTTGGCAGTAGCGAGAACCATTGTGCACACCTGCGTAAAGATTCCCAATTCTACTTCCCAGTTTTCACTTACGATTTTCACCCGGCAACCTTCAGCAGCATCGTCCAAGCAAATCAGGAGCCCAACGACACAAGTGGGCCTCTGAAGAGCAGCTTCATCCACTGCGCCTGAGCTCCGATATGCACACAACAATGCTACCTCGGATGCGACAAAAGGAATCACCGAATCGCTCCCGGCTCACTTGGCAGTAGCGAGAACCACTGTGCAAACCAGCGTAAAGATTCCCAATTCTACTTCCCGGTTCCCACTTACGATCTTCACCCGGCAACCTGCAGCAGCATCGTCCAAGCAAACCAGATGGCCACCGATACAAGTGGGCCTCTGAAGAGCAGCTTCATCCACTGCGCCTGCGCTCCGAAATGCACACAACACTGCTACCTCGGATGCTACAAACCGAATCACCGAATCGCTGCCGGCTCACTTGGCAGTAGGGAGAGCCACTGAGCACACCTGCGTAAAGTTTCCCAAGTCTACTTCCCAGGTCCCACTTACGATCTTCACCCGGCAACCTACAGCAGCATCGTCCAAGCAAACCAGACGGCCACCGACACAAGTAGGCCTCTGAAGAACAGCTTCATCCACTGCGGCTGTGCTCCGATATGCACACAACACTGCTACCTCGGATGCTACAAACCGAATCACCGAATCGCTCCCGGCTCACATGACACTAGCGAGAACCACTGAGCACACCTGCCTAATGATTCCCTATTCTACTTCCCAGTTCCCACTTACGATCTTCACCCGGCAACCTGCAGTAGCATCGTCCAAGTAAACCAGACGGCCACCGACACCACTGGGCCTCTGAGGAGCAGCTTCATTAACTGCGCCTGCGCTACGAAATGCACACAACACTGCTACCTCGGATGCTACAAACCGAATCACCGAATCGCTGCCGGCTCATTTTGCAGTAGCGAGAACCACTGTGCACGCCTGCGTAAAGTTTCCAAATTCTACTTCCCAGTTCCCACTTACGATCTTCACCCGGCAACCTGCAGCACCATCGTCCAAGCAAAGCAGACGGCCACCGACACAAGTGGGCCTCTGAAGAGCAGCTTCATCCACTGCGCCTGCGCTCTGATATGCACACAATACTGCGACCTCGGATGGAACTAGCCGAATCACCGAATCGCTCTCGGCTCACTTGGCAGTACCGAGAACCACTGTGCCCACCTGCGACAAGATTCCCAAACCTACTTCCCAGTTCCCACTTACGATCTTCACCCGGCAACCTGCAGCCGCATCGTCCAAGCAATCCAGGCTGCCACCGACACAAGTGGGCCTCTGAAGAGCAGCTTCATCCTTTGCGGCTGCGCTCCGATATGCACACAACACTGATACCTCGGATGCTACAAACCGAATCACCGAATCGCTCCCGGCTCACTTGGCAGTAGCGAGAACCACTGAGCACATCTGCGTAAAAATTGCCAATTCTACTTCCCAGTACCCACTTACGATCTTCACCCAGCAACCTACAGCAGCATCGTCCAAGCAAACCAGACGGCCACCGACACAAGTGGGCCTCGGCTTTAGCTTCATCCACTGCGCCTGCGCTCCGAAATGCACACAACACTGCTACCTCGGATGCTACAAACCGAATCACCGAATCGCTCCCTGCTCACTTAGCAGTACCCAGAACCACTGAGTACACCTGCGTAAAGATTCCCAATTCTACTTCCCAGTACCCACTTACGATCTTCACCCAGCAACCTGCAGCAGCATCGTCCATGCAAACCAGACGGCCACCGACACAAGTGGGCTTCTGGACAGCAGCTTCATCCACTGCGCCTGCGCTCCGAAATGCACACAACGCTGCTACCTCGGATGCTACAAACCGAATCACCGAATCGCTCCCGGCTCTCTCGGCAGTAGCAAGAACCACTGAGCGCACCTGCGTAAAGATTCCCAATTCTACTTCCCAGTTCCCACTTACGATTTTCACCCGGCAACCTGCAGCAGCATCGTCCAAGCAAACCAGATGGCCGCCGATACAAGTGGGCCTCTGAAGAGCAGCTTCATCCACTGCGGCTGCGCTCCGATATGCACACAACACTGCTTCCTCGGATGCTCACAAACCGAATCACCGAATCGCTCCCGGCTCACTTGGCAGTAGCGAAAACCACTGAGCACACCTGCGTAAAGTTTCCCAAGTCTACTTCCCAGTTCCCACTTACGATCTTCACCCGGCAACCTGCAGCAGCATCGTCCAAGCAAACCAGACGGCCACCGACACAAGTATGCCTCTGAAGAGCAGCTTCATCCACTGCGGCTGCGCTCCGATATGCACCCAACACTGCTACCTCAGATGCTACAAACCGAATCACCGAATCGCTCCCGGCTCACTTGGCAGTAGCGAGAACCACTGAGCACATCTGCGTAAAAATTCCCAATTCTACTTCCCAGTACCCACTTACGATCTTCACCCAGCAACCTACAGCAGCATCGTCCAAGCAAACCAGACGGCCACCGACACAAGTGGGCCTCGGAACAGCAGCTTCATCCACTGCGCCTGCGCTCCGAAATGCACACAACACTGCTACCTCGGATGCTACAATCTGAATCACCGAATCGCTGACGGCTCACTTGGCAGTAGCGAGAACCACTGTGCCCACCTGCGACAAGATTCCCAAACCTACTTCCCAGTTCCCACTTACGATCTTCACCCGGCAACCTGCAGCACCATCGTCCAAGCAAACCAGACGGCCACCGACACAAGTGGGCCTCTGAAGAGCAGCTTCATCCACTGCGCCTGCGCTCTGATATGCACACAATACTGCGACCTCGGATGGAACTAGCCGAATCACCGAATCGCTCTCGGCTCACTTGGCAGTACCGAGAACCACTTTGCCCACCTGCGACAAGATTCCCAAACCTACTTCCCAGTTCCCACTTACGATCTTCACCCGGCAACCTGCAGCCGCATCGTCCAAGCAAACCAGGCTGCCACCGACACAAGTGGGCCTCTGAAGAGCAGCTTCATCCTTTGCGGCTGCGCTCCGATATGCACACAACACTAATACCTCGGATGCTACAAACCGAATCACGGAATCGCTCCCGGCTCACTTGGCAGTAGCGAGAACCACTGAGCACATCTGCGTAAAAATTCCCAATTCTACTTCCCAGTACCCACTTACGATCTTCACCCAGCAACCTACAGCAGCATCGTCCAAGCAAACCAGACGGCCACCGACACAAGTGGGCCTCGGAACAGCAGCTTCATCCACTGCGCCTGCGCTCCGAAATGCACACAACACTGCTACCTCGGATGCTACAATCTGAATCACCGAATCGCTGTCGGCTCACTTGGCAGTAGCGAGAACCACTGTGCCCACCTGCGACAAGATTCCCAAACCTACTTCCCAGTTCCCACTTACGATCTTCACCCGGCAACCTGCAGCACCATCGTCCAAGCAAACCAGACGGCCACCGACACAAGTGGGCCTCTGAAGAGCAGCTTCATCCACTGCGCCTGCGCCCTGATATGCACACAATACTGCGACCTCGGATGGAACTAACCGAATCACCGAATCGCTCTCGGCTCACTTGGCAGTACCGAGAACCACTGTGCCCACCTGCGACAAGATTCCCAAACTTACTTCCCAGTTCCCACTTACGATCTTCACCCGGCAACCTGCAGCACCATCGTCCAAGCAAACCAGACGGCCATCGACACAAGTGAGCCTCTGAAGAGAAGCTTCACCCACTGCGCCAGCGCTCCGATATGCACACAACACTGCTACCTCAGATGCTACAAACCGAATCCCCGAATCGCTCCCGGCTCACTTGGCAGTAGCGAGAACCCCTGTGCACAACTGCGCAAATATTTCCAATTCTACTTCGCAGTTCCCACTTACGATCTTCACCCGGCAACCTGCAGCAGCATCGTCCAAGCAAACCAGGCAGCCACCGACACAAGTGGGCCTCTGAAGAGCAGCTTCATCCTTTGCGGCTGCGCTCCGATATGCACACAACACTGCTACCTCGGATGCTACAAACCGAATCACCGAATCGCTCCCGGCTCACTTGGCAGTAGCGAGAACCACTGTGCACACCTGCGTAAAGATTCCCCATTCTACTTTCCAGTTCTCACTTACGATTTTCACCCGGCAACCTTCAGCAGCATCGTCCAAGCAAACCAGGAGCCCACCAACACAAGTGGGCCTCTGAAGAGCAGCTTCATCCACTGCGCCTGAGCTCCGATATGCACACAACAATGCTACCTCGGATGCGACAAAAGGAATCACCGAATCGCTCGCGGCTCACTTGGCAGGGGCGAGAACCACTGTGCAAACCAACGTAAAGATTCCCAATTCTACTTTCCGGTTCCCACTTACGATCTTCACCCGGCAACCTGCAGCAGCATCGTCCAAGCAAACCAGATGGCCACCGATACATGTGGGCCTCTGAAAAGCAGCTTCATCCACTGCGGCTGCGCTCCGATATGCACACAACACTGCTACCTCGGATGCTACAAACCGAATCACCGAATCGCTCCCGGCTCACTTGGCAGTAGCGAGAACCACTGTGCACACCTGCGTAAAGATTCCCAATTCTACTTCCCAGTTCCCACTTACGATTTTCACCCGGCAACCTGCAGCAGCATCGTCCAAGCAAACCAGATGGCCGCCGATACAAGTGGGCCTCTGAATAGCAGCTTCAACCACTGCGGCTGCGCTCCGATATGCACACAACACTGCTTCCTCGGATGCTCACAAACCGAATCACCGAAACGCTCCCGGCTCACTTGGCAGTAGCGAGAACCACTGAGCACACCTGCGTAAAGTTTTCCAAGTCTACTTCCCAGTTCCCACTTACGATCTTCACCCGGCAACCTGCAGCAGCATCGTCCAAGCAAACCAGACGGCCACCGACACAAGTAGGCCTCTGAAGAGCAGCTTCATCCACTGCGGCTGCGCTCCGATATGCACTCGGCACTGCTACCTCGAATGCTACAAACCGAATCACCGAATCGCTCCCGGCTCACTTAGCAGTAGCCAGAACCACTGAGCACACCTGCGTAAAGATTCCCAATTCTACTTCCCAGTACCCACTTACGATCTTAACCCAGCAACCTGCAGCAGCATCGTCCATGCAAACCAGACGGCCACCGACACAAGTGGGCTTCTGGACAGCAGCTTCATCCACTGCGCCTGCGCTCCGAAATGCACACAACACTGCTACCTCGGATGCTACAAACCGAATCACCGAATCGCTGCCGGCTCACTTGGCAGTAGCGAGAACCACTGTGCACGCCTGCGTAAAGTTTTTCAATTCTACATCCCAGTTCCCACTTACGATCTTCACCCGGCAACCTGCAGCAGCATCGTCCAAGCAAACCAGACGGCCACCTACACAAGTGGACCTCTGAACAGCAGCTTCATCCCCTGCGCCTGCGCTCCGAAATGCACACAACACTGCTACCTCGGATGCTACAAACCTAATCACCGAATCGCTGCCGGTTCACTTGGCAGTAGCGAGGACCACTGTGTCACCTGCGACATGATTCCCAAATCTTCTTCCCAGTTCCCACTTACGATCTTCACCCGGCAACCTGCAGCAGCATCTTCCAAGCAAACCAGACGGCCACCGACACAAGTGGGCCTCTGAAGAGCAGCTTCATCCACTGCGCCTGCGCTCCGATATGCACACAATACTGCTACCTCGGATGGAACAAACCGAATCACCGAATCGCTCTCGGCTCACTTGGCGGTACCGAGAACCACTGTGCACACCTGCGTAAAGATTCCCAATTCTACTTCCCAGTTCTCACTTACGATCTTCACCCGGCAACCTGCAGCTGCATCGTCCAAGCAAACCAGACGGCCACCAACAAAAATGGGCATCTGAAGAGCAGATTAAATCACTGCGCCTGCGCTCCGATATGCACACAACACTGTTACCTCGGATGCTATAAAAGGAATCACCGAATCGCTCCCGGCTAACTTGGCAGTAGCGAGAACCATTGTGCACACCTGCAAAAAGATTCCCAATTCTTGTTCCCAGTTCCCACTTACGATCTTCACCCGGCAACCTGCAGCAGCATCGTCCAAGCAAACCTGGCGGCCACCCACACAAGTGGGCCTCTGAAGAGCGGCTTCATCCACTGCGCCTGCGCTCCGATATGCACACAACACTCTTACATCGGATGCTACAAACAGAATCACCGAATCGCTCCCGGCTCACTTGGCAGTAGCGAGAAACACTGTGCACACCTGCGTAAAGATTCCAAATCCTACTTCCCAATTCCCACTTACGATTTTCACCCGGCAACCTTCAGCAGCATCGTCCAAGCAAACCAGACGGCCACCGACACAAGTGGGCCTCTGAAGAGAATCTTCACCCATTCCACCTGCGCTCCGATATGCACAGAACACTGCTACCTCGGATGCTACAAACCGAATCAAAGAATCGCTCCCGGCTCACTGGGCAGTAACAAGAACCCCTTTGCACACCTGCGTAAAGATTTCCATTTCTACTTCCCAGTTCCCACTTACGATCTTCACCCGGCAACCTGCAGCAGAATCGTCCAAGCAAACCAGACGGTCAGCGACACAAGTGGGCCTCTGAAGAGCAGCTTCATCCACTGCGGCTGCGCTCCGATATGCACACAACACTGCTACATCGGATGCTACAACCCGAATCACCGAATCGCTCCCGGCTCACTTGGCAGTAGCGAGAACCATTGTGCACACCTGCGTAAAGATTCCCAATTCTACTTCCCAGTTTTCACTTACGATTTTCACCCGGCAACCTTCAGCAGCATCGTCCAAGCAAATCAGGAGCCCAACGACACAAGTGGGCCTCTGAAGAGCAGCTTCATCCACTGCGCCTGAGCTCCGATATGAACACAACAATGCTACCTCGGATGCGACAAAAGGAATCACCGAATCGCTCCCGGCTCACTTGGCAGTAGCGAGAACCACTGTGCAAACCAGCGTAAAGATTCCCAATTCTACTTCCCGGTTCCCACTTACGATCTTCACCCGGCAACCTGCAGCAGCATCGTCCAAGCAAACCAGATGGCCACCGATACAAGTGGGCCTCTGAAGAGCAGCTTCATCCACTGCGCCTGCGCTCCGAAATGCAAACAACACTGCTACCTCGGATGCTACAAACCGAATCACCGAATCGCTGCCGGCTCACTTGGCAGTAGGGAGAGCCACTGAGCACACCTGCGTAAAGTTTCCCAAGTCTACTTCCCAGGTCCCACTTACGATCTTCACCCGGCAACCTACAGCAGCATCGTCCAAGCAAACCAGACGGCCACCGACACAAGTAGGCCTCTGAAGAACAGCTTCATCCACTGCGGCTGTGCTCCGATATGCACACAACACTGCTACCTCGGATGCTACAAACCGAATCACCGAATCGCTCCCGGCTCACATGACAGTAGCGAGAACCACTGAGCACACCTGCCTAATGATTCCCTATTCTACTTCCCAGTTCCCACTTACGATCTTCACCCGGCAACCTGCAGTAGCATCGTCCAAGTAAACCAGACGGCCACCGACACCACTGGGCCTCTGAGGAGCAGCTTCATTAACTGCGCCTGTGCTACGAAATGCACACAACACTGCTACCTCGGATGCTACAAACCGAATCACCGAATCGCTTCCCTGCTCACTTAGCAGTAGCCAGAACCACTGAGCACACATGCGTAAAGATTCCCAATTCTACTTCCCAGTACCCACTTACGATCTTCACCCAGCAACCTGCAGCAGCATCGTCCATGCAAACCAGACGGCCACCGACACAAGTGGGCTTCTGGACAGCAGCTTCATCCACTGCGCCTGCGCTCCGAAATGCACACAACACTGCTACCTCGGATGCTACAAACCGAATCACCGAATCGCTGCCGGCTCACTTTGCAGTAGCGAGAACCACTGTGCACGCCTGCGTAAAGTTTCCAAATTCTACTTCCCAGTTCCCACTTACGATCTTCACCCGGCAACCTGCAGCACCATCGTCCAAGCAAACCAGACGGCCACCGACACAAGTGGGCCTCTGAAGAGCAGCTTCATCCACTGCGCCTGCGCTCTGATATGCACACAATACTGCGACCTCGGATGGAACTAGCCGAATCACCGAATCGCTCTCGGCTCACTTGGCAGTACCGAGAACCACTGTGCCCACCTGCGACAAGATTCCCAAACCTACTTCCCAGTTCCCACTTACGATCTTCACCCGGCAACCTGCAGCCGCATCGTCCAAGCAAACCAGGCTGCCACCGACACAAGTGGGCCTCTGAAGAGCAGCTTCATCCTTTGCGGCTGCGCTCCGATATGCACACAACACTAATACCTCGGATGCTACAAACCGAATCACCGAATCGCTCCCGGCTCACTTGGCAGTAGCGAGAACCACTGAGCACATCTGCGTAAAAATTGCCAATTCTACTTCCCAGTACCCACTTACGATCTTCACCCAGCAACCTACAGCAGCATCGTCCAAGCAAACCAGACGACCACCGACACAAGTGGGCCTCGGCTGTAGCTTCATCCACTGCGCCGGCGCTCCGAAATGCACACAACACTGCTACCTCGGATGCTACAAACCGAATCACCGAATCGCTCCCTGCTCACTTAGCAGTACCCAGAACCACTGAGTACACCTGCGTAAAGATTCCCAATTCTACTTCCCAGTACCCACTTACGATCTTCACCCAGCAACCTGCAGCAGCATCGTCCATGCAAACCAGACGGCCACCGACACAAGTGGGCTTCTGGACAGCAGCTTCATCCACTGCGCCTGCGCTCCGAAATGCACACAACACTGCTACCTCGGATGCTACAAACCGAATCACCGAATCGCTCCCGGCTCACTCGGCAGTAGCAAGAACCACTGAGCGCACCTGCGTAAAGATTCCCAATTCTACTTCCCAGTTCCCACTTACGATCTTCACCCGGCAACCTGCAGCAGCATCGTCCAAGCAAACCAGACGGCCACCGACACAAGTATGCCTCTGAAGAGCAGCTTCATCCACTGCGGCTGCGCTCCGATATGCACCCAACACTGCTACCTCAGATGCTACAAACCGAATCACCGAATCGCTCCCGGCTCACTTGGCAGTAGCGAGAACCACTGAGCACATCTGCGTAAAAATTCCCAATTCTACTTCCCAGTACCCACTTACGATCTTCACCCAGCAACCTACAGCAGCATCGTCCAAGCAAACCAGACGGCCACCGACACAAGTGGGCCTCGGAACAGCAGCTTCATCCACTGCGATTGCGCTCCGAAATGCACACAACACTGCTACCTCGGATGCTACAATCTGAATCACCGAATCGCTGACGGCTCACTTGGCAGTAGCGAGAACCACTGTGCCCACCTGCGACAAGATTCCCAAACCTACTTCCCAGTTCCCACTTACGATCTTCACCCGGCAACCTGCAGCACCATCGTCCAAGCAAACCAGACGGCCACCGACACAAGTGGGCCTCTGAAGAGCAGCTTCATCCACTGCGCCTGCGCTCTGATATGCACACAATACTGCGACCTCGGATGGAACTAGCCGAATCACCGAATCGCTCTCGGCTCACTTGGCAGTACCGAGAACCACTGTGCCCACCTGCGACAAGATTCCCAAACCTACTTCCCAGTTCCCACTTACGATCTTCACCCGGCAACCTGCAGCCGCATCGTCCAAGCAAACCAGGCTGCCACCGACACAAGTGGGCCTCTGAAGAGCAGCTTCATCCTTTGCAGCTGCGCTCCGATATGCACACAACACTAATACCTCGGATGCTACAAACCGAATCACCGAATCGCTCCCGGCTCACTTGGCAGTAGCGAGAACCACTGAGCACATCTGCGTAAAAATTCCCAATTCTACTTCCCAGTACCCACTTACGATCTTCACCCAGCAACCTACAGCAGCATCGTCCAAGCAAACCAGACGGCCACCGACACAAGTGGGCCTCGGAACAGCAGCTTCATCACTGCGCCTGCGCTCCGAAATGCACACAACACTGCTACCTCGGATGCTACAATCTGAATCACCGAATCGCTGACGGCTCACTTGGCAGTAGCGAGAACCACTGTGCCCACCTGCGACAAGATTCCCAAACCTACTTCCCAGTTCCCACTTACGATCTTCACCCGGCAACCTGCAGCACCATCGTCCAAGCAAACCAGACGGCCACCGACACAAGTGGGCCTCTGAAGAGCAGCTTCATCCACTGCGCCTGCGCCCTGATATGCACACAATACTGCGACCTCGGATGGAACTAACCGAATCACCGAATCGCTCTCGGCTCACTTGGCAGTACCGAGAACCACTGTGCCCACCTGCGACAAGATTCCCAAACTTACTTCCCAGTTCCCACTTACGATCTTCACCCGGCAACCTGCAGCACCATCGTCCAAGCAAACCAGACGGCCATCGACACAAGTGAGCCTCTGAAGAGAAGCTTCACCCACTGCGCCAGCGCTCCGATATGCACACAACACTGCTACCTCAGATGCTACAAACCGAATCCCCGAATCGCTCCCGGCTCACTTGGCAGTAGCGAGAACCCCTGTGCACAACTGCGCAAAGATTTCCAATTCTACTTCGCAGTTCCCACTTACGATCTTCACCCGGCAACCTGCAGCAGCATCGTCCAAGCAAACCAGGCAGCCACCGACACAAGTGGGCCTCTGAAGAGCAGCTTCATCCTTTGCGGCTGCGCTCCGATATGCACACAACACTGCTACCTCGGATGCTACAAACCGAATCACCGAATCGCTCCCGGCTCACTTGGCAGTAGCGAGAACCACTGTGCACACCTGCGTAAAGATTCCCCATTCTACTTTCCAGTTCTCACTTACGATTTTCACCCGGCAACCTTCAGCAGCATCGTCCAAGCAAACCAGGAGCCCACCAACACAAGTGGGCCTCTGAAGAGCAGCTTCATCCACTGCGCCTGAGCTCCGATATGCACACAACAATGCTACCTCGGATGTGACAAAAGGAATCACCGAATCGCTCGCGGCTCACTTGGCAGTGGCGAGAACCACTGTGCAAACCAACGTAAAGATTCCCAATTCTACTTTCCGGTTCCCACTTACGATCTTCACCCGGCAACATGCAGCAGCATCGTCCAAGCAAACCAGACGGCCACCGACACAAGTGGGCCTCGGAACAGCAGCTTCATCCACTGCGATTGCGCTCCGAAATGCACACAACACTGCTACCTCGGATGCTACAATCTGAATCACCGAATCGCTGACGGCTCACTTGGCAGTAGCGAGAACCACTGTGCCCACCTGCGACAAGATTCCCAAACCTACTTCCCAGTTCCCACTTACGATCTTCACCCGGCAACCTGCAGCACCATCGTCCAAGCAAACCAGACGGCCACCGACACAAGTGGGCCTCTGAAGAGCAGCTTCATCCACTGCGCCTGCGCTCTGATATGCACACAATACTGCGACCTCGGATGGAACTAGCCGAATCACCGAATCGCTCTCGGCTCACTTGGCAGTACCGAGAACCACTGTGCCCACCTGCGACAAGATTCCCAAACCTACTTCCCAGTTCCCACTTACGATCTTCACCCGGCAACCTGCAGCCGCATCGTCCAAGCAAACCAGGCTGCCACCGACACAAGTGGGCCTCTGAAGAGCAGCTTCATCCTTTGCAGCTGCGCTCCGATATGCACACAACACTAATACCTCGGATGCTACAAACCGAATCACCGAATCGCTCCCGGCTCACTTGGCAGTAGCGAGAAGCACTGAGCACATCTGCGTAAAAATTCCCAATTCTACTTCCCAGTACCCACTTACGATCTTCACCCAGCAACCTACAGCAGCATCGTCCAAGCAAACCAGACGGCCACCGACACAAGTGGGCCTCGGAACAGCAGCTTCATCACTGCGCCTGCGCTCCGAAATGCACACAACACTGCTACCTCGGATGCTACAATCTGAATCACCGAATCGCTGACGGCTCACTTGGCAGTAGCGAGAACCACTGTGCCCACCTGCGACAAGATTCCCAAACCTACTTCCCAGTTCCCACTTACGATCTTCACCCGGCAACCTGCAGCACCATCGTCCAAGCAAACCAGACGGCCACCGACACAAGTGGGCCTCTGAAGAGCAGCTTCATCCACTGCGCCTGCGCCCTGATATGCACACAATACTGCGACCTCGGATGGAACTAACCGAATCACCGAATCGCTCTCGGCTCACTTGGCAGTACCGAGAACCACTGTGCCCACCTGCGACAAGATTCCCAAACTTACTTCCCAGTTCCCACTTACGATCTTCACCCGGCAACCTGCAGCACCATCGTCCAAGCAAACCAGACGGCCATCGACACAAGTGAGCCTCTGAAGAGAAGCTTCACCCACTGCGCCAGCGCTCCGATATGCACACAACACTGCTACCTCAGATGCTACAAACCGAATCCCCGAATCGCTCCCGGCTCACTTGGCAGTAGCGAGAACCCCTGTGCACAACTGCGCAAAGATTTCCAATTCTACTTCGCAGTTCCCACTTACGATCTTCACCCGGCAACCTGCAGCAGCATCGTCCAAGCAAACCAGGCAGCCACCGACACAAGTGGGCCTCTGAAGAGCAGCTTCATCCTTTGCGGCTGCGCTCCGATATGCACACAACACTGCTACCTCGGATGCTACAAACCGAATCACCGAATCGCTCCCGGCTCACTTGGCAGTAGCGAGAACCACTGTGCACACCTGCGTAAAGATTCCCCATTCTACTTTCCAGTTCTCACTTACGATTTTCACCCGGCAACCTTCAGCAGCATCGTCCAAGCAAACCAGGAGCCCACCAACACAAGTGGGCCTCTGAAGAGCAGCTTCATCCACTGCGCCTGAGCTCCGATATGCACACAACAATGCTACCTCGGATGTGACAAAAGGAATCACGGAATCGCTCGCGGCTCACTTGGCAGTGGCGAGAACCACTGTGCAAACCAACGTAAAGATTCCCAATTCTACTTTCCGGTTCCCACTTACGATCTTCACCCGGCAACATGCAGCAGCATCGTCCAAGCAAACCAGATGGCCACCGATACATGTGGGCCTCTGAAAAGCAGCTTCATCCACTGCGGCTGCGCTCCGATATGCACACAACACTGCTACCTCGGATGCTACAAACCGAATCACCGAATCGCTCCCGGCTCACTTGGCAGTAGCGAGAACCACTGTGCACACCTGCGTAAAGATTCCCAATTCTACTTCCCAGTTCCCACTTACGATTTTCACCCGGCAACCTGCAGCAGCATCGTCCAAGCAAACCAGATGGCCGCCGATACAAGTGGGCCTCTGAATAGCAGCTTCAACCACTGAGGCTGCGCTCCGATATGCACACAACACTGCTTCCTCGGATGCTCACAAACTGAATCACCGAAACGCTCCCGGCTCACTTGGCAGTAGCGAGAACCACTGAGCACACCTGCGTAAAGTTTTCCAAGTCTACTTCCCAGTTCCCACTTACGATCTTCACCCGGCAACCTGCAGCAGCATCGTCCAAGCAAACCAGACGGCCACCGACACAAGTAGGCCTCTGAAGAGCAGCTTCATCCACTGCGGCTGCGCTCCGATATGCACACAACACTGCTACCTCGGATGCTACAAACCGAATCACCGAATCGCTCCCGGCTCACTTGACAGTAGCGAGAACCACTGAGCACACCTGCCTAATGATTCCCTATTCTACTTCCCAGTTCCCACTTACGATCTTCACCCGGCAACCTGCAGTAGCATCGTCCAAGCAAACCAGACGGCCACCGATACAACTGGGCCTCTGAAGAGCAGCTTCATCCACTGCGGCTGCGCTCCGATATGCACTCAGCACTGCTACCTCGAATGCTACAAACCGAATCACCGAATCGCTCCCGGCTCACTTAGCAGTAGCCAGAACCACTGAGCACACCTGCGTAAAGATTCCCAATTCTACTTCCCAGTACCCACTTACGATCTTCACCCAGCAACCTGCAGCAGCATCGTCCATGCAAACCAGACGGCCACCGACACAAGTGGGCTTCTGGACAGCAGCTTCATCCACTGCGCCTGCGCTCCGAAATGCACACAGCGCTGCTACCTCGGATGCTACAAACCGAATCAACGAATCGCTGCCGGCTCACTTGGCAGTACCGAGAACCAAAGAGCACACCTGCGTAAAGTTTCCAAAGTTTACTTCCCAGTTCCCAATTACGATCTTCACTCGGCAACCTGCAGCAGCATCGTCCAAGCAAACCAGACGGCCACCGACACAAGTAGGCCTCTGAAGAGCAGCTTCATCCACTGCGGCTGCGCTCCGATATGCACTCAGCACTGCTACCTCGGATGCTACAAACCTAATCACCGAATCGCTGCCGGTTCACTTGGCAGTAGCGAGGACCACTGTGTCACCTGCGACATGATTCCCAAATCTTCTTCCCAGTTCCCACTTACGATCTTCACCCGGCAACCTGCAGCAGCATCTTCCAAGCAAACCAGACGGCCACCGACACAAGTGGGCCTCTGAAGAGCAGCTTCATCCACTGCGCCTGCGCTCCGATATGCACACAATACTGCTACCTCGGATGGAACAAACCGAATCACCGAATCGCTCTCGGCTCACTTGGCGGTACCGAGAACCACTGTGCACACCTGCGTAAAGATTCCCAATTCTACTTCCCAGTTCCCACTTACGATCTTCACCCGGCAACCTGCAGCTGCATCGTCCAAGCAAACCAGACGGCCACCAACAAAAATGGGCATCTGAAGAGCAGATTAAATCACTGCGCCTGCGCTCCGATATGCACACAACACTGTTACCTCGGATGCTATAAAAGGAATCACCGAATCGCTCCCGGCTAACTTGGCAGTAGCGAGAACCATTGTGCACACCTGCAAAAAGATTCCCAATTCTTGTTCCCAGTTCCCACTTACGATCTTCACCCGGCAACCTGCAGCAGCATCGTCCAAGCAAACCTGGCGGCCACCCACACAAGTGGGCCTCTGAAGAGCGGCTTCATCCACTGCGCCTGCGCTCCGATATGCACACAACACTCTTACATCGGATGCTACAAACAGAATCACCGAATCGCTCCCGGCTCACTTGGCAGTAGCGAGAAACACTGTGCACACCTGCGTAAAGATTCCAAATCCTACTTCCCAATTCCCACTTACGATTTTCACCCGGCAACCTTCAGCAGCATCGTCCAAGCAAACCAGACGGCCACCAACACAAGTGGGCCTCTGAAGAGAATCTTCACCCATTCCACCTGCGCTCCGATATGCACAGAACACTGCTACCTCGGATGCTACAAACCGAATCAAAGAATCGCTCCCGGCTCACTGGGCAGTAACAAGAACCCCTTTGCACACCTGCGTAAAGATTTCCATTTCTACTTCCCAGTTCCCACTTACGATCTTCACCCGGCAACCTGCAGCAGAATCGTCCAAGCAAACCAGACGGTCAGCGACACAAGTGGGCCTCTGAAGAGCAGCTTCATCCACTGCGGCTGCGCTCCGATATGCACACAACACTGCTACATCGGATGCTACAACCCGAATCACCGAATCGCTCCCGGCTCACTTGGCAGTAGCGAGAACCATTGTGCACACCTGCGTAAAGATTCCCAATTCTACTTCCCAGTTTTCACTTACGATTTTCACCCGGCAACCTTCAGCAGCATCGTCAAAGCAAATCAGGAGCCCAACGACACAAGTGGGCCTCTGAAGAGCAGCTTCATCCACTGCGCCTGAGCTCCGATATGAACACAACAATGCTACCTCGGATGCGACAAAAGGAATCACCGAATCGCTCCCGGCTCACTTGGCAGTAGCGAGAACCACTGTGCAAACCAGCGTAAAGTTTCCGAATTCTACTTCCCGGTTCCCACTTACGATCTTCACCCGGCAACCTGCAGCAGCATCGTCCAAGCAAACCAGATGGCCACCGATACAAGTGAGCCTCTGAAGAGCAGCTTCATCCACTGCGCCTGCGCTCCGAAATGCACACAACACTGCTACCTCGGATGCTACAAACCGAATCACCGAATCGCTGCCGGCTCACTTGGCAGTAGGGAGAACCACTGAGCACACCTGCGTAAAGTTTCCCAAGTCTACTTCCCAGTTCCCACTTACGATCTTCACCCGGCAACCTACAGCAGCATCGTCCAAGCAAACCAGACGGCCACCGACACAAGTAGGCCTCTGAAGAACAGCTTCATCCACTGCGGCTGTGCTCCGATATGCACACAACACTGCTACCTCGGATGCTACAAACCGAATCACCGAATCGCTCCCGGCTCACATGACAGTAGCGAGAACCACTGAGCACACCTGCCTAATGATTCCCTATTCTACTTCCCAGTTCCCACTTACGATCTTCACCCGGCAACCTGCAGTAGCATCGTCCAAGTAAACCAGACGGCCACCGACACAACTGGGCCTCTGAGGAGCAGCTTCATCCACTGCGCCTGTGCTACGAAATGCACACAACACTGCTACCTCGGATGCTACAAACCGAATCACCGAATCGCTTCCCTGCTCACTTAGCAGTAGCCAGAACCACTGAGCACACCTGCGTAAAGATTCCCAATTCTACTTCCCAGTACCCACTTACGATCTTCACCCAGCAACCTGCAGCAGCATCGTCCATGCAAACCAGACGGCCACCGACACAAGTGGGCTTCTGGACAGCAGCTTCATCCACTGCGCCTGCGCTCCGAAATGCACACAACACTGCTACCTCGGATGCTACAAACCGAATCACCGAATCGCTGCCGGCTCACTTTGCAGTAGCGAGAACCACTGTGCACGCCTGCGTAAAGTTTCCAAATTCTACTTCCCAGATCCCACTTACGATCTTCACCCGGCAACCTGCAGCAGCATCGTCCAAGCAAACCAGACGGCCACCGACACAAGTGACCCTCTGAAGAGCAGCTTCATCCAATGCGCCTGCGCTCCGAAATGCACACAACACTGCTACCTCGGATGCTACAAACCGAATCACCGAATCGCTGCCGGCTCACTGGGCAGTAGCGAGAACCACTGTGCACACCTGCGCAAAGATTCCCAATTCTACTTCCTAGTTCCCACTTACGATTTTCACCCGGCTACCTGCAGCAGCATCGTCCAAGCAAACCAGTCGGCCACCGTCACAAGTGGGCCTCTGAAGAGAAGCTTCAACAATGCGCCTGCGCTCCGATATGCACACAACACTGCTACCCCAGATGCTACAAACCGAATCCCCGAATCGCTCCCGGCTCACTGGGCAGTAGCGAGAACCCCTGTGCACACCTGCGTAAAGTTTCCAATTCTACTTCCCAGTTCCCACTTACGATCTTCACCCGGCAACCTGCAGCAGCATCGTCCAAGCAAACCAGGCTGCCACCGACACAAGTGGACCTCTGAAGAGCAGCTTCATCCTTTGCGGCTGCGCTCCGATATGCACACAACACTAATACCTCGGATGCTACAAACCGAATCACCGAATCGCTCCCGGCTCACTTGGCAGTAGCGAGAACCACTGAGCACATCTGCGTAAAAATTCCCAATTCTACTTCCCAGTACCCACTTACGATCTTCACCCAGCAACCTACAGCAGCATCGTCCAAGCAAACCAGACGGCCACCGACACAAGTGGGCCTCTGAACAGCAGCTTCATCCACTGCGCCTGCGCTCCGAAATGCACACAACACTGCTACCTCGGATGCTACAATCTGAATCACCGAATCGCTGACGGCTCACTTGGCAGTAGCGAGAACCACTGAGCACACCTGCGTAAAGTTTTCCAAGTATACTTCCCAGTTCCCACTTACGATCTTCACCCGGCAACCTGCAGCAGCATCGTCCAAATTAACCAGACGGCCACCGACACAAGTAGGCCTCTGAAGAGCAGCTTCATCCAATGCGGCTGCGCTCCGATATGCACACAACACTGCTACCTCGGATGCTACAAACCGAATCACCGAATCGCTCCCGGCTCACTTGACAGTAGCGAGAACCACTGAGCACACCTGCCTAATGATTCCCTATTCTACTTCCCAGTTCCCACTTACGATCTTCACCCGGCAACCTGCAGTAGCATCGTCCAAGCAAACCAGACGGCCACCGACACAACTGGGCCTCTGAAGAGCAGCTTCACCCACTGCGGCTGCGCTCCGATATGCACTCAGCACTGCTACCTCGAATGCTACAAACCGAATCACCGAGTCGCTCCCGGCTCACTTAGCAGTAGCCAGAACCACTGAGCACACCTGCGTAAAGATTCCCAATTCTACTTCCCAGTACCCACTTACGATCTTCACCCAGCAACCTGCAGCAGCATCGTCCATGCAAACCAGAGGGCCACCGACACAAGTGGGCTTCTGGACAGCAGCTTCATCCACTGCGCCTGCGCTCCGAATTGCACACAACACTGCTACCTCGGATGCTACAAACCGAATCACCGCATCGCTGCCGGTTCACTTGGCAGTAGCGAGGACCACTGTGTCACCTGCGACATAATTCCCAAATCTTCTTCCCAGTTCCCACTTACGATCTTCACCCGGCAACCTGCAGCAGCATCTTCCAAGCAAACCAGACGGCCACCGACACAAGTGGGCCTCTGAAGAGCAGCTTCATCCACTGCGCCTGCGCTCCGATATGCACACAATACTGCTACCTCGGATGGAACAAACCGAATCACCGAATCGCTCTCGGCTCACTTGGCGGTACCGAGAACCACTGTGCACACCTGCGTAAAGATTCCCAATTCTACTTCCCAGTTCCCACTTACGATCCTCACCCGGCAACCTGCAGCTGCATCGTCCAAGCAAACCAGACGGCCACCAACACAAATGGGCATCTGAAGAGCAGATTAATCCACTGCGCCTGCGCTCCGATATGCACACAACACTGCTACCTCGGATGCTATAAAAGGAATCACCGAATCGCTCCCGGCTAACTTGGCAGTAGCGAGACCCATTGTGCACACCTGCAAAAAGATTCCCAATTCTTGTTCCCAGTTCCCACTTATGATCTTCACCCGGCAACCTGCAGCAGCATCGTCCAAGCAAACCAGGCGGCCACCGACACAAGTGGGCCTCTGAAGAGCGGCTTCATCCACTGCGCCTGCGCTCCGATATGCACACAACACTCTTACATCGGATGCTACAAACAGAATCACCGAATCGCTCCCGGCTCACTTGGCAGTAGCGAGAAACACTGTGCACACCTGCGTAAAGATTCCAAATCCTACTTCCCAATTCCCACTTACGATTTTTACCCGGCAACCTTCAGCAGCATCGTCCAAGCAAACCAGACGGCCACCGACACAAGTTGGCCTCTGAAGAGAATCTTCACCCATTGCACCTGCGCTCCGATATGCACAGAGCACTGCTACCTCGGATGCTACAAACCGAATCAAAGAATCGCTCCCGGCTCACTGGGCTGTAACAAGAACCTCTTTGCACACCTGCGTAAAGATTTCCAATTCTACTTCCCAGTTCCCACTTACGATCCTCACCCGGCAACCTGCAGCAGAATCGTCCAAGCAAACCAGATGGCCAGCGACACCACTGGGCCTCTGAGGAGCAGCTTCATCCACTGCGCCTGTGCTACGAAATGCAGACAACACTGCTACCTCGGATGCTACAAACCGAATCACCGAATCGCTCCCTGCTCACTTAGCAGTACCCAGAACCACTGAGCACACCTGCGTAAAGATTCCTAATTCTACTTCCCAGTACCCACCTACGATCTTCACCCAGCAACCTGCAGCAGCATCGTCCATGCAAACCAGACGGCCACCGACACAAGTGGGCTTCTGGACAGCAGCTTCATCCACTGCGCCTGCGCTCCGAAATGCACACAACACTGCTACCTCGGATGCTACAAACCGAATCACCGAATCGCTGCCGGCTCACTTGGCAGTACCGAGAACCAAAGAGCACACCTGCGTAAAGTTTCCAAAGATTACTTCCCAGTTCCCAATTACGATCTTCACTCGGCAACCTGCAGCAGCATCGTCCAAGCAAACCAGACGGCCACCGACACAAGTAGGCCTCTGAAGAGCAGCTTCATCCACTGCGGCTGCGCTCCGATATGCACTCAGCACTGCTACCTCGAATGCTACAAACCGAATCACCGAATCGCTCCCGGCTCACTTAGCAGTAGCCAGAACCACTGAGCACACCTGCGTAAAGATTCCCAATTCTACTTCCCAGTACCCACTTACGATCTTAACCCAGCAACCTGCAGCAGCATCGTCCATGCAAACCAGACGGCCACCGACACAAGTGGGCTTCTGGACAGCAGCTTCATCCACTGCGCCTGTGCTCCGAAATGCACACAACACTGCTACCTCGGATGCTACAAACCGAATCACCGAATCGCTGCCGGCTCACTTGGCAGTAGCAAGAACCACTGTGCACGCCTGCGTAAAGTTTTCCAATTCTACTTCCCAGTTCCCACTTACGATCTTCACCCGGCAACCTGCAGCAGCATCGTCCAAGCAAACCAGACGGCCACCTACACAAGTGGACCTCTGAACAGCAGCTTCATCCCCTGCGCCTGCGCTCCGAAATGCACACAACACTGCTACCTCGGATGCTACAAACCTAATCACCGAATCGCTGCCGGTTCACTTGGCAGTAGCGAGGACCACTGTGTCACCTGCGACATGATTCCCAAATCTTCTTCCCAGTTCCCACTTACGATCTTCACCCGGCAACCAGCAGCAGCATCTTCCAAGCAAACCAGACGGCCACCGACACAAGTGGGCCTCTGAAGAGCAGCTTCATCCACTGCGCCTGCGCTCCGATATGCACACAATACTGCTACCTCGGATGGAAGAAACCGAATCACCGAATCGCTCTCGGCTCACTTGGCGGTACCGAGAACCACTGTGCACACCTGCGTAAAGGTTGCCAATTCTACTTCCCAGTTCCCACTTACGATCTTCACCCGGCAGCCTGCAGCTGCATCGTCCAAGCAAACCAGACGGCCACCAACACAAATGGGCATCTGAAGAGCAGATTAATCCACTGCGCCTGCGCTCCGATATGCACACAACACTGCTACCTCGGATGCTATAAAAGGAATCACCGAATCGCTCCCGGCTAACTTGGCAGTAGCGAGAACCATTGTGCACACCTGCAAAAAGATTCCCAATTCTTGTTCCCAGTTCCCACTTACGATCTTCACCCGGAAACCTCCAGCAGCATCGTCCAAGCAAACCTGGCGGCCACCGACACAAGTGGGCCTCTGAAGAGCGGCTTCATCCACAGCGCCTGCGCTCCGATATGCACACAACACTCTTACATCGGATGCTACAAACAGAATCACCGAATCGCTCCCGGCTCACTTGGCAGTAGCGAGAAACACTGTGCACACCTGCGTAAAGATTCCAAATCCTACTTCCCAATTCCCACTTACGATTTTCACCCGGCAACCTTCAGCAGCATCGTCCAAGCAAACCAGACGGCCACCGACACAAGTGGGCCTCTGAAGAGAATCTTCACCCATTCCACCTGCGCTCCGATATGCACAGAACACTGCTACCTCGGATGCTACAAACCGAATCAAAGAATCGCTCCCGGCTCACTGGGCAGTAACAAGAACCCCTTTGCACACCTGCGTAAAGATTTCCAATTCTACTTCCCAGTTCCCACTTACGATCTTCACCCGGCAACCTGCAGCAGAATCGTCCAAGCAAACCAGACGGCCAGCGACACAAGTGGGCCTCTGAAGAGCAGCTTCATCCACTGCGGCTGCGCTCCGATATGCACACAACACTGCTACCTCCGATGCTACAACCCGAATCACCGAATCGCTCCCGGCTCACTTGGCAGTAGCGAGAACCATTGTGCACACCTGCGTAAAGATTCCCAATTCTACTTCCCAGTTTTCACTTACGATTTTCACCCGGCAACCTTCAGCAGCATCGTCCAAGCAAATCAGGAGCCCAACGACACAAGTGGGCCTCTGAAGAGCAGCTTCATCCACTGCGCCTGAGCTCCGATATGCACACAACAATGCTACCTCGGATGCGACAAAAGGAATCACCGAATCGCTCCCGGCTCACTTGGCAGTAGCGAGAACCACTGTGCAAACCAGCGTAAAGATTCCCAATTCTACTTCCCTGTTCCCACTTACGATCTTCACCCGGCAACCTGCAGCAGCATCGTCCAAGCAAACCAGATGGCCACCGATACAAGTGGGCCTCTGAAGAGCAGCTTCATCCACTGCGCCTGCGCTCCGAAATGCACACAACACTGCTACCTCGGATGCTACAAACCGAATCACCGAATCACTGCCGGCTCACTTGGCAGTAGGGAGAACGACTGAGCACACCTGCGTAAAGTTTCCCAAGTCTACTTCCCAGTTCCCACTTAGGATCTTCACCCGGCAACCTACAGCAGCATCGTCCAAGCAAACCAGACGGCCACCGACACAAGTAGGCCTCTGAAGAACAGCTTCATCCACTGCGGCTGTGCTCCGATATGCACACAACACTGCTACCTCGGATGCTACAAACCGAATCACCGAATCGCTCCCGGCTCACATGACAGTAGCGAGAACCACTGAGCACACCTGCCTAATGATTCCCTATTCTACTTCCCAGTTCCCACTTACGATCTTCACCCGGCAACCTGCAGTAGCATCGTCCAAGCAAACCAGACGGCCACCGACACCACTGGGCCTCTGAGGAGCAGCTTCATCCACTGCGCCTGTGCTACGAAATGCACACAACACTGCTACCTCGGATGCTACAAACCGAATCACCGAATCGCTCCCTCCTCACTTAGCAGTAGCCAGAACCACTGAGCACACCTGCGTAAAGATTCCCAATTCTACTTCCCAGTACCCACTTGCGATCTTCACCCAGCAACCTGCAGCAGCATCGTCCATGCAAACCAGACGGCCACCGACACAAGTGGGCTTCTGGACAGCAGCTTCATCCACTGCGCCTGCGCTCCGAAATGCACACAACACTGCTACCTCGGATGCTACAAACCGAATCACCGAATCGCTGCCGGCTCACTTTGCAGTAGCGAAAACCACTGTGCACGCCTGCGTAAAGTTTCCAAATTCTACTTCCCAGATCCCACTTACGATCTTCACCCGGCAACCTGCAGCAGCATCGTCCAAGCAAACCAGACGGCCACCGACACAAGTGAGCCTCTGAAGAGCAGCTTCATCCAATGCGCCTGCGCTCCGAAATGCACACAACACTGCTACCTCGGATGCTACAAACCGAATCACCGAATCGCTGCCGGCTCACTGGGCAGTAGCGAGAACCACTGTGCACACCTGCGCAAAGATTCCCAATTCTACTTCCCAGTTCCCACTTACGATTTTCACCCGGCTACCTGCAGCAGCATCGTCCAAGCAAACCAGACGGCCACCGTCACAAGTGGGCCTCTGAAGAGAAGCTTCAACAATGCGCCTGCGCTCCGATGTGCACACAACACTGCTACCTCAGATGCTACAAACCGAATCCCCGAATCGCTCCCGCTCACTGGGCAGTAGCGAGAACCCCTGTGCACACCTGCGTAAAGTTTCCAATTCTACTTCCCAGTTCCCACTTACGATCCTCACCCGGCAACCTGCAGCTGCATCGTCCAAGCAAACCAGACGGCCACCAACACAAATGGGCATCTGAAGAGCAGATTAATCCACTGCGCCTGCGCTCCGATATGCACACAACACTGCTACCTCGGATGCTATAAAAGGAATCACCGAATCGCTCCCGGCTAACTTGGCAGTAGCGAGACCCATTGTGCACACCTGCAAAAAGATTCCCAATTCTTGTTCCCAGTTCCCACTTATGATCTTCACCCGGCAACCTGCAGCAGCATCGTCCAAGCAAACCAGGCGGCCACCGACACAAGTGGGCCTCTGAAGAGCGGCTTCATCCACTGCGCCTGCGCTCCGATATGCACACAACACTCTTACATCGGATGCTACAAACAGAATCACCGAATCGCTCCCGGCTCACTTGGCAGTAGCGAGAAACACTGTGCACACCTGCGTAAAGATTCCAAATCCTACTTCCCAATTCCCACTTACGATTTTTACCCGGCAACCTTCAGCAGCATCGTCCAAGCAAACCAGACGGCCACCGACACAAGTTGGCCTCTGAAGAGAATCTTCACCCATTGCACCTGCGCTCCGATATGCACAGAGCACTGCTACCTCGGATGCTACAAACCGAATCAAAGAATCGCTCCCGGCTCACTGGGCTGTAACAAGAACCTCTTTGCACACCTGCGTAAAGATTTCCAATTCTACTTCCCAGTTCCCACTTACGATCCTCACCCGGCAACCTGCAGCAGAATCGTCCAAGCAAACCAGATGGCCAGCGACACCACTGGGCCTCTGAGGAGCAGCTTCATCCACTGCGCCTGTGCTACGAAATGCAGACAACACTGCTACCTCGGATGCTACAAACCGAATCACCGAATCGCTCCCTGCTCACTTAGCAGTACCCAGAACCACTGAGCACACCTGCGTAAAGATTCCTAATTCTACTTCCCAGTACCCACCTACGATCTTCACCCAGCAACCTGCAGCAGCATCGTCCATGCAAACCAGACGGCCACCGACACAAGTGGGCTTCTGGACAGCAGCTTCATCCACTGCGCCTGCGCTCCGAAATGCACACAACACTGCTACCTCGGATGCTACAAACCGAATCACCGAATCGCTGCCGGCTCACTTGGCAGTACCGAGAACCAAAGAGCACACCTGCGTAAAGTTTCCAAAGATTACTTCCCAGTTCCCAATTACGATCTTCACTCGGCAACCTGCAGCAGCATCGTCCAAGCAAACCAGACGGCCACCGACACAAGTAGGCCTCTGAAGAGCAGCTTCATCCACTGCGGCTGCGCTCCGATATGCACTCAGCACTGCTACCTCGAATGCTACAAACCGAATCACCGAATCGCTCCCGGCTCACTTAGCAGTAGCCAGAACCACTGAGCACACCTGCGTAAAGATTCCCAATTCTACTTCCCAGTACCCACTTACGATCTTAACCCAGCAACCTGCAGCAGCATCGTCCATGCAAACCAGACGGCCACCGACACAAGTGGGCTTCTGGA
Organism: Amblyomma americanum; assembly: GCF_052857255.1. Lineage (NCBI taxonomy): Eukaryota > Metazoa > Arthropoda > Arachnida > Ixodida > Ixodidae > Amblyomma > Amblyomma americanum. The sequence goes on along the minus strand of NC_135498.1, from coordinate 219,180,581 downwards.
CAGCAGCTTCATCCACTGCGCCTGTGCTCCGAAATGCACACAACACTGCTACCTCGGATGCTACAAACCGAATCACCGAATCGCTGCCGGCTCACTTGGCAGTAGCAAGAACCACTGTGCACGCCTGCGTAAAGTTTTCCAATTCTACTTCCCAGTTCCCACTTACGATCTTCACCCGGCAACCTGCAGCAGCATCGTCCAAGCAAACCAGACGGCCACCTACACAAGTGGACCTCTGAACAGCAGCTTCATCCCCTGCGCCTGCGCTCCGAAATGCACACAACACTGCTACCTCGGATGCTACAAACCTAATCACCGAATCGCTGCCGGTTCACTTGGCAGTAGCGAGGACCACTGTGTCACCTGCGACATGATTCCCAAATCTTCTTCCCAGTTCCCACTTACGATCTTCACCCGGCAACCAGCAGCAGCATCTTCCAAGCAAACCAGACGGCCACCGACACAAATGGGCATCTGAAGAGCAGATTAATCCACTGCGCCTGCGCTCCGATATGCACACAACACTGCTACCTCGGATGCTATAAAAGGAATCACCGAATCGCTCCCGGCTAACTTGGCAGTAGCGAGAACCATTGTGCACACCTGCAAAAAGATTCCCAATTCTTGTTCCCAGTTCCCACTTACGATCTTCACCCGGAAACCTCCAGCAGCATCGTCCAAGCAAACCTGGCGGCCACCGACACAAGTGGGCCTCTGAAGAGCGGCTTCATCCACAGCGCCTGCGCTCCGATATGCACACAACACTCTTACATCGGATGCTACAAACAGAATCACCGAATCGCTCCCGGCTCACTTGGCAGTAGCGAGAAACACTGTGCACACCTGCGTAAAGATTCCAAATCCTACTTCCCAATTCCCACTTACGATTTTCACCCGGCAACCTTCAGCAGCATCGTCCAAGCAAACCAGACGGCCACCGACACAAGTGGGCCTCTGAAGAGAATCTTCACCCATTCCACCTGCGCTCCGATATGCACAGAACACTGCTACCTCGGATGCTACAAACCGAATCAAAGAATCGCTCCCGGCTCACTGGGCAGTAACAAGAACCCCTTTGCACACCTGCGTAAAGATTTCCAATTCTACTTCCCAGTTCCCACTTACGATCTTCACCCGGCAACCTGCAGCAGAATCGTCCAAGCAAACCAGACGGCCAGCGACACAAGTGGGCCTCTGAAGAGCAGCTTCATCCACTGCGGCTGCGCTCCGATATGCACACAACACTGCTACCTCCGATGCTACAACCCGAATCACCGAATCGCTCCCGGCTCACTTGGCAGTAGCGAGAACCATTGTGCACACCTGCGTAAAGATTCCCAATTCTACTTCCCAGTTTTCACTTACGATTTTCACCCGGCAACCTTCAGCAGCATCGTCCAAGCAAATCAGGAGCCCAACGACACAAGTGGGCCTCTGAAGAGCAGCTTCATCCACTGCGCCTGAGCTCCGATATGCACACAACAATGCTACCTCGGATGCGACAAAAGGAATCACCGAATCGCTCCCGGCTCACTTGGCAGTAGCGAGAACCACTGTGCAAACCAGCGTAAAGATTCCCAATTCTACTTCCCTGTTCCCACTTACGATCTTCACCCGGCAACCTGCAGCAGCATCGTCCAAGCAAACCAGATGGCCACCGATACAAGTGGGCCTCTGAAGAGCAGCTTCATCCACTGCGCCTGCGCTCCGAAATGCACACAACACTGCTACCTCGGATGCTACAAACCGAATCACCGAATCACTGCCGGCTCACTTGGCAGTAGGGAGAACGACTGAGCACACCTGCGTAAAGTTTCCCAAGTCTACTTCCCAGTTCCCACTTAGGATCTTCACCCGGCAACCTACAGCAGCATCGTCCAAGCAAACCAGACGGCCACCGACACAAGTAGGCCTCTGAAGAACAGCTTCATCCACTGCGGCTGTGCTCCGATATGCACACAACACTGCTACCTCGGATGCTACAAACCGAATCACCGAATCGCTCCCGGCTCACATGACAGTAGCGAGAACCACTGAGCACACCTGCCTAATGATTCCCTATTCTACTTCCCAGTTCCCACTTACGATCTTCACCCGGCAACCTGCAGTAGCATCGTCCAAGCAAACCAGACGGCCACCGACACCACTGGGCCTCTGAGGAGCAGCTTCATCCACTGCGCCTGTGCTACGAAATGCACACAACACTGCTACCTCGGATGCTACAAACCGAATCACCGAATCGCTCCCTCCTCACTTAGCAGTAGCCAGAACCACTGAGCACACCTGCGTAAAGATTCCCAATTCTACTTCCCAGTACCCACTTGCGATCTTCACCCAGCAACCTGCAGCAGCATCGTCCATGCAAACCAGACGGCCACCGACACAAGTGGGCTTCTGGACAGCAGCTTCATCCACTGCGCCTGCGCTCCGAAATGCACACAACACTGCTACCTCGGATGCTACAAACCGAATCACCGAATCGCTGCCGGCTCACTTTGCAGTAGCGAAAACCACTGTGCACGCCTGCGTAAAGTTTCCAAATTCTACTTCCCAGATCCCACTTACGATCTTCACCCGGCAACCTGCAGCAGCATCGTCCAAGCAAACCAGACGGCCACCGACACAAGTGAGCCTCTGAAGAGCAGCTTCATCCAATGCGCCTGCGCTCCGAAATGCACACAACACTGCTACCTCGGATGCTACAAACCGAATCACCGAATCGCTGCCGGCTCACTGGGCAGTAGCGAGAACCACTGTGCACACCTGCGCAAAGATTCCCAATTCTACTTCCCAGTTCCCACTTACGATTTTCACCCGGCTACCTGCAGCAGCATCGTCCAAGCAAACCAGACGGCCACCGTCACAAGTGGGCCTCTGAAGAGAAGCTTCAACAATGCGCCTGCGCTCCGATGTGCACACAACACTGCTACCTCAGATGCTACAAACCGAATCCCCGAATCGCTCCCGCTCACTGGGCAGTAGCGAGAACCCCTGTGCACACCTGCGTAAAGTTTCCAATTCTACTTCCCAGTTCCCACTTACGATCTTCACCCGGCAACCTGCAGCAGCATCGTCCAAGCAAACCAGGCTGCTACCGACACAAGTGGGCCTCTGATGAGCAGCTTCATCCTTTGCGGCTGCGCTCCGATATGCACACAACACTAATACCTCGGATGCTACAAACCGAATCACCGAATCGCTCCCGGCTCACTTGGCAGTAGCGAGAACCACTGAGCACATCTGCGTAAAAATTCCCAATTGTACTTCCCAGTACCCACTTACGATCTTCACCCAGCAACCTACTGCAGCATCGTCCAAGCAAACCAGACGGCCACCGACACAAGTGGGCCTCTGAACAGCAGCTTCATTCACTGCGCCTGCGCTCCGAAATGCACACAACACTGCTACCTCGGATGCTACAATCTGAATCACCGAATCGCTGACGGCTCACTTGGCAGTAGCGAGAACCACTGAGCACACCTGCGTAAAGTTTTCCAAGTCTACTTCCCAGTTCTCACTTACGATCTTCACCCGGCAACCTGCAGCAGCATCGTCCAAATTAACCAGACGGCCACCGACACAAGTAGGCCTCTGAAGAGCAGCTTCATCCAATGCGGCTGCGCTCCGATATCCACACAACACTGCTACCTCGGATGCTACAAACCGAATCACCGAATCGCTCCCGGCTCACTTGACAGTAGCGAGAACCACTGAGCACACCTGCCTAATGATTCCCTATTCTACTTCCCAGTTCCCACTTACGATCTTCACCCGGCAACCTGCAGTAGCATCGTCCAAGCAAACCAGACGGCCACCGATACAACTGGGCCTCTGAAGAGCAGCTTCATCCACTGCGGCTGCGCTCCGATATGCACTCAGCACTGCTACCTCGAATGCTACAAACCGAATCACCGAATCGCTCCCGGCTCACTTAGCAGTAGCCAGAACCACTGAGCACACCTGCGTAAAGATTCCCAATTCTACTTCCCAGTACCCACTTACGATCTTCACCCAGCAACCTGCAGCAGCATCGTTTATGCAAACCAGACGGCCACCGACACAAGTGGGCTTCTGGACAGCAGCTTCATCCACTGCACCTGCGCTCCGAATTGCACACAACACTGCTACCTCGGATGCTACAAACCGAATGACCGCATCGCTGCCGGCTCACTTGGCAGTAGCGAGAACCACTGTGCACGCGTGCGTAAAGTTTCGAAATTCTACTTCCCAGTTCCCACTTACGATCTTCACCCGGCAACCTGCAGCAGCATCGTCCAAGCAAACCAGACGGCCACCTACACAAGTGGACCTCTGAACAGCAGCTTCATCCCCTGCGCCTGCGCTCCGAAATGCACACAACACTGCTACCTCGGATGCTACAAACCTAATCACCGAATCGCTGCCGGTTCACTTGGCAGTAGCGAGGACCACTGTGTCACCTGCGACATGATTCCCAAATCTTCTTCCCAGTTCCCACTTACGATCTTCACCCGGCAACCTGCAGCAGCATCTTCCAAGCAAACCAGACGGCCACCGACACAAGTGGGCCTCTGAAGAGCAGCTTCATCCACTGCGCCTGCGCTCCGATATGCACACAATACTGCTACCTCGGATGGAACAAACCGAATCACCGAATCGCTCTCGGCTCACTTGGCGGTACCGAGAACCACTGTGCACACCTGCGTAAAGATTCCCAATTCTACTTCCCAGTTCCCACTTACGATCCTCACCCGGCAACCTGCAGCTGCATCGTCCAAGCAAACCAGACGGCCACCAACCCAAATGGGCATCTGAAGAGCAGATTAATCCACTGCGCCTGCGCTCCGATATGCACACAACACTGCTACCTCGGATGCTATAAAAGGAATCACCGAATCGCTCCCGGCTCACTTGGCAATAGCGAGAAACACTGTGCACACCTGCGTAAAGATTCCAAATCCTACTTCCCAATCCCCACTTACGATTTTTATCCGGCAACCTTCAGCAGCATCGTCCAAGCAAACCAGACGGCCACCGACACAAGTGGGCCTCTGAAGAGAATCTTCACCCATTGCACCTGCGCTCCGATATGCACAGAGCACTGCTACCTCGGATGCTACAAACCGAATCAAAGAATCGCTCCCGGCTCACTGGGCAGTAACAAGAACCCCTTTGCACACCTGCGTAAAGATTTCCAATTCTACTTCCCAGTTCCCACTTACGATCTTCACCCGGCAACCTGCAGCAGAATCGTCCAAGCAAACCAGACGGCCAGCGACACCACTGGGCCTCTGAGGAGCAGCTTCATCCACTGCGCCTGTGCTACGAAATGCAGACAACACTGCTACCTCGGATGCTACAAACCGAATCACCGAATCGCTCCCTGCTCACTTAGCAGTAGCCAGAACCACTGAGCACACCTGCGTAAAGATTCCTAATTCTACTTCCCAGTACCCACTTACGATCTTCACCCAGCAATTTGCAGCAGCATCGTCCATGCAAACCAGACTTCCACCGACACAAGTGGGCTTCTGGACAGCAGCTTCTTCCACTGCGCCTGCGCTCCGATATGCACACAACACTGCTACCTCGGATGCTACAAACCGAATCACCGAATCGCTACCGGCTCACTTGGCAGTAGGGAGAACCACTGAGCACACCTGCGTAAAGTTTCCCAAGTCCACTTCCCAGTTCCCACTTACGATCTTCACCCGGCAACCTACAGCAGCATCGTCCAAGCAAACCAGACGGCCACCGACACAAGTAGGCCTCTGAAGAACAGCTTCATCCACTGCGGCTGTGCTCCGATATGCACACAACACTGCTACCTCGGATGCTACAAACCGAATCACCGAATCGCTCCCGGCTCACTTGACAGTAGCGAGAACCACTGAGCACACCTGCCTAATGATTCCCTATTCTACTTCCCAGTTCCCACTTGCGATCTTCACCCGGCAACCTCCAGTAGCATCGTCCAAGCAAACCAGACGGCCACCGACACCACTGGGCCTCTGAGGAGCAGCTTCATCCACTGCGCCTGTGCTACGAAATGCACACAACACTGCTACCTCGGATGCTACAAACCGAATCACCGAATCGCTCCCTGATCACTTAGCAGTACCCAGAACCACTGAGCACACCTGCGTAAAGATTCCCAATTCTACTTCCCAGTACCCACTTACGATCTTCACCCAGCAACCTGCAGCAGCATCGTCCATGCAAACCAGACGGCCACCGACACAAGTGGGCTTCTGGACAGCAGCTTCATCCACTGCGCCTGCGCTCCGAAATGCACACAACACTGCTACCTCGGATGCTACAAACCGAATCACCGAACCGCTGCCGGCTCACTTTGCAGTAGCGAGAACCACTGTGCACGCCTGCGTAAAGTTTCCAAATTCTCCTTCCCAGATCCCACTTAAGATCTTCACCCGGCAACCTGCAGCAGCATCGTCCAAGCAAACCAGACGGCCACCGACACAAGTGAGCCTCTGAAGAGCAGCTTCATCCAGTGCGCCTGCGCTCCGAAATGCACACAACCCTGCTACCTCGGATGCTACAAACCGAATCACTGAATCGCTGCCGGCTCACTGGGCAGTAGCGAGAACCACTGTGCACACCTGCGCAAAGATTCCCAATTCTACTTCAAAGTTCCCAATTACGATTTTCACCCGGCTACCTGCAGTAGCATCGTCCAAGCAAACCAGACGGCCACCGTCACAAGTGGGCCTCTGAAGAGAAGCTTCAACTATGCGCCTGCGCTCCGATATGCACACAACACTGCTACCTCAGATGCTACAAACCGAATCCCCGAATCGCTCCCGGCTCACTGGGCAGTAGCGAGAACCCCTGTGTACACGTGCGTAAAGATTTCCGATTCTACTTCCCAGTTCCCACTTACGATCTTCACCCGGCAACCTGCAGCCACATCGTCCAAGCAAACCAGGCTGCCACCGACACAAGTGGGCCTCTGAAGAGCAGCTTCATCCTTTGCGGCTGCGCTCCGATATGCACACAACACTAATACCTCGGATGCTACAAACCGAATCACCGAATCGCTCCCGGCTCACTTGGCAGTAGCGAGAACCACTGAGCACATCTGCGTAAAAATTCCCAATTCTACTTCCCAGTACCCACTTACGATCTTCACCCAGCAACCTACAGCAGCATCGTCCAAGCAAACCAGACGGCCACCGACACAAGTGGGCCTCTGAACAGCAGCTTCATCCACTGCGCCTGCGCTCCGAAATGCACACAACACTGCTACCTCGGATGCTTCAATCTGAATCACCGAATCGCTGACGGCTCACTTGGCAGTAGCGAGAACCACTGTGCCCACCTGCGACAAGATTTCCAAACCTACTTCCCAGTTCCCACTTAGGATCTTCACCCGGCAACCTGCAGCACCATCGTCCAAGCAAACCAGACGGCCACCGACACAAGTGGGCCTCTGAAGAGCAGCTTCATCCACTGCGCCTGCGCTCTGATATGCACACAATACTGCGACCACGGATGGAACTAACCGAATCACCGAATCGCTCTCGGCTTACTTGGCAGTACCGAGAACCACTGTGCCCACCTGCGACAAGATTCCCAAACCTACTTCCCAGTTCCCACTTACGATCTTCACCCGGCAACCTGCAGCACCATCGTCCAAGCAAACCAGACGGCCACCGACACAAGTGAGCCTCTGAAGAGAAGCTTCACCCACTGCGCCTGCGCTCCGATATGCACACAACACTGCTACCTCAGATGCTACAAACCGAATCCCCGAATCGCTCCCGGCTCACTGGGCAGTAGCGAGAACCCCTGCGCACAACTGCGCAAAGATTTCCAATTCTACTTCGCAGTTCCCACTTACGATCTTCACCCGGCAACCTGCAGCAGCATCGTCCAAGCAAACCAGGCAGCCACCGACACAAGTGGGCCTCTGAAGAGCAGCTTCATACTTTGCAGCTGCGCTCCGATATGCACACAACACTGCTACCTCGAATGCTACAAAACGAATCACCGAATCGCTCCCGGCTCACTTGGCAGTAGCGAGAACCACTGAGCACACCTGCGTAATGTTTCCCAATTCAACTTCCCAGTTCCCACTTACGATTTTCACCCGGCAACCTGCAGCAGCATCGTCCAAGCAAACCAGGCAGCCACCGACACAAGTGGGCCTCTGAAGAGCAGCTTCATACTTTGCGGCTGCGCTCCGATATGCACACAACACTGCTTCCTCGAATGCTACAAACCGAATCACCGAATCGCTCTCGGCTCACTTGGCAGTACCGAGAACCAAAGAGCACACCTGCGTAAAGTTTCCAAAGTCTACTTCCCAGTTCCCAATTACGATCTTCACTCGGCAACCTGCAGCAGCATCGTCCAAGCAAACCAGACGGCCACCGACACAAGTAGGCCTCTGAAGAGCAGCTTCATCCACTGCGGCTGCGCTCCGATATGCACTCAGCACTGCTACCTCGAATGCTACAAACCGAATCACCGAATCGCTCCCGGCTCACTTAGCAGTAGCCAGAACCACTGAGCACACCTGCGTAAAGATTCCCAATTCTACTTCCCAGTACCCACTTACGATCTTAACCCAGCGCACCTGCAGCAGCATCGTCCATGCAAACCAGACGGCCACCGACACAAGTGGGCTTCTGGACAGCAGCTTCATCCACTGCGCCTGCGCTCCGAAATGCACACAACACTGCTACCTCGGATGCTACAAACCGAATCACCGAATCGCTGCCGGCTCACTTGGCAGTAGCGAGAACCACTGAGCACACCTGCGTAAAGTTTTCCAAGTCTACTTCCCAGTTCCCACTTATGATCTTCACCCGGCAACCTGCAGCAGCATCGTCCAAGCAAACCAGACGGCCACCGACACAAGTAGGCTTCTGGACAGCAGCTTCATCCACTGCGCCTGCGCTCCGAAATGCACACAACACTGCTACCTCGGATGCTACAAACCTAATCACAGAATCGCTGCCGGTTCACTTGGCAGTAGCGAGGACCACTGTGTCACCTGCGACATGATTCCCAAATCTTCTTCCCAGTTCCCACTTACGATCTTCACCCGGCAACCTGCAGCAGCATCTTCCAAGCAAACCAGACGGCCACCGACACAAGTGGGCCTCTGAAGAGCAGCTTCATCCACTGCGCCTGCGCTCCGATATGCACACAATACTGCTACCTCGGATGGAACAAACCGAATCACCGAATCGCTCTCGGCTCACTTGGCGGTACCGAGAACCACTGTGCACACCTGCGTAAAGATTCCCAATTCTACTTCCCAGTTCCCACTTACGATCTTCACCCGGCAACCTGCCGCTGCATCGTCCAAGCAAACCAGACGGCCACCAACACAAATGGGCATCTGAAGAGCAGATTAATCCACTGCGCCTGCGCTCCGATATGCACACAACACTGCTACCTCGGATGCTATAAAAGGAATCACCGAATCGCTCCCGGCTAACTTGGCAGTAGCGAGAAACACTGTGCACACCTGCGTAAAGATTCCAAATCCTACTACCCAATTCCCACTTACGATTTTCACCCGGCAACCTTCAGCAGCATCGTCCAAGCAAACCAGACGGCCACCGACACAAGTGGGCCTCTGACGAAAATCTTCACTCATTCCACCTGCGCTCCGATATGCACAGAACACTGCTACCTCGGATGCTACAAACCGAATCAAAGAATCGCTCCCGGCTCACTGGGCAGTAGCAAGAACCCCTTTGCACACCTGCGTAAAGATTTCCAATTCTACTTCCCAGTTCCCACTTACGATCTTCACCCGGCAACCTGCAGCAGAATCGTCCAAGCAAACCAGACGGCCAGCGACACAAGTGGGCCTCTGAAGAGCAGCTTCATCCACTTCGGCTGCGCTCCGATATGCACACAACACTGCTACTTCGGATGCTACAACCCGAATCACCGAATCGCTCCCGGCTCACTTGGCAGTAGCGAGAACCATTGTGCACACCTGCGTAAAGATTCCCAATTCTACTTCCCAGTTTTCACTTACGATTTTCACCCGGCAACCTTCAGCAGCATCGTCCAAGCAAATCAGGAGCCCAACGACACAAGTGGGCCTCTGAAGAGCAGCTTCATCCACTGCGCCTGAGCTCCGATATGCACACAACAATGCTACCTCGGATGCGACAAAAGGAATCACCGAATCGCTCCCGGCTCACTTGGCAGTAGCGAGAACCACTGTGCAAACCAGCGTAAAGATTCCCAATTCTGCTTCCCGGTTCCCACTTACGATCTTCACCCGGCAACCTGCAGCAGCATCGTCCAAGCAAACCAGATGGCCACCGATACAAGTGGGCCTCTGAAGAGCAGCTTCATCCACTGCGCCTGCGCTCCGAAATGCACACAACACTGCTACCTCGGATGCTACAAACCGAATCACCGAATCGCTACCGGCTCACTTGGCAGTAGGGAGAACCACTGAGCACACCTGCGTAAAGTTTCCCAAGTCTACTTCCCAGTTCCCACTTACGATCTTCACCCGGCAACCTACAGCAGCATCGTCCAAGCAAACCAGACGGCCACCGACACAAGTAGGCCTCTGAAGAACAGCTTCATCCACTGCGGCTGTGCTCCGATATGCACACAACACTGCTACCTCGGATGCTACAAACCGAATCACCGAATCGCTCCCGGCTCACTTGGCAGTAGCGAGAACCACTGAGCACATCTGCGTAAAAATTCCCAATTCTACTTCCCAGTACCCACTTACGATCTCCACCCAGCAACCTACAGCAGCATCGTCCAAGCAAACCAGACGGCCACCGACACAAGTGGGCCTCTGAACAGCAGCTTCATTCACTGCGCCTGCGCTCCGAAATGCACACAACACTGCTACCTCGGATGCTACAAACCGAATCACCGAATCGCTCCCGGCTCACTTGACAGTAGCGAGAACCACTGAGCACACCTGCGTAATGTTTCCCAATTCTACTTCCCAGTTCCCACTTACGATTTTCACCCGGCAACCTGCAGCAGCATCGTCCAAGCAAACCAGGCAGCCACCGACACAAGTGGGCCTCTGAAGAGCAGCTTCATACTTTGCGGCTGCGCTCCGATATGCACACAACACTGCTTCCTCGAATGCTACAAACCGAATCACCGAACGCTCTCGGCTCACTTGGCAGTACCGAGAACCAAAGAGCACACCTGCGTAAAGTTTCCAAAGTCTACTTCCCAGTTCCCAATTACGATCTTCACTCGGAAACCTGCAGCAGCATCGTCCAAGCAAACCAGACGGCCACCGACACAAGTAGGCCTCTGAAGAGCAGCTTCATCCACTGCGGCTGCGCTCCGATATGCACTCAGCACTGCTACCTCGAATGCTACAAACCGAATCACCGAATCGCTCCCGGCTCACTTAGCAGTAGCCAGAACCACTGAGCACACCTGCGTAAAGATTCCCAATTCTACTTCCCAGTACCCACTTACGATCTTAACCCAGCGCACCTGCAGCAGCATCGTCCATGCAAACCAGACGGCCACCGACACAAGTGGGGTTCTGGACAGCAGCTTCATCCACTGCGCCTGCGCTCCGAAATGCACACAACACTGCTACCTCGGATGCTACAAACCGAATCACCGAATCGCTGCCGGCTCACTTGGCAGTAGCGAGAACCACTGTGCACGCCTGCGTAAAGTTTTCCAATTCTACTTCCCAGTTCCCACTTACGATCTTCACCCGGCAACCTGCAGCAGCATCGTCCAAGCAAACCAGACGGCCACCTACACAAGTGGACCTCTGAACAGCAGCTTCATCCCCTGCGCCTGCGCTCCGAAATGCACACAACACTGCTACCTCGGATGCTACAAACCTAATCACCGAATCGCTGCCGGTTCACTTGGCAGTAGCGAGGACCACTGTGTCACCTGCGACATGATTCCCAAATCTTCTTCCCAGTTCCCACTTACGATCTTCACCCGGCAACCTGCAGCAGCATCTTCCAAGCAAACCAGACGGCCACCGACACAAGTGGGCCTCTGAAGAGCAGCTTCATCCACTGCGCATGCGCTCCGATATGCACACAATACTGCTACCTCGGATGGAACAAACCGAATCACCGAATCGCTCTCGGCTCACTTGGCGGTACCGAGAACCACTGTGCACACATGTGTAAAGATCCCCAATTCTACTTCCCAGTTCCCACTTACGATCTTCACCCGGCAACCTGCCGCTGCATCGTCCAAGCAAACCAGACGGCCACCAACACAAATGGGCATCTGAAGAGCAGATTAATCCACTGCGCCTGCGCTCCGATATGCACACAACACTGCTACCTCGGATGCTATAAAAGGAATCACCGAATCGCTACCGGCTCACTTGGCAGTAGGGAGAACCACTGAGCACACCTGCGTAAAGTTTCCCAAGTCTACTTCCCAGTTCCCACTTACGATCTTCACCCGGTCACCTGCAGTAGCATCGTCCAAGCAAACCAGACGGCCACCGACACCACTGGGCCTCTGAGGAGCAGCTTCATCCACTGCGCCTGTGCTACGAAATGCACACAACACTGCTACCTCGGATGCTACAAACCGAATCACCGAATCGCTCCCTGCTCACTTAGCAGTAGCCAGAACCACTGAGCACACCTGCGTAAAGATTCCCAATTCTACTTCCCAGTACCCACTTACAATCTTCACCCAGCAACCTGCAGCAGCATCGTCCATGCAAACCAGACGGCCACCGACACAAGTGGGCTTCTGGACAGCAGCTTCATCCACTGCGCCTGCGCTCCGAAATGCACACAACACTGCTACCTCGGATGCTACAAACCGAATCACCGAATCGCTGCCGGCTGACTTTGCAGTAGCGAGAACCACTGTGCACGCCTGCGTAAAGATTCCCAATTCTACTTCCCAGTTCCCACTTACGATTTTCACCCGGCTACCTGCAGCAGCATCGTCCAAGCAAACCAGACGGCCACCGTCACAAGTGGGCCTCTGAAGAGAAGCTTCAACAATGCGCCTGCGCTCCGATATGCACACAACACTGCTGCCTCAGATGCTACAAACCGAAACCCCGAATCGCTCCCGGCTCACTGGGCAGTAGCGAGAACCCCTGTGCACATCTGCGTAAAGTTTCCAATTCTACTTCCCAGTTCCCACTTACGATCTTCACCCGACAACCTGCAGCAGCATCGTCCAAGCAAACCAGGCTGCCACCGATACAAGTGGGCCTCTGAAGAGCAGCTTCATCCTTTGCGGCTGCGCTCCGATATGCACACAACACTAATACCTCGGATGCTACACACCGAATCACCGAATCGCTCCCGGCTCACTTGGCAGTAGCGAGAACCACTGAGCACATCTGCGTAAAAATTCCCAATTCTACTTCCCAGTACCCACTTACGATCTTCACCCACCAACCTACAGCAGCATCGTCCAAGCAAACCAGACGGCCACCGACACAAGTGGGCCTCTGAACAGCAGCTTCATCCACTGCGCCTGCGCTCCGAAATGCACACAACACTGCTACCTCGGATGCTGCAATCTGAATCACCGAATCGCTGACGGCTCACTTGGCAGTAGCGAGAACCACTGTGCCCACCTGCGACAAGATTCCCAAACCTACTCCCCAGTTCCCACTTACGATCTTCACCCGGCAACCTGCAGCACCATCGTCCAAGCAAACCAGACGGCCACCGACACAAGTGGGCCTCTGAAGAGCAGCTTCATCCACTGCGCCTGCGCTCTGATATGCACACAATACTGCGACCTCGGATGGAACTAACCGAATCACCGAATCGCTCGCGGCTCACTTGGCAGTACCGAGAACCACTGTGCCCACCTGCGACAAGATTCCCAAACCTACTTCCCAGTTCCCACTTACGATCTTCACCCGGCAACCTGCAGCACCATCGTCCAAGCAAACCAGACGGCCACCGACACAAGTGAGCCTCTGAAGAGAAGCTTCACCCACTGCGCCTGCGCTCCGATATGCACACAACACTGCTACCTCAGATGCTACAAACCGAATCCCCGAATCGCTCCCGGCTCACTGGGCAGTAGCGAGAACCCCTGTGCACAACTGCGCAAAAATTTCCAATTCTACTTCGCAGTTCCCACTTACGATCTTCACCCGGCAACCTGCAGCAGCATCGTCCAAGCAAACCAGGCAGCCACCGACACAAGTGGGCCTCTGAAGAGCAGCTTCATCCTTTGCGGCTGCGCTCCGATATGCACATAACACTGCTACCTCGAATGCTACAAACCGAATCACCGAATCGCTCCCGGCTCACTGGGCAGTAACAAGAACCCCTTTGCACACCTGCGTTAAGATTTCCAATTCTACTTCCCAGTTCCCACTTACGATCTTCACACGGCAACCTGCAGCAGCATCGTCCAAGCAAACAAGATGGCCACCGACACAAGTGGGCCTCTGAAGAGCAGCTTCATACTTTGCGGCTGCGCTCCGATATGCACACAACACTGCTACCTCGAATGCTACAAACCGAATCACCGAATCGCTCTCGGCTCACTTGGCAGTACCGAGAACCAAAGAGCACACCTGCGTAAAGTTTCCAGTCTACTTCCCAGTTCCCAATTACGATCTTCACTCGGCAACCTGCAGCAGCATCGTCCAAGCAAACCAGACGGCCACCGACACAAGTAGGCCTCTGAAGAGCAGCTTCATCCACTGCGGCTGCGCTCCGATATGCACACAACACTGCTACCTCGGATGCTACAAACCGAATCACCGAATCGCTCCCGGCTCACTTGACAGTAGCGAGAACCACTGAGTACACCTGCCTAAGATTCCCTATTCTACTTCCCAGTTCCCACTTACGATCTTCACCCGGCAACCTGCAGCAGCATCGTCCAAGCAAACCAGACGTCCACCGACACAACTGGGCCTCTGAAGAGCAGCTTCATCCACTGCGCCTGTGCAACGAAATGCACACAACACTGCTACCTCGGATGCTACAAACCGAATCACCGAATCGCTCCCGGCTCACTTGGCAGTAGCGAGAACCACTCTGCACACCTCCGTAAAGATTCCCAACTCTACATCCCAGTTCCCACTTACGATCTTCACCCGGCAACCTCCAGCAGCATCGACCAAGCAAACCAGACGGCCACTGACACAAGTGGGCCTCTGAAGAGCAGCTTCATCCACTGCGGCTGCGCTCCGATATGCACACAGCACTCCTACCTCGGATGCTACAAACCGAATCACCGAATCGCTCCCGGCTCACTTGGCAGTAGCCAGAACCTCTGAGCACACCTGCGTAATGATTCCCAATTCTACTTCCCAGTACCCACTTACGATATTCACCCAGCAACCTGCAGCAGCATCGTCCAAGCAAACCAGACGGCCACCGACACAAGTGGGCCTCTGGACAGCAGCTTCATCCACTGCGCCAGCGCTCCGAAATGCACACAACACTGCTACCTCGGATGCTACAAACCGAATCACCGAATCGCTCTCGGCTCACTTGGCAGTACCGAGAACCAAAGAGCACACCTGCGTAAAGATTCCCAATTCTACTTCCCAGTTCCCACTTACGATTTTCACCCAGCAACCTACAGCAGCATCGTCCAAGCAAACCAGACGGCCACCGTCACAAGTGGGCCTCTGAAGAGAAGCTTAAACAATGCGCCTGCGCTCCGATATGCACACAGCACTGCTACCTCAGATGCTACAAACCGAATCCCCGAATCGCTCCCGGCTCACTGGGCAGTAGCGAGAACCACTGAGCACACCTGCGTAAAGTTTCCAAAGTCTACATCCCAGTTCCCAATTACGATCTTCACTCGGCAACCTGCAGCAGCATCGTCCAAGCAAACCAGACGGCCACCGACACCACTGGGCCTCTGAGGAGCAGCTTCATCCACTGCGCCTGTGCTACGTAATGCACACAACACTGCTACCTCGGATGCTACAAACCGAATCACCGAATCGCTCCCTGCTCACTTAGCAGTAGCCAGAACCACTGAGCACACCTGCGTAAAGATTCCCAATTCTACTTCCCAGTACCCACTTACGATCTTCACCCAGCAACCTGCAGCAGCATCGTCCATGCAAACCAGACGGCCACCGACACAAGTGGGCTTCTGGACAGCAGCTTCATCCACTGCGCCTGCGCTCCGAAATTCACACAACACTGCTACCTCGGATGCTACAAACCGAATCACCGAATCGCTGCCGGCTCACTTTGCAGTAGCGAGAACCACTGTGCACGCCTGCGTAAAGTTTCCAAATTCTACTTCCCAGATCCCACTTACGATCTTCACCCGGCAACCTGCAGCAGCATCGTCCAAGCAAACCAGACGGCCACCGACACAAGTGAGCCTCTGAAGAGCAGCTTCATCCAATGCGCCTGCGCTCCGAAATGCACACAACACTGCTACCTCGGATGCTACAAACCGAATCACCGAATCGCTGCCGGCTCACTGGGCAGTAGCGAGAACCACTGTGCACACCTGCGCAAAGATTCCCAATTCTACTTCCCAGTTCCCACTTACGATTTTCACCCGGCTACCTGCAGCAGCATCGTCCAAGCAAACCAGACGGCCACCGTCACAAGTGGGCCTCTGAAGAGAAGCTTCAACAATGCGCCTGCGCTCCGATATGCACACAACACTGCTACCTCAGATGCTACAAACCGAATCCCCGAATCACTCCCGGCTCACTGGGCAGTAGCGAGAACCCCTGTGCACACCTGCGTAAAGTTTCCAATTCTACTTCCCAGTTCCCACTTACGATCTTCACCCGGCAACCTGCAGCAGCATCGTCCAAGCAAACCAGGCTGCCACCGACACAAGTGGGCCTCTGAAGAGCAGCTTCATCCTTTGCGGCTGCGCTCCGATATGCACACAACACTAATACCTCGGATGCTACACACCGAATCACCGAATCGCTCCCGGCTCACTTGGCAGTAGCGAGAACCACTGAGCACATCTGCGTAAAAATTCCCAATTCTACTTCCCAGTACCCACTTACGATCTTCACCCAGCAACCAACAGCAGCATCGTCCAAGCAAACCAGACGGCCACCGACACAAGTGGGCCTCTGAACAGCAGCTTCATCCACTGCGCCTGCGCTCCGAAATGCACACAACACTGCTACCTCGGATGCTACAATCTGAATCACCGAATCGCTGACGGCTCACTTGGCAGTAGCGAGAACCACTGTGCCCACCTGCGACAAGATTCCCAAACCTACTCCCCAGTTCCCACTTACGATCTTCACCCGGCAACCTGCAGCACCATCGTCCAAGCAAACCAGACGGCCACCGACACAAGTGGGCCTCTGAAGAGCAGCTTCATCCACTGCGCCTGCGCTCTGATATGCACACAATACTGCGACCTTCGGATGGAACTAACCGAATCACCGAATCGCTCGCGGCTCACTTGGCAGTACCGAGAACCACTGTGCCCACCTGCGACAAGATTCCCAAACCTACTTCCCAGTTCCCACTTACGATCTTCACCCGGCAACCTGCAGCACCATCGTCCAAGCAAACCAGACGGCCACCGACACAAGTGAGCCTCTGAAGAGAAGCTTCACCCACTGCGCCTGCGCTCCGATATGCACACAACACTGCTACCTCAGATGCTACAAACCGAATCCCCGAATCGCTCCCGGCTCACTGGGCAGTAGCGAGAACCCCTGTGCACAACTGCGCAAAGATTTCCAATTCTACTTCGCAGTTCCCACTTACGATCTTCACCCGGCAACCTGCAGCAGCATCGTCCAAGCAAACCAGGCTGCCACCGACACAAGTGGGCCTCTGAAGAGCAGCTTCATCCTTTGCGGCTGCGCTCCGATATGCACACAACACTGCTACCTCGGATGCTACAAACCGAATCACCGAATCGCTCCCGGCTCACTTGACAGTAGCGAGAACCACTGAGTACACCTGCCTAATGATTCCCTATTCTACTTCCCAGTTCCCACTTACGATCTTCACCCGGCAACCTGCAGCAGCATCGTCCAAGCAAACCAGACGGCCACCGACACAACTGGGCCTCTGAAGAGCAGCTTCATCCACTGCGCCTGTGCAACGAAATGCACACAACACTGCTACCTCGGATGCTACAAACCGAATCACCGAATCGCTCCCGGCTCACTTGGCAGTAGCGAGAACCACTCTGCACACCTCCGTAAAGATTCCCAACTCTACATCCCAGTTCCCACTTACGATCTTCACCCGGCAACCTCCAGCAGCATCGACCAAGCAAACCAGACGGCCACTGACACAAGTGGGCCTCTGAAGAGCAGCTTCATCCACTGCGGCTGCGCTCCGATATGCACACAGCACTCCTACCTCGGATGCTACAAACCGAATCACCGAATCGCTCCCGGCTCACTTGGCAGTAGCCAGAACCTCTGAGCACACCTGCGTAATGATTCCCAATTCTACTTCCCAGTACCCACTTACGATATTCACCCAGCAACCTGCAGCAGCATCGTCCAAGCAAACCAGACGGCCACCGACACAAGTGGGCCTCTGGACAGCAGCTTCATCCACTGCGCCAGCGCTCCGAAATGCACACAACACTGCTACCTCGGATGCTACAAACCGAATCACCGAATCGCTCTCGGCTCACTTGGCAGTACCGAGAACCAAAGAGCACACCTGCGTAAAGATTCCCAATTCTACTTCCCAGTTCCCACTTACGATTTTCACCCAGCAACCTACAGCAGCATCGTCCAAGCAAACCAGACGGCCACCGTCACAAGTGGGCCTCTGAAGAGAAGCTTCAACAATGCGCCTGCGCTCCGATATGCACACAACACTGCTACCTCAGATGCTACAAACCGAATCCCCGAATCGCTCCCGGCTCACTGGGCAGTAGCGAGAACCACTGAGCACACCTGCGTAAAGTTTCCAAAGTCTACATCCCAGTTCCCAATTACGATCTTCACTCGGCAACCTGCAGCAGCATCGTCCAAGCAAACCAGACGGCCACCGACACCACTGGGCCTCTGAGGAGCAGCTTCATCCACTGCGCCTGTGCTACGTAATGCACACAACACTGCTACCTCGGATGCTACAAACCGAATCACCGAATCGCTCCCTGCTCACTTAGCAGTAGCCAGAACCACTGAGCACACCTGCGTAAAGATTCCCAATTCTACTTCCCAGTACCCACTTACGATCTTCACCCAGCAACCTGCAGCAGCATCGTCCATGCAAACCAGACGGCCACCGACACAAGTGGGCTTCTGGACAGCAGCTTCATCCACTGCGCCTGCGCTCCGAAATGCACACAACACTGCTACCTCGGATGCTACAAACCGAATCACCGAATCGCTGCCGGCTCACTTTGCAGTAGCGAGAACCACTGTGCACGCCTGCGTAAAGTTTCCAAATTCTACTTCCCAGATCCCACTTACGATCTTCACCCGGCAACCTGCAGCAGCATCGTCCAAGCAAACCAGACGGCCACCGACACAAGTGAGCCTCTGAAGAGCAGCTTCATCCAATGCGCCTGCGCTCCGAAATGCACACAACACTGCTACCTCGGATGCTACAAACCGAATCACCGAATCGCTGCCGGCTCACTGGGCAGTAGCGAGAACCACTGTGCACACCTGCGCAAAGATTCCCAATTCTACTTCCCAGTTCCCACTTACGATTTTCACCCGGCTACCTGCTGCAGCATCGTCCAAGCAAACCAGACGGCCACCGTCACAAGTGGGCCTCTGAAGAGAAGCTTCAACAATGCGCCTGCGCTCCGATATGCACACAACACTGCTACCTCAGATGCTACAAACCGAATCCCCGAATCACTCCCTTCTCACTGGGCAGTAGCGAGAACCCCTGTGCACACCTGCGTAAAGTTTCCAATTCTACTTCCCAGTTCCCACTTACGATCTTCACCCGGCAACCTGCAGCAGCATCGTCCAAGCAAACCAGGCTGCCACCGACACAAGTGGGCCTCTGAAGAGCAGCTTCATCCTTTGCGGCTGCGCTCCGATATGCACACAACACTAATACCTCGGATGCTACACACCGAATCACCGAATCGCTCCCGGCTCACTTGGCAGTAGCGAGAACCACTGAGCACATCTGCGTAAAAATTCCCAAATCTACTTCCCAGTACCCACTTACGATCTTCACCCAGCAACCTACAGCAGCATCGTCCAAGCAAACCAGACGGCCACCGACACAAGTTGGCCTCTGAACAGCAGCTTCATTCACTGCGCCTGCGCTCCGAAATGCACACAACACTGCTACCTCGGATGCTACAATCTTAATCACCGAATCGCTGACGGCTCACTTGGCAGTAGCGAGAACCACTGTGCCCACCTGCGACAAGATTCCCAAACCTACTCCCCAGTTCCCACTTACGATCTTCACCCGGCAACCTGCAGCACCATCGTCCAAGCAAACCAGACGGCCACCGACACAAGTGGGCCTCTGAAGAGCAGCTTCATCCACTGCGCCTGCGCTCTGATATGCACACAATACTGCGACCTCGGATGGAACTAACCGAATCACCGAATCGCTCGCGGCTCACTTGGCAGTACCGAGAACCACTGTGCCCACCTGCGACAAGATTCCCAAACCTACTTCCCAGTTCCCACTTACGATCTTCACCCGGCAACCTGCAGCACCATCGTCCAAGCAAACCAGACGGCCACCGACACAAGTGAGCCTCTGAAGAGAAGTTTCACCCACTGCGCCTGCGCTCCGATATGCACACAACACTGCTACCTCAGATGCTACAAACCGAATCCCCGAATCGCTCCCGGCTCACTGGGCAGTAGCGAGAACCCCTGTGCACAACTGCGCAAAGATTTCCAATTCTACTTCGCAGTTCCCACTTACGATCTTCACCCGGCAACCTGCAGCAGCATCGTCCAAGCAAACCAGGCTGCCACCGACACAAGTGGGCCTCTGAAGAGCAGCTTCATCCTTTGCGGCTGCGCTCCGATATGCACACAACACTAATACCTCGGATGCTACACACCGAATCACCGAATCGCTCCCGGCTCACTTGGCAGTAGCGAGAACCACTGAGCACATCTGCGTAAAAATTCCCAATTCTACTTCCCAGTACCCACTTACGATCTTCACCCACCAACCTACAGCAGCATCGTCCAAGCAAACCAGACGGCCACCGACACAAGTGGGCCTCTGAACAGCAGCTTCATCCACTGCGCCTGCGCTCCGAAATGCACACAACACTGCTACCTCGGATGCTACAATCTGAATCACCGAATCGCTGACGGCTCACTTGGCAGTAGCGAGAACCACTGTGCCCACCTGCGACAAGATTCCCAAACCTACTCTCCAGTTCCCACTTACGATCTTCACCCGGCAACCTGCAGCACCATCGTCCAAGCAAACCAGACGGCCACCGACACAAGTGGGCCTCTGAAGAGCAGCTTCATCCACTGCGCCTGCGCTCTGATATGCACACAATACTGCGACCTCGGATGGAACTAACCGAATCACCGAATCGCTCGCGGCTCACTTGGCAGTACCGAGAACCACTGTGCCCACCTGCGACAAGATTCGCAAACCTACTTCCCAGTTCCCACTTACGATCTTCACCCGGCAACCTGCAGCACCATCGTCCAAGCAAACCAGACGGCCACCGACACAAGTGAGCCTCTGAAGAGAAGCTTCACCCACTGCGCCTGCGCTCCGATATGCACACAACACTGCTACCTCAGATGCTACAAACCGAATCCCCGAATCGCTCCCGGCTCACTGGGCAGTAGCGAGAACCCCTGTGCACAACTGCGCAAAAATTTCCAATTCTACTTCGCAGTTCCCACTTACGATCTTCACCCGGCAACCTGCAGCAGCATCGTCCAAGCAAACCAGGCAGCCACCGACACAAGTGGGCCTCTGAAGAGCAGCTTCATCCTTTGCGGCTGCGCTCCGATATGCACATAACAGTGCTACCTCGAATGCTACAAACCGAATCACCGAATCGCTCCCGGCTCACTGGGCAGTAACAAGAACCCCTTTGCACACCTGCGTTAAGATTTCCAATTCTACTTCCCAGTTCCCACTTACGATCTTCACACGGCAACCTGCAGCAGCATCGTCCAAGCAAACAAGATGGCCACCGACACAAGTGGGCCTCTGAAGAGCAGCTTCATACTTTGCGGGTGCGCTCCGATATGCACACAACACTGCTACCTCGAATGCTACAAACCGAATCCCCGAATCGCTCTCGGCTCACTTGGCAGTACCGAGAACCAAAGAGCACACCTGCGTAAAGTTTCCAAAGTCTACATCCCAGTTCCCAATTACGATCTTCACTCGGCAACCTGCAGCAGCATCGTCCAAGCAAACCAGACGGCCACCGACACCACTGGGCCTCTGAGGAGCAGCTTCATCCACTGCGCCTGTGCTACGTAATGCACACAACACTGCTACCTCGGATGCTACAAACCGAATCACCGAATCGCTCCCTGCTCACTTAGCAGTAGCCAGAACCACTGAGCACACCTGCGTAAAGATTCCCAATTCTACTTCCCAGTACCCACTTACGATCTTCACCCAGCAACCTGCAGCACCATCGTCCAAGCAAACCAGACGGCCACCGACACAAGTGGGCTTCTGGACAGCAGCTTCATCCACTGCGCCTGCGCTCCGAAATGCACACAACACTGCTACCTCGGATGCTACAAACCGAATCACCGAATCGCTGCCGGCTCACTTTGCAGTAGCGAGAACCACTGTGCACGCCTGCGTAAAGTTTCCAAATTCTACTTCCCAGATCCCACTTACGATCTTCACCCGGCAACCTGCAGCAGCATCGTCCAAGCAAACCAGACGGCCACCGACACAAGTGAGCCTCTGAAGAGCAGCTTCATCCTTTGCGGCTGCGCTCCGATATGCACACAACACTAATACCTCGGATGCTACACACCGAATCACCGAATCGCTCCCGGCTCACTTGGCAGTAGCGAGAACCACTGAGCACATCTGCGTAAAAATTCCCAATTCTACTTCCCAGTACCCACTTACGATCTTCACCCAGCAACCTACAGCAGCATCGTCCAAGCAAACCAGACGGCCACCGTCACAAGTGGGCCTCTGAAGAGAAGCTTCAACAATGCGCCTGCGCTCCGATATGCACACTACACTGCTACCTCAGATGCTACAAACCGAATCCCCGAATCACTCCCGGCTCACTGGGCAGTAGCGAGAACCCCTGTGCACACCTGCGTAAAGTTTCCAATTCTACTTCCCAGTTCCCACTTACGATCTTCACCCGGCAACCTGCAGCAGCATCGTCCAAGCAAACCAGGCTGCCACCGACACAAGTGGGCCTCTGAAGAGCAGCTTCATCCTTTGCGGCTGCGCTCCGATATGCACACAACACTAATACCTCGGATGCTACACACCGAATCACCGAATCGCTCCCGGCTCACTTGGCAGTAGCGAGAACCACTGAGCACATCTGCGTAAAAATTCCCAATTCTACTTCCCAGTACCCACTTACGATCTTCACCCAGCAACCTACAGCAGCATCGTCCAAGCAAACCAGACGGCCACCGACACAAGTGGGCCTCTGAACAGCAGCTTCATCCACTGCGCCTGCGCTCCGAAATGCACACAACACTGCTACCTCGGATGCTACAATCTGAATCACCGAATCGCTGACGGCTCACTTGGCAGTAGCGAGAACCACTGTGCCCACCTGCGACAAGATTCCCAAACCTACTCCCCAGTTCCCACTTACGATCTTCACCCGGCAACCTGCAGCACCATCGTCCAAGCAAACCAGACGGCCACCGACACAAGTGGGCCTCTGAAGAGCAGCTTCATCCACTGCGCCTGCGCTCTGATATGCACACAATACTGCGACCTCGGATGGAACTAACCGAATCACCGAATCGCTCGCGGCTCACTTGGCAGTACCGAGAACCACTGTGCCCACCTGCGACAAGATTCCCAAACCTACTTCCCAGTTCCCACTTACGATCTTCACCCGGCAACCTGCAGCACCATCGTCCAAGCAAACCAGACGGCCACCGACACAAGTGAGCCTCTGAAGAGAAGCTTCACCCACTGCGCCTGCGCTCCGATATGCACACAACACTGCTACCTCAGATGCTACAAACCGAATCCCCGAATCGCTCCCGGCTCACTGGGCAGTAGCGAGAACCCCTGTGCACAACTGCGCAAAAATTCCCAATTCTACTTCCCAGTACCCACTTACGATCTTCACCCGGCAACCTGCAGCAGCATCGTCCAAGCAAACCAGGCAGCCACCGACACAAGTGGGCCTCTGAAGAGCAGCTTCATCCTTTGCGGCTGCGCTCCGATATGCACATAACAGTGCTACCTCGAATGCTACAAACCGAATCACCGAATCGCTCTCGGCTCACTTGGCAGTACCGAGAACCAAAGAGCACACCTGCGCAAAGTTTCCAAAGTCTACATCCCAGTTCCCAATTACGATCTTCACTCGGCAACCTGCAGCAGCATCGTCCAAGCAAACCAGACGGCCACCGACACCACTGGGCCTCTGAGGAGCAGCTTCATCCACTGCGCCTGTGCTACGTAATGCACACAACACTGCTACCTCGGATGCTACAAACCGAATCACCGAATCGCTCCCTGCTCACTTAGCAGTAGCCAGAACCACTGAACACACCTGCGTAAAGATTCCCAATTCTACTTCCCAGTACCCACTTACGATCTTCACCCAGCAACCTGCAGCAGCATCGTCCATGCAAACCAGACGGCCACCGACACAAGTGGGCTTCTGGACAGCAGCTTCATCCACTGCGCCTGCGCTCCGAAATGCACACAACACTGCTACCTCGGATGCTACAAACCGAATCACCGAATCGCTGCCGGCTCACTTTGCAGTAGCGAGAACCACTGTGCACGCCTGCGTAAAGTTTCCAAATTCTACTTCCCAGATCCCACTTACGATCTTCACCCGGCAACCTGCAGCAGCATCGTCCAAGCAAACCAGACGGCCACCGACACAAGTGAGCCTCTGAAGAGCAGCTTCATCCTTTGCGGCTGCGCTCCGATATGCACACAACACTAATACCTCGGATGCTGCACACCGAATCACCGAATCGCTCCCGGCTCACTTGGCAGTAGCGAGAACCACTGAGCACATCTGCGTAAAAATTCCCAATTCTACTTCCCAGTACCCACTTACGATCTTCACCCAGCAACCTACAGCAGCATCGTCCAAGCAAACCAGACGGCCACCGTCACAAGTGGGCCCCTGAAGAGAAGCTTCAACAATGCGCCTGCGCTCCGATATGCACACTACACTGCTACCTCAGATGCTACAAACCGAATCCCCGAATCACTCCCGGCTCACTGGGCAGTAGCGAGAACCCCTGTGCACACCTGCGTAAAGTTTCCAATTCTACTTCCCAGTTCCCACTTACGATCTTCACCCGGCAACCTGCAGCAGCATCGTCCAAGCAAACCAGGCTGCCACCGACACAAGTGGGCCTCTGAAGAGCAGCTTCATCCTTTGCGGCTGCGCTCCGATATGCACACAACACTAATACCTCGGATGCTACACACCGAATCACCGAATCGCTCCCGGCTCACTTGGCAGTAGCGAGAACCACTGAGCACATCTGCGTAAAAATTCCCAATTCTACTTCCCAGTACCCACTTACGATCTTCACCCAGCAACCTACAGCAGCATCGTCCAAGCAAACCAGACGGCCACCGACACAAGTGGGCCTCTGAACAGCAGCTTCATCCACTGCGCCTGCGCTCCGAAATGCACACAACTCTGCTACCTCGGATGCTACAATCTGAATCACCGAATCGCTGACGGCTCACTTGGCAGTAGCGAGAACCACTGTGCCCACCTGCGACAAGATTCCCAAACCTACTCCCCAGTTCCCACTTACGATCTTCACCCGGCAACCTGCAGCACCATCGTCCAAGCAAACCAGACGGCCACCGACACAAGTGGGCCTCTGAAGAGCAGCTTCATCCACTGCGCCTGCGCTCTGATATGCACACAATACTGCGACCTCGGATGGAACTAACCGAATCACCGAATCGCTCGCGGCTCACTTGGCAGTACCGAGAACCACTGTGCCCACCTGCGACAAGATTCCCAAACCTACTTCCCAGTTCCCACTTACGATCTTCACCCGGCAACCTGCAGCACCATCGTCCAAGCAAACCAGACGGCCACCGACACAAGTGAGCCTCTGAAGAGAAGCTTCACCCACTGCGCCTGCGCTCCGATATGCACACAACACTGCTACCTCAGATGCTACAAACCGAATCCCCGAATCGCTCCCGGCTCACTGGGCAGTAGCGAGAACCCCTGTGCACAACTGCGCAAAAATTCCCAATTCTACTTCCCACTACCCACTTACGATCTTCACCCGGCAACCTGCAGCAGCATCGTCCAAGCAAACCAGACGGCCACCGACACAACTGGGCCTCTGAAGAGCAGCTTCATCCACTGCGCCTGTGCAACGAAATGCACACAACACTGCTACCTCGGATGCTACAAACCGAATCACCGAATCGCTCCCGGCTCACTTGGCAGTAGCGAGAACCACTCTGCACACCTCCGTAAAGATTCCCAACTCTACATCCCAGTTCCCACTTACGATCTTCACCCGGCAACCTCCAGCAGCATCGACCAAGCAAACCAGACGGCCACTGACACAAGTGGGCCTCTGAAGAGCAGCTTCATCCACTGCGGCTGCGCTCCGATATGCACACAGCACTCCTACCTCGGATGCTACAAACCGAATCACCGAATCGCTCCCGGCTCACTTGGCAGTAGCCAGAACCTCTGAGCACACCTGCGTAATGATTCCCAATTCTACTTCCCAGTACCCACTTACGATATTCACCCAGCAACCTGCAGCAGCATCGTCCAAGCAAACCAGACGGCCACCGACACAACTGGGCCTCTGGACAGCAGCTTCATCCACTGCGCCAGCGCTCCGAAATGCACACAACACTGCTACCACGGATGCTACAAACCGAATCACCGAATCGCTCTCGGCTCACTTGGCAGTACCGAGAACCAAAGAGCACACCTGCGTAAAGATTCCCAATTCTACTTCCCAGTTCCCACTTACGATTTTCACCCAGCAACCTACAGCAGCATCGTCCAAGCAAACCAGACGGCCACCGTCACAAGTGGGCCTCTGAAGAGAAGCTTCAACAATGCGCCTGCGCTCCGATATGCACACAACAATGCTACCTCAGATGCTACAAACCGAATCCCCGAATCGCTCCCGGCTCACTGGGCAGTAGCGAGAACCACTGAGCACACCTGCGTAAAGTTTCCAAAGTCTACATCCCAGTTCCCAATTACGATCTTCACTCGGCAACCTGCAGCAGCATCGTCCAAGCAAACCAGACGGCCACCGACACCACTGGGCCTCTGAGGAGCAGCTTCATCCACTGCGCCTGTGCTACGTAATGCACACAACACTGCTACCTCGGATGCTACAAACCGAATCACCGAATCGCTCCCTGCTCACTTGGCAGTAGCGAGAACCACTGTGCCCACCTGCGACAAGATTCCCAAACCTACTCCCCAGTTCCCACTTACGATCTTCACCCGGCAACCTGCAGCACCATCGTCCAAGCAAACCAGACGGCCACCGACACAAGTGGGCCTCTGAAGAGCAGCTTCATCCACTGCGCCTGCGCTCTGATATGCACACAATACTGCGACCTCGGATGGAACTAACCGAATCACCGAATCGCTCGCGGCTCACTTGGCAGTACCGAGAACCACTGTGCCCACCTGCGACAAGATTCCCAAACCTACTTCCCAGTAACCACTTACGATCTTCACCCGGCAACCTGCAGCACCATCGTCCAAGCAAACCAGACGGCCACCGACACAAGTGAGCCTCTGAAGAGAAGTTTCACCCACTGCGCCTGCGCTCCGATATGCACACAACACTGCTACCTCAGATGCTACAAACCGAATCCCCGAATCGCTCCCGGCTCACTGGGCAGTAGCGAGAACCCCTGTGCACAACTGCGCAAAGATTTCCAATTCTACTTCGCAGTTCCCACTTACGATCTTCACCCGGCAACCTGCAGCAGCATCGTCCAAGCAAACCAGGCTGCCACCGACACAAGTGGGCCTCTGAAGAGCAGCTTCATCCTTTGCGGCTGCGCTCCGATATGCACACAACACTAATACCTCGGATGCTACACACCGAATCACCGAATCGCTCCCGGCTCACTTGGCAGTAGCGAGAACCACTGAGCACATCTGCGTAAAAATTCCCAATTCTACTTCCCAGTACCCACTTACGATCTTCACCCACCAACCTACAGCAGCATCGTCCAAGCAAACCAGACGGCCACCGACACAAGTGGGCCTCTGAACAGCAGCTTCATTCACTGCGCCTGCGCTCCGAAATGCACACAACACTGCTACCTCGGATGCTACAATCTGAATCACCGAATCGCTGACGGCTCACTTGGCAGTAGCGAGAACCACTGTGCCCACCTGCGACAAGATTCCCAAACCTACTCCCCAGTTCCCACTTACGATCTTCACCCGGCAACCTGCTGCACCATCGTCCAAGCAAACCAGACGGCCACCGACACAAGTGGGCCTCTGAAGAGCAGCTTCATCCACTGCGCCTGCGCTCTGATATGCACACAATACTGCGACCTCGGATGGAACTAACCGAATCACCGAATCGCTCGCGGCTCACTTGGCAGTACCGAGAACCACTGTGCCCACCTGCGACAAGATTCCCAAACCTACTTCCCAGTTCCCACTTACGATCTTCACCCGGCAACCTGCAGCACCATCGTCCAAGCAAACCAGACGGCCACCCACACAAGTGAGCCTCTGAAGAGAAGCTTCACCCACTGCGCCTGCGCTCCGATATGCACACAACACTGCTACCTCAGATGCTACAAACCGAATCCCCGAATCGCTCCCGGCTCACTGGGCAGTAGCGAGAACCCCTGTGCACAACTGCGCAAAAATTTCCAATTCTACTTCGCAGTTCCCACTTACGATCTTCACCCGGCAACCTGCAGCAGCATCGTCCAAGCAAACCAGGCAGCCACCGACACAAGTGGGCCTCTGAAGAGCAGCTTCATCCTTTGCGGCTGCGCTCCGATATGCACATAACACTGCTACCTCGAATGCTACAAACCGAATCACCGAATCGCTCCCGGCTCACTGGGCAGTAACAAGAACCCCTTTGCACACCTGCGTTAAGATTTCCAATTCTACTTCCCAGTTCCCACTTACGATCTTCACACGGCAACCTGCAGCAGCATCGTCCAAGCAAACAAGATGGCCACCGACACAAGTGGGCCTCTGAAGAGCAGCTTCATACTTTGCGGCTGCGCTCCGATATGCACACAACACTGCTACCTCGAATGCTACAAACCGAATCACCGAATCGCTCTCGGCTCACTTGGCAGTACCGAGAACCAAAGAGCACACCTGCGTAAAGTTTCCAGTCTACTTCCCAGTTCCCAATTACGATCTTCACTCGGCAACCTGCAGCAGCATCGTCCAAGCAAACCAGACGGCCACCGACACAAGTAGGCCTCTGAAGAGCAGCTTCATCCACTGCGGCTGCGCTCCGATATGCACACAACACTGCTACCTCGGATGCTACAAACCGAATCACCGAATCGCTCCCGGCTCACTTGGCAGTAGCGAGAACCACTCTGCACACCTCCGTAAAGATTCCCAACTCTACATCCCAGTTCCCACTTACGATCTTCACCCGGCAACCTCCAGCAGCATCGACCAAGCAAACCAGACGGCCACTGACACAAGTGGGCCTCTGAAGAGCAGCTTCATCCACTGCGGCTGCGCTCCGATATGCACACAGCACTCCTACCTCGGATGCTACAAACCGAATCAACGAATCGCTCCCGGCTCACTTGGCAGTAGCCAGAACCTCTGAGCACACCTGCGTAATGATTCCCAATTCTACTTCCCAGTACCCACTTACGATATTCACCCAGCAACCTGCAGCAGCATCGTCCAAGCAAACCAGACGGCCACCGACACAAGTGGGCCTCTGGACAGCAGCTTCATCCACTGCGCCAGCGCTCCGAAATGCACACAACACTGCTACCTCGGATGCTACAAACCGAATCACCGAATCGCTCTCGGCTCACTTGGCAGTACCGAGAACCAAAGAGCACACCTGCGTAAAGATTCCCAATTCTACTTCCCAGTTCCCACTTACGATTTTCACCCAGCAACCTACAGCAGCATCGTCCAAGCAAACCAGACGGCCACCGTCACAAGTGGGCCTCTGAAGAGAAGCTTCAACAATGCGCCTGCGCTCCGATATGCACACAACACTGCTACCTCAGATGCTACAAACCGAATCCCCGAATCGCTCCCGGCTCACTGGGCAGTAGCGAGAACCACTGAGCACACCTTCGTAAAGTTTCCAAAGTCTACATCCCAGTTCCCAATTACGATCTTCACTCGGCAACCTGCAGCAGCATCGTCCAAGCAAACCAGACGGCCACCGACACCACTGGGCCTCTGAGGAGCAGCTTCATCCACTGCGCCTGTGCTACGTAATGCACACAACACTGCTACCTCGGATGCTACAAACCGAATCACCGAATCGCTCCCTGCTCACTTAGCAGTAGCCAGAACCACTGAGCACACCTGCGTAAAGATTCCCAATTCTACTTCCCAGTACCCACTTACGATCTTCACCCAGCAACCTGCAGCAGCATCGTCCATGCAAACCAGACGGCCACCGTCACAAGTGGGCCTCTGAAGAGAAGCTTCAACAATGCGCCTGCGCTCCGATATGCACACAACACTGCTACCTCAGATGCTACAAACCGAATCCCCGAATCACTTCCGGCTCACTGGGCAGTAGCGAGAACCCCTGTGCACACCTGCGTAAAGTTTCCAATTCTACTTCCCAGTTCCCACTTACGATCTTCACCCGGCAACCTGCAGCAGCATCGTCCAAGCAAACCAGGCTGCCACCGACACAAGTGGGCCTCTGAAGAGCAGCTTCATCCTTTGCGGCTGCGCTCCGATATGCACACAACACTAATACCTCGGATGCTACACACCGAATCACCGAATCGCTCCCGGCTCACTTGGCAGTAGCGAGAACCACTGAGCACATCTGCGTAAAAATTCCCAATTCTACTTCCCAGTACCCACTTACGATCTTCACCCAGCAACCTACAGCAGCATCGTCCAAGCAAACCAGACGGCCACCGACACAAGTGGGCGTCTGAACAGCAGCTTCATCCACTGCGCCTGCGCTCCGAAATGCACACAACACTGCTACCTCGGATGCTACAATCTGAATCACCGAATCGCTGACGGCTCACTTGGCAGTAGCGAGAACCACTGTGCCCACCTGCGACAAGATTCCCAAACCTACTCCCCAGTTCCCACTTACGATCTTCACCCGGCAACCTGCAGCACCATCGTCCAAGCAAACCAGACGGCCACCGACACAAGTGGGCCTCTGAAGAGCAGCTTCATCCACTGCGCCTGCGCTCTGATATGCACACAATACTGCGACCTCGGATGGAACTAACCGAATCACCGAATCGCTCGCGGCTCACTTGGCAGTACCGAGAACCACTGTGCCCACCTGCGACAAGATTCCCAAACCTACTTCCCAGTTCCCACTTACGATCTTCACCCGGCAACCTGCAGCACCATCGTCCAAGCAAACCAGACGGCCACCGACACAAGTGAGCCTCTGAAGAGAAGTTTCACCCACTGCGCCTGCGCTCCGATATGCACACAACACTGCTACCTCAGATGCTACAAACCGAATCCCCGAATCGCTCCCGGCTCACTGGGCAGTAGCGAGAACCCCTGTGCACAACTGCGCAAAGATTTCCAATTCTACTTCGCAGTTCCCACTTACGATCTTCACCCGGCAACCTGCAGCCGCATCGTCCAAGCAAACCAGGCTGCCACCGACACAAGTGGGCCTCTGAAGAGCAGCTTCATCCTTTGCGGCTGCGCTCCGATATGCACACAACACTAATACCTCGGATGCTACACACCGAATCACCGAATCGCTCCCGGCTCACTTGGCAGTAGCGAGAACCACTGAGCACATCTGCGTAAAAATTCCCAATTCTACTTCCCAGTACCCACTTACGATCTTCACCCACCAACCTACAGCAGCATCGTCCAAGCAAACCAGACGGCCACCGACACAAGTGGGCCTCTGAACAGCAGCTTCATCCACTGCGCCTGCGCTCCGAAATGCACACAACACTGCTACCTCGGATGCTACAATCTGAATCACCGAATCGCTGACGGCTCACTTGGCAGTAGCGAGAACCACTGTGCCCACCTGCGACAAGATTCCCAAACCTACTCCCCAGTTCCCACTTACGATCTTCACCCGGCAACCTGCAGCACCATCGTCCAAGCAAACCAGACGGCCACCGACACAAGTGGGCCTCTAAAGAGCAGCTTCATCCACTGCGCCTGCGCTCTGATATGCACACAATACTGCGACCTCGGATGGAACTAACCGAATCACCGAATCGCTCGCGGCTCACTTGGCAGTACCGAGAACCACTGTGCCCACCTGCGACAAGATTCCCAAACCTACTTCCCAGTTCCCACTTACGATCTTCACCCGGCAACCTGCAGCACCATCGTCCAAGCAAACCAGACGGCCACCGACACAAGTGAGCCTCTGAAGAGAAGCTTCACCCACTGCGCCTGCGCTCCGATATGCACACAACACTGCTACCTCAGATGCTACAAACCGAATCCCCGAATCGCTCCCGGCTCACTGGGCAGTAGCGAGAACCCCTGTGCACAACTGCGCAAAAATTTCCAATTCTACTTCGCAGTTCCCACTTACGATCTTCACCCGGCAACCTGCAGCAGCATCGTCCAAGCAAACCAGGCAGCCACCGACACAAGTGGGCCTCTGAAGAGCAGCTTCATCCTTTGCGGCTGCGCTCCGATATGCACATAACACTGCTACCTCGAATGCTACAAACCGAATCACCGAATCGCTCCCGGCTCACTGGGCAGTAACAAGAACCCCTTTGCACACCTGCGTTAAGATTTCCAATTCTACTTCCCAGTTCCCACTTACGATCTTCACACGGCAACCTGCAGCAGCATCGTCCAAGCAAACAAGATGGCCACCGACACAAGTGGGCCTCTGAAGAGCAGCTTCATACTTTGCGGCTGCGCTCCGATATGCACACAACACTGCTACCTCGAATGCTACAAACCGAATCACCGAATCGCTCCCGGCTCACTGGGCAGTAACAAGAACCCCTTTGCACACCTGCGTTAAGATTTCCAAGTCTACATCCCAGTTCCCAATTACGATCTTCACTCGGCAACCTGCAGCAGCATCGTCCAAGCAAACCAGACGGCCACCGACACCACTCGGCCTCTGAGGAGCAGCTTCATCCACTGCGCCTGTGCTACGTAATGCACACAACACTGCTACCTCGGATGCTACAAACCCAATCACCGAATCGCTCCCTGCTCACTTAGCAGTAGCCAGAACCACTGAGCACACCTGCGTAAAGATTCCCAATTCTACTTCCCAGTACCCACTTACGATCTTCACCCAGCAACCTGCACCAGCATCGTCCATGCAAACCAGACGGCCACCGACACAAGTGGGCTTCTGGACAGCAGCTTCATCCACTGCGCCTGCGCTCCGAAATGCACACAACACTGCTACCTCGGATGCTACAAACCGAATCACCGAATCGCTGCCGGCTCACTTTGCAGTAGCGAGAACCACTGTGCACGCCTGCGTAAAGTTTCCAAATTCTACTTCCCAGATCCCACTTACGATCTTCACCCGGCAACCTGCAGCAGCATCGTCCAAGCAAACCAGACGGCCACCGACACAAGTGAGCCTCTGAAGAGCAGCTTCATCCTTTGCGGCTGCGCTCCGATATGCACACAACACTAATACCTCGGATGCTACACACCGAATCACCGAATCGCTCCCGGCTCACTTGGCAGTAGCGAGAACCACTGAGCACATCTGCGTAAAAATTCCCAATTCTACTTCCCAGTACCCACTTACGATCTTCACCCAGCAACCTACAGCAGCATCGTCCAAGCAAACCAGACGGCCACCGTCACAAGTGGGCCTCTGAAGAGAAGCTTCAACAATGCGCCTGCGCTCCGATATGCACACTACACTGCTACCTCAGATGCTACAAACCGAATCCCCGAATCACTCCCGGCTCACTGGGCAGTAGCGAGAACCCCTGTGCACACCTGCGTAAAGTTTCCAATTCTACTTCCCAGTTCCCACTTACGATCTTCACCCGGCAACCTGCAGCAGCATCGTCCAAGCAAACCAGGCTGCCACCGACACAAGTGGGCCTCTGAAGAGCAGCTTCATCCTTTGCGGCTGCGCTCCGATATGCACACAACACTAATACCTCGGATGCTACACACCGAATCACCGAATCGCTCCCGGCTCACTTGGCAGTAGCGAGAACCACTGAGCACATCTGCGTAAAAATTCCCAATTCTACTTCCCAGTACCCACTTACGATCTTCACCCACCAACCTACAGCAGCATCGTCCAAGCAAACCAGACGGCCACCGACACAAGTGGGCCTCTGAACAGCAGCTTCATCCACTGCGCCTGCGCTCCGAAATGCACACAACACTGCTACCTCGGATGCTACAATCTGAATCACCGAATCGCTGACGGCTCACTTGGCAGTAGCGAGAACCACTGTGCCCACCTGCGACAAGATTCCCAAACCTACTCCCCAGTTCCCACTTACGATCTTCACCCGGCAACCTGCAGCACCATCGTCCAAGCAAACCAGACGGCCACCGACACAAGTGGTCCTCTGAAGAGCAGCTTCATCCACTGCGCCTGCGCTCTGATATGCACACAATACTGCGACCTCAGATGGAACTAACCGAATCACCGAATCGCTCGCGGCTCACTTGGCAGTACCGAGAACCACTGTGCCCACCTGCGACAAGATTCCCAAACCTACTTCCCAGTTCCCACTTACGATCTTCACCCGGCAACCTGCAGCACCATCGTCCAAGCAAACCAGACGGCCACCGACACAAGTGAGCCTCTGAAGAGAAGCTTCACCCACTGCGCCTGCGCTCCGATATGCACACAACACTGCTACCTCAGATGCTACAAACCGAATCCCCGAATCGCTCCCGGCTCACTGGGCAGTAGCGAGAACCCCTGTGCACAACTGCGCAAAGATTTCCAATTCTACTTCGCAGTTCCCACTTACGATCTTCACCCGGCAACCTGCAGCAGCATCGTCCAAGCAAACCAGGCTGCCACCGACACAAGTGGGCCTCTGAAGAGCAGCTTCATCCTTTGCGGCTGCGCTCCGATATGCACACAACACTGCTACCTCGGATGCTACAAACCGAATCACCGAATCGCTCCCGGCTCACTTGACAGTAGCGAGAACCACTGAGTACACCTGCCTAATGATTCCCTATTCTACTTCCCAGTTCCCACTTACGATCTTCACCCGGCAACCTGCAGCAGCATCGTCCAAGCAAACCAGACGGCCACCGACACAAATGGGCCTCTGAAGAGCAGCTTCATCCACTGCGCCTGTGCAACGAAATGCACACAACACTGCTACCTCGGATGCTACAAACCGAATCACCGAATCGCTCCCGGCTCACTTGGCAGTAGCGAGAACCACTCTGCACACCTCCGTAAAGATTCCCAACTCTACATCCCAGTTCCCTCTTACGATCTTCACCCGGCAACCTCCAGCAGCATCGACCAAGCAAACCAGACGGCCACTGACACAAGTGGGCCTCTGAAGAGCAGCTTCATCCACTGCGGCTGCGCTCCGATATGCACACAGCACTCCTACCTCGGATGCTACAAACCGAATCACCGAATCGCTCCCGGCTCACTTGGCAGTAGCCAGAACCTCTGAGCACACCTGCGTAATGATTCCCAATTCTACTTCCCAGTACCCACTTACGATATTCACCCAGCAACCTGCAGCAGCATCGTCCAAGCAAACCAGACGGCCACCGACACAAGTGGGCCTCTGGACAGCAGCTTCATCCACTGCGCCAGCGCTCCGAAATGCACACAACACTGCTACCTCGGATGCTACAAACCGAATCACCGAATCGCTCTCGGCTCACTTGGCAGTACCGAGAACCAAAGAGCACACCTGCGTAAAGATTCCCAATTCTACTTCCAGTTCCCACTTACGATTTTCACCCAGCAACCTACAGCAGCATCGTCCAAGCAAACCAGACGGCCACCGTCACAAGTGGGCCTCTGAAGAGAAGCTTCAACAATGCGCCTGCGCTCCGATATGCACACAACACTGCTACCTCAGATGCTACAAACCGAATCCCCGAATCGCTCCCGGCTCACTGGGCAGTAGCGAGAACCACTGAGCACACCTGCGTAAAGTTTCCAAAGTCTACATCCCAGTTCCCAATTACGATCTTCACTCGGCAACCTGCAGCAGCATCGTCCAAGCAAACCAGACGGCCACCGACACCACTGGGCCTCTGAGGAGCAGCTTCATCCACTGCGCCTGTGCTACGTAATGCACACAACACTGCTACCTCGGATGCTACAAACCGAATCACCGAATCGCTCCCTGCTCACTTAGCAGTAGCCAGAACCACTGAGCACACCTGCGTAAAGATTCCCAATTCTACTTCCCAGTACCCACTTACGATCTTCACCCAGCAACCTGCAGCAGCATCGTCCATGCAAACCAGACGGCCACCGACACAAGTGGGCTTCTGGACAGCAGCTTCATCCACTGCGCCTGCGCTCCGAAATGCACACAACACTGCTACCTCGGATGCTACAAACCGAATCACCGAATCGCTGCCGGCTCACTTTGCAGTAGCGAGAACCACTGTGCACGCCTGCGTAAAGTTTCCAAATTCTACTTCCCAGATCCCACTTACGATCTTCACCCGGCAACCTGCAGCAGCATCGTCCAAGCAAACCAGACGGCCACCGACACAAGTGAGCCTCTGAAGAGCAGCTTCATCCAATGCGCCTGCGCTCCGAAATGCACACAACACTGCTACCTCGGATGCTACAAACCGAATCACCGAATCGCTGCCGGCTCACTGGGCAGTAGCGAGAACCACTGTGCACACCTGCGCAAAGATTCCCAATTCTACTTCCCAGTTCCCACTTACGATTTTCACCCGGCTACCTGCAGCAGCATCGTCCAAGCAAACCAGACGGCCACCGTCACAAGTGGGCCTCTGAAGTGAAGCTTCAACAATGCGCCTGCGCTCCGATATGCACACAACACTGCTACCTCAGATGCTACAAACCGAATCCCCGAATCACTCCCGGCTCACTGGGCAGTAGCGAGAACCCCTGTGCACACCTGCGTAAAGTTTCCAATTCTACTTCCCAGTTCCCACTTACGATCTTCACCCGGCAACCTGCAGCAGCATCGTCCAAGCAAACCAGGCTGCCACCGACACAAGTGGGCCTCTGAAGAGCAGCTTTATCCTTTGCGGCTGCGCTCCGATATGCACACAACACTAATACCTCGGATGCTACACACCGAATCACCGAATCGCTCCCGGCTCACTTGGCAGTAGCGAGAACCACTGAGCACATCTGCGTAAAAATTCCCAATTCTACTTCCCAGTACCCACTTACGATCTTCACCCAGCAACCTACAGCAGCATCGTCCAAGCAAACCAGACGGCCACCGACACAAGTGGGCCTCTGAACAGCAGCTTCATCCACTGCGCCTGCGCTCCGAAATGCACACAACACTGCTACCTCGGATGCTACAATCTGAATCACCGAATCGCTGACGGCTCACTTGGCAGTAGCGAGAACCACTGTGCCCACCTGCGACAAGATTCCCAAACCTACTCCCCAGTTCCCACTTACGATCTTCACCCGGCAACCTACAGCACCATCGTCCAAGCAAACCAGACGGCCACCGACACAAGTGGGCCTCTGAAGAGCAGCTTCATCCACTGCGCCTGCGCTCTGATATGCACACAATACTGCGACCTCGGATGGAACTAACCGAATCACCGAATCGCTCGCGGCTCACTTGGCAGTACCGAGAACCACTGTGCCCACCTGCGACAAGATTCCCAAACCTACTTCCCAGTTCCCACTTACGATCTTCACCCGGCAACCTGCAGCACCATCGTCCAAGCAAACCAGACGGCCACCGACACAAGTGAGCCTCTGAAGAGAAGTTTCACCCACTGCGCCTGCGCTCCGATATGCACACAACACTGCTACCTCAGATGCTACAAACCGAATCCCCGAATCGCTCCCGGCTCACTGGGCAGTAGCGAGAACCCCTGTGCACAACTGCGCAAAGATTTCCAATTCTACTTCGCAGTTCCCACTTACGATCTTCACCCGGCAACCTGCAGCAGCATCGTCCAAGCAAACCAGGCTGCCACCGACACAAGTGGGCCTCTGAAGAGCAGCTTCATCCTTTGCGGCTGCGCTCCGATATGCACACAACACTAATACCTCGGATGCTACACACCGAATCACCGAATCGCTCCCGGCTCACTTGGCAGTAGCGAGAACCACTGAGCACATCTGCGTAAAAATTCCCAATTCTACTTCCCAGTACCCACTTACGATCTTCACCCACCAACCTACAGCAGCATCGTCCAAGCAAACCAGACGGCCACCGACACAAGTGGGCCTCTGAACAGCAGCTTCATCCACTGCGCCTGCGCTCCGAAATGCACACAACACTGCTACCTCGGATGCTACAATCTGAATCACCGAATCGCTGACGGCTCACTTGGCAGTAGCGAGAACCACTGTGCCCACCTGCGACAAGATTCCCAAACCTACTCCCCAGTTCCCACTTACGATCTTCACCCGGCAACCTGCAGCACCATCGTCCAAGCAAACCAGACGGCCACCGACACAAGTGGGCCTCTGAAGAGCAGCTTCATCCACTGCGCCTGCGCTCTGATATGCACACAATACTGCGACCTCGGATGGAACTAACCGAATCACCGAATCGCTCGCGGCTCACTTGGCAGTACCGAGAACCACTGTGCCCACCTGCGACAAGATTCCCAAACCTACTTCCCAGTTCCCACTTACGATCTTCACCCGGCAACCTGCAGCACCATCGTCCAAGCAAACCAGACGGCCACCGACACAAGTGAGCCTCTGAAGAGAAGCTTCACCCACTGCGCCTGCGCTCCGATATGCAAACAACACTGCTACCTCAGATGCTACAAACCGAATCCCCGAATCGCTCCCGGCTCACTGGGCAGTAGCGAGAACCCCTGTGCACAACTGCGCAAAAATTTCCAATTCTACTTCGCAGTTCCCACTTACGATCTTCACCCGGCAACCTGCAGCAGCATCGTCCAAGCAAACCAGGCAGCCACCGACACAAGTGGGCCTCTGAAGAGCAGCTTCATCCTTTGCGGCTGCGCTCCGATATGCACATAACACTGCTACCTCGAATGCTACAAACCGAATCACCGAATCGCTCCCGGCTCACTGGGCAGTAACAAGAACCCCTTTGCACACCTGCGTTAAGATTTCCAATTCTACTTCCCAGTTCCCACTTACGATCTTCACACGGCAACCTGCAGCAGCATCGTCCAAGCAAACAAGATGGCCACCGACACAAGTGGGCCTCTGAAGAGCAGCTTCATCCACTGCGGCTGCGCTCCGATATGCACATAACACTGCTACCTCGAATGCTACAAACCGAATCACCGAATCGCTCTCGGCTCACTTGGCAGTACCGAGAACCAAAGAGCACACCTGCGTAAAGTTTCCAGTCTACTTCCCAGTTCCCAATTACGATCTTCACTCGGCAACCTGCAGCAGCATCGTCCAAGCAAACCAGACGGCCACCGACACAAGTAGGCCTCTGAAGAGCAGCTTCATCCACTGCGGCTGCGCTCCGATATGCACACAACACTGCTACCTCGGATGCTACAAACCGAATCACCGAATCGCTCCCGGCTCACTTGACAGTAGCGAGAACCACTGAGTACACCTGCCTAATGATTCCCTATTCTACTTCCCAGTTCCCACTTACGATCTTCACCCGGCAACCTGCAGCAGCATCGTCCAAGCAAACCAGACGGCCACCGACACAACTGGGCCTCTGAAGAGCAGCTTCATCCACTGCGCCTGTGCTACGAAATGCACACAACACTGCTACCTCGGATGCTACAAACCGAATCACCGAATCGCTCCCGGCTCACTTGGCAGTAGCGAGAACCACTCTGCACACCTCCGTAAAGATTCCCAACTCTACATCCCAGTTCCCACTTACGATCTTCACCCGGCAACCTCCAGCAGCATCGACCAAGCAAACCAGACGGCCACTGACACAAGTGGGCCTCTGAAGAGCAGCTTCATCCACTGCGGCTGCGCTCCGATATGCACACAGCACTCCTACCTCGGATGCTACAAACCGAATCAACGAATCGCTCCCGGCTCACTTGGCAGTAGCCAGAACCTCTGAGCACACCTGCGTAATGATTCCCAATTCTACTTCCCAGTACCCACTTACGATATTCACCCAGCAACCTGCAGCAGTATCGTCCAAGCAAACCAGACGGCCACCGACACAAGTGGGCCTCTGGACAGCAGCTTCATCCACTGCGCCAGCGCTCCGAAATGCACACAACACTGCTACCTCGGATGCTACAAACCGAATCACCGAATCGCTCTCGGCTCACTTGGCAGTACCGAGAACCAAAGAGCACACCTGCGTAAAGATTCCCAATTCTACTTCCCAGTTCCCACTTACGATTTTCACCCAGCAACCTACAGCAGCATCGTCCAAGCAAACCAGACGGCCACCGTCACAAGTGGGCCTCTGAAGAGAAGCTTCAACAATGCGCCTGCGCTCCGATATGCACACAACACTGCTACCTCAGATGCTACAAACCGAATCCCCGAATCGCTCCCGGCTCACTGGGCAGTAGCGAGAACCACTGAGCACACCTGCGTAAAGATTCCCAATTCTACTTCCCAGTACCCACTTACGATCTTCACCCAGCAACCTGCAGCAGCATCGTCCATGCAAACCAGACGGCCACCGACACAAGTGGGCTTCTGGACAGCAGCTTCATCCACTGCGCCTGCGCTCCGAAATGCACACAACACTGCTACCTCGGATGCTACAAACCGAATCACCGAATCGCTGCCGGCTCACTTTGCAGTAGCGAGAACCACTGTGCACGCCTGCGTAAAGTTTCCAAATTCTACTTCCCAGATCCCACTTACGATCTTCACCCGGCAACCTGCAGCAGCATCGTCCAAGCAAACCAGACGGCCACCGACACAAGTGAGCCTCTGAAGAGCAGCTTCATCCAATGCGCCTGCGCTCCGAAATGCACACAACACTGCTACCTCGGATGCTACAAACCGAATCACCGAATCGCTGCCGGCTCACTGGGCAGTAGCGAGAACCACTGTGCACACCTGCGCAAAGATTCCCAATTCTACTTCCCAGTTCCCACTTACGATTTTCACCCGGCTACCTGCAGCAGCATCGTCCAAGCAAACCAGACGGCCACCGACACAAGTGGGCCTCTGAACAGCAGCTTCATCCACTGCGCCTGCGCTCCGAAATGCACACAACACTGCTACCTCGGATGCTACAATCTGAATCACCGAATCGCTGACGGCTCACTTGGCAGTAGCGAGAACCACTGTGCCCACCTGCGACAAGATTCCCAAACCTACTCCCCAGTTCCCACTTACGATCTTCACCCGGCAACCTGCAGCACCATCGTCCAAGCAAACCAGACGGCCACCGACACAAGTGGGCCTCTGAAGAGCAGCTTCATCCACTGCGCCTGCGCTCTGATATGCACACAATACTGCGACCTCGGATGGAACTAACCGAATCACCGAATCGCTCGCGGCTCACTTGGCAGTACCGAGAACCACTGTGCCCACCTGCGACAAGATTCCCAAACCTACTTCCCAGTTCCCACTTACGATCTTCACCCGGCAACCTGCAGCAGCATCGTCCAAGCAAACCAGGCAGCCACCGACACAAGTGGGCCTCTGAACAGCAGCTTCATCCTTTGCGGCTGCGCTCCGATATGCACACAACACTGCTACCTCGAATGCTACAAACCGAATCACCGAATCGCTCCCGGCTCACTGGGCAGTAACAAGAACCCCTTTGCACACCTGCGTTAAGATTTCCAATTCTACTTCCCAGTTCCCACTTACGATCTTCACACGGCAACCTGCAGCAGCATCGTCCAAGCAAACCAGGCAGCCACCGACACAAGTGGGCCTCTGAAGAGCAGCTTCACACTTTGCGGCTGCGCTCCGATATGCACACAACACTGCTACCTCGAATGCTACAAACCGAATCACCGAATCGCTCCCGGCTCACTTGGCAGTAGCGAGAACCACTGAGCACACCTGCGTAATGTTTCCCAATTCTACTTCCCAGTTCCCACTTACGATTTTCACCCGGTAACCTGCAGCAGCATCGTCCAAGCAAACAAGATGGCCACCGACACAAGTGGGCCTCTGAAGAGCAGCTTCATACTTTGCGGCTGCGCTCCGATATGCACACAACACTGCTACCCCGAATGCTACAAACCGAATCACCGAATCGCTCTCGGCTCACTTGGCAGTACCGAGAACCAAAGAGCACACCTGCGTAAAGTTTCCAAAGTCTACTTCCCAGTTCCCAATTACGATCTTCACTCGGCAACCTGCAGCAGCATCGTCCAAGCAAACCAGACGGCCACCGACACAAGTAGGCCTCTGAAGAGCAGCTTCATCCACTGCGGCTGCGCTCCGATATGCACACAACACTGCTACCTCGGATGCTACA
This sequence comes from Amblyomma americanum, assembly GCF_052857255.1. Lineage (NCBI taxonomy): Eukaryota > Metazoa > Arthropoda > Arachnida > Ixodida > Ixodidae > Amblyomma > Amblyomma americanum. The sequence goes on along the minus strand of NC_135498.1, from coordinate 219,137,832 downwards.
AACCGAATCACCGAATCGCTCCCGGCTCACTTGACAGTAGCGAGAACCACTGAGTACACCTGCCTAATGATTCCCTATTCTACTTCCCAGTTCCCACTTACGATCTTCACCCGGCAACCTGCAGCAGCATCGTCCAAGCAAACCAGACGGCCACCGACACAACTGGGCCTCTGAAGAGCAGCTTCATCCACTGCGCCTGTGCTACGAAATGCTCACAACACTGCTACCTCGGATGCTACAAACCGAATCACCGAATCGCTCCCGGCTCACTTGGCAGTAGCGAGAACCACTCTGCACACCTCCGTAAAGATTCCCAACTCTACTTCCCAGTTCCCATTTACGATCTTCACCCGGCAACCTCCAGCAGCATCGACCAAGCAAACCAGACGGCCACCGACACAAGTGGGCCTCTGAAGAGCAGCTTCATCCACTGCGGCTGCGCTCCGATATGCACACAGCACTCCTACCTCGGATGCTACAAACCGAATCACCGAATCGCTCCCGGCTCACTTGGCAGTAGCCAGAACCTCTGAGCACACCTGCGTAATGATTCCCAATTCTACTTCCCAGTACCCACTTACGATATTCACCCAGCAACCTGCAGCAGCATCGTCCAAGCAAACCAGACGGCCACCGACACAAGAGGGCCTCTGGACAGCAGCTTCATCCACTGCGCCAGCGCTCCGAAATGCACACAACACTGCTACCTCGGATGCTACAAACCGAATCACCGAATCGCTCTCGGCTCACTTGGCAGTACCGAGAACCAAAGAGCACACCTGCGTAAAGATTCCCAATTCTACTTCCCAGTTTTCACTTACGATTTTCACCCGGCAACCTTCAGCAGCATCGTCCAAGCAAATCAGGAGCCCAACGACACAAGTGGGCCTCTGAAGAGCAGCTTCATCCACTGCGCCTGAGCTCCGATATGCACACAACAATGCTACCTCGGATGCGACAAAAGGAATCACCGAATCGCTCCCGGCTCACTTGGCAGTAGCGAGAACCACTGTGCAAACCAGCGTAAAGATTCCCAATTCTACTTCCCGGTTTCCACTTACGATCTTCACCCGGCAACCTGCAGCAGCATCGTCCAAGCAAACCAGATGGCCACCGATACAAGTGGGCCTCTGAAGAGCAGCTTCATCCACTGCGCCTGCGCTCCGAAATGCACACAACACTGCTACCTCGGATGCTACAAACCGAATCACCGAATCGCTACCGGCTCACTTGGCAGTAGGGAGAACCACTGAGCACACCTGCGTAAAGTTTCCCAAGTCTACTTCCCAGTTCCCACTTACGATCTTCACCCGGCAACCTGCAGCACCATCGTCCAAGCAAACCAGACGGCCACCGACACAAGTGGGCCTCTGAAGAGCAGCTTCATCCACTGCGCCTGCGCTCTGATATGCACACAATACTGCGACCTCGGATGGAACTAACCGAATCACCGAATCGCTCGCGGCTCACTTGGCAGTACCGAGAACCACTGTGCCCACCTGCGACAAGATTCCCAAACCTACTTCCCAGTTCCCACTTACGATCTTCACCCGGCAACCTGCAGCACCATCGTCCAAGCAAACCAGACGGCCACCGACACAAGTGAGCCTCTGAAGGGAAGCTTCACCCACTGCGCCTGCGCTCCGATATGCACACAACACTGCTACCTCAGATGCTACAAACCGAATCCCCGAATCGCTCCCGGCTCACTGGGCAGTAGCGAGAACCCCTGTGCACAACTGCGCAAAGATTTCCAATTCTACTTCGCAGTTCCCACTTACGATCTTCACCCGGCAACCTGCAGGAGCATCGTCCAAGCAAACCAGGCAGCCACCGACACAAGTGGGCCTCTGAAGAGCAGCTTCATCCTTTGCGGCTGTGCTCCGATATGCACACAACACTGCTACCTCGAATGCTACAAACCGAATCACCGAATCGCTCCCGGCTCACTGGGCAGTAACAAGAACCCCTTTGCACACCTGCGTTAAGATTTCCAATTCTACTTCCCAGTTCCCACTTACGATCTTCACACGGCAACCTGCAGCAGCATCGTCCAAGCAAACCAGGCAGCCACCGACACAAGTGGGCCTCTGAAGAGCAGCTTCATACTTTGCGGCTGCGCTCCGATATGCACACAACACTGCTGCCTCGAATGCTACAAACCGAATCACCGAATCGCTCCCGGCTCACTTGGCAGTAGCGAGAGCCACTGAGCACACCTGCGTAATGTTTCCCAATTCTACTTACCAGTTCCCACTTACGATTTTCACCCGGTAACCTGCAGCAGCATCGTCCAAGCAAACAAGATGGCCACCGACACAAGTGGGCCTCTGAAGAGCAGCTTCATACTTTGCGGCTGCGCTCCGATATGCACACAACACTGCTACCTCGAATGCTACAAACCGAATCACCGAATCGCTCTCGGCTCACTTGGCAGTACCGAGAACCAAAGAGCACACCTGCGTAAAGTTTCCAAAGTCTACTTCCCAGTTCCCAATTACGATCTTCACTCGGCAACCTGCAGCAGCATCGTCCAATCAAACCAGACGGCCACCGACACAAGTAGGCCTCTGAAGAGCAGCTTCATCAACTGCGGCTGCGCTCCGATATGCACACAACACTGCTACCTCGGATGCTACAAACCGAATCACCGAATCGCTCCCGGCTCACTTGACAGTAGCGAGCACCACTGAGTACACCTGCCTAATGATTCCCTATTCTACTTCCCAGTTCCCACTTACGATCTTCACCCGGCAACCTGCAGCAGCATCGTCCAAGCAAACCAGACGGCCACCGACACAACTGGGCCTCTGAAGAGCAGCTTCATCCACTGCGCCTGTGCTACGAAATGCACACAACACTGCTACCTCGGATGCTACAAACCGAATCACCGAATCGCTCCCGGCTCACTTGGCAGTAGCGAGAACCACTCTGCGCACCTCCGTAAAGATTCCCAACTCTACTTCCCAGTTCCCACTTACGATCTTCACCCGGCAACCTCCAGCAGCATCGACCAAGCAAACCAGACGGCCACCGACACAAGTGGGCCTCTGAAGAGCAGCTTCATCCACTGCGGCTGCGCTCCGATATGCACACAGCACTCCTACCTCGGATGCTACAAACCGAATCACCGAATCGCTCCCGGCTCACTTGGCAGTAGCCAGAACCTCTGAGCACACCTGCGTAATGATTCCCAATTCTACTTCCCAGTACCCACTTACGATATTCACCCAGCAACCTGCAGCAGCATCGTCCAAGCAAACCAGACGGCCACCGACACAAGTGGGCCTCTGGACAGCAGCTTCATCCACTGCGCCAGCGCTCCGAAATGCACACAACACTGCTACCTCGGATGCTACAAACCGAATCACCGAATCGCTCTCGGCTCACTTGGCAGTACCGAGAACCAAAGAGCACACCTGCGTAAAAATTCCCAATTCTACTTCCCAGTTGCCACTTACGATTTTCACCCAGCAACCTACAGCAGCATCGTCCAAGCAAACCAGACGGCCACCGTCACAAGTGGGCCTCTGAAGAGAAGCTTCAACAATGCGCCTGCGCTCCGATATGCACACAACACTGCTACCTCAGATGCTACAAACCGAATCCCCGAATCGCTCCCGGCTCACTGGGCAGTAGCGAGAACCACTGAGCACACCTGCGTAAAGTTTCCAAAGTCTACATCCCACTTCCCAATTACGAACTTCACTCGGCAACCTGCAGCAGCATCGTCCAAGCAAACCAGACGGCCACCGACACCACTGGGCCTCTGAGGAGCCGCTTCATCCACTGCGCCTGTGCTACGAAATGCACACAACACTGCTACCTCGGATGCTACAAACCGAATCACCGAATCGCTCCCTGCTCACTTAGCAGCAGCCAGAACCACTGAGCACACCTGCGTAAAGATTCCCAATTCTACTTCCCAGTACCCACTTACGATCTTCACCCAGCAACCTGCAGCAGCATCGTCCATGCAAACCAGACGGCCACCGACACAAGTGGGCTTCTGGACAGCAGCTTCATCCACTGCGCCTGCGCTCCGAAATGCACACAACACTGCTACCTCGGATGCTACAAACCGAATCACCGAATCGCTGCCGGCTCACTTTGCAGTAGCGAGAACCACTGTGCACGCCTGCGTAAAGTTTCCAAATTCTACTTCCCAGATCCCACTTACGATCTTCACCCGGCAACCTGCAGCAGCATCGTCCAAGCAAACCAGACGGCCACCGACACAAGTGAGCCTCTGAAGAGCAGCTTCATCCAATGCGCCTGCGCTCCGAAATGCACACAACACTGCTACCTCGGATGCTACAAACCGAATCACCGAATCGCTGCCGGCTCACTGGGCAGTAGCGAGAACCACTGTGCACACCTGCGCAAAGTTTCCCAATTCTACTTCCCAGTTCCCACTTACGATTTTCACCCGGCTACCTGCAGCAGCATCGTCCAAGCAAACCAGACGGCCACCGTCACAAGTGGGCCTCTGAAGAGAAGCTTCAACAATGCGCCTCCGATATGCACACAACACTGCTACCTCAGATGCTACAAACCGAATCCCCGAATCGCTCCCGGCTCACTGGGCAGTAGCGAGAACCCCTGTGCACAACTGCGCAAAGATTTCCAATTCTACTTCGCAGTTCCCACTTACGATCTTCACCCGGCAACCTGCAGCAGCATCGTCCAAGCAAACCAGGCAGCCACCGACACAAGTGGGCCTCTGAAGAGCAGCTTCATCCTTTGCGGCTGCGCTCCGATATGCACACAACACTGCTACCTCGAATGCTACAAACCGAATCACCGTATCGCTCCCGGCTCACTGGGCAGTAACAAGAACCCCTTTGCACACCTGCGTTAAGATTTCCAATTCTACTTCCCAGTTCCCACTTACGATCTTCACACGGCAACCTGCAGCAGCATCGTCCAAGCAAACCAGGCAGCCACCGACACAAGTGGGCCTCTGAAGAGCAGCTTCATACTTTGCGGCTGCGCTCCGATATGCACACAACACTGCTACCTCGAATGCTACAAACCGAATCACCGAATCGCTCTCGGCTCACTTGGCAGTACCGAGAACCAAAGAGCACACCTGCGTAAAGTTTCCAAAGTCTACTTCCCAGTTCCCAATTACGATCTTCACTCGGCAACCTGCAGCAGCATCGTCCAAGCAAACCAGACGGCCACCGACACAAGTAGGCCTCTGAAGAGCAGCTTCATCCACTGCGGCTGCGCTCCGATATGCACACAACACTGCTACCTCGGATGCTACAAACCGAATCACCGAATCGCTCCCGGCTCACTTGACAGTAGCGAGAACCACTGAGTACACCTGCCTAATGATTCCCTATTCTACTTCCCAGTTCCCACTTACGATCTTCACCCGGCAACCTGCAGCAGCATCGTCCAAGCAAACCAGACGGCCACCGACACAACTGGGCCTCTGAAGAGCAGCTTCATCCACTGCGCCTGTGCTACGAAATGCACACAACACTGCTACCTCGGATGCTACAAACCGAATCACCGAATCGCTCCCGGCTCACTTGGCAGTAGCGAGAACCACTCTGCACACCTCCGTAAAGATTCCCAACTCTACTTCCCAGTTCCCACTTACGATCTTCACCCGGCAACCTCCAGCAGCATCGACCAAGCAAACCAGACGGCCACCGACACAAGTGGGCCTCTGAAGAGCAGCTTCATCCACTGCGGCTGCGCTCCGATATGCACACAGCACTCCTACCTCGGATGCTACAAACCGAATCACCGAATCGCTCCCGGCTCACTTGGCAGTAGCCAGAACCTCTGAGCACACCTGCGTAATGATTCCCAATTCTACTTCCCAGTACCCACTTACGATATTCACCCAGCAACCTGCAGCAGCATCGTCCAAGCAAACCAGACGGCCACCGACACAAGTGGGCCTCTGGACAGCAGCTTCATCCACTGCGCCAGCGCTCCGAAATGCACACAACACTGCTACCTCGGATGCTACAAACCGAATCACCGAATCGCTCTCGGCTCACTTGGCAGTACCGAGAACCAAAGAGCACACCTGCGTAAAGATTCCCAATTCTACTTCCAGTTCCCACTTACGATTTTCACCCAGCAACCTACAGCAGCATCGTCCAAGCAAACCAGACGGCCACCGTCACAAGTGGGCCTCTGAAGAGAAGCTTCAACAATGCGCCTGCGCTCCGATATGCACACAACACTGCTACCTCAGATGCTACAAACCGAATCCCCGAATCGCTCCCGGCTCACTGGGCAGTAGCGAGAACCACTGAGCACACCTGCGTAAAGTTTCCAAAGTCTACATCCCAGTTCCCAATTACGATCTTCACTCGGCAACCTGCAGCAGCATCGTCCAAGCAAACCAGACGGCCACCGACACCACTGGGCCTCTGAGGAGCAGCTTCATCCACTGCGCCTGTGCTACGTAATGCACACAACACTGCTACCTCGGATGCAACAAACCGAATCACCGAATCGCTCCCTGCTCACTTAGCAGTAGCCAGAACCACTGAGCACACCTGCGTAAAGATTCCCAATTCTACTTCCCAGTACCCACTTACGATCTTCACCCAGCAACCTGCAGCAGCATCGTCCATGCAAACCAGACGGCCACCGACACAAGTGGGCTTCTGGACAGCAGCTTCATCCACTGCGCCTGCGCTCCGAAATGCACACAACACTGCTACCTCGGATGCTACAAACCGAATCACCGAATCGCTGCCGGCTCACTTTGCAGTAGCGAGAACCACTGTGCACGCCTGCGTAAAGTTTCCAAATTCTACTTCCCAGATCCCACTTACGATCTTCACCCGGCAACCTGCAGCAGCATCGTCCAAGCAAACCAGACGGCCACCGACACAAGTGAGCCTCTGAAGAGCAGCTTCATCCAATGCGCCTGCGCTCCGAAATGCACACAACACTGCTACCTCGGATGCTACAAACCGAATCACCGAATCGCTGCCGGCTCACTGGGCAGTAGCGAGAACCACTGTGCACACCTGCGCAAAGATTCCCAATTCTACTTCCCAGTTCCCACTTACGATTTTCACCCGGCTACCTGCAGCAGCATCGTCCAAGCAAACCAGACGGCCACCGTCACAAGTGGGCCTCTGAAGTGAAGCTTCAACAATGCGCCTGCGCTCCGATATGCACACAACACTGCTACCTCAGATGCTACAAACCGAATCCCCGAATCACTCCCGGCTCACTGGGCAGTAGCGAGAACCCCTGTGCACACCTGCGTAAAGTTTCCAATTCTACTTCCCAGTTCCCACTTACGATCTTCACCCGGCAACCTGCAGCAGCATCGTCCAAGCAAACCAGGCTGCCACCGACACAAGTGGGCCTCTGAAGAGCAGCTTTATCCTTTGCGGCTGCGCTCCGATATGCACACAACACTAATACCTCGGATGCTACACACCGAATCACCGAATCGCTCCCGGCTCACTTGGCAGTAGCGAGAACCACTGAGCACATCTGCGTAAAAATTCCCAATTCTACTTCCCAGTACCCACTTACGATCTTCACCCAGCAACCTACAGCAGCATCGTCCAAGCAAACCAGACGGCCACCGACACAAGTGGGCCTCTGAACAGCAGCTTCATCCACTGCGCCTGCGCTCCGAAATGCACACAACACTGCTACCTCGGATGCTACAATCTGAATCACCGAATCGCTGACGGCTCACTTGGCAGTAGCGAGAACCACTGTGCCCACCTGCGACAAGATTCCCAAACCTACTCCCCAGTTCCCACTTACGATCTTCACCCGGCAACCTACAGCACCATCGTCCAAGCAAACCAGACGGCCACCGACACAAGTGGGCCTCTGAAGAGCAGCTTCATCCACTGCGCCTGCGCTCTGATATGCACACAATACTGCGACCTCGGATGGAACTAACCGAATCACCGAATCGCTCGCGGCTCACTTGGCAGTACCGAGAACCACTGTGCCCACCTGCGACAAGATTCCCAAACCTACTTCCCAGTTCCCACTTACGATCTTCACCCGGCAACCTGCAGCACCATCGTCCAAGCAAACCAGACGGCCACCGACACAAGTGAGCCTCTGAAGAGAAGTTTCACCCACTGCGCCTGCGCTCCGATATGCACACAACACTGCTACCTCAGATGCTACAAACCGAATCCCCGAATCGCTCCCGGCTCACTGGGCAGTAGCGAGAACCCCTGTGCACAACTGCGCAAAGATTTCCAATTCTACTTCGCAGTTCCCACTTACGATCTTCACCCGGCAACCTGCAGCAGCATCGTCCAAGCAAACCAGGCTGCCACCGACACAAGTGGGCCTCTGAAGAGCAGCTTCATCCTTTGCGGCTGCGCTCCGATATGCACACAACACTAATACCTCGGATGCTACACACCGAATCACCGAATCGCTCCCGGCTCACTTGGCAGTAGCGAGAACCACTGAGCACATCTGCGTAAAAATTCCCAATTCTACTTCCCAGTACCCACTTACGATCTTCACCCACCAACCTACAGCAGCATCGTCCAAGCAAACCAGACGGCCACCGACACAAGTGGGCCTCTGAACAGCAGCTTCATCCACTGCGCCTGCGCTCCGAAATGCACACAACACTGCTACCTCGGATGCTACAATCTGAATCACCGAATCGCTGACGGCTCACTTGGCAGTAGCGAGAACCACTGTGCCCACCTGCGACAAGATTCCCAAACCTACTCCCCAGTTCCCACTTACGATCTTCACCCGGCAACCTGCAGCACCATCGTCCAAGCAAACCAGACGGCCACCGACACAAGTGGGCCTCTGAAGAGCAGCTTCATCCACTGCGCCTGCGCTCTGATATGCACACAATACTGCGACCTCGGATGGAACTAACCGAATCACCGAATCGCTCGCGGCTCACTTGGCAGTACCGAGAACCACTGTGCCCACCTGCGACAAGATTCCCAAACCTACTTCCCAGTTCCCACTTACGATCTTCACCCGGCAACCTGCAGCACCATCGTCCAAGCAAACCAGACGGCCACCGACACAAGTGAGCCTCTGAAGAGAAGCTTCACCCACTGCGCCTGCGCTCCGATATGCAAACAACACTGCTACCTCAGATGCTACAAACCGAATCCCCGAATCGCTCCCGGCTCACTGGGCAGTAGCGAGAACCCCTGTGCACAACTGCGCAAAAATTTCCAATTCTACTTCGCAGTTCCCACTTACGATCTTCACCCGGCAACCTGCAGCAGCATCGTCCAAGCAAACCAGGCAGCCACCGACACAAGTGGGCCTCTGAAGAGCAGCTTCATCCTTTGCGGCTGCGCTCCGATATGCACATAACACTGCTACCTCGAATGCTACAAACCGAATCACCGAATCGCTCCCGGCTCACTGGGCAGTAACAAGAACCCCTTTGCACACCTGCGTTAAGATTTCCAATTCTACTTCCCAGTTCCCACTTACGATCTTCACACGGCAACCTGCAGCAGCATCGTCCAAGCAAACAAGATGGCCACCGACACAAGTGGGCCTCTGAAGAGCAGCTTCATCCACTGCGGCTGCGCTCCGATATGCACATAACACTGCTACCTCGAATGCTACAAACCGAATCACCGAATCGCTCTCGGCTCACTTGGCAGTACCGAGAACCAAAGAGCACACCTGCGTAAAGTTTCCAGTCTACTTCCCAGTTCCCAATTACGATCTTCACTCGGCAACCTGCAGCAGCATCGTCCAAGCAAACCAGACGGCCACCGACACAAGTAGGCCTCTGAAGAGCAGCTTCATCCACTGCGGCTGCGCTCCGATATGCACACAACACTGCTACCTCGGATGCTACAAACCGAATCACCGAATCGCTCCCGGCTCACTTGACAGTAGCGAGAACCACTGAGTACACCTGCCTAATGATTCCCTATTCTACTTCCCAGTTCCCACTTACGATCTTCACCCGGCAACCTGCAGCAGCATCGTCCAAGCAAACCAGACGGCCACCGACACAACTGGGCCTCTGAAGAGCAGCTTCATCCACTGCGCCTGTGCTACGAAATGCACACAACACTGCTACCTCGGATGCTACAAACCGAATCACCGAATCGCTCCCGGCTCACTTGGCAGTAGCGAGAACCACTCTGCACACCTCCGTAAAGATTCCCAACTCTACATCCCAGTTCCCACTTACGATCTTCACCCGGCAACCTCCAGCAGCATCGACCAAGCAAACCAGACGGCCACTGACACAAGTGGGCCTCTGAAGACCAGCTTCATCCACTGCGGCTGCGCTCCGATATGCACACAGCACTCCTACCTCGGATGCTACAAACCGAATCAACGAATCGCTCCCGGCTCACTTGGCAGTAGCCAGAACCTCTGAGCACACCTGCGTAATGATTCCCAATTCTACTTCCCAGTACCCACTTACGATATTCACCCAGCAACCTGCAGCAGCATCGTCCAAGCAAACCAGACGGCCACCGACACAAGTGGGCCTCTGGACAGCAGCTTCATCCACTGCGCCAGCGCTCCGAAATGCACACAACACTGCTACCTCGGATGCTACAAACCGAATCACCGAATCGCTCTCGGCTCACTTGGCAGTACCGAGAACCAAAGAGCACACCTGCGTAAAGATTCCCAATTCTACTTCCCAGTTCCCACTTACGATTTTCACCCAGCAACCTACAGCAGCATCGTCCAAGCAAACCAGACGGCCACCGTCACAAGTGGGCCTCTGAAGAGAAGCTTCAACAATGCGCCTGCGCTCCGATATGCACACAACACTGCTACCTCAGATGCTACAAACCGAATCCCCGAATCGCTCCCGGCTCACTGGGCAGTAGCGAGAACCACTGAGCACACCTGCGTAAAGTTTCCAAAGTCTACATCCCAGTTCCCAATTACGATCTTCACTCGGCAACCTGCAGCAGCATCGTCCAAGCAAACCAGACGGCCACCGACACCACTGGGCCTCTGAGGAGCAGCTTCATCCACTGCGCCTGTGCTACGTAATGCACACAACACTGCTACCTCGGATGCTACAAACCGAATCACCGAATCGCT